>NC_136065.1:640417070-641030062 GCF_964261635.1 Lissotriton helveticus | reverse complement strand
GTAGAAGGCAGTGATTAAATCTGAGGCAACGAGTCGATAGAGCTGCCTGCAGTTCTTCTAAAAACGGCCCCACCGAGCCTGGTGGTCTATATACAAGAATACCAGTGCAAGCCTGGGAAGGCGAAACGAAAGCTGAAGAGTGAAGCCAAGGGCTTCACTGCCCTGTATATTATCTACAGGGAAGGTGCGACATGCTATGTTCTTATTTACTATAATCGCCACTCCACCGCCTCTGCCAGAAGGTCTATCTTTCCTGAATATGTTATAAGTGGAAGGTACGGCATTTGCCAAGTCGGGGGCAGAAGAGTCAGACAACCAGGTCTCCGTCAGGAATAAACAAGATACCTGCGAGTCCTGCAACACATTCCAAATATCTAGAGCGTGGCCGGGTAAGGACCTGGTGTTAAGTAACAAACATTGACGGTGGATGGGTGGACTAACCTTTGTAAAATGGTTACGACCAGGAAGGCGCCAACCACATTCGCTACAACCTTTCCTCAAAGCCCGTCCTCCTGGGAATACATGATGACAAAGACCACATGGAGAACGGAGAGAACGCAGTTCGGTACTGGAATATGTCAGCATACTGAGTCGCAGTATGCAACTAGCCCAAAAATCGGACAAGATGCCAGCCATCCTGCCCCGTCCGCCTACGTGCCGCTGACGGGCGCAGACGGGCAGGACTCTGGCGCGACTCAGGCGCAGAGAGGGCGCCCCAGCTGCGCGTTGAAATGGTGGAGCTTTAAATAGTCCGGCGAGAACCTCGGAGAATGAATCTCCCGAGTACCTGCACCAAAATGGCGGCGTCGCGCTTCGCAGCCTACCCAAGATGGACTCCACCACCCCAGAACCGAGCCCGCCAAAGTAGTATCTGGGCCAAAGTTATTTCATCACCGAAAACACATTTCCTATGGAAATGCTGACCTAACTATAACTAATCAGGGGCCAATTCTGATGTCTTCAGGGAGGCCATCCCAGAGCCGTCTGGAGTCAGACCTTCCAACTCACTCGTATTGGGGTCCGGTTCTACCAAACGACTCAGTCCGAGGCCCAAAACCCTTTACTTACTGAATCTGTCTTCATTATCCAAATGAGAAGCCTCAGGAAATGCAGAATGGAGTAAATGGAAGGCATTTCCAAGACCGAATCCGATCAGACAAGTACATGGCGTACTTCCCATGTGACAAATTGGTCGCCACTACCAATTCTTCAGAGCATCCGGAAGGGGAGTACTTCAGCTCCGATTTGCACCACAAAACGATTCCTGTGATGGAGACAGTGGAGCCATGTATCCCATTGTGCATGTTATCCTTATACTCTACAGCTACGATCACCACTACAACCCCAACCTATGCGGTCATCGCAGACAGTAAGCCTGACACCTACCCCTACACAATAACGCAACTATCCTGTGAAAGACTATGCAAAAGAAAGCAGGGGCACAAATACAGCCAATTTAGGGGGAGAATACTTCCAGCAATGTAGAAGCAATGTTCTAGGGGGCTAATATTTCCAACAATTCTGACCCACAGGGAGGGTTGGGGGCTAATACCCCAAGCAATGTGAAGGCAAACATGGGGCTGGGGGTAAATATCCCCAGCAATGTAGAGGCAAACCTGGGGCTGGGGGGCTAATACTCCCAGCAATTCTGACCCAAAGGGGGTGCTTGGGGGCTAATACCTCAAGCAATGTAGAGGCAAACATGGGTTTGGGGAGTAACTACCCCCAGCAATGTAGAGGCAAACCTGGGGCTAATCCCCCAAGCAATTCTGACCCAAAGGGGGGCTCGGGGGCGAATACCCCAAGCAATGTAGAGGCAAACATGGATTTGGGGGGTTAATACCCTCAGCAACGTAGAAGGAACCCTGGGGCTGGGGGCTAATCTCCCCAGCAATTCCAACCCAAGTGGGGGCTGGGGGGCTAATACCCCAAACAATGTAGAGGCAAACATGGGTGTGCGGGGTTAAAGCCCCCAGCAATGTAGAAGCAAACCTGGGGCTGACGGGAAAATATCCCCAGCAATGTTGAAGCAAATATGGGATTTTGGGGGTTAATAACCCAAGCAATGAGTGTCTGAACAATGTAACTGGTGCTCATGCAAAGTGCCTCAATACCTACAGGTGGATTACAGACTGCAGGAATCATTTTTTTAAAAAATACCCATAGGTAATTTTGCCGGAAATGCATTCCAACACTGTGGCAGCAAAAGTAACTGGCAACTTTGAGGAATGATTACAAAAAGGGGGTGGTGATGGACAGAGTATCTGAGTTAATCAGAACACTCCTACCCAGTCAACAGATCAGGGCTTGATCCATCACCGTTTTTTAGCTCACTGTACCATCCCAGTTCAGAACCTGGCTATATGCAAATTAGTCTGTCCCTGGCCCAGTGCATCATGGGAATTGCCAATTACTTTCAGAGTGCCTGAACATCATTCTGATTCCAATCCGAACATGGGTGCCTAGCATGTTGTGTATGTCGAATGAGGGAATGTAATCATCAGGCAAGTACGCTTAGCCTGGCAAAATGATATTAGAAACACACTTTTGACAATGGAACATGAATTGCCATAACCACACATATGTATGTATCACAAAGTCAATGCATGAGTCAACCACAACACACACTGAAACACTGCAGGGCAACAGACCTCAAATGTATGCTTAAAAGTATGACGTTGTGATGCCTCTGTGTACATTAAAGCCCAGATTATATTGTCCCAGACAACACATTACTCCACAGCCCCTGCCACTCTCTACTGATTTCAGTGCCTCCCAATACAACAACATAGCAGTGGTTCTGTCACATTCCTCTTTGTATTATGTGTAGACAAAATCCATCTTGGTTCAGAAAGAAGCAGGCACCAACAAAAATGTGGGCAAGCCCGCCCGTGCCCGTCCGCATCCGGGACGCGTCCAGGGCCAGAAACGCTGTCCAAAACATACAAGATACACGTTTTTCCAGAGAATATCATTTGTCACTTAATAACAGCACTCGCACCTGTAAAGACTCCATCGATGTGGCTAAATGGAGAGGTCCAATCGATTGTAGAATCTGTAATATTATTCTTGAACCCACACAAACTACACTGACTGGAAATAGTCTCAAATCGACCTACTTACAGGGAGGTCTTATCAACGCCCGATCACTATGTAAACATGCTCAACACATTAATGATCTAAACTTAAATGGCAAATTAGGGAGCACACTGCCTCTCATCCCAGCACAGTTCATACCATTGCATGCTGGTAAATGCAGAACACTTACTTTCAAAGTTGCTGTAGTCTTTCACCAAAGTTGGTGCAGGTAGTGCTGTTATCTCTAGACATGAGTTTCTGGGTTTAGCCCGTCAACAGTAGAGAGGAAAAAGTATTAAAGAGCAGAGACAAATCATCAGGGGTTGCTGAAATGGTGCCCAAGTCTTCACAGGTCACAGTATCTCTCCATAGGCACACTGGTGCCTCCCAGGAGAACTAGTCAGCTCGTTGGCTCAAGGGAACCTTTTGAACACAGGGCGGAGGGAGCACACTGCCTCTCATCCCAGCACAGTTCACCCCATTGCATCCTGGTAAATGCAGTAGGCTTACTTTCAAAGTTGCTGCAGTCTTTCACCAAAGTTGGTGCAGGTAGTGCTGTTATCTCTAGACACGTGTTTCTGGGTTTAGCCCATCATCAGTAGAGAGCGAAAAGTAGTAAAGAGCAGAGAAAAGTTATCAGGGGTTGTTGAAATGGTGCCCAAGTCTTCAAAGGTCACAGTACCTCTCCACAGGCACACAGGTGCATCCCAGGAGAGCTTGTCAGCTTGTTGGCTGAAGGGATCCTTTTGAGCACAGGGGAGAGGGAGCACACTGCCTCTCATCCCAGCACACTTCACCCCATTGCATCCTTGTAAATGCAGAACGCTTAATTTCAAAGTTGCTGTAGTCTTTCACCAAAGCTGGTGCAGTTAGTGCTGTTATCTCTAGACACGTGTTTCTGGGTTTAGCCCGTCATCAGTAGACAGCAAAAAGGCCCCCAATATCTACAGTCCATGTTCACCCACTATGTTCCACGCTGCACTCTTTGATCCTCCAATGGAAACCCATTAAAATACCCAGTATTCAGGCGTATCTCAAGAGGGGGAAAATCCATCACAGTGTTAGGAACAAAGGCCTGGAATCAACTCCCTAGCAACCTCTGTCTCATGAATGAATGAATGAATGAAATGGCATTTATCATGCGCAGCTATGCCCAATGGGCGTCAAGGCGCCTAAATCAAATAACTAGCTGTCAGTAGTCAGAAACAGAGCTTACTGGTATGCTCCAATAAAAAGCCAAGTTTTCAATGACTTCCTCAATCAGGAACCCTCTTTAGGAAGAGCCTGAAAACCTGGATCTTCACCGCCCCAGATGCACTATGCAGAACACTCATCTAACCCCTCATTACTCTCATAACATAACATAACATAACATAACATAACATAACATAACATCATTGTATATTTACACTACTAATTGTGCATGATTTACAGTTAACTAAAAAACGATTTGACAACCAATTAAACACTTGAAACCAGCTTTTTTTCAGCAGGAAATGTATGATATGTAAGTTAACAGAAGGCCAATGGCCAATCCATAAATGTTCATATGCCCAATAGGCCCAACCAACTTGCCCATAGACTCTTGCCTGCATCAAAACTGCAAGGGGTCGCCTCCCCTGGGAGGGGCATTTAGGGGGCATGCCAGGCACCAAAAGGACACAACTAGGGAGAACTGGGTTGGGTTAGGGGAGGGATGGGATAAGGAGGGGAGCATGGGTCCACTACAGTGGTTGCATTAGATAAGAAGGGTGTTGGGTCCACTGCAGATGTTGGTTCAGATTGAGGGGTATGTGGGTCTACTGCAGTGGTTGGGTCAGATTGAGGGGGGGGGTGGGTCCACTGCAGTGCCAGTCTCAGACTGGGGGGGGTACAGCTGTAGTGTGAGGGCTCGGTGGACTGTGGGATGGGATTGGTTTTACCATTTTGGAGACGGTATAACTGTTAAAATAGAAATGTGTCTACTAGCGCATTATCCTATGTAAGTTAGCATTCGCAGCACCACTTTCAGTTTAGATGCCATTGTAAATCATGATCAAAACTAACCCTTTGATATTTCTGAGAAAAGTCCTCTGCTAGGTTTCATTTCTCCAAGGTTGGGGTTTGCTTTACTAATGAATAGACGGTTCTTATTACCTTTCTCACTAGATAGAGGCCTTCTCCCACTTGTCTGGTGACGGGCCGACTGGAACAACCTTGGACTTTGTAACTCTGTGTAAGATATGAGCACTGAGATTGTTTTTCTCTTGTAATACATGGCTTTGCAGCACCTGCCTGGAAAATCCCACTATGGGCCTGTCTTAGGCCAGTCACGAAATGTACACAATGTATCTTTATGCTTGTCGATTTCAGTCCCTCTGCAGCACTCTATGCGACTGGGCAGACTGGGCTCCACTCTGAGTGTACCTGAATAAACAGATATTGGTTTGTATTCTCTACTGTCTGAAAACTCTTCATTTGGTATGGAAGGCTGAGAGGTGGTCATTAGTGACCTGAGTGACCCGAATCGAGCCACTTCCTTCAGTTGGTGCCCAAACAGGGACTACTTCGGATGAGTGACACATCCCATGCCCGCAGACTGAGGGGAGGTCGAGGCTATCGTCAGGTCGGACTGACGGTTCAGGGATTCCTGCACAAGGAGAATTGATTGCTCGCAGCTGCCCCTTCCATCTTGCCAGACGGTGCCACACCCAGTGGTAATCAAGACTAGAATCCTGAATGGTGAAACCCTTGGACCTGACTGTTTGGTCTGAAGAGTCGGCAGTGGAGAATCGGTTTGTTTGTGCTACTCGTATCAGGTGAATTTGTTTTTCTTCTTTGTGGATATGGTACCATTGAGGTTTGAGTTTGGTTCGGCCTGCGGACTGTTTTTGATGAAAGTATTTGCAATTGTTATGCCAGGCATAAATAACAAACTTGTTTTCTTTTTGAAAAATCCCTGGAATTAGTAAATTGCTCTCTTTGTGTTATTGCTGTTGTTCTGCAGATGCTCGATTAGAAGAAGAAAAAATGTACCAAAAAATCTGAATTATCGGATAAAGAACCTAGCTATGTTTTTTTAAAACACTATCATAGATGGATGTGAATTCCAGAATAAAGCGGGGAAAATTACCCTTTTTCTTGAGTCCCCTCACTCACCGGAGTTGCCTCACGGTGACATGCTTCATCATAGGGTCCCTCCCAACCCGCTGCGGGTTGAGGCGTGCTACAACTTGCGAGATACGTAGGAGCACTGTTAGTGAGGACTATGTGTGGTGTGAAGTGATAAGTGGGTGGAGTGGTGTGAATTAAAAATATCTTAATATCTTACTAGTGGGCAAAAAAGGCTTTTTTTAGTGCTCCTAGCAGATATATTAAAAGGTGGGGTGGGTCTCTAGGTAAAACCGGTTGACTAATGGGACCGGAAACCTAGTAGATAGCCAACTAGTTTCGAGCTGTACCCCTCAGCTCTTCCTCAGGACATCACAAGGACCAGCCATGTGATTTCTACTCCAAAAATGTGAAATATGCCTATCAATGAGCAAGAAATGCTATATATACATACACTCTTCAGTAATACTGTGGTCAATCTGTTGAAAAAGAAAGAGAAAGGGGAGAACAAAGATTATGATACAATGACTCGCCGTATGACATACGCCTCTTCTTTGTAGATGCTGAATGCGTAAATGACTAATCAAAAAGGTCGTGCTTCACTCGTTCAGACCTGTGAATATAACGATATTGTGTGACTGAAATAAAAAACACCATATATACATAGTTTTCCTAGGCGTGCCATGTTACCTCTATTCTGAAGTACGTGTGCAAAAGTAACGTTAAGCTGGACCCGAAACGAGTAAGTGGTGACACACGAACATAAAATCACATGCAAATCACAAAAGGACAAAACATTACACATACGTTTATATGGGCTTTAATAAGCCTCAAGGTCACTCTAAAAGGAAAGAGAGCTCCGCGTGGTCCATCTGTGGTGGAAAAAAATGTTGTGTTACTTTCCGACGCTGTTCTTACCGGGGTCAAACGGGCGTGCTGTGTATTTTAAACGCAGTCACTCCCATTTGCTTCGTTGTACCTGGCGGGGGTAAAAAGGTCTTACATGGTGCGGACGTACTCCCTGCCGATAAACCTACTCGGCGTCCCTCGCGACAGGTGAGTTCCGTGTCGGACGGGGGCGCTGGGTAATATGCTAAATAAGCGTGACCGCTCTGCTTTGGTTTGGAAGCATAGAGCGGTACTCTATACAAGATGGCCGACCCACATTGGAACAGTGTGGGGGCCATCTTGGAAAAACGGATTGGTTCGGAATGGTTTAGGTATTACACACACAAACCACATAGACACAGAGCACGGTGAGACAATCGTGATAATCTGATGGTCATCCTGAATAAAGGAGTTCTATACCAAGTCAAAAAATATATTATAATTGAAAGGAAATGAAAGAGGGTATTTAATAAAGTAAGGACGAAAAATATGTCCATATGTGAGATTTTTGGGGACGGAAATAAAAATTGAATGACACAAATGTATAAAGTCGACCCAAAATGAGGAATGATGAATTAAGGTCGACCATAAAGTCGGTCCAAGAAGGGAATAAAACATTTTTTATAAAAATTGAGGAATGAAAATATGAAAAAATAAAAAAATGAAATAATGAAAAAAACGAAAGAATGAAGGGTTCACCAGTAGGTGAGAGTATTAAAAAAACCTTCTTCTTTCGCGGTATAGCAATATATTGAAGGAACTCGGATTGAGGGCACAATGGTTCCAAAAGAAACTAACAGAAAAAGAAAAGGTCAGGATTATGGTCTGCATAGTTGACAGGGAAAGGTTCATGATTGTTTTGACAGTTGGCCCCAAGGAATAGCATCATTTAATCCATTGTTGTCAGTTTTCAATTTGTACACCCAGCATTGCTCTTTTTGTAACAGACGTTGTTCCAGGTTTTCGTGGCCGCTGAGGTCTCACCCATTTCATGTCATTGGGTGTGTGATGTTTTTCAATGAAGTGCGAAGTCATCTTAGTTGCATTTTTCATACATCTAATGTTACTTCTATGTTCCACTATCCGGGTGCTTGCCTTTCTAGTGGTCATGCCAATGTAATGAAGATTACAGATGCAAGTAATCATGTACACAATGCCTGAGGTATTGCAGTTCGTGAAATTTCGAATTTCCCAAGTCATCTTGTTATTGAATTCGATCTTTTTTGTGACTGAGGTCAAATGGCGATTAGAAGAAGCCCAGCCGGCACCTTCAGAAGGCACTTCTAATTTTGATATGTATGTGAAGCATGGTCTTGGCCCTATTATGTTTAGTACATTATGGCACAAATATACGAGGAACAATGCTGAGTTACAGTGGCCATTGACGGGCACTTTTGTTGAACACAAGAATGGGTTTTTACAGGAACAGTTATTTAAAAGATGAAGTAGGTAATCTATGTTTGATTCCCTCAGAACGTGGCAGAAAGTAGCTCGGCAGAGATGACTGAAGATGAAAAAAATGCACGGAAAGGGGAGATGCAAACACTGACTTAAAAAGCTGTAGCATATGATAGAGAGAAGCTGGAGGCAGGAGTTGAAAGTGAGGATAGGAGGTTTTGATTACAGATTGATAAATCTTATTTGGCCCAAGATGAAAATTATACTTTGCTGGAGGAATTGTTAGACACTCGACCCCTGCCCGCATATGCCCAGCAGAGGATATATACGGTTGTTCCTTCGTTGTCACAGCAGCCTGTTACAACTGCTCCTGTGTCTACTGCTGTCATTTCGATGGCTTTGGCTACGGCGCCCCCTGCTCCCTGTTTGTCTTCACCATCTGTGGCAACTGTAACTGTTAGCACACCTACTTTCTCAACTCCTATGCCTCCTGCTCTCTTGCCTCTGGTGCAACCGCCAGTGACGATTGTACCGATTAGTTCTGTTGGTTCTGCTTCTATGATACATCCCCTGACATTTTTGAGTGTTGAGACGCCAGTACGCGGATTTGAGGATAGAGATTGGACAAAATGTAGGGAGCGAATGAGCCCATTAGTGCAATCTGGGGTGGGGGATGAGGAGAAGAAGGTAGTAGCTGATCAGGTTGCTCAGTGGGGTCGTAATCTCATTTAGTGTGGAGGATGTTTGGGCAGTTATGCAGGATTTTGAGCCCTTTGTACAGCAGCAGGCTCTCAAGCATATGTCTGCTACATTGATTAGTCTTTGGCACCAACACTTTGGGGATGTTGCACAGCAAATTCTATTTGATATTAGCGATCGTGTGTATGCTAGCGGTTTGTAGCCAAGCCAAGTTTTCGGGAATGTTACAACGTTAATTGCTTATAGGGGTAGGTTGCATGAGAAGAGTCCTACCCCAGTGTCTCACTTTCAGATGCGAGAGGTTCATCCTATATATCACCCAAAAATACCAGATTTAACGGATCAGCGCGGTACTGTCACCAGACAGGGTGTAACGCCCCTTTTTAAGGACAGTGGGTTTATACTCCGTGGAAAAGAAGTGAGGTTTTATCCCTAAAGATTAAATTGCCTGATTCTAGGAAATATCCTACTACTTATTATAAAGAACTGACAGAGGCTGCTTTTTTTACTGTACTGACCCTTGCTGATATTGAAATGTTTTTGGCTTTCATGTTCCGGTTGACATTTGTATACAAGTTCATACTAAAGATCATGTAGCTGAGTTGGGGGGCACTTGGGAGGCGATTAAGGGATGGGATCAGGAACGGAAGCCAGGCGATAAGCCCAGAGCCGAGATACTTTCTTTACCCGGTCGTATTATTTCATATTTGCATTCTCTTATTCTGCCAAAGAAAGTAAGTTGGGACAAGTTGACAGCTTGTTGACGGAAAAAAGGATGAAAGTTTGTCTGATTTCTTTACCCGGTTTGAAGATAAATTTTTGGCTTATAGTGGGCAAGATATGTTCATTGAGGTAGGAGTTCGGTTGTTTGTTGACATGTTCTTTCCAATTTACTTCTCGAAATTGCAACTCGTTTACAGGAATCGGAGAGTACTTGGTCCACCTCTTTCCCTTCTGTTATTTTGAATATGGCTCAATATTATGAACATCGTGACCAAGAGGAGAAAGAGAAGATGGAGAAAAAACATAAGGATCTAAAGACAAAGGTGCTGTTGCAGCAAGCGTTTAGAGGGAATGGTAGAAGACGTGGTGGTCCTGCCAGACAGCTTCCACACACTAGTAGGCAGCCGACCACCATACCTCGAATCAGTGTGCATATTGCAAGGAGGAGGGTCATTGAAGTAGAGAGTGTCCTGTGCTTTTGCAAAAGATGGCAGTTCCTGGAGGGCGAGGCCCTCGTGGACGAGGTCATGGGACCAATAGAGCTCAGAGTGCCGCAGTCTCTCAGGGTCGTTTTGGCACCAATAATTTTGATGACCCTCGCGATGGACAGTATTACTATGATGATTATGATATGGATGAAGCAACAGGGATGTCTTATAGCTAGGATAGCCAGGGACAGAGTGAGGGACCAGTTCTGATACCTGTAAATCAGCGTGGTCCTTATGACACTGCAGTGTTGCAAGGTTTGACTAAGGAATGTTTGGTGGACACAGGTACAGAAAAGAGTTCTGTTTCTCGGCATATGGTCCCTGGGGAGGCTCTGTCTGGCCATATTAATATTTTAGTATGTTTTTCAGGTGTACTGGTTTAAGCCTCATTTCACGACCCCTAGCATTGACTGTTGGTCCTTTTACTGTGGATTTACCATTTATGTTGACGACCAATCGTGGTGAAAATTTGATGGGTTTAGATTTATTGAAGAAATTGCATGGTACTATTTATTGTTCCCCGGAAGGCGTTTATATGACAATGGGTCCAAATATGAGTGCTAAACATTGTCTGTCTCACCCTCTTCCAATTGAATTTTCGAATGTACCATCCACTCTATGGGCGACAGGTGGTACAGATGTAGGACTATTGCATATATATCCTGAAGAAACCTACAGCGGACCCCACCGATCTCAAAAACTTCCGCCCCATCTCGCTACTCCCTTTTCCTGCTAAAGTCATCAAGAAGATCGTCAACAGACAGCTGACCGCCTTCCTCGAGACGAACGGATCCCTCGACCCCTCCCAGTCCGGCTTCAGAGCCAACCACAGCACCGAGACCGCCCTCATTGCAGCCACCGACGACATCCGGACCCTGCTCGACAAGGGGGAAACAGTGGCCCTCATCCTCCTGGACCTCTCCGATGCGTTCGACACTGTCTGCCACCGCACCCTAGTCCAGCGCCTCAGCAACATCGGTATCCAATTGAAGGCACTGGAGTGGATCACCTCGTTCCTCGCCGGAAGAACACAAAGAGTCCGCCTCCCCCCGTTTTGCTCTGAGGCCACCGAAGTCATCTGCGGCGTCCCGCAAGGATCTTCACTCAGCCCCACCCTCTTCAACATCTACATGAAACCTCTCGCAGCCATCGCACGCCAGCACAACCTCAACATCATCTCTTACGCCGATGACACCCAGCTGATCCTCTCCCTCACCAGAGACCCCGACACCGCCAGAACCTGCCTACACGAAGGGATGAAAGATGTCGCCGAGTGGATGAAGGACAGCCGCCTGAAACTGAACTCGGACAAGACGGAAGTCCTCATCCTGGGATCTTCACCCTCCGCCTGGGACGACTCCTGGTGGCCCCCAGCCCTGGGCACCGCACCCAAGCCAACCAACCATGCACGCAACCTGGGCTTCATCCTGGACCCCTCCCTCTCTATGACCAGACAAGTAAACGCCGTCTCCTCATCGTGCTTCAACACCCTGCGTATGCTTCGCAAGATCTTCCGCTGGATCCCGACCGAGACCAGGAAGACTGTCACCCAGGCACTCGTCACCAGCCGACTGGACTACGGAAACGCCCTCTATGCCGGAACCACAGCCAAGCTACAGAAAAGACTCCAGCGCATCCAGAACGCCTCCGCCCGACTCATCCTGGATGTCCCCCGATGCAGCCACATCTCCAGCCACCTGAGGAACCTGCACTGGCTCCCCATCGACAAGAGGATCACGTTCCGGCTCCTCACCCACGCACACAAGTCTCTCCACGACCTGGGCCCCAAGTACCTCAACGACCG
Source organism: Lissotriton helveticus (assembly GCF_964261635.1). Classification (NCBI taxonomy): domain Eukaryota; kingdom Metazoa; phylum Chordata; class Amphibia; order Caudata; family Salamandridae; genus Lissotriton; species Lissotriton helveticus. The sequence continues at coordinate 641,017,894 of NC_136065.1, read as the reverse complement.
CCTGACCTTCTACACGCCCACCCGCCAGCTATGGTCCACCAGCCTCACCCTCGCAGCCGTACCACGCATCCGAAGAGCCACCGCCGGAGGAAGATCCTTCTCTTACCTGGCTGACAAGACTTGGAACTCCCTCCCCATCCACCTTCGGCTGACCCAGGACCATCTCGCCTTCAGGAAACAACTCAAGCCCTGGCTGTTCGAGCAGTAGCATACCCCTCACCCCAAGCGCCTTGAGACCCTCCCGGGTGAGTAGTGCGCTATACAAATGGCATGATTGATTGATTGATTGATATACCACCAGTTTTGATACAGGCCAAAGACAATGCTATTTTGCCTCGCATTCCTTAGTATAAGACACCTCAGGTGGGAGAACGAGCCCTTCTACATATTATTCAGTATTTGATACTCGAAGCAATGGTTGAGGAGACGTCTGATAATATTTGCAATAGTCCTATTCTTCCGATTCTTAAATGGACACCCTCAGGTTCCCCTGATGATCATGAGGATGTTTACCATTTTGTGATTGATTTGCATGAGGTTTATGAAACTGTGGCTCCTCAGTTTCCAGTGGTTCCTGATATCACCATGCTTGTGATAATGATTCCTTCTACTGCTACTTTCTTTTCTGTTATTGATTTGAAAAATGCATTCTTTAGTATTCTTATTCATCCAGACAGCAGATATTTGTTTGGGTTCACACTAGCTGGTGAAGCTTTAGATGCTGTTTAGCTCCTCAGGGCTATACAGAGAGTACGAGTATTTATAGTCAAGCTTTAAAGAGTCAGTTTGATTCCCTTTCGCTTCCCTCAGGTAATATATTGGAGCAATATGTTGATGACCTCCTCATTGCTTCTGACACTGAAAAAGGTTGTAGAGATAGTACGGTTAAATTGTTGCTGCATTTAGCTCATCATGGACTTAAAGTTTCTCTTACTAAATTTCAATATTGTCGACAGGAGGTCACCTATTTAGGTCACCTACTGTTGAAGGAGGGTAGGAGGTTGACCCTGGAGCGTATCAGTACCATTGTTAAAATGCCCATTCCACAAACTCAGAAAGATGTGTGCGCTTTTATAGGTATCACTTCCTACTGTCGCCAGTGGATACTTAACTACTCCTTACTAATCAAACCCTTGCTTACAGTAACAACTAAAGAAGTGCATGAGTCTTTGCCTAGGACGCCTGAATGTCAGCAGTCTTTTGAGCAATTGAAAGCCACGCTTTGTTAGTCTCCCGTGCTTAGCACACCTAACTACGGTAAGCCATTTGTGTTATACGTCCATGAGATGACTAATTGTGCGCTTTCTGTCTTAACACAAAAGATTTTGGGAAAAACAACGGCTGTGTGCTTATTTCTCTGCTGTGCTTGACTCTTTTGCGAGATCCCTCCCGAGTTGTCTAATAGCAGTCGCGGCTATGGCTTTTTTGATCAGACAATCGGCTGGACTCGTACTTGATACTGACCTCACAGTCATGGTACCCCATGCTGTGGACACGATTTTGAATAAGTAAAAGACACACCACGTGACCAGTGCACGTCTTACCGGCTATGAATTGACATTGTTTGCTAAACATATCACAATTAAAAGATGTGCTACTCTGAACCCAGCTAAGTTTCGACCCCTCCCTTCCGAGAGTGATGAAGTTGATAAACATAATTGCATCTTCCAAATGGAAGAAGAGATGAAAGGATGGGTAGACTTGATTGATGTTCCCTTATCGGACCCACAAGGGGAACTATATGATGATGGTTCTTGTTTTAAATTACCAGATGGCACCACCACTGCAGCTTATGCTATTGCCACACTGTCCACCGTGTTAGAGACATCACGGGTCCCTTATCAGTCAGCTCAAGCTGCTGAGTTAGCTGCCCTTATTCAAGCTTGCAAATTAAGCGAGGGACTGTTTGTCAATATTTCTACTGACAACCAGTATGCCTTTGGGGTCCGCATAATTTTGGGTGAATCTGGCATGGCACAAAAATTAACCCTGGGCGGCCGACTACTCTACGCTTGTGAAGTTTGCATAGTTTGTGCTACTTCGCGCTTCTTGAATTGCATGTAGCACAGTGCAAAATGGCGTAGCGTAGTTGGCATTTTTTGCTCGCTTGCGGTCCTCAACGTCAAGTTGGCGACCGGGAGCGACTGACAATGGCTGTGACCGAATTAGTTCAGATGCGTCTTCCGCGTCTTTTGAATACTCACCAGCGGCTGTTGCTATAACAACTAGAAGCGAGTGGCCATGTCCAAATCGGTTTGGATGCGTCCTTTGAATTCTTACTTGCGTCAGTCACCACAACAACCAACAAGCCAATGGTTCCGACCGAATCAGTTCAGATGCGGCTACTGCATCTCTTGAAGCTAGAAGCCTGTCTTAAAGAGATTGGGAGGTCATTCCAAGCATGGGGAGCTAAATAGCGAAAAGACCGTCCTCCTGCTCTCGCGCGCTTGATAATGGGGACATTCATTTTGGATAGGGACGAAGATCTAAGGGATCTGGAAGGCTGATACCAGGACAGTCGTTTAGAAATATATTTAGGGCCTATACCATGTAAGGCCTTAAAAGTCGTGGTCAGCGTTTTAAAAAGAATCCTTTTGGCAATAGGTAGCCAATGTAAGGTTGACAGAAGATCTGTGGCTCTGGCTCTTCTTGGAAGGCCAAAGATGGCTCGGGCCGCAGAATTCTGGGCGATTTGTAAACGCCTAACCAAATATTTAGGAAGACCCAGAAACAGAATGTTCGCGTAGTCCAGCCTAGAGCCAACCAGTGCCTGGACAATAATTTTTCTGTGCTGGATGGACACCAAAGGGAGAAATTTACGAAGCATCCGAAGGATGCCAAAGCATTTCCCAGTAAGAGAGGAAATATGCGGTCCAAAAGATAAATCACTGTCAATAATAACTCCCAGATTTTTGGCCTTCAAGGATGAACTAGCGGGAGGAGACATATCCTGCGGCCACCAGGGTTTCCAGTCAGGCTCGGAAGTGCAACCAAAGAAGAGCAACACAGACTTGTCGGAGTTGCACTTCAATCCATGACGACCAAACCACTCGAAAACCGCGCTCAAACAACCCTTAACCTGAACATCATCAAACAGCCCGTCCCTGTTGCTTACAAACAGGAGCTGGGTGTCGTCAGCATAAGTGACAATCCGGGCGCCGAAAGACTCCGCCACCACCGCCAGAGGAGCCATAAAGATGTTAAAAAGGAGGGGGCTCAAGATGGAACCTTGGGGAACCCCCACTTCTAGCGGTGACATCTCGGCGGAGTAGGGAGGCGCCCAGATTGTCTGTCGGCGGTCGGCTAAGAAAGATTTGAGCCAGCTCCACACCGTTCCCCGCAGACCAAAGTCCCAGAGTCTAGAAAGGAGAAGCGCGTGGGGAACGGTGTCGAAAGCCGCCGACAAGTCCAGCATAACCAATACAACTTTCCTTCCAACATCCAACTCCTCCCTGATGGCGTCTGTGACTTCGAGGAGCGCAGTCTCCGTGCTAAAATTCGAACGGAAACCGGATTGGGTACTATGCAACAGACCATTTTCCTCGATGAAATTAGAGATAGATCTGTGGACAAACCTCTCTGTCACTTTCGCCAGAGCAGGGAGTAGGGAAATGGGCCTGTATTTGGTATGGACTAAAGGGTCGAGTGCTGTTTTTTTCAGGAGTGGCAGGATCAAGGCGCTCTTCCAAGCCTTAGGAACAACCCCGGATGAGAGGGACAGATTCAAGATGGGATTAACCAGGTTATTTAGGACTGGTGCCATATTTGCTAAACACTTGGCAGGACAAGGATCCTGTGGGGATCCGGATTTAAGATTTGCCAAGATGTCAAGAGAACTCTCATGATCAAGTGGAGGGAAGTCGCACAGGAAAGGACCATGGTCTGTCAAGAGACACCCCGAGCTCACAGTGGACTGCTGAAAAGTAGACAGGAGAGAGTCTTGAATGGTGGTAATTTTCTGTACAAAATAGACAGCCAATTCCCTCAACCAGGATTCAGAGTGAGCATGGATAGGGGTATAAGCAGATGGAGAGGTAAAATCTTTTACCACCCTGAAGATTTCTTTGCTAGAATGCTCCGCCTCATTTATTCTGAGTTCCAAATAGGATTTTTTACCTGCCCAAATTGATTTATGGTAGGCTCGAGTCAATGCCTTAAAATTCTGCCTCTCAGAATGATCATAAGATCGCCTCCATGCTCTTTCAGCTTTCTTAAGATCTTGTCGTGCTTTTTTTAACTGAGGAGTAAACCATGGGGCAGATGTCCTCTTATCGGCAGAATTTTGTTTCTTGACTGGAACCAGGCTCTCTAAACAGTCTGTGAGCCAATTGTGAAAAAGAGCAATGTAATCCTCTAAGTTATCAGAGGTAGGGCAGGGACAATTAGTTAGAGCGTTCAATAGCATCTCTCTAGTAAGAAGATGGAAAGATTTAGAGAGATGCTTTAACGACCCAGCAGGTTTGGACCGTGTTGAAGCAATAGCAGGAAAGGAGAAAGAAATGAGAAAATGGTCCGACCACAAAACTGGCTTAGGAGGATCTATACCGATAGAAAGGGTGGAAAAAATCTGATCCAACGTGTGGCCTTTATTGTGGGATGGTCCTACCACATAAGGAAATAATCCAAGCACTGAAGTAATATCCATCAGTTTTTGAGTATCCGGATCTAGACTGTTATCCATATGGATATTTAGATCACCCAGTAGAAGGCAGTGATTAGATCTGAGGCAACGAGTCGATAGAGCTGCCTGCAGTTCTTCTAAAAACGGCCCCACCGAGCCTGGTGGTCTATATACAAGAATACCAGTGCAAGCCTGGGAAGGCGAAACGAAAGCTGAAGAGTGAAGCCAAGGGCTTCACTGCCCTGTATATTATCTACAGGGAAGGTGCGACATGCTATGTTCTAATTTACTATAATCGCCACTCCACCGCCTCTGCCAGAAGGTCTATCTTTCCTGAATATGTTATAAGTGGAAGGTACGGCATTTGCCAAGTCGGGGGCAGAAGAGTCAGACAACCAGGTCTCCGTCAGGAATAAACAAGATACCTGCGAGTCCTGCAACACATTCCAAATATCTAGAGCGTGGCCGGGTAAGGACCTGGTGTTAAGTAACAAACATTGACGGTGGATGGGTGGACTAACCTTTGTAAAATGGTTACGACCAGGAAGGCGCCAACCACATTCGCTACAACCTTTCCTCAAAGCCCGTCCTCCTGGGAATACATGATGACAAAGACCACACGGAGAACGGAGAGAACGCAGTTCGGTACTGGAATATGTCAGCATACTGAGTCGCAGTATGCAACTAGCCCAAAAATCGGACAAGATGCCAGCCGTCCTGCCCCGTCCGCCTACGTGCCGCTGACGGGCGCAGACGGGCAGGACTCTGGCGCGACTCAGGCGCAGAGAGGGCGCCCCAGCTGCGCGTTGAAATGGTGGAGCTTTAAATAGTCCGGCGAGAACCTCGGAGAATGAATCTCCCGAGTACCTGCACCAAAATGGCGGCGTCGCGCTTCGCAGCCTACCCAAGATGGACTCCACCACCCCAGAACCGAGCCCGCCAAAGTAGTATCTGGGCCAAAGTTATTTCATCACCGAAAACACATTTCCTATGGAAATGCTGACCTAACTATAACTAATCAGGGGCCAATTCTGATGTCTTCAGGGAGGCCATCCCAGAGCCGTCTGGAGTCAGACCTTCCAACTCACTCGTATTGGGGTCCGGTTCTACCAAACGACTCAGTCCGAGGCCCAAAACCCTTTACTTACTGAATCTGTCTTCATTATCCAAATGAGAAGCCTCAGGAAATGCAGAATGGAGTAAACGGAAGGCATTTCCAAGACCGAATCCGATCAGACAAGTACATGGCGTACTTCCCATGTGACAAATTGGTCGCCACTACCAATTCTTCAGAGCATCCGGAAGGGGAGTACTTCAGCTCCGATTTGCACCACAAAACGATTCCTGTGAAGGAGACAGTGGAGCCATGTATCCCATTGTGCATGTTATCCTTATACTCTACAGCTACGATCACCACTACAACCCCAACCTATGCGGTCATCGCAGACAGTAAGCCTGACACCTACCCCTACACAATAACGCAACTATCCTGTGAAAGACTATGCAAGAGAAAGCAGGGGCACAAATACAGCCAATTTAGGGGGAGAATACTTCCAGCAATGTAGAAGCAATGTTCTAGGGGGCTAATATTTCCAACAATTCTGACCCACAGGGAGGGTTGGGGGCTAATACCCCAAGCAATGTGAAGGCAAACATGGGGCTGGGGGTAAATATCCCCAGCAATGTAGAGGCAAACCTGGGGCTGGGGGGCTAATACTCCCAGCAATTCTGACCCAAAGGGGGTGCTTGGGGGCTAATACCTCAAGCAATGTAGAGGCAAACATGGGTTTGGGGAGTAACTACCCCCAGCAATGTAGAGGCAAACCTGGGGCTAATCCCCCAAGCAATTCTGACCCAAAGGGGGGCTCGGGGGCGAATACCCCAAGCAATGTAGAGGCAAACATGGATTTGGGGGGTCCCTCAGCAACGTAGAAGGAACCCTGGGGCTGGGGGCTAATCTCCCCAGCAATTCCAACCCAAGTGGGGGCTGGGGGGCTAATACCCCAAACAATGTAGAGGCAAACATGGGTGTGCGGGGTTAATGCCCCCAGCAATGTAGAAGCAAACCTGGGGCTGACGGGAAAATATCCCCAGCAATGTTGAAGCAAATATGGGATTTTGGGGGTTAATAACCCAAGCAATGAGTGTCTGAACAATGTAACTGGTGCTCATGCAAAGTGCCTCAATACCTACAGGTGGATTACAGACTGCAGGAATCATTTTTAAAAAAAATACCCAAAGGTAATTTTGCCGGAAATGCATTCCAACACTGTGGCAGCAAAAGTAACTGGCAACTTTGAGGAATGATTACAAAAAGGGGGTGGTGATGGACAGAGTATCTGAGTTAATCAGAACACTCCTACCCAGTCAACAGATCAGGGCTTGATCCATCACCGTTTTTTAGCTCACTGTACCATCCCAGTTCAGAACCTGGCTATATGCAAATTAGTCTGTCCCTGGCCCAGTGCATCATGGGAATTGCCAATTACTTTCAGAGTGCCTGAACATCATTCTGATTCCAATCCGAACATGGGTGCCTAGCATGTTGTGTATGTCGAATGAGGGAATGTAATCATCAGGCAAGTACGCTTAGCCTGGCAAAATGATATTAGAAACACACTTTTGACAATGGAACATGAATTGCCATAACCACACATATGTATGTATCACAAAGTCAATGCATGAGTCAACCACAACACACACTGAAACACTGCAGGGCAACAGACCTCAAATGTATGCTTAAAAGTATGACGTTGTGATGCCTCTGTGTACATTAAAGCCCAGATTATATTGTCCCAGACAACACATTACTCCACAGCCCCTGCCACTCTCTACTGATTTCAGTGCCTCCCAATACAACAACATAGCAGTGGTTCTGTCACATTCCTCTTTGTATTATGTGTAGACAAAATCCATCTTGGTTCAGAAAGAAGCAGGCACCAACAAAAATGTGGGCAAGCCCGCCCGTGCCCGTCCGCATCCGGGACGCGTCCAGGGCCAGAAACGCTGTCCAAAACATACAAGATACACGTTTTTCCAGAGAATATCATTTGTCACTTAATAACAGCACTCGCACCTGTAAAGACTCCATCGATGTGGCTAAATGGAGAGGTCCAATCGATTGTAGAATCTGTAATATTATTCTTGAACCCACACAAACTACACTGACTGGAAATAGTCTCAAATCGACCTACTTACAGGGAGGTCTTATCAACGCCCGATCACTATGTAAACATGCTCAACACATTAATGATCTAAACTTAAATGGCAAATTAGGGAGCACACTGCCTCTCATCCCAGCACAGTTCATACCATTGCATGCTGGTAAATGCAGAACACTTACTTTCAAAGTTGCTGTAGTCTTTCACCAAAGTTGGTGCAGGTAGTGCTGTTTTCTCTAGACATGAGTTTCTGGGTTTAGCCCGTCAACAGTAGAGAGGAAAAAGTATTAAAGAGCAGAGACAAATCATCAGGGGTTGCTGAAATGGTGCCCAAGTCTTCACAGGTCACAGTATCTCTCCATAGGCACACTGGTGCCTCCCAGGAGAACTAGTCAGCTCGTTGGCTCAAGGGAACCTTTTGAACACAGGGCGGAGGGAGCACACTGCCTCTCATCCCAGCACAGTTCACCCCATTGCATCCTGGTAAATGCAGTAGGCTTACTTTCAAAGTTGCTGCAGTCTTTCACCAAAGTTGGTGCAGGTAGTGCTGTTATCTCTAGACACGTGTTTCTGGGTTTAGCCCATCATCAGTAGAGAGCGAAAAGTAGTAAAGAGCAGAGAAAAGTTATCAGGGGTTGTTGAAATGGTGCCCAAGTCTTCAAAGGTCACAGTACCTCTCCACAGGCACACAGGTGCATCCCAGGAGAGCTTTTCAGCTTGTTGGCTGAAGGGATCCTTTTGAGCCCAGGGGAGAGGGAGCACACTGCCTCTCATCCCAGCACACTTCACCCCATTGCATCCTGGTAAATGCAGAACGCTTAATTTCAAAGTTGCTGTAGTCTTTCACCAAAGCTGGTGCAGTTAGTGCTGTTATCTCTAGACACGTGTTTCTGGGTTTAGCCCGTCATCAGTAGACAGCAAAAAGGCCCCCAATATCTACAGTCCATGTTCACCCACTATGTTCCACGCTGCACTCTTTGATCCTCCAATGGAAACCCATTAAAATACCCAGTATTCAGGCGTATCTCAAGAGGGGGAAAATCCATCACAGTGTTAGGAACAAAGGCCTGGAATCAACTCCCTAGCAACCTCTGTCTCATTCAATCAGGAACCCTCTTTAGGAAGAGCCTGAAAACCTGGATCTTCACCGCCCCAGATGCACTATGCAGAACACTCATCTAACCCCTCATTACTCTCATAACATAACATAACATAACATAACATAACATAACATCATTGTATATTTACACTACTAATTGTGCATGATTTACAGTTAACTAAAAAACAATTTGACAACCAATTAAACACTTGAAACCAGCTTTTTTCAGCAGGAAATGTATGATATGTAAGTTAACAGAAGGCCAATGGCCAGTCCATAAATGTTCATATGCCCAATAGGCCCAACCAACTTGCCCATAGACTCTTGCCTGCATCAAAACTGCAAGGGGTCGCCTCCCCTGGGAGGGGCATTTAGGGGGCATGCCAGGCACCAAAAGGACACAACTAGGGAGAACTGGGTTGGGTTAGGGGAGGGATGGGATAAGGAGGGGAGCATGGGTCCACTACAGTGGTTGCATCAGATAAGAAGGGTGTTGGGTCCACTGCAGATGTTGGTTCAGATTGAGGGGTATGTGGGTCTACTGCAGTGGTTGGGTCAGATTGAGGGGGGGGGGGAGGGGTCCACTGCAGTGCCAGTCTCAGACTGGGGGGGGTACAGCTGTAGTGTGAGGGCTCGGTGGACTGTGGGATGGGATTGGTTTTACCATTTTGGAGACGGTATAACTGTTAAAATAGAAATGTGTCTACTAGCGCATTATCCTATGTAAGTTAGCATTCGCAGCACCACTTTCAGTTTAGATGCCATTGTAAATCATGATCAAAACTAACCCTTTGATATTTCTGAGAAAAGTCCTCTGCTAGGTTTCATTTCTCCAAGGTTGGGGTTTGCTTTACTAATGAATAGACGGTTCTTATTACCTTTCTCACTAGATAGAGGCCTTCTCCCACTTGTCTGGTGACGGGCCGACTGGAACAACCTTGGACTTTGTAACTCTGTGTAAGATATGAGCACTGAGATTGTTTTTCTCTTGTAATACATGGCTTTGCAGCACCTGCCTGGAAAATCCCACTATGGGCCTGTCTTAGGCCAGTCACGAAATGTACACAATGTATCTTTATGCTTGTCGATTTCAGTCCCTCTGCAGCACTCTATGCGACTGGGCAGACTGGGCTCCACTCTGAGTGTACCTGAATAAACAGATATTGGTTTGTATTCTCTACTGTCTGAAAACTCTTCATTTGGTATGTAAGGCTGAGAGGTGGTCATTAGTGACCTGAGTGACCCGAATCGAGCCACTTCCTTCAGTTGGTGCCCAAACAGGGACTACTTCGGATGAGTGACACATCCCATGCCCGCAGACTGAGGGGAGGTCGAGGCTATCGTCAGGTCGGACTGACGGTTCAGGGATTCCTGCACAAGGAGAATTGATTGCTCGCAGCTGCCCCTTCCATCTTGCCAGACGGTGCCACACCCAGTGGTAATCAAGACTAGAATCCTGAATGGTGAAACCCTTGGACCTGACTGTTTGGTCTGAAGAGTCGGCAGTGGAGAATCGGTTTGTTTGTGCTACTCGTATCAGGTGAATTTGTTTTTCTTCTTTGTGGATATGGTACCATTGAGGTTTGAGTTTGGTTCGGCCTGCGGACTGTTTTTGATGAAAGTATTTGCAGCTGTTATGCCAGGCATAAATAACAAACTTGTTTTCTTTTTGAAAAATCCCTGGAATTAGTAAATTGCTCTCTTTGTGTTATTGCTGTTGTTCTGCAGATGCTCGATTAGAAGAAGAAAAAATGTACCAAAAAATCTGAATTATCGGATAAAGAACCTAGCTATGTTTTTTTAAAACACTATCATAGATGGATGTGAATTCCAGAATAAAGCGGGGAAAATTACCCTTTTTCTTGAGTCCCCTCACTCACCGGAGTTGCCTCACGGTGACATGCTTCATCATAGGGTCCCTCCCAACCCGCTGCGGGTTGAGGCGTGCTACAACTTGCGAGATACGTAGGAGCACTGTTAGTGAGGACTATGTGTGGTGTGAAGTGATAAGTGGGTGGAGTGGTGTGAATTAAAAATATCTTAATATCTTACTAGTGGGCAAAAAAGGCTTTTTTTAGTGCTCCTAGCAGATATATTAAAAGGTGGGGTGGGTCTCTAGGTAAAACCGGTTGACTAATGGGACCGGAAACCTAGTAGATAGCCAACTAGTTTCGAGCTGTACCCCTCAGCTCTTCCTCAGGACATCACAAGGACCAGCCATGTGATTTCTACTCCAAAAATGTGAAATATGCCTATCAATGAGCAAGAAATGCTATATATACATACACTCTTCAGTAATACTGTGGTCAATCTGTTGAAAAAGAAAGAGAAAGGGGAGAACAAAGATTATGATACAATGACTCGCCGTATGACATACGCCTCTTCTTTGTAGATGCTGAATGCGTAAATGACTAATCAAAAAGGTCGTGCTTCACTCGTTCAGACCTGTGAATATAACGATATTGTGTGACTGAAATAAAAAACACCATATATACATAGTTTTCCTAGGCGTGCCATGTTACCTCTATTCTGAAGTACGTGTGCAAAAGTAACGTTAAGCTGGACCTGAAACGAGTAAGTGGTGACACACGAACATAAAATCACATGCAAATCACAAAAGGACAAAACATTACACATACGTTTATATGGGCTTTAATAAGCCTCAAGGTCACTCTAAAAGGAAAGAGAGCTCCGCGTGGTCCATCTGTGGTGGAAAAAAATGTTGTGTTACTTTCCGACGCTGTTCTTACCGGGGTCAAACGGGCGTGCTGTGTATTTTAAACGCAGTCACTCCCATTTGCTTCGTTGTACCTGGCGGGGGTAAAAAGGTCTTACATGGTGCGGACGTACTCCCTGCCGATAAACCTACTCGGCGTCCCTCGCGACAGGTGAGTTCTGTGTCGGACGGGGGCGCTGGGTAATATGCTAAATAAGCGTGACCGCTCTGCTTTGGTTTGGAAGCATAGAGCGGTACTCTATACAAGATGGCCGACCCACATTGGAACAGTGTGGGGGCCATCTTGGAAAAACGGATGAGTTAGGAATGGTTTAGGTATTACACACACAAACCACATAGACACAGAGCACGGTGAGACAATCGTGATAATCTGATGGTCATCCTGAATAAAGGAGTTCTAAACCAAGTCAAAAAATATATTATAATTGAAAGGAAATGAAAGAGGGTATTTAATAAAGTAAGGACGAAAAATATGTCCATATGTGAGATTTTTGGGGACGGAAATAAAAATTGAATGACACAAATGTATAAAGTCGACCCAAAATGAGGAATGATGAATTAAGGTCGACCATAAAGTCGGTCCAAGAAGGGAATAAAACATTTTTTATAAAAATTGAGGAATGAAAATATGAAAAAATAAAAAAATGAAATAATGAAAAAAACGAAAGAATGAAGGGTTCACCAGTAGGTGAGAGTATTAAAAAAACCTTCTTCTTTCGCGGTATAGCAATATATTGAAGGAACTCGGATTGAGGGCACAATGGTTCCAAAAGAAACTAACAGAAAAAGAAAAGGTCAGGATTATGGTCTGCATAGTTGACAGGGAAAGGTTCATGATTGTTTTGACAGTTGGCCCCAAGGAATAGCATCATTTAATCCATTGTTGTCAGTTTTCAATTTGTACACCCAGCGTTGCTCTTTTTGTAACAGACGTTGTTCCAGGTTTTCGTGGCCGCTGAGGTCTCACCCATTTCATGTCATTGGGTGTGTGATGTTTTTCAATGAAGTGCGAAGTCATCTTAGTTGCATTTTTCATACATCTAATGTTACTTCTATGTTCCACTATCCGGGTGCTTGCCTTTCTAGTGGTCATGCCAATGTAATGAAGATTACAGATGCAAGTAATCATGTACACAATGCCTGAGGTATTGCAGTTCGTGAAATTTCGAATTTCCCAAGTCATCTTGTTATTGAATTCGATCTTTTTTGTGACTGAGGTCAAATGGCGATTAGAAGAAGCCCAGCCGGCACCTTCAGAAGGCACTTCTAATTTTGATATGTATGTGAAGCATGGTCTTGGCCCTATTATGTTTAGTACATTATGGCACAAATATACGAGGAACAATGCTGAGTTACAGTGGCCATTGACGGGCACTTTTGTTGAACACAAGAATGGGTTTTTACAGGAACAGTTATTTAAAAGATGAAGTAGGTAATCTATGTTTGATTCCCTCAGAACGTGGCAGAAAGTAGCTCGGCAGAGATGACTGAAGATGAAAAAAATGCACGGAAAGGGGAGATGCAAACACTGACTTAAAAAGCTGTAGCATATGATAGAGAGAAGCTGGAGGCAGGAGTTGAAAGTGAGGATAGGAGGTTTTGATTACAGATTGATAAATCTTATTTGGCCCAAGATGAAAATTATACTTTGCTGGAGGAATTGTTAGACACTCGACCCCTGCCCGCATATGCCCAGCAGAGGATATATACGGTTGTTCCTTCGTTATCACAGCAGCCTGTTACAACTGCTCCTGTGTCTACTGCTGTCATTTCTATGGCTTTGGCTACGGCGCCCCCTGCTCCCTGTTTGTCTTCACCATCTGTGGCAACTGTAACTGTTAGCACACCTACTTTCTCAACTCCTATGCCTCCTGCTCTCTTGCCTCTGGTGCAACCGCCAGTGACGATTGTACCGATTAGTTCTGTTGGTTCTGCTTCTATGATACATCCCCTGACATTTTTGAGTGTTGAGACGCCAGTACGCGGATTTGAGGATAGAGATTGGACAAAATGTAGGGAGCGAATGAGCCCATTAGTGCAATCTGGGGTGGGGGATGAGGAGAAGAAGGTAGTAGCTGATCAGGTTGCTCAGTGGGGTCGTAATCTCATTTAGTGTGGAGGATGTTTGGGCAGTTATGCAGGATTTTGAGCCCTTTGTACAGCAGCAGGCTCTCAAGCATATGTCTGCTACATTGATTAGTCTTTGGCACCAACACTTTGGGGATGTTGCACAGCAAATTCTATTTGATATTAGCGATCGTGTGTATGCTAGCGGTTTGTAGCCAAGCCAAGTTTTCGGGAATGTTACAACGTTAATTGCTTATAGGGGTAGGTTGCATGAGAAGAGTCCTACCCCAGTGTCTCACTTTCAGATGCGAGAGGTTCATCCTATATATCACCCAAAAATACCAGATTTAACGGATCAGCGCGGTACTGTCACCAGACAGGGTGTAACGCCCCTTTTTAAGGACAGTGGGTTTATACTCCGTGGAAAAGAAGTGAGGTTTTATCCCTAAAGATTAAATTGCCTGATTCTAGGAAATATCCTACTATTTATTATAAAGAACTGACAGAGGCTGCTTTTTTTACTGTACTGACCCTTGCTGATATTGAAATGTTTTTGGCTTTCATGTTCCGGTTGACATTTGTATACAAGTTCATACTAAAGATCATGTAGCTGAGTTGGGGGGCACTTGGGAGGCGATTAAGGGATGGGATCAGGAACGGAAGCCAGGCGATAAGCCCAGAGCCGAGATACTTTCTTTACCCGTTCGTATTATTTCATATTTGCATTCTCTTATTCTGCCAAAGAAAGTAAGTTGGGACAAGTTGACAGCTTGTTGACGGAAAAAAGGATGAAAGTTTGTCTGATTTCTTTACCCGGTTTGAAGATACATTTTTGGCTTATAGTGGGCAAGATATGTTCATTGAGGTAGGAGTTCGGTTGTTTGTTGACATGTTCTTTCCAATTTACTTCTCGAAATTGCAACTCGTTTACAGGAATCGGAGAGTACTTGGTCCACCTCTTTCCCTTCTGTTATTTTGAATATGGCTCAATATTATGAACATCGTGACCAAGAGGAGAAAGAGAAGATGGAGAAAAAACATAAGGATCTAAAGACAAAGGTGCTGTTGCAGCAAGCGTTTAGAGGGAATGGTAGAGGACTTGGTGGTCCTGCCAGACAGCTTCCACACACTAGTAGGCAGCCGACCACCATACCTCGAATCAGTGTGCATATTGCAAGGAGGAGGGTCATTGAAGTAGAGAGTGTCCTGTGCTTTTGCAAAAGATGGCAGTTCCTGGAGGGCGAGGCCCTCGTGGACGAGGTCATGGGACCAATAGAGCTCAGAGTGCCGCAGTCTCTCAGGGTCGTTTTGGCACCAATAATTTTGATGACCCTCGCGATGGACAGTATTACTATGATGATTATGATATGGATGAAGCAACAGGGATGTCTTATAGCTAGGATAGCCAGGGACAGAGTGAGGGACCAGTTCTGATACCTGTAAATCAGCGTGGTCCTTATGACACTGCAGTGTTGCAAGGTTTGACTAAGGAATGTTTGGTGGACACAGGTACAGAAAAGAGTTCTGTTTCTCGGCATATGGTCCCTGGGGAGGCTCTGTCTGGCCATATTAATATTTTAGTAGGTTTTTCAGGTGTACTGGTTTAAGCCTCATTTCACGACCCCTAGCATTGACTGTTGGTCCTTTTACTGTGGATTTACCATTTATGTTGACGACCAATCGTGGTGAAAATTTGATGGGTTTAGATTTATTGAAGAAATTGCATGGTACTATTTATTGTTCCCCGGAAGGCGTTTATATGACAATGGGTCCAAATATGAGTGCTAAACATTGTCTGTCTCACCCTCTTCCAATTGAATTTTCGAATGTACCATCCACTCTATGGGCGACAGGTGGTACAGATGTAGGACTATTGCATATATATCCTGAAGAAACCTACAGCGGACCCCACCGATCTCAAAAACTTCCGCCCCATCTCGCTCCTCCCTTTTCCTGCTAAAGTCATCAAGAAGATCGTCAACAGACAGCTGACCGCCTTCCTCGAGACGAACGGATCCCTCGACCCCTCCCAGTCCGGCTTCAGAGCCAACCACAGCACCGAGACCGCCCTCATTGCAGCCACCGACGACATCCGGACCCTGCTCGACAAGGGGGAAACAGTGGCCCTCATCCTCCTGGACCTCTCCGATGCGTTCGACACGGTCTGCCACCGCACCCTAGTCCAGCGCCTCAGCAACATCGGTATCCAATTGAAGGCACTGGAGTGGATCACCTCGTTCCTCGCCGGAAGAACACAAAGAGTCCGCCTCCCCCCGTTTTGCTCTGAGGCCACCGAAGTCATCTGCGGCGTCCCGCAAGGATCTTCACTCAGCCCCACCCTCTTCAACATCTACATGAAACCTCTCGCAGCCATCGCACGCCAGCACAACCTCAACATCATCTCTTACGCCGACGACACCCAGCTGATCCTCTCCCTCACCAGAGACCCCGACACCGCCAGAACCTGCCTACACGAAGGGATGAAAGACGTCGCCGAGTGGATGAAGGACAGCCGCCTGAAACTGAACTCGGACAAGACGGAAGTCCTCATCCTGGGATCTTCACCCTCCGCCTGGGACGACTCCTGGTGGCCCCCAGCCCTGGGCACCGCACCCAAGCCAACCAACCACGCACGCAACCTGGGCTTCATCCTGGACCCCTCCCTCTCTATGACCAGACAAGTAAACGCCGTCTCCTCATCGTGCTTCAACACCCTGCGTATGCTTCGCAAGATCTTCCGCTGGATCCCGACCGAGACCAGGAAGACTGTCACCCAGGCACTCGTCACCAGCCGACTGGACTACGGAAACGCCCTCTATGCCGGAACCACAGCCAAGCTACAGAAAAGACTCCAGCGCATCCAGAACGCCTCCGCCCGACTCATCCTGGATGTCCCCCGATGCAGCCACATCTCCAGCCACCTGAGGAACCTGCACTGGCTCCCCATCGACAAGAGGATCACGTTCCGGCTCCTCACCCACGCACACAAGTCTCTCCACGACCTGGGCCCCAAGTACCTCAACGACTGCCTGACCTTCTACACGCCCACCCGCCAGCTACGGTCCACCAGCCTCACCCTCGCAGCCGTACCACGCATCCAAAGAGCCACCGCCGGAGGAAGATCCTTCTCTTACCTGGCTGACAAGACTTGGAACTCCCTCCCCATCCACCTTCGGCTGACCCAGGACCATCTCGCCTTCAGGAAACAACTCAAGACCTGGCTGTTCGAGCAGTAGCATACCCCTCCCCCCAAGCGCCTTGAGACCCTCCCGGGTGAGTAGTGCGCTATACAAATGGCATGATTGATTGATTGATTGATATGCCACCAGTTTTGATACAGGCCAAAGACAATGCTATTTTGCCTCGCATTCCTTAGTATAAGACACCTCAGGTGGGAGAACGAGCCCTTCTACATATTATTCAGTATTTGATACTCGAAGCAATGGTTGAGGAGACGTCTGATAATATTTGCAATAGTCCTATTCTTCCGATTCTTAAATGGACACCCTCAGGTTCCCCTGATGATCATGAGGATGTTTACCATTTTGTGATTGATTTGCATGAGGTTTATGAAACTGTGGCTCCTCAGTTTCCAGTGGTTCCTGATATCACCATGCTTGTGATAATGATTCCTTCTACTGCTACTTTCTTTTCTGTTATTGATTTGAAAAATGCATTCTTTAGTATTCTTATTCATCCAGACAGCAGATATTTGTTTGGGTTCACACTAGCTGGTGAAGCTTTAGATGCTGTTTAGCTCCTCAGGGCTATACAGAGAGTACGAGTATTTATAGTCAAGCTTTAAAGAGTCAGTTTGATTTCCTTTCGCTTCCCTCAGGTAATATATTGGAGCAATATGTTGATGACCTCCTCATTGCTTCTGACACTGAAAAAGGTTGTAGAGATAGTACGGTTAAATTGTTGCTGCATTTAGCTCATCATGGACTTAAAGTTTCTCTTACTAAATTTCAATATTGTCGACAGGAGGTCACCTATTTAGGTCACCTACTGTTGAAGGAGGGTAGGAGGTTGACCCTGGAGCGTATCAACCATTGTTAAAATGCCCATTCCACAAACTCAGAAAGATGTGTGCGCTTTTATAGGTATCACTTCCTACTGTCGCCAGTGGATACTTAACTACTCCTTACTAATCAAACCCTTGCTTACAGTAACAACTAAAGAAGTGCATGAGTCTTTGCCTAGGACGCCTGAATGTCAGCAGTCTTTTGAGCAATTGAAAGCCACGCTTTGTTAGTCTCCCGTGCTTAGCACACCTAACTACGGTAAGCCATTTGTGTTATACGTCCATGAGATGACTAATTGTGCGCTTTCTGTCTTAACACAAAAGATTTTGGGAAAAACAACGGCTGTGTGCTTATTTCTCTGCTGTGCTTGACTCTTTTGCGAGATCCCTCCCGAGTTGTCTAATAGCAGTCGCGGCTATGGCTTTTTTGATCAGACAATCGGCTGGACTCGTACTTGATACTGACCTCACAGTCATGGTACCCCATGCTGTGGACACGATTTTGAATAAGTAAAAGACACACCACGTGACCAGTGCACGTCTTACCGGCTATGAATTGACATTGTTTGCTAAACATATCACAATTAAAAGATGTGCTACTCTTTACCCAGCTAAGTTTCGACCCCTCCCTTCCGAGAGTGATGAAGTTGATAAACATAATTGCATCTTCCAAATGGAAGAAGAGATGAAAGGATGGGTAGACTTGATTGATGTTCCCTTATCGGACCCACAAGGGGAACTATATGATGATGGTTCTTGTTTTAAATTACCAGATGGCACCACCACTGCAGCTTATGCTATTGCCACACTGTCCACCGTGTTAGAGACATCACGGGTCCCTTATCAGTCAGTTCAAGCTGCTGAGTTAGCTGCCCTTATTCAAGCTTGCAAATTAAGCGAGGGACTGTTTGTCAATATTTCTACTGACAACCAGTATGCCTTTGGGGTCCGCATAATTTTGGGTGAATCTGGCATGGCACAAAAATTAACCCTGGGCGGCCGACTACTCTACGCTTGTGAAGTTTGCATAGTTTGTGCTACTTCGCGCTTCTTGAATTGCATGTAGCACAGTGCAAAATGGCGTAGCGTAGTTGGCATTTTTTGCTCGCTTGCGGTCCTCAACGTCAAGTTGGCGACCGGGAGCGACTGACAATGGCTGTGACCGAATTAGTTCAGATGCGTCTTCCGCGTCTTTTGAATACTCACCAGCGGCTGTTGCTATAACAACTAGAAGCGAGTGGCCATGTCCAAATCGGTTTGGATGCGTCCTTTGAATTCTTACTTGCGTCAGTCACCACAACAACCAACAAGCCAATGGTTCCGACCGAATCAGTTCAGATGCGGCTACTGCATCTCTTGAAGCTAGAAGCCTGTCTTAAAGAGATTGGGAGGTCATTCCAAGCATGGGGAGCTAAATAGCGAAAAGACCGTCCTCCTGCTCTCGCGCGCTTGATAATGGGGACATTCATTTTGGATAGGGACGAAGATCTAAGGGATCTGGAAGGCTGATACCAGGACAGTCGTTTAGAAATATATTTAGGGCCTATACCATGTAAGGCCTTAAAAGTCGTGGTCAGCGTTTTAAAAAGAATCCTTTTGGCAATAGGTAGCCAATGTAAGGTTGACAGAAGATCTGTGGCTCTGGCTCTTCTTGGAAGGCCAAAGATGGCTCGGGCCGCAGAATTCTGGGCGATTTGTAAACGCCTAACCAAATATTTAGGAAGACCCAGAAACAGAATGTTCGCGTAGTCCAGCCTAGAGCCAACCAGTGCCTGGACAATAATTTTTCTGTGCTGGATGGACACCAAAGGGAGAAATTTACGAAGCATCCGAAGGATGCCAAAGCATTTCCCAGTAAGAGAGGAAATATGCGGTCCAAAAGATAATTCACTGTCAATAATAACTCCCAGATTTTTGGCCTTCAAGGATGAACTAGCGGGAGGAGACATATCCTGCGGCCACCAGGGTTTCCAGTCAGGCTCGGAAGTGCAACCAAAGAAGAGCAACACAGACTTGTCGGAGTTGCACTTCAATCCATGACGACCAAACCACTCGAAAACCGCGCTCAAACAACCCTTAACCTGAACATCATCAAACAGCCCGTCCCTGTTGCTTACAAACAGGAGCTGGGTGTCGTCAGCATAAGTGACAATCCGGGCGCCGAAAGACTCCGCCACCACCGCCAGAGGAGCCATAAAGATGTTAAAAAGGAGGGGGCTCAAGATGGAACCTTGGGGAACCCCCACTTCTAGCGGTGACATCTCGGCGGAGTAGGGAGGCGCCCAGATTGTCTGTCGGCGGTCGGCTAAGAAAGATTTGAGCCAGCTCCACACCGTTCCCCGCAGACCAAAGTCCCAGAGTCTAGAAAGGAGAAGCGCGTGGGGAACGGTGTCGAAAGCCGCCGACAAGTCCAGCATAACCAATACAACTTTCCTTCCAACATCCAACTCCTCCCTGATGGCGTCTGTGACTTCGAGGAGCGCAGTCTCCGTGCTAAAATTCGAACGGAAACCGGATTGGGTACTATGCAACAGACCATTTTCCTCGATGAAATTAGAGATAGATCTGTGGACAAACCTCTCTGTCACTTTCGCCAGAGCAGGGAGTAGGGAAATGGGCCTGTAGTTGGCATGGACTAAAGGGTCGAGTGCTGGTTTTTTCAGGAGTGGCAGGATCAAGGCGCTCTTCCAAGCCTTAGGAACAACCCCGGATGAGAGGGACAGATTCAAGATGGGATTAACCAGGTTATTTAGGACTGGTGCCATATTTGCTAATCACTTGGCAGGACAAGGATCCTGTGGGGATCCGGATTTAAGATTTGCCAAGATGTCAAGAGAACTCTCATGATCAAGTGGAGGGAAATCGCACAGGATAGGACCATGGTCTGTCAAGAGACACCCCGAGCTCACAGTGGACTGCTGAAAAGTAGACAGGAGAGAGTCTTGAATGGTGGTAATTTTCTGTACAAAATAGACAGCCAATTCCCTCAACCAGGATTCAGAGTGAGCATGGATAGGGGTATAAGCAGATGGAGAGGTAAAATCTTTTACCACCCTGAAGATTTCTTTGCTAGAATGCTCCGCCTCATTTATTCTGAGTTCCAAATAGGATTTTTTACCTGCCCAAATTGATTTATGGTAGGCTCGAGTCAATGCCTTAAAATTCTGCCTCTCAGAATGATCATAAGATCGCCTCCATGCTCTTTCAGCTTTCTTAAGATCTTGTCGTGCTTTTTTTAACTGAGGAGTAAACCATGGGGCAGATGTCCTCTTATCGGCATAATTTTGTTTCTTGACTGGAACCAGGCTCTCTAAACAGTCTGTGAGCCAATTGTGAAAAAGAGCAATGTAATCCTCTAAGTTATCAGAGGTAGGGCAGGGACAATTAGTTAGAGCGTTCAATAGCATCTCTCTAGTAAGAAGATGGAAAGATTTAGAGAGATGCTTTAACGACCCAGCAGGTTTGGACCGTGTTGAAGCAATAGCAGGAAAGGAGAAAGAAATGAGAAAATGGTCCGACCACAAAACTGGCTTAGGAGGATCTATACCGATAGAAAGGGTGGAAAAAATCTGATCCAACGTGTGGCCTTTATTGTGGGATGGTCCTACCACATAAGGAAATAATCCAAGCACTGAAGTAATATCCATCAGTTTTTGAGTATCCGGATCTAGACTGTTATCCATATGGATATTTAGATCACCCAGTAGAAGGCAGTGATTAGATCTGAGGCAACGAGTCGATAGAGCTGCCTGCAGTTCTTCTAAAAACGGCCCCACCGAGCCTGGTGGTCTATATACAAGAATACCAGTGCAAGCCTGGGAAGGCGAAACGAAAGCTGAAGAGTGAAGCCAAGGGCTTCACTGCCCTGTATATTATCTACAGGGAAGGTGTGACATGCTATGTTCTTATTTACTATAATCGCCACTCCACCGCCTCTGCCAGAAGGTCTATCTTTCCTGAATATGTTATAAGTGGAAGGTACGGCATTTGCCAAGTCGGGGGCAGAAGAGTCAGACAACCAGGTCTCCGTCAGGAATAAACAAGATACCTGCGAGTCCTGCAACACATTCCAAATATCTAGAGCGTGGCCGGGTAAGGACCTGGTGTTAAGTAACAAACATTGACGGTGGATGGGTGGACTAACCTTTGTAAAATGGTTACGACCAGGAAGGCGCCAACCACATTCGCTACAACCTTTCCTCAAAGCCCGTCCTCCTGGGAATACATGATGACAAAGACCACACGGAGAACGGAGAGAACGCAGTTCGGTACTGGAATATGTCAGCATACTGAGTCGCAGTATGCAACTAGCCCAAAAATCGGACAAGATGCCAGCCGTCCTGCCCCGTCCGCCTACGTGCCGCTGACGGGCGCAGACGGGCAGGACTCTGGCGCGACTCAGGCGCAGAGAGGGCGCCCCAGCTGCGCGTTGAAATGGTGGAGCTTTAAATAGTCCGGCGAGAACCTCGGAGAATGAATCTCCCGAGTACCTGCACCAAAATGGCGGCGTCGCGCTTCGCAGCCTACCCAAGATGGACTCCACCACCCCAGAACCGAGCCCGCCAAAGTAGTATCTGGGCCAAAGTTATTTCATCACCGAAAACACATTTCCTATGGAAATGCTGACCTAACTATAACTAATCAGGGGCCAATTCTGATGTCTTCAGGGAGGCCATCCCAGAGCCGTCTGGAGTCAGACCTTCCAACTCACTCGTATTGGGGTCCGGTTCTACCAAATGACTCAGTCCGAGGCCCAAAACCCTTTACTTACTGAATCTGTCTTCATTATCCAAATGAGAAGCCTCAGGAAATGCAGAATGGAGTAAACGGAAGGCATTTCCAAGACCGAATCCGATCAGACAAGTACATGGCGTACTTCCCATGTGACAAATTGGTCGCCACTACCAATTCTTCAGAGCATCCGGAAGGGGAGTACTTCAGCTCCGATTTGCACCACAAAACGATTCCTGTGAAGGAGACAGTGGAGCCATGTATCCCATTGTGCATGTTATCCTTATACTCTACAGCTACGATCACCACTACAACCCCAACCTATGCGGTCATCGCAGACAGTAAGCCTGACACCTACCCCTACACAATAACGCAACTATCCTGTGAAAGACTATGCAAGAGAAAGCAGGGGCACAAATACAGCCAATTTAGGGGGAGAATACTTCCAGCAATGTAGAAGCAATGTTCTAGGGGGCTAATATTTCCAACAATTCTGACCCACAGGGAGGGTTGGGGGCTAATACCCCAAGCAATGTGAAGGCAAACATGGGGCTGGGGGTAAATATCCCCAGCAATGTAGAGGCAAACCTGGGGCTGCGGGGCTAATACTCCCAGCAATTCTGACCCAAAGGGGGTGCTTGGGGGCTAATACCTCAAGCAATGTAGAGGCAAACATGGGTTTGGGGAGTAACTACCCCCAGCAATGTAGAGGCAAACCTGGGGCTAATCCCCCAAGCAATTCTGACCCAAAGGGGGGCTCGGGGGCGAATACCCCAAGCAATGTAGAGGCAAACATGGATTTGGGGGGTTAATACCCTCAGCAACGTAGAAGGAACCCTGGGGCTGGGGGCTAATCTCCCCAGCAATTCCAACCCAAGTGGGGGCTGGGGGGCTAATACCCCAAACAATGTAGAGGCAAACATGGGTGTGCGGGGTTAATGCCCCCAGCAATGTAGAAGCAAACCTGGGGCTGACGGGAAAATATCCCCAGCAATGTTGAAGCAAATATGGGATTTTGGGGGTTAATAACCCAAGCAATGAGTGTCTGAACAATGTAACTGGTGCTCATGCAAAGTGCCTCCATACCTACAGGTGGATTACAGACTGCAGGAATCATTTTTAAAAAAAATACCCATAGGTAATTTTGCCGGAAATGCATTCCAACACTGTGGCAGCAAAAGTAACTGGCAACTTTGAGGAATGATTACAAAAAGGGGGTGGTGATGGACAGAGTATCTGAGTTAATCAGAACACTCCTACCCAGTCAACAGATCAGGGCTTGATCCATCACCGTTTTTTAGCTCACTGTACCATCCCAGTTCAGAACCTGGCTATATGCAAATTAGTCTGTCCCTGGCCCAGTGCATCATGGGAATTGCCAATTACTTTCAGAGTGCCTGAACATCATTCTGATTCCAATCCGAACATGGGTGCCTAGCATGTTGTGTATGTCGAATGAGGGAATGTAATCATCAGGCAAGTACGCTTAGCCTGGCAAAATGATATTAGAAACACACTTTTGACAATGGAACATGAATTGCCATAACCACACATATGTATGTATCACAAAGTCAATGCATGAGTCAACCACAACACACACTGAAACACTGCAGGGCAACAGACCTCAAATGTATGCTTAAAAGTATGACGTTGTGATGCCTCTGTGTACATTAAAGCCCAGATTATATTGTCCCAGACAACACATTACTCCACAGCCCCTGCCACTCTCTACTGATTTCAGTGCCTCCCAATACAACAACATAGCAGTGGTTCTGTCACATTCCTCTTTGTATTATGTGTAGACAAAATCCATCTTGGTTCAGAAAGAAGCAGGCACCAACAAAAATGTGGGCAAGCCCGCCCGTGCCCGTCCGCATCCGGGACGCGTCCAGGGCCAGAAACGCTGTCCAAAACATACAAGATACACGTTTTTCCAGAGAATATCATTTGTCACTTAATAACAGCACTCGCACCTGTAAAGACTCCATCGATGTGGCTAAATGGAGAGGTCCAATCGATTGTAGAATCTGTAATATTATTCTTGAACCCACACAAACTACACTGACTGGAAATAGTCTCAAATCGACCTACTTACAGGGAGGTCTTATCAACGCCCGATCACTATGTAAACATGCTCAACACATTAATGATCTAAACTTAAATGGCAAATTAGGGAGCACACTGCCTCTCATCCCAGCACAGTTCATACCATTGCATGCTGGTAAATGCAGAACACTTACTTTCAAAGTTGCTGTAGTCTTTCACCAAAGTTGGTGCAGGTAGTGCTGTTTTCTCTAGACATGAGTTTCTGGGTTTAGCCCGTCAACAGTAGAGAGGAAAAAGTATTAAAGAGCAGAGACAAATCATCAGGGGTTGCTGAAATGGTGCCCAAGTCTTCACAGGTCACAGTATCTCTCCATAGGCACACTGGTGCCTCCCAGGAGAACTAGTCAGCTCGTTGGCTCAAGGGAACCTTTTGAACACAGGGCGGATGGAGCACACTGCCTCTCATCCCAGCACAGTTCACCCCATTGCATCCTGGTAAATGCAGTAGGCTTACTTTCAAAGTTGCTGCAGTCTTTCACCAAAGTTGGTGCAGGTAGTGCTGTTATCTCTAGACACGTGTTTCTGGGTTTAGCCCATCATCAGTAGAGAGCGAAAAGTAGTAAAGAGCAGAGAAAAGTTATCAGGGGTTGTTGAAATTGTGCCCAAGTCTTCAAAGGTCACAGTACCTCTCCACAGGCACACAGGTGCATCCCAGGAGAGCTTTTCAGCTTGTTGGCTGAAGGGATCCTTTTGAGCCCAGGGGAGAGGGAGCACACTGCCTCTCATCCCAGCACACTTCACCCCATTGCATCCTGGTAAATGCAGAACGCTTAATTTCAAAGTTGCTGTAGTCTTTCACCAAAGCTGGTGCAGTTAGTGCTGTTATCTCTAGACACGTGTTTCTGGGTTTAGCCCGTCATCAGTAGACAGCAAAAAGGCCCCCAATATCTACAGTCCATGTTCACCCACTGTGTTCCACGCTGCACTCTTTGATCCTCCAATGGAAACCCATTAAAATACCCAGTATTCAGGCGTATCTCAAGAGGGGGAAAATCCATCACAGTGTTAGGAACAAAGGCCTGGAATCAACTCCCTAGCAACCTCTGTCTCATTCAATCAGGAACCCTCTTTAGGAAGAGCCTGAAAACCTGGATCTTCACCGCCCCAGATGCACTATGCAGAACACTCATCTAACCCCTCATTACTCTCATAACATAACATAACATAACATAACATAACATCATTGTATATTTACACTACTAATTGTGCATGATTTACAGTTAACTAAAAAACAATTTGACAACCAATTAAACACTTGAAACCAGCTTTTTTCAGCAGGAAATGTATGATATGTAAGTTAACAGAAGGCCAATGGCCAGTCCATAAATGTTCATATGCCCAATAGGCCCAACCAACTTGCCCATAGACTCTTGCCTGCATCAAAACTGCAAGGGGTCGCCTCCCCTGGGAGGGGCATTTAGGGGGCATGCCAGGCACCAAAAGGACACAACTAGGGAGAACTGGGTTGGGTTAGGGGAGGGATGGGATAAGGAGGGGAGCATGGGTCCACTACAGTGGTTGCATCAGATAAGAAGGGTGTTGGGTCCACTGCAGATGTTGGTTCAGATTGAGGGGTATGTGGGTCTACTGCAGTGGTTGGGTCAGATTGAGGGGGGGGGGGGGGTGGGTCCACTGCAGTGCCAGTCTCAGACTGGGGGGGGTACAGCTGTAGTGTGAGGGCTCGGTGGACTGTGGGATGGGATTGGTTTTACCATTTTGGAGACGGTATAACTGTTAAAATAGAAATGTGTCTACTAGCGCATTATCCTATGTAAGTTAGCATTCGCAGCACCACTTTCAGTTTAGATGCCATTGTAAATCATGATCAAAACTAACCCTTTGATATTTCTGAGAAAAGTCCTCTGCTAGGTTTCATTTCTCCAAGGTTGGGGTTTGCTTTACTAATGAATAGACGGTTCTTATTACCTTTCTCACTAGATAGAGGCCTTCTCCCACTTGTCTGGTGACGGGCCGACTGGAACAACCTTGGACTTTGTAACTCTGTGTAAGATATGAGCACTGAGATTGTTTTTCTCTTGTAATACATGGCTTTGCAGCACCTGCCTGGAAAATCCCACTATGGGCCTGTCTTAGGCCAGTCACGAAATGTACACAATGTATCTTTATGCTTGTCGATTTCAGTCCCTCTGCAGCACTCTATGCGACTGGGCAGACTGGGCTCCACTCTGAGTGTACCTGAATAAACAGATATTGGTTTGTATTCTCTACTGTCTGAAAACTCTTCATTTGGTATGGAAGGCTGAGAGGTGGTCATTAGTGACCTGAGTGACCCGAATCGAGCCACTTCCTTCAGTTGGTGCCCAAACAGGGACTACTTCGGATGAGTGACACATCCCATGCCCGCAGACTGAGGGGAGGTCGAGGCTATCGTCAGGTCGGACTGACGGTTCAGGGATTCCTGCACAAGGAGAATTGATTGCTCGCAGCTGCCCCTTCCATCTTGCCAGACGGTGCCACACCCAGTGGTAATCAAGACTAGAATCCTGAATGGTGAAACCCTTGGACCTGACTGTTTGGTCTGAAGAGTCGGCAGTGGAGAATCGGTTTGTTTGTGCTACTCGTATCAGGTGAATTTGTTTTTCTTCTTTGTGGATATGGTACCATTGAGGTTTGAGTTTGGTTCGGCCTGCGGACTGTTTTTGATGAAAGTATTTGCAATTGTTATGCCAGGCATAAATAACAAACTTGTTTTCTTTTTGAAAAATCCCTGGAATTAGTAAATTGCTCTCTTTGTGTTATTGCTGTTGTTCTGCAGATGCTCGATTAGAAGAAGAAAAAATGTACCAAAAAATCTGAATTATCGGATAAAGAACCTAGCTATGTTTTTTTAAAACACTATCATAGATGGATGTGAATTCCAGAATAAAGCGGGGAAAATTACCCTTTTTCTTGAGTCCCCTCACTCACCGGAGTTGCCTCACGGTGACATGCTTCATCATAGGGTCCCTCCCAACCCGCTGCGGGTTGAGGCGTGCTACAACTTGCGAGATACGTAGGAGCACTGTTAGTGAGGACTATGTGTGGTGTGAAGTGATAAGTGGGTGGAGTGGTGTGAATTAAAAAAATCTTAATATCTTACTAGTGGGCAAAAAAGGCTTTTTTTAGTGCTCCTAGCAGATATATTAAAAGGTGGGGTGGGTCTCTAGGTAAAACCGGTTGACTAATGGGACCGGAAACCTAGTAGATAGCCAACTAGTTTCGAGCTGTACCCCTCAGCTCTTCCTCGGGACATCACAAGGACCAGCCATGTGATTTCTACTCCAAAAATGTGAAATATGCCTATCAATGAGCAAGAAATGCTATATATACATACACTCTTCAGTAATACTGTGGTCAATCTGTTGAAAAAGAAAGAGAAAGGGGAGAACAAAGATTATGATACAATGACTCGCCGTATGACATACGCCTCTTCTTTGTAGATGCTGAATGCGTAAATGACTAATCAAAAAGGTCGTGCTTCACTCGTTCAGACCTGTGAATATAACGATATTGTGTGACTGAAATAAAAAACACCATATATACATAGTTTTCCTAGGCGTGCCATGTTACCTCTATTCTGAAGTACGTGTGCAAAAGTAACGTTAAGCTGGACCCGAAACGAGTAAGTGGTGACACACGAACATAAAATCACATGCAAATCACAAAAGGACAAAACATTACACATACGTTTATATGGGCTTTAATAAGCCTCAAGGTCACTCTAAAAGGAAAGAGAGCTCCGCGTGGTCCATCTGTGGTGGAAAAAAATGTTGTGTTACTTTCCGACGCTGTTCTTACCGGGGTCAAACGGGCGTGCTGTGTATTTTAAACGCAGTCACTCCCATTTGCTTCGTTGTACCTGGCGGGGGTAAAAAGGTCTTACATGGTGCGGACGTACTCCCTGCCGATAAACCTACTCGGCGTCCCTCGCGACAGGTGAGTTCCGTGTCGGACGGGGGCGCTGGGTAATATGCTAAATAAGCGTGACCGCTCTGCTTTGGTTTGGAAGCATAGAGCGGTACTCTATACAAGATGGCCGACCCACATTGGAACAGTGTGGGGGCCATCTTGGAAAAACGGATGAGTTAGGAATGGTTTAGGTATTACACACACAAACCACATAGACACAGAGCACGGTGAGACAATCGTGATAATCTGATGGTCATCCTGAATAAAGGAGTTCTAAACCAAGTCAAAAAATATATTATAATTGAAAGGAAATGAAAGAGGGTATTTAATAAAGTAAGGACGAAAAATATGTCCATATGTGAGATTTTTGGGGACGGAAATAAAAATTGAATGACACAAATGTATAAAGTCGACCCAAAATGAGGAATGATGAATTAAGGTCGACCATAAAGTCGGTCCAAGAAGGGAATAAAACATTTTTTATAAAAATTGAGGAATGAAAATATGAAAAAATAAAAAAATGAAATAATGAAAAAAACGAAAGAATGAAGGGTTCACCAGTAGGTGAGAGTATTAAAAAAACCTTCTTCTTTCGCGGTATAGCAATATATTGAAGGAACTCGGATTGAGGGCACAATGGTTCCAAAAGAAACTAACAGAAAAAGAAAAGGTCAGGATTATGGTCTGCATAGTTGACAGGGAAAGGTTCATGATTGTTTTGACAGTTGGCCCCAAGAAATAGCATCATTTAATCCATTGTTGTCAGTTTTCAATTTGTACACCCAGCGTTGCTCTTTTTGTAACAGACGTTGTTCCAGGTTTTCGTGGCCGCTGAGGTCTCACCCATTTCATGTCATTGGGTGTGTGATGTTTTTCAATGAAGTGCGAAGTCATCTTAGTTGCATTTTTCATACATCTAATGTTACTTCTATGTTCCACTATCCGGGTGCTTGCCTTTCTAGTGGTCATGCCAATGTAATGAAGATTACAGATGCAAGTAATCATGTACACAATGCCTGAGGTATTGCAGTTCGTGAAATTTCGAATTTCCCAAGTCATCTTCTTATTGAATTCGATCTTTTTTGTGACTGAGGTCAAATGGCGATTAGAAGAAGCCCAGCCGGCACCTTCAGAAGGCACTTCTAATTTTGATATGAATGTGAAGCATGGTCTTGGCCCTATTATGTTTAGTACATTATGGCACAAATATACGAGGAACAATGCTGAGTTACAGTGGCCATTGACGGGCACTTTTGTTGAACACAAGAATGGGTTTTTACAGGAACAGTTATTTAAAAGATGAAGTAGGTAATCTATGTTTGATTCCCTCAGAACATGGCAGAAAGTAGCTCGGCAGAGATGACTGAAGATGAAAAAATAGCACGGAAAGGGGAGATGCAAACACTGACTTAAAAAGCTGTAGCATATGATAGAGAGAAGCTGGAGGCAGGAGTTGAAAGTGAGGATAGGAGGTTTTGATTACAGATTGATAAATCTTATTTGGCCCAAGATGAAAATTATACTTTGCTGGAGGAATTGTTAGACACTCGACCCCTGCCCGCATATGCCCAGCAGAGGATATATACGGTTGTTCCTTCGTTATCACAGCAGCCTGTTACAACTGCTCCTGTGTCTACTGCTGTCATTTCTATGGCTTTGGCTACGGCGCCCCCTGCTCCCTGTTTGTCTTCACCATCTGTGGCAACTGTAACTGTTAGCACACCTACTTTCTCAACTCCTATGCCTCCTGCTCTCTTGCCTCTGGTGCAACCGCCAGTGACGATTGTACCGATTAGTTCTGTTGGTTCTGCTTCTATGATACATCCCCTGACATTTTTGAGTGTTGAGACGCCAGTACGCGGATTTGAGGATAGAGATTGGACAAAATGTAGGGAGCGAATGAGCCCATTAGTGCAATCTGGGGTGGGGGATGAGGAGAAGAAGGTAGTAGCTGATCAGGTTGCTCAGTGGGGTCGTAATCTCATTTAGTGTGGAGGATGTTTGGGCAGTTATGCAGGATTTTGAGCCCTTTGTACAGCAGCAGGCTCTCAAGCATATGTCTGCTACATTGATTAGTCTTTGGCACCAACACTTTGGGGATGTTGCACAGCAAATTCTATTTGATATTAGCGATCGTGTGTATGCTAGCGGTTTGTAGCCAAGCCAAGTTTTCGGGAATGTTACAACGTTAATTGCTTATAGGGGTAGGTTGCATGAGAAGAGTCCTACCCCAGTGTCTCACTTTCAGATGCGAGAGGTTCATCCTATATATCACCCAAAAATACCAGATTTAACGGATCAGCGCGGTACTGTCACCAGACAGGGTGTAACGCCCCTTTTTAAGGACAGTGGGTTTATACTCCGTGGAAAAGAAGTGAGGTTTTATCCCTAAAGATTAAATTGCCTGATTCTAGGAAATATCCTACTATTTATTATAAAGAACTGACAGAGGCTGCTTTTTTTACTGTACTGACCCTTGCTGATATTGAAATGTTTTTGGCTTTCATGTTCCGGTTGACATTTGTATACAAGTTCATACTAAAGATCATGTAGCTGAGTTGGGGGGCACTTGGGAGGCGATTAAGGGATGGGATCAGGAACGGAAGCCAGGCGATAAGCCCAGAGCCGAGATACTTTCTTTACCCGGTCGTATTATTTCATATTTGCATTCTCTTATTCTGCCAAAGAAAGTAAGTTGGGACAAGTTGACAGCTTGTTGACGGAAAAAAGGATGAAAGTTTGTCTGATTTCTTTACCCGGTTTGAAGATACATTTTTGGCTTATAGTGGGCAAGATATGTTCATTGAGGTAGGAGTTCGGTTGTTTGTTGACATGTTCTTTCCAATTTACTTCTCGAAATTGCAACTCGTTTACAGGAATCGGAGAGTACTTGGTCCACCTCTTTCCCTTCTGTTATTTTGAATATGGCTCAATATTATGAACATCGTGACCAAGAGGAGAAAGAGAAGATGGAGAAAAAACATAAGGATCTAAAGACAAAGGTGCTGTTGCAGCAAGCGTTTAGAGGGAATGGTAGAGGACGTGGTGGTCCTGCCAGACAGCTTCCACACACTAGTAGGCAGCCGACCACCATACCTCGAATCAGTGTGCATATTGCAAGGAGGAGGGTCATTGAAGTAGAGAGTGTCCTGTGCTTTTGCAAAAGATGGCAGTTCCTGGAGGGCGAGGCCCTCGTGGACGAGGTCATGGGACCAATAGAGCTCAGAGTGCCGCAGTCTCTCAGGGTTGTTTTGGCACCAATAATTTTGATGACCCTCGCGATGGACAGTATTACTATGATGATTATGATATGGATGAAGCAACAGGGATGTCTTATAGCTAGGATAGCCAGGGACAGAGTGAGGGACCAGTTCTGATACCTGTAAATCAGCGTGGTCCTTATGACACTGCAGTGTTGCAAGGTTTGACTAAGGAATGTTTGGTGGACACAGGTACAGAAAAGAGTTCTGTTTCTCGGCATATGGTCCCTGGGGAGGCTCTGTCTGGCCATATTAATATTTTAGTAGGTTTTTCAGGTGTACTGGTTTAAGCCTCATTTCACGACCCCTAGCATTGACTGTTGGTCCTTTTACTGTGGATTTACCATTTATGTTGACGACCAATCGTGGTGAAAATTTGATGGGTTTAGATTTATTGAAGAAATTGCATGGTACTATTTATTGTTCCCCGGAAGGCGTTTATATGACAATGGGTCCAAATATGAGTGCTAAACATTGTCTGTCTCACCCTCTTCCAATTGAATTTTCGAATGTACCATCCACTCTATGGGCGACAGGTGGTACAGATGTAGGACTATTGCATATATATCCTGAAGAAACCTACAGCGGACTCCACCGATCTCAAAAACTTCCGCCCCATCTCGCTCCTCGCTTTTCCTGCTAAAGTCATCAAGAAGATCGTCAACAGACAGCTGACCGCCTTCCTCGTGACGAACGGATCCCTCGACCCCTCCCAGTCCGGCTTCAGAGCCAACCACAGCACCGAGACCGCCCTCATTGCAGCCACCGACGACATCCGGACCCTGCACGACAAGGGGGAAACAGTGGCCCTCATCCTCCTGGACCTCTCCGATGCGTTCGACACGGTCTGCCACCGCACCCTAGTCCAGCGCCTCAGCAACATCGGTATCCAATTGAAGGCACTGGAGTGGATCACCTCGTTCCTCGCCGGAAGAACACAAAGAGTCCGCCTCCCCCCGTTTTGCTCTGAGGCCACCGAAGTCATCTGCGGCGTCCCGCAAGGATCTTCACTCAGCCCCACCCTCTTCAACATCTACATGAAACCTCTCGCAGCCATCGCACGCCAGCACAACCTCAACATCATCTCTTACGCCGACGACACCCAGCTGATCCTCTCCCTCACCAGAGACCCCGACACCGCCAGAACCTGCCTACACGAAGGGATGAAAGACGTCGCCGAGTGGATGAAGGACAGCCGCCTGAAACTGAACTCGGACAAGACGGAAGTCCTCATCCTGGGATCTTCACCCTCCGCCTGGGACGACTCCTGGTGGCCCCCAGCCCTGGGCACCGCTCCCAAGCCAACCAACCATGCACGCAACCTGGGCTTCATCCTGGACCCCTCCCTCTCTATGACCAGACAAGTAAACGCCGTCTCCTCATCGTGCTTCAACACCCTGCGTATGCTTCGCAAGATCTTCCGCTGGATCCCGACCGAGACCAGGAAGACTGTCACCCAGGCACTCGTCACCAGCCGACTGGACTACGGAAACGCCCTCTATGCCGGAACCACAGCCAAGCTACAGAAAAGACTCCAGCGCATCCAGAACGCCTCCGCCCGACTCATCCTGGATGTCCCCCGATGCAGCCACATCTCCAGCCACCTGAGGAACCTGCACTGGCTCCCCATCGACAAGAGGATCACGTTCCGGCTCCTCACCCACGCACACAAGTCTCTCCACGACCTGGGCCCCAAGTACCTCAACGACCGCCTGACCTTCTACACGCCCACCCGCCAGCTACGGTCCACCAGCCTCACCCTCGCAGCCGTACCACGCATCCGAAGAGCCACCGCCGGAGGAAGATCCTTCTCTTACCTGGCTGACAAGACTTGGAACTCCCTCCCCATCCACCTTCGGCTGACCCAGGACCATCTCGCCTTCAGGAAACAACTCAAGACCTGGCTGTTCGAGCAGTAGCATACCCCTCCCCCCAAGCGCCTTGAGACCCTCCCGGGTGAGTAGTGCGCTATACAAATGGCATGATTGATTGATTGATTGATATACCACCAGTTTTGATACAGGCCAAAGACAATGCTATTTTGCCTCGCATTCCTTAGTATAAGACACCTCAGGTGGGAGAACGAGCCCTTCTACATATTATTCAGTATTTGATACTCGAAGCAATGGTTGAGGAGACGTCTGATAATATTTGCAATAGTCCTATTCTTCCGATTCTTAAATGGACACCCTCAGGTTCCCCTGATGATCATGAGGATGTTTACCATTTTGTGATTGATTTGCATGAGGTTTATGAAACTGTGGCTCCTCAGTTTCCAGTGGTTCCTGATATCACCATGCTTGTGATAATGATTCCTTCTACTGCTACTTTCTTTTCTGTTATTGATTTGAAAAATGCATTCTTTAGTATTCTTATTCATCCAGACAGCAGATATTTGTTTGGGTTCACACTAGCTGGTGAAGCTTTAGATGCTGTTTAGCTCCTCAGGGCTATACAGAGAGTACGAGTATTTATAGTCAAGCTTTAAAGAGTCAGTTTGATTCCCTTTCGCTTCCCTCAGGTAATATATTGGAGCAATATGTTGATGACCTCCTCATTGCTTCTGACACTGAAAAAGGTTGTAGAGATAGTACGGTTAAATTGTTGCTGCATTTAGCTCATCATGGACTTAAAGTTTCTCTTACTAAATTTCAATATTGTCGACAGGAGGTCACCTATTTAGGTCACCTACTGTTGAAGGAGGGTAGGAGGTTGACCCTGGAGCGTATCAGTACCATTGTTAAAATGCCCATTCCACAAACTCAGAAAGATGTGTGCGCTTTTATAGGTATCACTTCCTACTGTCGCCAGTGGATACTTAACTACTCCTTACTAATCAAACCCTTGCTTACAGTAACAACTAAAGAAGTGCATGAGTCTTTGCCTAGGACGCCTGAATGTCAGCAGTCTTTTGAGCAATTGAAAGCCACGCTTTGTTAGTCTCCCGTGCTTAGCACACCTAACTACGGTAAGCCATTTGTGTTATACGTCCATGAGATGACTAATTGTGCGCTTTCTGTCTTAACACAAAAGATTTTGGGAAAAACAACGGCTGTGTGCTTATTTCTCTGCTGTGCTTGACTCTTTTGCGAGATCCCTCCCGAGTTGTCTAATAGCAGTCGCGGCTATGGCTTTTTTGATCAGACAATCGGCTGGACTCGTACTTGATACTGACCTCACAGTCATGGTACCCCATGCTGTGGACACGATTTTGAATAAGTAAAAGACACACCACGTGACCAGTGCACGTCTTACCGGCTATGAATTGACATTGTTTGCTAAACATATCACAATTAAAAGATGTGCTACTCTGAACCCAGCTAAGTTTCGACCCCTCCCTTCCGAGAGTGATGAAGTTGATAAACATAATTGCATCTTCCAAATTGAAGAAGAGATGAAAGGATGGGTAGACTTGATTGATGTTCCCTTATCGGACCCACAAGGGGAACTATATGATGATGGTTCTTGTTTTAAATTACCAGATGGCACCACCACTGCAGCTTATGCTATTGCCACACTGTCCACCGTGTTAGAGACATCACGGGTCCCTTATCAGTCAGCTCAAGCTGCTGAGTTAGCTGCCCTTATTCAAGCTTGCAAATTAAGCGAGGGACTGTTTGTCAATATTTCTACTGACAACCAGTATGCCTTTGGGGTCCGCATAATTTTGGGTGAATCTGGCATGGCACAAAAATTAACCCTGGGCGGCCGACTACTCTACGCTTGTGAAGTTTGCATAGTTTGTGCTACTTCGCGCTTCTTGAATTGCATGTAGCACAGTGCAAAATGGCGTAGCGTAGTTGGCATTTTTTGCTCGCTTGCGGTCCTCAACGTCAAGTTGGCGACCGGGAGCGAGCAAAATAATATCCCGGCAAGACTTTTTCCTCGTTTGCGATCAGCAACATCAAGTTGGCAATGTGATCGAGGAAAATAATCCTCCCGGCGAGATTCTCAACGTGGGGAGGTCAGGTTTCTCATTGCGAGTGGTCGCGTATGCTCGCGACCACTCGCGATGAGAAACTACCAGTCCGCGTTGAGAAAAAATCTACTCGAGCGGCAGAAAACGACAGCTGCACACCTAGTCAAGTACGGCATGGTATACATGATGCATAATCCTGGAAAGGGGACCCCCTACACCGCCTGGTAATTTCACACCACCCACCTTCCCTTTTGAAGTCCTTCAAATTGACTAAATTGAGTTAGAGAGATGTGATGATAATTTGAAGTATGTTCTGGTG
Source organism: Lissotriton helveticus (assembly GCF_964261635.1). Classification (NCBI taxonomy): domain Eukaryota; kingdom Metazoa; phylum Chordata; class Amphibia; order Caudata; family Salamandridae; genus Lissotriton; species Lissotriton helveticus. Next base: position 640,981,941 of record NC_136065.1, on the reverse strand, counting down.
GTTGTATGTGCATTCAGCAAATGGGTTGTGGCTTACCCCATTAAAGACAATACAGCAATTATGACTGCAAAGGTACTCCTGAAGGAGTTCTTTCCATGTTTGTGCTTGCCCCGAGTGATCTCGAGTGACAACAGAAGGCCTTTTAATGCAAAAGTGATTCAATTGATTTGTGAGGTTCTTCGTGTAAAGCAGAAATGTTATGCTGTCAATTATCCTCAGTCAGTGGGCTTGGCGGAGAAGTACAATGGTACTCTCAAACTTAAACTGGCAAAGATACAGGAGACAATAGGGTTGAAGTGGCCAGATGCGTTGCTGTTATCTCTTTAGTCAACAAGAACAACAGCACATTCTAGAACAGGGTTGTCACCGTATGAGGTTTCGTTTAGACGCCTGGCAAATGACTGGAGCGTCCTGTGCCCTCGTCGGTTCTCTGCAATTGAGTACCCTATGTTACTTGATTATCTTGGCCAGTTAACAGAAAGTTTACGTTCTATTCACCAACGGGTTTGGGAGTCCCTGCCTTCTACACCAGAGGGACCCGGTTACGACATTCAGCCTGGAGATGTTGTTCTTCTTCAGAATTTTCAGCAAAATAAAAGTTTGGATCCGCTTTGAAAGTGGCTTCAACAGGTTCTGTTGGTGATGCGCACCGCTGTGAAAGTTGCTGGCTGCAAGACCTGAGTGCATGTAAGCCATTGTCATGGGGTTCCTTTGCCCTCACCCTACAACCAGTGGGTCAAGGATGCCATCGAGGACACCTAGTGCGAACAGGTGCCTCGGTTTTTCCCTTTAGCGATGCCCAACTGACATGGACACAAACGAATATGGAGAATGAAGATGTGCTGAATGCGGTTGTTCCTTCGGAAATAGGAGCTATCCAAGAGCCCTTATTTGTTGATCATTCTGTGCCTGGAGCTGTCAGGTTAAATTTACGCCCTTGGCTGAGGGAAAGTGCATCCAAGGAGAAGAAAGACTAGTTAGGGATGGACTGTGTAAGTTAGGCTGTACTCATTTGTAGTATACCAACTGAGTTAGTTAGATTGATGATGGATTTTCAATTTGTTTGAACATTGGATAGGGAAAATTAAAGTATACCTTGGAGGTATACCATCCTGAACGACGTGGGATATGAGCTTAGCACAGAGAAAGCTCCACTGTTAGTGCTCAAGAGCGCCAACGTATTGAGGAACAATAGGAGCCTGTACCAGTAAGGCTCTGACAAGCACTGGGAACGTGTATATTTCCTTTGCATTTTGCCCCCATTTCATCATTCGTTATGCATCCCTTTTGGTAGGTTGGTTGTTGAGGAAGAGCAGCCATGATATTTGTTGCCCAGCATAATGTGACATGGATCAGCAAGGAGAACATAATGTGTTTTGCTCTTGTAATATTATTGCTAATAATATTGTATGGGGTGTACCAAGGTTAAAGTTATTTCTTCACCAAGAAAGAAAAGGACCACCTGAGTAATGTATTTCTAGATACACATAAGATATTTTTAGGAGAAGGGACCGCTTGTTACCCCACGAAGTTTGTCACTAGTTTATGGACTGCATACCCATTATCTCTTGTGAACTATACCTACACTCGTCCAGAGCAATTTACTGAAGTGAAAGGAGTTTTTGGTTTTGGTTATCCAGGTCCTTGTTTATCTTATAGAAAGCAGCAGGAGATGGGTCATCTGGGGTATGATAACAATACCTACTACGATAACTTCTATATGGAAGAACAGAATGTTACATTGGTGGGTTGGCAGTACAAAGAACTGAGAGTTACCCGAGAGTCTGGTTATTATCTTGCTTGTTGCTCCATCGTGAATAGTACAGATACTTCTCTGTATATCAATTGTTCGGGAATAGTGCTGTACAAAAATACAATGCCCCTGGTGAGTGACATAGGTCTGAGTATCTTTGGAATGAACACTAGATATGCTGCAGTATATTATGAAGAACCAATTTATGCACACCCGGGGTTTTATTTTTTATCTAACAGTACTTATTCTAATGTTCATAATGGTACAGAAGATGCCGCTTTTGGGATGGTGTTGCCCTTGGGTGTGCCCTGTAAATACGCTAAGCCTAATGTCTGTTGGGTTAAAAGGACCTTGATCAAAGAATTCTCTGAGGGAGTGACCGATATAAAGGTCAATAATTATAGTAATGGGATCACTTTTGGATACATCCTTTTGTCCATTTTCACTTATGGCTGGGAGTGAGAAAGCTGGAGAATATTTTGGGTGGAAGTTCCAAATGTTATCTAACACTACTGTGGCTAATATACGCGACATCACTACTCAGTTGGAGAGAATGCAAGTATATTCTGAACAGGCTAGATACACAGGGAATTTTATTCTAGCCAAGAGTGGGAGTGTATGCGCGGTAGTGGGAGACCAATGTGTATTCGGGATTGAAAATATGGAAAAGAATATTACTAAACACATACTGGATATCTTAGATAATGTCAAGGGAATGGAAAGTGGAATTTGGAGTTGGTCTATGTTTGGTGGCTGGCGTTGGATTCTTGAAAAGGTGATTTACATGATTGTGGTATTGGTGCTTTGCTAAGCCCTTATTCAGGGCCCCCCTTCTGTTGCTCTTATTGTACCTCCTTTCTCACTCCTAAGAGGAAAATATTGATTTATGATACCAATGCAGCAATTCTGGTGCAGAAAGAGATAGATGACCTAATGCAGATAGATGAGGGCATTTTCAAGACTTCTTCCCTCCTTACAGTCTCCCTTCCCGATACTGAAAATATGGAATGTTCATAAGAAGTTATACTCATGGTCTTGTGTTTTCATTGATTTTATATTTTTCTTGTTGCTGTTAGAAAATATTTTAGCTCATGCTAAAAGGAGAGGGTTTGTTAAAATAGAAATGTGTCTGCTTGCGCATTATCCTATGTAAGTAAGCATTCGCTGCACCATTTTCTGTGTAGACGCCATTTTAAATCATGATCAAAACTAATCCTTTGCTATTTCTGAGAAAAGCCCTCTGCAAGGTTTCATTTCTCCAAGGTTAGGTTTTGCTTCACTAATGAATACACTGTTCTTCTTAGCGCATACCTTTCTCACCAGATATAGGCCTTCTCACACTTGTCTGATGACGGGCCCGATTGGAACAACCTTGGGTTTTGTGTAAGACATGACCACTGAGATTGTTTTTCTCTTGTATTCCATTGCTTTGCAGCACCTGCCTGAAAAATTCCACTATGGGCGTGTCTTAGCCCAGTAACGAATGTTGATTTCAGTCCCTCTGCAGCACTCCATGCGACTGTCCAGACTGGGCTCCACTTTGAGTGTACCTGAATAAACAGATATTGGTTTGTATTCTCTAATGTCTGACTGACTCTTCATTTGATATTGAAGGCTGAGAGGTGGTTATTAGTACCCAAATCGGGCCACTTCTTTCATAACTCTTAATTGAAGGTACAGCAAAAGGAAGGGATGCAGACTGTTTGGAGGATTGTTTTGTGCAGGAGGTACTGGTCTGGCCTGAGGAAGTACGGGTTGGTGGAGGGGTTTTGGACTTGTGAGACTGGGAGGAATATGCAGGGGTGGGCTTGCCTTTTTAGCGGGAGGGTGTTAGGTTTTGATGTCAAGGCCAGGGGTTGGGATGCCTCTTCTTCTTGGGAGTGAGTTTGGATGGGTAAGTAGGGAAGAAGCCAAGGTCACATAGGAAGAGTTTCTGGACAGAGGGGTACCAGGAGAGAAAAGAGTAGGGGTTGTGGAGACAGAGGGTTCTGAGGTTTGTGGAGTGTCTGTGGATGCATGTGTGTCATCTGATGGTATGTCCATGATGGTGAGTGTGCTGTCTGTCTCCTGAGTATGCATGTCTGTGGGTTTTAACTTGTGCCTGTGTGATGGTGTGCTGCGTGTGGCTGTTGAGGTATGTGCATGTGTGCGCTTGGGTCAGGGAGGGTAGTTGGGACTGTAGATGGGGAAGAGGCAGGAGGGGGAAGGGACTGATCGAGCTGGGACATTGATGGAGTCAGTGTGGAGGCCAGAGCCTGATTGGATCTGTGTAGGGCAGATATGCCCGAGTGAATGCCCTCCAGGAATGATACCATTTGTGTAAGATGGTTGGTCAGCAACTGGAGGACATTCAGCACTGCTGTCTGCCCCACAGAGATCTGCCTCTGGATGTCGATGGCCTCCACACTGAGGGTAGCAGGGGAGATGGGGCGGGGTTGCCTTGGGTGAAGGAGACGGGTGTTCCTGCCACGGGACCAGCCAAGAACACTTTGCCTGTGAACAGCTGTGAGGGTGGAGGGAGATGGTAGTGGTGGTGGTGGACTCTGATGATGAGGAATCATCCCCTGTCTCCCCCACCACCAGGGAGTCATCACAGGAGCTTGACTGGTCTTCAGATGCTGCAGATGTTGTTGCAGACCTGCCCTCAGTGTGGCTCCCCTCATCCTCCCTGCCAGTGGATCCCTCCACGTTCGACTCCGCACTGGACCCAGACTGGCAAACTGCACCCCCTATATCTGTGGCACTGCCTCCTGTGCTGGCCGGTGCTGATGCTGTGAACAAAAATGAAAAATAACCACATAACTCATCTGCATGTACTTGACACAGATAACATCACAGATCCTCATAGTTCAAAATACTACATCATTTTGAATTGTGCTATTTTCTTTTGATACATTTACATTCATAGCACTTCTCCGTCTGCAAGTTAACCATTGCTCCTTCACACATGATGTTATCAGCAGCATTGGGTGTATCAACATCAAATGCCACAACCACAATGTCAACTACTTCACTATGTAGCAAGTGATATATCGTCTTTTACACCTGACGGTCTTGTGTCATGACATACCTGTCTCATCTCCTGCAAGGGAGTTCAGAGCTCACAATGGGAATAGGATACACACAATTGAATTGAGACATGTTACCCATTCTGCAACCCCTGCACATCAAATTGGGAACCATTGGCTCTAATGTGACAGGTCAAATGACATCCTTGTCAAATTTTAAGCTGGTGTGGTCATTGCATGAGTCATGTCACACAAATAACAGCGATTGTGCTCATTTGTCCTGTAACTCAGGATCTCTACTGTCAGGTCACACATCTGACTATAATTGAGGATTTACCAAAGTAGTAGGCATTGCTAGAGTGAGAGGCAAATGGCACACTGTCTTTTGTTGTGCACATTGTAAACAGCTCACCGTTTTCAGATGTGAGCAATGGTCAACACTCTTCCAAGTCAGATAACTGCATCTTCACAATCCTTCAGGTGGAATACCATGCCAATGGCCCCTCTGGGTGCATTGTCTGTACAGACTATCAGTACTGAACCTCCATTCTTCATGAGTCCAGTCAACACTGTACAAACCCTGTCTAGACTGCAGAAGTCCCCATTTTTATGGCCCAAGTCTGAATGTTCCTCACTTCCAATATACAGATTGCACACTTCCTACAGCTTATATTGCTCTTCTTTCCCATCTCATTGTGTTGACTTACTTCAAAATGATGTATATTTTACACCTCTTATTTTGACAGTGATGCATCATACACATAGTTTACAAAGGCCCAAGAATGTATAGTCAATAGCATTTACACACAAGGCAACTGTTGTTAATGTGTATCTAACATTATACCTCGCTTTTTCAGCCATGTTTCAACCAGTGACCATCTTTGAGTTTGAGTTTGAGTTTAAAATTATTTGTAAAAGCGCGCGTACACCAGCGGTTTCTTGGCGCTACAAGTAACAAACTACCGAGGAGAAAAAGGAAGCAGGGGGCCATGGGGGATTATTCAAAGGACTTCTTGAATAGGTGGGCCTTGAGTTGTTTCCGGAATTGTGGATACAAAGTGAGGGATCGAATTTCCAGAGGAAGAGAGTTCCACAGGGACGGGGCCAGAGTGGCAAATTTAGTGCCTCCCCACTTCTTTCTTCGGAAACGTGGAATCATAAGAAGGGCCTGGGAGGACGAACGGAGATCTCTACACGGAACATAAGGGGTAATCTCAGAAGAGATAAAAGCTGGGGCTGAACCTAGACGAGCAAGAAAGGCGATGGAAGCGATCTTAAATTGGACCCGGGCTCGTACAGGCAGCCAGTGTAGAGACTTCAGGAGGGGGGTGGAGTGATGAAATTTCGAGAGATTAAAGACCAGGCGGGCCGCCTGGTTCTGTATGAGTTGGAGACGCCGTAAACTATATGCAGGGATACCCGCATATAGGGCGTTACCATAGTCCAGGCGGGACACCACCATGGCCAGGATGATAAGTTTAAGGGCCGAAAAGGAAAAGAAACGGGACACCCTGCGTATAGTACGCAGTGCAAGAAAAGAAGCAGAAACCACAGAGCTAACCTGGGAGTGAAGGGACAGTTGGGAATTAATTTTTATGCCAAGGGTTTTAACTGAGGTAGCAGGAGTCGGAGAGGGACCAAGAGAGGGGGGCCAGAACAGAGGAGTCCAGGGGCTGGATGAACCACCTGTCAACACCAACTCGGTCTTGTCAGGGTTGAGTTTAAGGTGGTTGTGGTTCATCCAGTCCCGGATATGAAGCATGATAGATTGAAAGTTAAGAGCAGAAGAGGGAGAAGAAGACAGGTCAAAAACAAGCTGGAGATCGTCCGCGTAATTAAACACGGCGACCTCCATTTGTTGCAGGGAAAAAATAAGGGGAGCAATGTAAAATATTAAATAAAAGGGGGGAAAGGGAGGAGCCCTGTGGGACCCCGCACTGAACTTTCCGGACGTCCGCTGTAAAGTCACCCAGGCGAACAGCCTGGGTGCGGTCACTCAGGAAGGAGGAAAGCCAGACCAGGGCCGTCCCCCCGATCCCAGCCGCCCTGACACGGGAAAGCAAGATGGTGTGATCCACCGTGTCAAAAGCGGCTGAGAGGTCGAGGAGCACCAGGGCCTGGCGTTGGTTAGTGTCCATACCCTCCCTGAGGCTGTCCAAGACCGAAATGACAACGGACTCCGTAGAGTGTGCGGGGCGAAAGCCGGCCTGACGGGGGGCAAGGGCTCCATGCATCTCCACAAAGGAGCTCAGGGCGCAGGTGACATGGCGCTCGAGCACCTTTGCCAGAAATGGCAAGAGGGAGATGGGGCGGAAATTAGCAGGCACAGAGGGGTCCGAGCCTGGTTTTTTCAGGATAGGCACGATAACCGCAGATTTCAAAGGGTCAGGTACCACACCTTGAGCAAGTGAGCTATTTAGGAGGTGAAGTGGAGGATCAGGGCAGGAGGTGAAGATGTGACGGAGAACATGGGCGGGACAAGGATCCTGTGGAGAGCCGGACTTAACCAAGGGAACTAAGGTGGACAAGGTTTCCCTAGTCATGAGGGGGAAGGAAGTGAGTTCGCCCTTGGGAAGGGGACATTGGGGATCAACAAAAGAGGGGGAAGGGGGGGGGAATATTGGCCTTGATGGTCACAATTTTATGGATAAAGTAATTGTTAAGGGAACGACAGAGTTCCTCGGACGGGGCAGGCTTAAGGGTGGATCTGTCCGAGAACGCCAGGTTGTGAACAATGGCAAATATTTCTTTAGACTGATTTTCAGCAGCCAGTATTTTGGAGGAGAAATAGGTGGTTTTGGCCTCCAAGATGTCCTTTTTGTACTGGGTCAAGATGGTAACATACTCCAGACGCACAGTGGGGCTTTGTTTGTCAATGAATGGCATGTGTTGTCACTCTTACAGAGTCAGACACATGGACTCACTCTTTCGAATGGAGAGAATAGAATATTCTACATAATCATGTGTAAGTCCAGTGTGACAGATGACCAGAGTTAGCATACCTGTAATTGGCCCATGGGATACATTTTATAACACTGAGCACCATGGCTGGGAATTAACATTGACACAATGAGCAAGCAAAACTCACCATTGCCTCAACATTGATGTCACCTGCTATCCCAAAATGTAACAGCAAGCCAAACACATAGACCTCAGTGCACATGTGATGCACGTCCCCAAAAACAGCAATCTTCCACAGAGTCCAGTGTTATAAGTATTTAGCTCATATGGTGTGCACCTCCACCGCTCCCACTGTTTCCAGAGAGCAGTCACCAAGACCAAGGTTAAATTTTTCACAAGTGTGGATTGCACCATCAATTCCAGAAGTAATTTCGTCCATCCACTGCTTGTATCACTACATTTTTCTTTATTTTTCTTTTCCAACATAAAACAGTCAAACAGCAAACACGTTTTGTCCAACTTCCGTGGACTTCCTCTGGGCATAGTAAGTAAATGTAGTCTTCTAAGATTGTTGGTCTTTGTACAGAAAAAAGAGTCTCAGGTATTGTATGTGTCCTTCATTGGAACTGTTCCCTCCTGGATCCAGGGTCAGTCCGATATTGCTCAGCTCCTGTGCCGCGCTGAGCAGTAGTTCAGGCCACCATAATCCACGTCCTCGGCTCTGCAGTAATGTCACCTGCTGCAGGGATGTATAGTATGGCATCTCCACACTTCTGTTCTTTAATAACAACAAGCTTCACAGATATGTTGAAACCACACTGAGACCAGGTCATGAATCAGTCATTGGGCTGGCACATGTTGAGCAATTGCATTACGCCAGAAGGTTACCTCCATGCACATGTTGGTGTGATTTGTGCTGATCACATGAGCATGGCACTACTGTCACTTCCCTGAATATAACTTACTCACATCTCCCTGATGACAGGGGCATACCCGGGCATCAAATTATCCTTGTGCATATGCATCAAACAAAACTGATCAGTGGGTTTGGCTGACTCACAACCTGTAAAATGGAGAGCAGGCTAAGGTACTGTAACATGCATTTTTAACAAAACTGTGTGACTAGGCACATACTCACCCCCTCCTTGCCCCAGTCTGGCTTTCAACTGCCCATCCAGGTCAGGGAAGACCACTGGTAGGATACAGAGCATGTGGGGGGTCAGTGTTTGGCAACCAGCCCTCTTTAGTGACCTTCTTGGTTCAGCCACATAGGTCCTGCCACCTTTTGTGGCAGTGACAGATGTGCGAGTTTCCAACCCAATGTTGCACACCTTCCGTGCGATGGTCTTCCACATCTTTGCCTTCTCATGTGGGTTGACTTGTAAGGATGACATGGTGACAGACCTTTGGAGCACATGCAACATGTTTTTGAGTCAGACACCTATACATATTGGTCATGGTCAGTTTAGCAACAATGTCTATGGGCTAGGCAAGTGGTATCATGTGCAGTTGTCCTGGATTCAATGATGACTCTGTCCCATGAGAACAGTGATAAGATATTTACCCCAGTACACACACTTCTACAGCAGTGTACCTGCCCAGAACATTAATCTATATACTTTTAAACTTACAAAAAACTGTTTACATGCTTGCCAATGAGATTTCCAATGCTAGTAGTGCATGGTAATTGCACATGTCCAATGAAAATGCAGTGTAATCATCACTCACCTGCTCCTCTGTTTTGCCATAGAGCTGGCTGTACAGTGGCAGGAGGGTGTCCAACAGGGCCTGGTTCTCCTCCTCGTTGAAAGCTGAGGCCCTGTCCTCTGTACGAGCCATAGTAGCACCCAGAGGATGTGGTAACAGCAGCATAGAGATGGGGAGGTGCGGGAATGATGCAGGTAGTGCAAGCAAGTGAAGTTTCTAGGGAACAGACAGACTTGAAGCAGCAGAGGCATTCTTTAATCCATGCAGGCAAAATTATAGGTTTGCGTTGATCGCACTTTCCGAATTTGTCCAATGCATAACATTGCCTGCAGACAACACGTCTACCATGACATTTAAAAACTCATCAGACCACGATTGACTTTGATAAATTGGTGAGGGGAGGTTCCGGAGTCGGTTCCACACGATGAGGACACGAGCCGAAATGCGTGTCGGTCACCATAACAACCAACTGACAATGGCTGTGACCGAATTAGTTCGGATGCGTCTTCCGCGTCTTTTGAATACTCACCAGCGGCTGTTGCTATTACAACTAGAAGCGAGTGGCCATGTCCAAATCGGTTTGGATGCGTCCTTTGAATTCTTACTTGCGTCAGTCACCACAACAACCAACAAGCCAATGGTTCCGACCGAATCAGTTCAGATGCGGCTACTGCATCTCTTGAATCCTCACCCATGTTTGTCACTATACCAACTTGCAGCCTATGGCTGTGAATGAATAGGTTCAAATGCGGCTACCACATCCTCTGAATAATTGGTCGGCAGGGCCGACACTACTGTGATTGTTGTATTTCTGTGCATTACATGAGTGGATGCATTTTTCTCAAAATTAAATGGAACTTTAAATGAATAAGACACACTCCCACGAGGAGCTAACCTTGAGGGGCCCTTGACATACTGATTTAGAGGCTAATACCAGCAATGTGACCTATTGTAATGTTATGTTATAACAGCTTGTATAGCGCTCAGCTGCCCCAGCAAAGGGGCGTCCCGGCGCTTCCAGCAGCTAAAAGAGCAGATAATCACGGTGGAGCCCAGCATGACAATGGCCAAAATAATTATTTTATGGGAAAAGGGTGAGTTTTAACTGCCTTCCTGAAATCCAGCAGGTAGCGGAAGGATCTACCTCCCGCTCAACAGCGTTTCACCCGAGGCACCGTAACCAGGTGCTGTCCCAAAGAACGTAATGCACGGTATTGGACATACGGGGTCAATAGGTTACAGAGCAGTTTAGGTGTAGCGGATTTCAGGATTTTAAAAGAGAGACATAACGTCTTAAACAAATCCGCTGTGCCTTAGGGAGCCAATGGAGCCTCCGGATAGTGTGGGCGGTGGAACAGAACCGAGGAAGAACGACGTAGGCTCTGGCTGCCGCATTTGGGATATGCTGCATCCGGGTGATCTCAGCTTGATTGGCCACTAAAAGAAGGGATCTGGCACAGTGCAAGCGAGAAAGAATAGTAGACTGGACTATCAGCTGTTGAGTAGATGAGTCAAAGAATTTCAGAATAGGTTTAAGACCTCGTAAAATGCCAAAGCATGTGGAAGCAACTTTTTTAGTGTGGAAGCAGAAACTAAGAAAGGAGTCCCTCCACACCCCCAAATTCTTGACTTCTTTCTTAGGTTCCAAGGCCTTACCCAAAGCATTAGGCCACCAATGGTCACCCCATACGTCAGTGTTCTTGCCGACTAGCAGAACTTCAGTTTTGTTTGCATTTAATTGCAAACAATTAGACGTCATCCAGTCTACCATGGCCGTTAGGCCGCTTTTGAACCTGGAGACATTCAGGGAAGAGCCTTCAGTTAGAGCAACTACCAGCTGCGTGTCGTCCGCATATGAGACCATTGTAAGGTCCCACTGCCTGGCGACAGCCGCTAGTGGCTGAACATAAAGATTGAACAATGTGGGGCTCAATAGGATACGCCTGGGATAAAAATGGAGGGGTGGAAACACGGAAAGATCTTCCGGTCAAGAAAGATCTAAACCATTTCAGGGCCAGGACCGAAATCCCTGCCTCCTCCAGACGATGAAGCAGAACCTCATGCGAGACCTTGTCAATGGCGGCACTAAGATCCAAAAGGATCAGTGCCGCTGTTTGACCAGAGTCGAGGATGGTCCGCAGGTGTTCCGCCATTGCCAGGAGAGCAGTCTCTGTACTATGACCGGTGCGGAAGCATTGTTGCGTTGCATCCAGAATGTTATTGGAAAGCAGGAAGTTGATAAGTATGATGTTAACATGAGCTTCCGCAACCTTCGCTGCCCAGGAAAGGAGAGAAATAGGCCTAAAATTCTCAGGCTTAGTAGAGTCTAAGGTAGGTTTTTTAAGAATGGGAGAGACCCAGGCCTTTTTCCATTTTGTCGGCACCATGGCGGACGAAAAAGAGGAGTTAATTATCTGGCGCAAAGGCGTCAGACAGAGTGAGGAGATCTCTCTGAGCTGAGCAGGCTTAAGTGGGTCGGCAGGAGAGCCAGATTTAATTTTCACACTCAGCCTACTCAGTTCCTCATAGGAAATCTCCAGGATAACCTTAAGGCTAGAGGACGGTCCAGGACTGGGAGGAGTATAAGTACAGGAAGCGGTCATAGAGGGAAAAGACCGGTAGATCGCACATACTTTCTCCATGAAGAAGGAGGCTAGTTCTTCACAATGGAGTTCGGAAGAAGTTATAGGCACCAGGGTTTTCTTGGCACTGAGATCTTTTAGGACTTTAAAAATGAATTTGGCAGAGTTAGGGCTAGGTTTGATCTCCGTGGCATAGTAGGCTGTCCGTCTCTTGCAAATGGCTCTATGATATGATTTAAGTTCAGCCAAATAATGTGCTTTTTTTCCAGGGTCATAGTCTTTCCTCCATTCGCGCTCATTTCTTTTTCACGCCTTCCTCAGTATAGTCAGGGCGTCATTATATCAGGGGCTAAACTCCTGTGAGCGACCCTTGAACCAGGTCACCGGGATAAGGGAGTCAAGCACCTTAATAATCCCAGCGCAGAACATCTCATAACCTGCCTCGACATTGTTAAAAGGACCCAAAGGGTCTGCTCTTAAGAGTGCATGGAAGTCTTCTAGTCAAAGCTTTCGCCAAGGTCGTTTATAGACAGATCGTTGGGTGTTCTTACGTAACGGTTCTGATAAGGGGAAGGTCATTTCGACCAGGAAAATGGTCAAATGGTCACATTGTGCAATTTGTGTCGATTTTAGACTGTTGATGTCTGCTGTGTTAGTAATGGATAAAGCTCTTACCTTTGGATGAGTAGACAGTGACATTAGTCAGTCTCATCAAATTGTTTTTGTAATGTGAATTACCAGTCTATCTGTGTGGCCCAGACTTCAATGGATGGTGTTGTTACATATATTTGCATCCTCAACATTGTACATAGTTTGTGTATGTGATTGTATGTGTAATGTAGACACAACAACATGACACTGTCCACCCTGTGACAGAGGTGGGCATGATTGACCTTGTGAGACGCTGTGTGTATCAGGTATCACACATCTCTGGCATTATATGATCCCATTCTGTACACCTATTAATTATGTAATTGTTCACATAAACCTAAATGTTGACTTATTTTGTGTGGAATTGGGGAGTATGTATTGCTTGATCATATTAATGATGTCAGACACTAGTGATTTGTACACTACACCACTCTAATTTCTGTGTCACCATACCTTGGCAACATGTCTGTGAAGGGTACTGATGCTGTGATATGTTTCTAAGATCATCCATGTAAATTTAAATCTGTATTTCAAATGTTCTGTAGCTTCAGTTGTGTTCCTATTTCATGTTATGTTTGTCTCAATGCATGTTGCCTGGTACATTGTGACCTGACACCAACTGTGTTTACACTGTACACATAAGTACCGCAGCCAACCTCCAGTGTACAGACCCTTTCCAGACCTACAGACCATGGAAGAACGTGACACCATCAGGAAGAACCGATTCATTAGGCCAATAATTGAACAGTTGTCTGAGTGGTTGTCCCCTCATCTGCAGCTTGGTCACACTGATGCCCAAAGCGAATATTATGGCAGCTTTACATTTCTTTGCCACCAGTTCTTTCCAACACACAATGGCAACATCTGGTGGAATGTCACAACTATGTTCAGCCATGTCCTTTGTGATGTTTTGGAGGTATTGCTCCTTTACCTGGACCAGTACATAAAGTTTCCAACACCTGCAGACATAAAGGGGGAATTCTATGCCTTCAGACGGATACCCCATGTCATTGGCTCTATTGATGGCACACACATTGCATTGATCCCACCACAGGCAAATGAGGTGGTGTATTGCATCCACAAACATTACCACTCCATCAATGTTCAGGTGTTTTTTTTGGCTGACATGTCCATCTCTCATGTTTGTGCACGTTTCCCTGGATCTGCACATGATGCATATATCATGAGGTAAAGCGGCATCCCCCGTATGATGTCTCAGCTGCAACCCGACCATGTCTGGCTTGTTGGTAGGTTATGTGGTATGTGTATGTTGTGGTGTGTGTTGATTATATGTCAGATAGTGCTCTGTTATCCAACAACTGAATCTTTTTTCTGTGTTCAATGTAGGAGACTCTGGGTACCCCAACCAGCCTTGGTTACTGACACCACCACGGAACCCAGTCACTCCTGCAGAAAGGCGGTTTATTGAGGCCCATGGTAGGACCCAGTGAGTCATTAGGCGGACTTTTGACCTCCTGAAAACAAGATTCCGCTGGGAAGGTAATACCACTCATACAGGACCACCGAGACCAGCAGCCGCCAGCGAGGGAGGATCCTGGACTGGGACATGATGACAGTGGTGATGATGGGATGGATTTGAGACAACAGCTTATCTACAACTTTTTCACATGAGTGTAAGTATCCACTGAGAGGAGGAGACTATCCCCAATTGTTTGTGGTTGTGTTGCTGGTGGACAATGTGTATGTATGCTTGTGAGTTTTGAGAATTGTCATGAGGTTTTTTGTATGATACGTTTTTGAACTGGACAAGTTAACAAGTGTTACCATGAATCCTAGCTCGTGCCCACACTCTAAATCTTCTGCTTCAGATGATATTGTTTGCAAAATTGAACTGGCTTAGTACAGGGTGCTTGACTCTGTTCTATGTTTCTCCTTACCAGGGTACTTTGCCATGTCAACAGCAGAGCTGTGACCTCACCAGACCCCTGAAGATGTGACTAACCCTGGGCGTAGTTCGCGTAGTAGTGCTACGCATAGCTACGCTTAGCTACGTGAAGTGCACTTAGCACTACGTGAGCTACACGTAGCTACATGAACTGCATAGTGCACTGTGCAAAATGCTGTACGCACTGATTGCACAGTGCCGGTTGCTTGTACGCACTGTGCAATCAGTGCAAACCACATCTTGCACAGTGCAAGCGGTCGTTTTCTGACGCTCGAGTAGATTTCTACTCGAGTGGCAGCTTTCTCAACGCGGACTGGTAGTTTCTCATCGCGAGCGGTCGCGAGCATATGCGACCACTCACAATGAGAAACCTGGCCTATTTTCCACGCTCGCGATCGGCAACTTGATGTTGCTGATTGCGAATGAGGAAAAAGTCTCGCCGGGATGTCATTTTGCTAGCTCGCGGTCGCCAACTTGACCTTGACTGCGGACAAGCACAAAATGACAGCTACGCTACTCGTGTTTGTATTGTGCTACGTGCAATTTGCGTAGTGCGAAGTAGGGCAAACTTCGTAAACTATGCGAGCGTCGCCTAGTACTTCGTTCAGGGTTAGCTGTGACATACTCCAACACTGGACTGTTGTGGAAATCCCTGGCACACACTTCCTTTTCAACTGATGATCATTTATCTTTACTTGTGAGCATTTTGTTGCAGTGTGATGCGATTTGACATTGGGTTATCAAAGATTATTCTGAAACAAAACATGTTCCATGATGATCTGGTTTGCTGATAAATGATTGTTGATTGTGCTTGCAAATGGTGCTAGTATTTTAGGCAATAGACTTGCATTGCATCTGTACCATGTCCTACGGGTTATGTGATATTCTGGTTGTGTCTATCTATTATGCTGTGACAAGGTACATTCACCCACAACCCAGTAGTTAACATTTTTTAAGTGATGTGTTACCAATGTTGCTGACACTTTCTTCTTTGTGATTTTGAGCATCATTTCAATTTGTACATTTGGGATTCAAAGTCAAAACATGAGCAAGTTTTTCCTGCAAAGTTATTTATTTTAGTGCATGACGTAATGAAATCATTCCACACCATGGTAGAGTGCATAACAAAAAACTAAAAAACAAAGTGCAGATAGGAGTTGGTAGTGTTTGTAGATGAGGTATTCCAAAGAAGATCCACAGCTATTTGAGTCTATAGTCCAACTTAGACCCTCCAGCCAATATGGGACAGTTCAATGACAGTCAAAAAAGTAAATGCTTGGCACACAATGGAGGATATCAGGAGCAGGTTGTCACTTTCTGGGGTGATGCATAGCTAGCTGTCTCTCAAAGATTCTTCTTTGGACAACCCTTCCCACATTTTGTGGGTGACCCTCTGGTGCAGGCAGCGGCGTCTCAGGGGGCTCTCCGCCAGAGTCCACATCCCTCACTGTGGCTGATGCAGATGTTGTTGCACAGAATGCTGTGGGCACACAGGGAGGTGTGGACATGTTGGTGGCAATATGGCAGAGGCAGGTGGCAATGTCCCTGTGCATCGCAATCATGTCATCCATTTTTTAAATAAACATGTCCAGTTGTTGGGTCTGAGCTGCCTGCTGATGTTCAATGTTCGTGAGAACCCAAATGAGCTGGCCAAAATCTTGTGAATCCTCATTTGCTTGGAGGATTCGGGAGAGGTTTGGGTTCTCCTTATCAGCAGCACCAGCTGCATGATGGCGCAGGTCTCCACGGCCCCTCCCACCACCTCTACCCTCAAAAGCAGGACCGGTTGGTGCTGGCGCAGTCAACACTGAGCCTCCTTCGTCGATGACACAGGTGCTTTTTTCCAGCAACTCCAGAGTGCTCTGTGTTGCTGTGCTGCTGGTGGTCTTCTGGGCTGCTGTGAGGGTAGGGGTCAGCTGGGTGTTGTCAGCGGAGGCAGGAGTGGTTGCAGAGGATCCTGAAGTTGCTGCGTTGGTGCTGTGGGATGACCCAAAACCGATTGGCCAGATCGGTCCTCGTCGTTCGATTATGGATGAGACACATCAACGACAGAGAGCTTATGGTCAACTAGAGTCTGGGACTGGCAGTCCTGGATGGTTCCAGTGGTTTTCCCATCTAGCCCTGTGGGTATAGAAATAACTCAATGACTACTGTGAATGTCCACTGCCCCTGAAATCATACATATTACATAGGCTACTGAACCTAATGATGAGTTAATATAGATAGATTGGCTTCCATCATCCATGATGCTGGCTTAGTTTATTTGGAGAGTTAGGTATTTTGGACAAGAGGGGGATTGATAGACATGTCCAGCTATATGCATAAATGGGCATGTTGTGTTTAGTTCACCTTGCATGTCCGAAGACATTGATTGGTTCCTGACACCTTGTGTTTGGCACAGGTAGTATTGTGCTGCTACATCTTTACTTTCACAATGAGATACATACTCTTTCTCTCCCTATGTAGGTATTTTTTAAGTTGTGGTAATGGAGTGAGTGAGGTGCTTCTTGTTATCATCTCATTATACACATGTGAATGGGTGTGAGTAGCAAAATGTGTGACTGCTTAGCTTTGTGCCTACACAGATCGTGTATTTTGTACATTGACTCCATGGTCAGATGAGTTCACAAACTCTGCTACCTGCCATTTTGTGGAAAGGACTACAATAACCCGAGGCTTGAGTGCTTGGGCTCTAATTGTGAAACGTACACCCCTCCTCCCACCCAGCCACACCAGGTCACCAGGAAGAGTGTAGACCAGAAAATGTTGGTAAGTGTATTTGCAAGATATTTCTCACTGGTGGCTAATGTTTGTTTCACACAGGAAAATGTGGCAGTTGTGATAGGTTCAAACAGCAGTCCACAGTGTCTGCTATTTTGCTAGTGCACATAAACTCACTGTAAGGTAGACATAGCCCCCTCTGAAGTGTTTGTGCTGTGTGTGTAGGAGTGTTTGCTGTTCTTCCTACTCCCATCAAGCCCAGTCCTACATACACCTTCCTGCACAGCGCAAACAGGCCAACAGGACATAAGCTTAACTAACAGTGTGTCAGAATGTCCCTGCTAAATGTCTGACACTGGGAACTGGTGTCTGACTTTAAAAGAACTCCCCTCATGGCATTGTGCTCCAAACACCAGTCCCAAGTTCCTGCCATTTCATTGTTACATGTCCACCGACTGTCAGGTAATCATGGTTCATAGTGGTCTTCAATGGCAAAACCTCCCACCAGGCCCTTTACTACACACACTCTTTCCACCGTGAAAAAACAGCACCCCTGGAACTATGCTTTCCTGCAAGTGAGTGGATATGTACTGACAAAGATGGCTGACACTGGTGTCTGATGCTTTGAGCACAATTCGCTGTTGGTGTTTGTGGAAAAGTCAGACACCAGTGCCCAGTGTCATGCATCTTGCTAGTAAATTCAAAAACACTGTGGTTAAACTTAGTTCCTGTTTTTCTGTTTGTGATGGTTGGGAAGGTGTATGTTTGACAGTACCTGATGTGAGTTGTAGCCTTTCTAAATACTCCTCCTCCCACCCAGACCAGGTAAGTCCTCTGAGACTTTGGCTAACTGGCAGTGAGGGGAAGTATACTAGCAAGGATGATGACACTGGTGCATGGTGTTAAACTTGAATCCAAATCCCAACAAGGCATTGTGCCCAAAACATCATCCACCAGTGTCAGGCATCTTGCTAGTGCACTTCCATTCACTGTCAGGTAGCTATAGGTCCAGATTAAGTGGTTGTTCTGGGTGGGAGTAGGAGTGTTTGCCCTTACTCCAACTCCCATCAGGCTCTGCCTTCACACACTTTTCCCACCCAGAGACAACTGACCACATGGCAGAATGTTTTCCTGACAGTCATTGGAAATGGATTATCAAGATGTGTGACACTTGTGCACAAATCCCAACATGTCCTTGTGCTCCACACACCAGTCTCTAGTGTCATCTATCTTGCCAGTACATATTCACTCACTGTCAGGTTATAATAGTTCCAGGTGGGTTTCTTGTGCTGTTCGAAATGAGTAGTGTTTGCACTGACTACATCTCCCATCAGGCCCAGTCCTCCACACACCTTCCTAGCCAGCACAAACAGACCACCTGGAACTATGCTTTCCTGACAGTGAGTGGGAATATACTGGCAAAATATCTGACACTGATGCCTGTTGTCAGAGTTGACCACAAATCTCATCATGGCCTTGTGGTCCAAACATCCGTCCCCAGTGTCATCCATTTGTTCAGTACATTTCCACTCACTGTCAGGTAAGTAGAGATCCAGGTGGGCTGTTTGTGCTGGGTGGGAAGAGTGCGTGTAGAACAGGGCCTGCTGGGAGATACAGTCAGGGCTCACACTCTTCCTCTCACAAATCCTAAATAGCCCACCAGGAACCATGCTTACCTGACAGTGAGTGGATATGCACAAACTGATTTGCAATGGCTACAAGTCACAGCAGGCCTTTTCCCACAAACACCTTCCCAGCTAGCAGCAAAAGCCCTTGCTCAGCTTCCCTGACAGTGAGTGTGAATGTACTTGCAAGATGGCTGACACTGAGGACTGGTGCGTATTTGTCGACAACTCCCAGCAGAGCGTACTTTTCCAGACAGAAGTCCCGAGTGTCAGCTATTTTGTCAGTACATTTCCACTCACTATCAGGTAAGCATGGTTATTGGTGGTCTGTTTGTGCTGGTTGGGAGGAGGAGTGTTTGCCCTGACCACATGTACCATCAGGCTCTGCCCTCTTCACGCCTTCCTACCTATCCTAAATATCTTACCTGTGATTCTGCTTTCCTGACAGTGAGTGGCAATGTGCTGCCAAGATGTCTGACACTGATGACTGGTGTCTGATTTGTCCACAAGTCACCAACAGTACCTTGGGCTCCAAACAGCAATCTGCAGTGCCAGTCATCTTGCCAGTACATTTTCATTGACTGTCAGGGAAGCTCAGTTCAATGTGGCTTGTTGGTCTGGGTGTGAGGAGGAGTGTTTGCATTGACTTCAACTCCCATCATGCCCTGTCCTACACACACCTTCCTAGTCAGCAGAGACAGCATAACTGGGACAATGGTATCCCTGGTGGTGAGTGGCAATATACTAGCAAGATGGCTGACACTGGGAACTGATGTTTGTAGCACAAGGCCAACATATGATTAGTGGTCAACTCTGACACCAGTCGTTTCGTTTCAAAAGCTTTATTCGATTATTTCACAAAACAATCATAAGAGCATACAGAGTATATACAATTTACATTCCTCCTGATACACTCTAATTCCGATTTCACTAAAAAAATACCAATTAAAATGAAAAACATTGATAAAAATGTGAACATGATGCAGCTCGTAGTAATTAAAAAACAGCTTAGAAGATTAAAAGACCATACTTTTCCTAACGGCCATTGATTTCAAAATAAATGTAGCTGTAAAGAAACAGATATCAGGATCCTCTAAGGAGAACAGTAAGCTCATTGCTGATGTTATCGTTGTTACAGCCTTTTTTTTAAATAAAGGTTTCAAATAAGCAATGCGAAGGTACAAATAAAGATCACAAATAAATAGGAAGTGTACAGTGCTCTGTTTAGTGACCTTGTCACAAAGGCAGGGTGAGGAAGCATGATTTTTCATACGAGGGAACACCACCAAATGGTGGACGATTCCTAATCGTAATCTAGTGAGGACAAACCGGTGGGATGGTCTAGTAACTATCCTCAGATAATTTTGAAAGCCAGGTGTCACCACATTGCAATAATAAAATTGTGACGTAATTAGCAGCATATTAACATTTCTCTGTAATTGTGCTTTCTTACTCAAATATCGACACTTTAACTCTTTCTTGGGGATATCATATAGGCTGTCGGGGTCAGCTTGGACGTCTAGATTAAATACATCTCTAGCTGTTACCACAACATATTGAATCCATGGGATCAGTGAGCATTTATCTAGGAGAAGGCAGTCACTAATAATACTCCTGGTAAAACCAGTTTCTTCCTTCATCCAGATTGCCCTCAACACCATCAAGGGCTTTAGGGAGATTAAGTCAGACAAATACTCCAACCACAATTCCTGGTGTGTTATCTCGGTTGAGGCTGATTTGGGTAAACATAACAATTTTTGAATAAAACAATTTTCCTCCACCTGTGGATCCACATGACGACTATACCCCCAAACACCAGAACCATATAATGCGATTGAAACACATCTGCAACAGTAGATGTGCAGCATATCATGGATGCGACGGACCCCAAGCTTGGTCGCGAATTTAAAAATTCCGTGGGCACTTTTAGACATTTTGGCCTTCACATTAATTATCTTTTGGGACCACATACCATTACTGCTAAACGTAATACCTAAATATCAGAATTTTTTTACAATTTCAATGTTCTTATCCTCTATATAAAATGGTTTCAACTTCCTCATTTTCTTCCCACACTGCATAATAAAAGTTTTGGTATTATTGATTTTTAACTTCCTACCCTTGATGAATCCTGCAAACTTGTCCATTAACCTCTGCAGGCCACATGGGGTTCTAGATAAGAGCACCGAATCGTCAGCATAGAACAAAACGGGAATAGCCAGACCATCTGCTTGTGGGGCATCAGAATTGACCTGCTTAAGTTCAGTGTCAATTGCGTTGATAAAGAGGGAAAAAAGAAGGGGCGCAAGAACGCACCCTTGTCTTATGCCTAGATTAACTCTGATGCTATCCGTACATTCTCCCCATTGACCATATCTTATGCGGGCAGATAATTTAGAGTATAATCTGGCCAAGAATTAAATAATCCCAGGAGGAGCGCCTTTCTCTAACAAAGTTGACCATAACAATGCATGGTCAACAAGATCGAAAGCGCTACTAAGATCCGCTAAGCAGAGGAATAACGAACCCTGCTTGGCGCGCGTATACTTTCCTATTAGGAGGTCTAAATTTATGCACTGTTCTATGGTTCCCAAGCCTTTATGGAACCCAAATTGGGACTGCGCAAGGATGCCACCAGCTTCCGCCCATTCCTCTAACCTGGCCAGCAGTACTCGACTCATCATTTTAAGTGATGAGTCTAAAAGGGAGATAGGACGGTAGTTCTTCGCATCCGACCTGTCTCCCTTTTTATATATTGGAATAATTATAGATTCGCCCCAAGTATGTGGGGTGCTTTCCTCAACAACCGCATTAAAAACCTTGGTCAAGACGGGGCCCCATAATTTTATATCGGCCTTATACAGGTCGATGGGCGTCCCATCAAGGGCCTGGGGCTTTCCCACCCTTACTACATCTAATGGCAAGCTCTTCCTCTGGAACAGTAAGACCTAGTGGGATGGTAGGCCATGGATTGGCCACCATGGTCTTTGAATCACCCACCCCTTCCGGGTCGAAAATACTCGTAAAATGTGAGACCCAGCACTCCTCGCTAACCAGATCAGTGAGGACTGGCGTGTTATCGCTCTTAAGAAAGGAGCAGTTAACAGTGTCCCAAAAAAGTTTACTGTCTGAGACTTCGACAGCCCTGGCCAGCTTGTCCCATGCTTCCTCCTGCAATTCATGCTTCCTGCGCTTTATCTGCCCTCTGTAAGCAACCCTTAGATTTTTAATAATCAGCCTATCTCTGGGCCTGCTAGCTAGGGCCTTCTTTAACTTCTGCAGAGACTCCGAACAAGCGGAGTCAAACCATCCAGACCTCACTTTCTTATTACTAAACTTAGTGATGGTCGTAATGTTACCAATTAGGGCATTGATCTTGCTGAAACTTATCAAAATGTCCCTCGAGTCAGTATTCACATCCAAGCAACAATGGAGGTTTGGCAAGCAGGCCACCACAATTTTAGCCAATATGTTTTCAGAATTGTCTCCCCTCCATTTAATCCTGTGGCCGTTTGGTCTGCTTGGGACAATATCAGTAACCACAGTTTTAGCCGCTAGTACTTTATTGCCCCAGTCTAAAAGTGTCAGCCATCTTGCCATGCATTCCCATTGACGGTCAGGGTAACACAATTGTGGGTGGGCTTTTGTGGCTGTGTAGGAGGAGGAGTGTTTGCACTGACTATGACTCCCATAAGGCCCTATCCTACACACACCTTCCCAAACAGCACACCTGGAACTATGCTGTCCCTGATGGTGAGTGGAAATGTACCAGCAAGATGGCTGACACTGGGGACTGGTTTGAGGTGCACACAGCCATGATGGGAGTTGTGGTTAACTCTGACTCCATGCACAGGAGTCAGACATCTTTATTGTCATAACACCACTCTTCTTGGTGGCCTGGTTGGGCTGGGTGAAAAGGTGTGTGTAGAACAGAGACTGATAGGAGATGTAGTCAGTGCAAACACTCCTCTTCCCACACTGCCCAAACAGCTAATTTGTGCCTGTGCCACTTGACAGTGAATGGAAGTCTACTATCAAGATGCCTGACATGCGGCCCCCCTCCTGGAGCCCTCTATGGCCCTGGGGACCGCCACCCCTTAGTGCCCGCTCTGGCAATGTCCAGGGGTGCCCACCCCGGGGACATTGCAGTTCATTGCAGACACTGCTTTGCTTCTTGGAAGCGAGAGTAGGAAACCTGCTCTCTCTTCCATGAAGCAAAGCAGTATTGCTTTTGCACAAGGGGAGCTGCATGTCAGCAGCTACCCTTGTGTAAAAGCAATGCACTCATAGAATAGCCCAAGCATTACACTTACAATCATATCTTCTCTCAGGTGCTTCCCATACAGTAACTACCACTGCAGTCATAGAATCACTCAGGCAGTACCCATGCACTTTTTAATTATTTTTTCAAGCACTGCTGATACACTCTTGCCTTCAACCATGCGTTAGCCTTGCACTCATGTTTTGTCTAAGGTATTTCCCCTGCACTGATCTAATCATCCATGCAGTGTTGTTGCTATCATGCAATCACCCAGCCAGTACTCTTGCACTGAACTATTCACTCAGGCGCTACTCATCCAGTCATCCATTCTCTCTGGCAATACCCACTACCCATCTATTTGTATGTTTCTTTGATATAAGATGCCACTTTTAAAAGGTACAGACACATGCATGAACACTCTCTGGAATATGGTGAGACGTTTAACAGACACATTGAGAAAGTGGTTGCTTGGAAGGTGCAGCCCAAAAGAGAGGTTTAAACATGTTGGCAGGGGGATTTAGTGATTAGTTTAGCTCATATTGGTATATGGAGATGTACACTTTAAGTATGCCACATCATTTTAGGTTTATCTTTAAAATGTGAAGTGTAGTCTGTCAAGTTTAAGGGACGTTTTAGTCTTATAATGGAGGTATGTGTCTGTGTGCACATGTATTCTCTCACGTGTTATGTCTAAACAGATGGTAGAAGTATAAAACTTTGGTATACATATATCTGTATGTTTCTTTTATATATGATGCCACTAGGAAAAGCGACAGACACATGCATGCCATGTAATCTCTCAGACATTAAGCATAGATCTGTGTAATCACACAGGCACTACTACACCATTCAAATATTCAGTCAGGCACTACCCATGCTCTCATCTACTCACTCAGGTTCTACTGGTGCACTGATAGAATGTCCCAAGCATTACCCTTACACTCATATTTTCTCTCATATAGTTCTCATACAGTCATACAATCATCTAGTTACTACCACTACAGTCGTAGAATCACTCAGGCAGTACCCTTGCACTTTTTTATTCTTTCAAGCACTACTCATACACTCTTGTCTTCAACCATGCATTAGCCGTGCACTCATTGTTTGTCTAAGGTATTTCCCCTGCACTGATCTAATCACCCATTTAGCGCAGCTGCTCTCATGCAATCCCTCAGGCAAGTACTCTTACACTGAACTATTCAGTCAGGCGCTAACCATCCAGTCATCCATTCTGTTAGGCACTATACACTACCCATCTATTTGCATGTTTCTTTGATATATAACGCCACTTTTAAAAGGTGTGGACACATGCATGCATGCTCTCTGGAATACGGTGAGACTTTTAATAGACACATTGAAAAAGTTGCTGCTTTGTATTTGGCTAGGCCCAACACTCTGAGTAGTTGGTGACTAGTGAAGCTGCAGCCCAAAAGTGAGGTTTAAGACTTGTTGATAGAAGGATTAGTAATTAGGTTAGTTCATATTGGTGTATGGTAAATGCATACTTCAAGTATACCCTGTAATTGTAGGTATCTCTTTAAAATGGAAAGTGCAGTCTGTCAAGGTTAAGGGACTTTGTAGTGGTATGTCTCAAGTATGTGTCAGCTTGCACATATATTCTCACATGTGTTATTTCTATAGAGATGGTAGAGCTATGACACTGGTATATATGTATTTGTATGTTTCATTTCCATATGATGCCACTAGGAAAAGGGGCATGCATATGCATGCTTGTTTTTAGGAATATAGTCAGCTAGATACTACTATTTCAATCAAACATTTAATCAGCTAGTACCTATGCACTCATTAATTCACTGAGACAGTACTGATGCACTTATGTAATTGTCCAAGAATTACGTTAATACTCATAGTTTCTCAGCGGTATTTCCCATACATTCATATATTAATCCAGGTACTATGTCTGCAGTGATAGAATCACACAGGCAGTATGCGTACATTCATGTAGTATCTCAAGCTCCACCCATTCAGTTATGCAATAAACCATGGTTTAGGCTTGTAGTCATAGTTTCTGTCAGGGATTTTTGATGCATTGATGCAATCACCCTGGCAGTATTGGTGCACTCATTGTATTATTGAGGCTCTACTCTAACACTAAACTATTGACTTATGTAGTAGCCATTTAGTGAAACATTTTGTTAGGCACTACATATAAATTCTTCCAATAATCCTACTGTGAGAAGTTGGCCTGGTATATGATGCTCACTAGTTCTAGTGATCACCTTGTACCATGCCAAGCAACCCTTATGGTGGAGGTTGTAAAGTCAACCTTATAGACAAGCTATCCTAAGGGTAGCATGGACTAAGCAGTCTTAGGCTAAACTCTGTAAAGGCATGTGAAGCAAGCTGTTTTACCATACACAATCCCCTTGAATGCCAAATGAAATGACACCACACAGATATATATTGAAAATATATATAGATTTATTTCTACAAATATCCCCTATACTCTTTATGATCACAGAAGCAAATGCGTTAAAACAAAACACAGTTTAAATATACAAAAGTTGCACAATATGGATGAGCCCTAGGGGCCACCTAAACCATATACTAAAATAGTGGTATAAGAACCACTATGGGGAAAGGAAAGAGGCCTAGGGCCTGGGGAATCGCTGGAGCTGTTCGGGACTAACAGTGATGAAGTCGGGAAAGGCCCGCGGGACTCGGGTGCAGTGCTCAAAGTGCACGCATGCACCAATGTTAAGTCAATGGTGCGTAAAAGTTACAAAGTTAGTGTTTAAGGAACCTTCCGATGGACCTACAATGATAAAACTTTAGACACAGGCACTAGAGGTGTACACCAGTGTGGGAACACTGGCGTTGCTGAGTTACCTCACCCACAGGAAGCGGGTGCACAGGTGCGAAGTAGTGTCGGGTTTCGTCACGCAGGTCGATGGTGCTTGGAGCTGAAGATGCTGCAGGCGGGTCGTCGAGGAGAGTTCCGGTGGATCCAAGGGTGGATCTGAAGAGGTGAAGACCTGAAAGCAGAGGGGACAATGTTCAAAGTCACTAGCCAGTGACTACCGTGGAACCAGGATGGAACCAGGCGATGTCGGGTGCAAACAGGTGATGAAGTGAAGATTGTCTCTGCAGCCAGGTGGACACGAAGAGGTCAAGGATGTCCAGGAGTCGATCACGAGCTGTCCCACGTAGGCTCTCGCTGATGGCGGTGTCGGCAACTTGATTGGAGCAAACAGGCCTTGGCTAAAGCAAGCCACGCAGGAATCGATGCAAGCTTCTCACTCGGACCAGCAAGGTCAGAGCGGGTGCTCCTTTTCAGTAGGAAGGACCAGTCTGGAGCAATCAGACCAGTGGTGTAAGTCGTAGTTTTCGTTGCCAAGATGGCCACTAGCCGCGTGGCAAATGACCGGGATGGCGCATCGAGTGGCAAAGTGCAAAAGGGCCCCACGCAGATCGTGGAGATGCTGGGGGGCTGATCTTCGGTGCAAATGCTGCTCGGTGTCGGGGCTTCTCAAACCCCAAAGCACAGCATCGAGGGTGCCTCGGGTGCTGCGCAATCAGCTCTTCGGGGGTCTTCCAAGATGTCCAGCCCCACGTCTCTCGGTGCCTCCACGGGTCTCTTCTTTTCAGGGACTGTGGATCGGGCTCTGAGATGTCTGTGAGTCTGGGTCTTGTCAGGCTCTGGGCTCGGGCTCCAGCGGGAGGCGGCGGCAAAGCCGACGTCGAGTTGCTGGTTGGTGCCTGTATTCACAGGGTGGTCACTCCTTGGCCACAAGGGAGATTCTCTTCAGTCTTCTGTGCAGCAGAATGTCGAAGTCCAGTCTTCTTCTTAGTTTCAAGTCGAGTTCAGGATGATCTGAAGTCTCAGGACACAGCTCCTACTCTTATTCCAAATCTGGGGGCCGGATCACCTACTAGGTCCCTCCTCTGGGTGGGACAAGGAAGGGGGGCGGTTACACCCCCTTTCCTTTGTGCAGTTTCGTGCCAAGGTTGGGGCTGGAGAGCCCCAGCACCGGTTTCAACTAGCAAATGCACGGGGACACCTTGTGTGCCCCAGGCATGTCTGATTCTATTCAGCCCTGTCCTACCCAATACACAAAATCCTGTCTGGGGTGGTGCTAGCACCTCCCAAGGCAGGAAACCCTTTGTCCAAGCCACCCTCGCTGAAAGGACTCCCAGCAGGAGGAGGTCAGACTTGTGTCTGTGGTGGCAGCATCCATTTTGTGATGCAGAGGCTCTGTTTAACTTTAACCGGGGTTCAGGTTAGGTACACGTCGTATCCCTCTAAAAGGGTGGAATGCCCCAGCACCGGTTTCAACTGGCAAATGCACGGGGACACCTTGTGTGCCCCAGGCATGTCTGATTCTATTCAGCCCTGTCCTACCCAATACACAAAATCCTGTCTGGGGTGGTGCTAGCACCTCCCAAGGCAGGAAACCCTTTGTCCAAGCCACCCTCGCTGGAAGGACTCCCAGCAGCAGGAGGTCAGACTTGTGTCTGTGGTGGCAGCATCCATTTTGTGATGCTGAGGCTCTGCTTAACTTTAACCGGGGTTCAGGTTAGGTACACGTCGTATCCCTCTAAAAGGGTGGAATGCTACCCCGGTCGCCAGAACTGGTGAGGGGGTAGTATTCCAATTCGTATGACACCTTACTCGACATGTTTTGATAAAGCCAAACCAAAGATAGCATTTAACTGCGAGGTTCATAATGCACTTAAGAGTATATGGTATGGCAGTATCATGAAACAGCTAAAGGACTTGGTTCCGAAAGCTGCAGACAGGCTCAGCTCATGCCAGAGCACCATCTCACATATTTTCAAGCACTCTGCTTCCAGGATTGATGAGGCCTTCCATAGGAGTGGCTGATAGGAACATATGTGTCCATTTTAGGTTAGGCATAGGCATACTACACCTAAGAAAGGGGTGATTACACCGACTTACCCCAGCTGAGTGATCAGCCAGTTGTGTCAAATATGGAGGCCAGGCCAGGGGTGGCACAATACGTGCTGCAGCCCCTGGTAGGCCTTGGAAGCACCTATGCCCTGGGTACCTGGGTACACTGTTACAGGGGCCAATAAGGTGAACCATTTCCAATTTCGTAATGCCCCTAAAGTGCATTGGCAATAATTTAGAGAGAGAACAGCAGGCTGTGGGTCTGATTAGCAGGCCCACAGCCACATTAAGTCATAAACCAGTGAAGCAAAAAGCAAAAATTTGGGGTGACCATAGGATAGCAGACCCTACTCTCCTACACAACCCCCCCCCCAAACGCAGGGACATTAGACTAACCTTGACCAGTTGTGTCTTCATGTTCTAAGTGGAAGTACCTGGAGAGACCATCTGCATTACCATGGTCAGTCCCTGGGCGGTGCTCCACTGTAAAGTCCATCCCCTGTAGGGAAATGGACCACCTGAGCAGTTTGGGGTTTTCACCCTTCATCTGATTAAGCCATAAGAGGGGCTTATGGTCGGTCTGAATCTTGAAGTGAGTGTCAAACAAGTATGGTCTCAACTTCTTCAGGGCCCACACCACAGCAAAGGCCTCCCTCTCAATGGTTGACCAACGTTTCTCTCTGGGGGTCAGCCTTCTGCTAATAAAAGCAATGGGCTGGTCTTGACCATCTACATTAAGTTGTGAAAGCACAGCTCCCACTCCCAACTCAGAAGCATCTGTTTGGACAATGAACTCTCTTGAGTAGTCAGGACTCTTCAGGATAGGTGCAGAGCGCATGGCCTTCTTCAGGTCATCAAATGCCTTTTGACAGTATTCTGTCCACTGAACCTTTTTGGGCATCTTCTTGGATGTCAGATCAGTAAGAGGAGTCACAATGTACCCATAGTTCTTAACAAACGTCCTGTAGTACCCAGTCAGGCCCAAGAAAGCTCTGACCTGAGTCTGGGTAGTTGGAGGGGACCAGTCCTTTATGGTCTGGATCTTACTCTCCAGTGGTTGAACTTGGCCTCCACCTACAAGGTGGCCCAAGTACACAGAGAGATAAACGGTTAAGGGGGGGTCCGAGGGGAAAAAATTATTATAGACCTTTTGGTACCTAGTCCCCCAACTAGACACTAAAACACACGGAAGGTACAGAAGGTCTCAGAAATACAGAGGGAGAGAAAAGAAAATAGCAAATCTCTCTATTGGGACCTAATAGTGTCCTCTTTACATGCCCAGAATACACAGTTAATCTGGAAACAACCAAGAAAACAAAAACAAGAGAAGATGCACAAGGAGAGGAAAAAGATACCCATCAGCCCACTCATAAGTGGAATCTCGTCATCTGGGTATATGTTGGTAAATGGTGTCCTCTAGGGTCTGCCTTGGAAGCAATCCATAGGACTGCCTAGTGATGGACCCAGAACATTTCACCAACAGATGACAGTATATGAGCGGGAGGGGTTGAGGTTGCAGTGCTCAAAGAAAAAGAAGAAGAAAAGGAAAATAATCCAAGTGATTCTAAAAATACCTACGATGATGTCATGAAATACTTTATTAGGGCTGACCATCAAAGTGGTATGGTTAAAAACAGTATGCTGATAGCATGTAAGGAATTGCTACCCACCAATGTTGTTATTCGGTCAACATGTTTCAGCCTCAAGGGCTTTCGTCAGGACCTATGGTGCTACTGCAACACTTACTTAAGTGATGTGAAAGTGGGATCTACATCTGCTTTCCCCCTCGGCTCAGTTTTCACTCCGAGGCAACGACGGAGAGTGCGTGGCCTCCCTTTCTTCCTGAGCAGTGGCCAGGTGAGGTGAGGTTTTCTCTCCCCACAATAAGGGAGAAGATACACTCTTTTCAGTTTGGAAAGCAGATGTAGATCCCACTTTCACATCACTTAAGTAAGTGTTGCAGTAGCACCATAGGTCCTGACGAAAGCCCTTGAGGCTGAAACATGTTGACCGAATAACAACATTGGTGGGTAGCAATTCCTTACATGCTATCAGCATACTGTTTTTAACCATACCACTTTGATGGTCAGCCCTAATAAAGTATTTCATGACATCATCGTAGGTATTTTTAGAATCACTTGGATTATTTTCCTTTTCTTCTTCTTTTTCTTTGAGCACTGCAACCTCAACCCCTCCCGCTCATATACTGTCATCTGTTGGTGAAATGTTCTGGGTCCATCACTAGGCAGTCCTATGGATTGCTTCCAAGGCAGACCCTAGAGGACACCATTTACCAACATATACCCAGATGACGAGATTCCACTTATGAGTGGGCTGATGGGTATCTTTTTCCTCTCCTTGTGCATCTTCTCTTGTTTTTGTTTTCTTGGTTGTTTCCAGATTAACTGTGTATTCTGGGCATGTAAAGAGGACACTATTAGGTCCCAATAGAGAGATTTGCTATTTTCTTTTCTCTCCCTCTGTATTTCTGAGACCTTCTGTACCTTCCGTGTGTTTTAGGGCCCAAGTACACAACCTTACTCTGCCCTATCTGGCACTTGGTTGCCTTGATAGTGAGGCCTGCTTTCTGCAGAGCCTCTAGCACTTCCTTCAGGTGGACCAGGTGATCCTCCCAGGGGGAACTAAAGACAGCAATATCATCCAGATATGCTGCACAAAAGTCATCCAACCCAGTAAGGACTTGATTCACCAACCTTTGGAAGGTGGCAGGTGCATTTTTCAAACCAAAGGGCATCACCACAAACTGATAATGCCCACTGGGGGTAGAAAATGCTGTCTTGGCTTTAGACTCCTCAGCTAACCTGATTTGCCAGTAGCCAGCTGTCAAGTCAAATGTGCTCAAATACTTGGCAGAAGCCAATTTGTCAATAAGCTCATCTGCCCTTGGAATAGGGTGTGCATCTGTCCTGGTGACAGCATTGAGACCTCTGTAATCCACACAGAACCTCATCTCTCTCTTTCCATCTTTGGTGTGAGGTTTGGGGACCAGAACCACTGGGCTAGCCCAGGGGCTCTCTGAAGGCTCAATGACACCTAATTCCAGCATCTTTTGCACCTCAGTCTTGATACGATCTCTGACATGGTCAGGTTGCCTGTAAATTTTGTTCTTTACAGGAAGACTGTCACCAGTGTCCACCACATGGGTACACCAGTTAGTCTGACTGGGTGTCAGGGAGAACATATGTCGGTATGACTGCAAAACTTGTCTACAGTCATTTTGCTGCTGGTCAGTGAGGCTGCCACCTCCTGCCCCTCATCTGTAGCCATGAGCAAGCCCATGTCTGCCCTGTCAACATATGCTTTCAGCCTGTTAACATGGAGCACCCTGTGGGGGCTCCTGGGAGTTCCAAGGTCCACCAAGTAGGTAACCTCTCCCTTTTTCTCAATGATTGTATGGGGTCCAGACCATTTGTCTTGGAGTGCTGCTGGGGCCATTGTCTCCAACACCCATACCTTCTGTCCAGGCTGGTACTCAGTCAGGACAGCCTTTTGGTCATGCCAAGCTTTTTGTAATTCTTGGCTAGCCTCAAGTGTTTAGATGCCTTCTCCATATACTCAGCCATCCTGGAGCGGAGACCAAGTACATAGTCCACTATGTCTTGCTTGGGCTTTTTGAGAGGTAACTCCCATCCTTCCCTCACCAAACACAGGGGTCCTCTTACAGGGTGCCCAAACAACAATTCAAAGGGGCTGAAGCCAACCCCCTTTTGTGGGACCTCTCTGTAAGCAAACAGAAGGCAGGGCAGAAGGATATCCCATCTTCGCCTGAGCTTTTCAGGTAATCCTTTGATCATGCCCTTTAGGGTCTTGTTGAATCTTTCAACAAGCCCATTGCATTGTGGATGATAGGGAGTGGTGAACTTGTAGGTAGTTGACACCACATTCCTTCCACATAGCTGTTAAGTATCCTGACATGAAGTTGGCATCTCTATCAGATACTACCTCCTTAGGAAACCCCACTCTGGAGAAAACTCCAAGTAAGGCCCTGGCCACAACAGGAGCTGTTGTGGTCCTAAGTGGAATTGCCTCTGGGTACCTGGTGGCATGGTCCACCACCACCAGTATGAATCTGTGCCCAGATGCTGTAGGGGGATCCATTGGTCCAACAATGTCAATCCCTACTCTTTCAAAGGGCGCCCCCACCACAGGTAGTGGTATTAGGGGGGCCTTTGTGGTACCACCTGCTTTGCCACTTGCTTGGCAGGTTACACAGGAGCGGCAAAACTCCTTTGTATCTTCTGACATGTGAGGCCAGTGAAAGTGACAGACAAGTCTGTCCCAAGTTTTGTTCTGGCCTAGGTGTCCTGCCAAGGGAATATCGTGTGCCAAGGTAAGAAGGAAGCCCCTAAATTGCAGAGGTATGACCAACCTCCTGGTTGTACCAGGCTTGGGGTCTCTACCCTCTGAATAAAGGAGCCCATCATCCCAATAAACTTTATGGGTACCTTGAGCATTCCCAGCAGCCTCAGCAGCAGCCTGCTGTCTGAGGGGTTCAAGAGAAGGACAGGATAACTGAGCCTGCCCCAAGTCTGCCCTAGAAGGTCCCCCTGTCCCCAGAAACTCAACCTGGTCAGGTTCAAGCTCGATAGGGACAGTTCCTTCAGGGGTCTCAAGATCATCTTCAAGTGAAGGCTGATCCTCACTTGTAGGCATTTGGGAAGTCACAGCCTTTACCCTCCTGTTCTTCTTCTTAGAAGGTACTTGGTCCATTGTTCCAGGATCGAAGACCTGAGGTTCAGAGAGGCACTTTTTGGCCTGTGACCTGGTCACAGCAAGGACATGTGATGATATCCCTAACATCTCTGCATGAGTCCTGTACTCAACTTCTGACCATAGAGAGTTCTCCAGGTCATTGCCCAACAAACATTCTACTGGGAGATCAGCACTAACCACAACTCTTTTTAGGCCAGTTACCCCTCCCCAGGAAAAGTTAACAAGTGCCACACTATGTGTAGTAGTGACATTGCTGGCATTGGTCACCAGGTAATTATCACCTGGTAGGTATTGTCCAGGGTCCACAAAGCTAGGTGTCACCATGGTGACACTGGCACATGTGTCCCTGTATGCTTGAGCCACTTTGTCATTAATCAAAGGCGTCTGCCTGTACTTGCCCAGATTACTGGGACTGACAGTAGTGGACAAATCAATCTCCACATCACAGATCAGAACAGCCTGTGTAGGGGTTCTGACTAGGCCAGAATCTCCCTCAGTTCCCAAGGTGATACCAACTACCCCCTTAGTCTGTGGACCAACACTGCTAACTGTACTATTGGGTGCAGGTGCCTTAGGGGCTGCAGTGTTGGGGGTCCACCCTTTTTACACTCACTTGTCCAGTGAGATGTGTTTTTACAAAAACTACACCAGGGTTTTCTTTGACCTTCTTTCTTCTTCTTCTTGGAAGTTTGGGACCCACCCTCAGTATTAGTTTGGGGCCCTTTTGAAGACTTCTGGTCTTTAGCTTTCTGCTCCCCACCCTTCTGGTCTGTTTTCTTTTGGTCACCACCCTGGTTCTGGTTCTTTTGCTTAACTCTGGTTCTAACCCATTTGTCTGCCCTCTTTCCCAATTCTTGGGGAGAGGTTAGATCTGAGTCAACCAAATGTTGATGCAACTGCTGGTTCTGACAGTTATTTAAAATCTGTTCTCTCATCAGTAAATTGTACAATCCTTCATAGTCTGTAACCTTACTTCCCAGCAACCAGCCCTCCAGAGCCTTAGTGGCACATTCAACAAATTCAGACCAGTCCTGAGTCTGTGTCTTCTGGGTGTCTCTGAACATTAACCTGTACTGTTCAGTGGTTAAGCCTAACCCATCAATCAG
This sequence comes from Lissotriton helveticus, assembly GCF_964261635.1. Taxonomy (NCBI): domain Eukaryota; kingdom Metazoa; phylum Chordata; class Amphibia; order Caudata; family Salamandridae; genus Lissotriton; species Lissotriton helveticus. The sequence goes on along the minus strand of NC_136065.1, from coordinate 640,948,113 downwards.
AGCACTCTTCAGGACCAGGTAGTTTCTAGACTCCCCATCACTAACTGTGAGGAGTCTGTCTCGGCCTCTACCTTCGAAGGAGAGCCACAAGATTGCTGCCCACTGCTCCTGAGGGATCTGCTGTACTCTGCAGGCTCTCTCAAGTGCAGTCATCCATTTGTGGATGTCATCCCCACTCTTGTAAGGGGGCACAATCTTACTCCGGTTTCTATTGTCATAGGACCTGTCTTTATCCTTTTGGATAGTGCTGCCACCAGTGGATCCTAATCCACTCTCTCTAGGCTGTCTTGCTCTAGCAAGCTTCTCTTTGGCCAGGGCAACTTCTAATTCTTGCTTCTGGATCCTAAGTTCAGCCTCTCTCCTTTTGGCCTCATGTTCCCTTCTCTGAGGGCTAGGCAACTCCTTTCTGGAGTGTCCATGAGAACCTCTAGAAGCATGGGAGGTATTGGATTCACCTGAGTGATTCCTCCTCCTCCTGGGCTCCTGGTTAAGTCCATTCGGGGGTCTGAATGGGTTGGACCCACTTTCAGTCCCAAATAAGCTTAAGTTAGCCTGGTTAAGCCTGCTGACTAACACCTGACTATTTCTCTCATCACCAGACCCACTTTCCTCCTCCTCCTCCTCTTCTTCCTCATCCTCTGGCTGAGTATCTCCAGTGACCTGGTCTTCCTCATCTATCTGGATGACAGACAGGGGCAGGGGTGTCAGTGTTGTCATCTTCTGTGGGAGAGCCTCCCTCTCCAGTCCCTGAGGGGCCTGGTTTGGAGGTCTTTAGAGCTTGAGACTGGTCTAAAAGCTCTCTGAGGTGACCTGCTGTAGGGGTAGGACCCATTTTGATTCCTCTTAAGGAACACAGCTGCCTCAGTTCTTTAAAAGTAAAGATAGCAAATTTGGATGGTGCCCTTGGAGGGTCACTCTCAACAGAGATAGGTCCAGTGGATCCCTCTGCTCCAGACATTGCTCTAGTGTGGGTGGATATGTTGCAATCTACCTACACTGGTGTTTACCTACTAAACCTATCTAGTAGTTGTAGTAAGGGTGTGCTACTCCCTATCCTCTACAACAACTAAGTTCAGTAGAACTTAAGTATACTAGTCTTGTTTTAGTGTACCTATCAGGTACCTGTATGATCTTTCAAATTATACTCTCAAAGATTGTAATGGTAAAACAACAGCAAGCTCAAATCCCAATCTGCTGCTCACCAATGTGAGAAGTTGGCCTGGTATATGATGCTCACTAGTTCTAGTGATCACCTTGTACCATGCCAAGCAACCCTTATGGTGGAGGTTGTAAAGTCAACCTTATAGACAAGCTATCCTAGGGGTAGCATGGACTAAGCAGTCTTAGGCTAAACTCTGTAAAGGCATGTGAAGCAAGCTGTTTTACCATACACAATCCCCTTGAATACCAAATGAAAGGACACCACACAGATATATATTGAAAATATATATAGATTTATTTCTACAAATATCCCCTATACTCTTTATCAGCACAGAAGCAAATGCGTTAAAACAAAACACAGTTTAAATATACAAAAGTTGCACAATATGGATGAGCCCTAGGGGCCACCTAAACCATATACTAAAATAGTGGTATAAGAACCACTATGGGGAAAGGAAAGAGGCCTAGGGCCTGGGGAATTGCTGGAGCTGTTCGGGACTAACAGTGATGAAGTCGGGAAAGGCCCGCGGGACTCGGGTGCAGTGCTCAAAGTGCACGCATGCACCAATGTTAAGTCAATGGTGCGTAAAAGTTACAAAGTTAGTGTTTAAGGAACCTTCCGATGGACCTACAACGCTAAAACTTTAGACATAGGCACTAGAGGTGTACACCAGTGTGGGAACACCGGCATAGCTGAGTTACCTCACCCACAGGAAGCGGGTGCAAAGGTTCGAAGTAGTGTCGGGTTTCGTCACGCAGGTCGATGGTGGTTGGAGCTGAAGATGCTGCAGGCGGGTCGTCGAGGAGAGTTCCGGTGGATCCAAGGGTGGATCTGAAGAGGTGAAGACCTGAAAGCAGAGGGGACAATGTTCAAAGTCACTAGCCAGTGACTACCGTGGAACCAGGATGGAACCAGGCGATGTTGGGTGCAAACAGGTGATGAAGTGAAGATTGTCTCTGCAGCCACGTGGACACGAAGAGGTCAAGGATGTCCAGGAGTCGATCACAAGCTGTCCTACGTAGGTTCTCGCTGATGGCAGTGTCGGCAACTTGATTGGAGCAAACAGGCCTTGGCTAAAGCAAGCCACGCAGGAATCGATGCAAGCTTCTCACTCGGACCAGCAAGGTCAGAGTGGGTGCTCCTTTTCAAGGGAGCAAGGACCATTCTGGAGCAACCAGACCAGCAGTGTAAGTCGTAGTTTTCGTCGCCAAGATGGCCACTAGCCGCGTGGCAAATGACCGGGATGGCGAGTTGAGTGGCAAAGTGCAAAAGGGCCCCACGCAGATTGTGGAGATGCTGGGGGGCTGATCTTCGGAGCAAATGCTGCTCTGTATCGGGGCTTCTCAAACCCCAAAGCACAGCATTGAGGGTGCCTCAGGTGCTGCGCAGTCAGCTCTTCGGGGTCTTCCAAGATGTCCGGCTCCACGTCTCTCGGTGCCTCCACGGGTCTCTTCTTTTCAGGGACTGTGGATCGGGCTCTGAGATGTCTGGGAGTCTGGGTCTTGTCAGGCTCTGGGCTCGGGCTCCGGCGCGAGGCGGCGGCAAAGCCGATGTCTAGTCGCTGGTTGGTGCCTGTATTCACAGGGTGGTCACTCCTTGCCCACAAGAGAGATTCTCTTCAGTCTTCTGTGCAGCAGAATGTCGAAGTCCAGTCTTCTTCTTAGTTTCAAGTCGAGTTCAGGACGATCTGAAGTCTCAGGACACAGCTCCTACTCTTATTCCAAATCTGGGGGCCGGATCACCTACTAGGTCCCTTCTCTGGGTGGGACCAGGAAGGGGGGCGGTTACACCCCCTTTCCTTTGTGCAGTTTCGCGCAAAGGCTGGGGCTGGAGAACCCCAGCACCGGTTTGAACTGGCAAATGCACGGGGCACCTTGTGTGCCCCATTCATGTCTGATTCTATTCAGCCCTGTCCTACCCAATACACAAAATCCTGTCTGGGGTGGTGCTAGCACCTCCCAAGGCAGGAAACCCTTTGTCCAAGCCGCCCTCGCTGGAAGGACTCCCAGCAGCAGGAGGCCAGTCTTGTGTCTGTGGTGGCAGCATCCATTTTGTGATGCTGAGGCTCTGTTTAACTTTAACCGGGGTTCAGGTTAGGTACATGTCGTATCCCTCTAAAAGGGTGGAATGCTACCCCCGTCGCCAGAACTGGTGAGGGGGTAGTATTCCAATTCGTATGACACCTTACTCGACATGTTTTGATAAAGCCAAACCAAAGATAGCATTTAACCGCGAGGTTCATAATGCACTTAAGAGTATATGGTATGGCAGTATCATGAAACAGCTAAAGGACTTGGTTCCGAAAGCTGCAGACAGGCTCAGCTCATGCCAGAGCACCATCTCACATATTTCCAAGCACTCTGCCTCCAGGATTGATGAGGCCTTCCATAGGAGTGGCTGATAGGAACATATGTGTCCATTTTAGGTTAGGCATAGGCATACTACACCTAAGTAAGGGGTGATTACACCGACTTACCCCAGCTGAGTGATCAGCCAGTTGTGTCAAATATGGAGGCCAGGTCAGGGGTGTCACAATATGTGCTGCAGCTCCTGGTAGGCCTTGGAAGCACCTATGCCCTGGGTACCTGGGTACACTGTTACAGGGGCCAATAAGGTGAACCAGTTCCAATTTCGTAATGCCCCTAAAGTGCATTGGCAATAATTTAGAGAGAGAACAGCAGTCTGTGGGTCTGATTAGCAGGCCCACAGCCACATTAAGTCATAAACCAGTGAAGCAAAAAGCAAAAATTTGGGGTGACCATAGGATAGCAGACCCTACTCTCCTACACCTACCATTACTCTAATATTCATCGTTATACTTAGGCACTTCTATGCAGTCATACAGTTAAGGATAAACTACCTAGACACATACTACTCCTCTCCCCTCTTTCAGCATCTGTCTAGTCTCTTTGTGTATTTCTCCTAGTTGTTTTGCACCTCTCTTGCTCTTTCTGCACCTCTATTGCCTCTTTCTGTACCTCACTTGTTTCATTCTGCACTCCTCTTGGCTTTTTCTACACTCCTTCTCATTCTTTCTGTACTTCTGTTGCCTCTTTCTGCACCCCCCTTCTGTCTTTCTGTATCTCAGTTGCCTGTTTCTACAATTATCTTGCCTCTTTGTGCAGTTATCTTGCCTCTTTTTCCATTTCTATTGTTTCTTTGTGCACTTCTCTTGCCTCTTTCTGCACCCTTGTTCACTTTTTCTGCACCTCTCTTGCTTCTTTTTTTTCCATTTTTTTTCACCGTGGTACAACAATGAAATGTCCATACAAAAATGAATAATTAATACTACCCCCCACCCCTCAAGACCAAATGAACCAGCTGTACAGACGCAAAAGAAAAGGTTTTTAGAAAAAAGCAGAGAAATGAAGAAGGAGCAAAAAGAATATAATGATTGGCAGTGGCCAAAAAAGGAAAAGGGAAAGAAAAAAGAACAGGGGCATAAATTAATAATAAAAAGAGGTACAGTATATGCCAAGGGGTCCCCTATAGTGCTTCCTGGCTGTGTTGCCCCTGTTGCTCAATCCAGAGGGAAAATTTTTCCCAGACCTCCAAGCCTATCTTCCTTTTTCTTCGTCCTTTCTTAGCGTATACTGCGCTTTCTAAATGGAAGGTGGCTACCAGCCTGGCCAGCCATTGAGAGAAGGAAGGGGGTAAGAGTCTAACCAGCCAGAGAGACACAAATCCTCCATACTGCCATTGCAATAAAAACCAGCCCTTCCTCCTTAATCCTTGGTGAGTCGGATTGGGTCCCCAGAAGGATAGTTGTAGGATTTAAAGTGATTGGTTGGTTAGCTATTTCGCTGAGTAAGTTCTGCACTTTGAGTAGTATCGGGGCTAGTTTAGGGCAAGATGCAAAAATATGTATCGAATCAGCCCCCACTTCAGAGCAGCGTGGACATAGTGTTCCTTTGCCAGATCCCCATTTGATCATTTTACTGGGTGTCATACACAGAAAAAAAAATAGTTTTAAAGTATTGTGCTTGTAATTTGGCGGAAATTAAAATCTGTTGTGATAAGGTTAGGGAATTATAGAAAATACTTTGGGAGGAGTTGAGTTTGATGTGCTATTTGGTAGAAATGGCTTCTAAATCATCTGGGGTTTGCCTATTGAACATATTATATATGCCTCCGATACGAGGCGTTATGGTGTTACGCAAAGCGTGTAGAAGTTCAATTTATGCGAACCCGGTGGTTCCTCCAACTTTCCTGGAAAGATAACCATGGATGGACATATATTTAAAAGTATCTTGGTTTTTCATGTTAAATTTAGACTGTAGATTTGTGAAAGAGTCAATTCCCTCGGCTGTGATCAGGTCCCCGAGTTTCACTATTCCGGCCCTGTGCCAGTCGGAAAGATAAGATGTGCCAAAGATAGCTGGTAGGTTATTGTTGTTAATTATGGGAGAGTAAAAATTAAATCTACCAATGCCAAAGATTCTCCGGATGCTGCGAAAAACTTTATACAAGTTCATTAATGTCTTGAACTTTACACAATTGTAGTATCCATATGATATTTCACGGAGCAGACAGCCCCAGTGTTGTTCCTCCAGTAAAAGCTGAAAGGGTGAGGGTAACCCGGTTGTTGTGGCATGAGTAGATTCTCTTACTAGTTCTGAGCTGTACTGTAGTACTTACGCCCAGTAGTATAAAATGATATTGGGGAAGAACCAACCTCTTCTTTCTTTTGGAAGTGTAAGTTGTTTCAGGGTACGACTGGGTTGAGCATAAGCCCAGATAAATTGAGTAAAGATTTGCTGAAATTTGAGAAGGTTGTTTTTGCTGAATTCTAAGGGTATGCTACGGAAAATGTAGAGTAGTTTCGGAAAGTACGTCATTTTGATAACGTTGCATCTGCCAACTAACGTTAAATGCAGATTATCAATCTGCTTTAATGCCTTCTTAGTCTTGGTGGCAAGGGGAACCAGGTTGTTTGTTACTATTTCCTCCAACTTAGGTGAGACGAGCACCCCCAAGTATTTAGCTTTAGGCACCACCCTGTCATCGGTCCAAATAGTTTTACTATTTACTAAGATCTGTGTTTTGTTTTTGTTCAGGGCGTATCCAGATAATCTCCCGAATTTCTGGGCCTCCCTTTCTAGTGCTAATATGGCAGCAGCAGGATCTGGGGAGGTAATGGCGAGGTCGTCAGCATAAGCCAGGATTTTACAATTGTTATGATGATAGCTGGTTGGGGAGATGTTGTCGTTTTTCTCTATCTGTTTGATGAAGGGGTCAAGATATAAAGCGAACAATAGAGGCGAGCAGGGGCAACCCTGCCTGGTGCCCAGAGAAATGTTAAAGGGTCCAGTCAGTTGTCCATTTATGGTAACACTAGCTGTTGGTTTGGAGTGGAGTGCCTGTGCTGCCTGGATGAGTTTGTCCCCGAACCCCATCCTGCTCATTACACTCCACAGGAATCGCCAGGAGACTCGGTCAAAGGCCTTTTCGGCGTCGAGTAACGTGAGTGACATCGGGTCTCCGGCAACCTGTGCAGCGTCAAACAGGGTAATCACCCTCCTGACGTGTTAAGTGGTCCCTTTCTTGGGAATGAAACCATGTTGCCACTGCGAGACAAGAGATTCCACTACTTGAGAGATTCTGGAGGCTAGTACTTTAGAGAATATTTTAGAATCGCAATTAATGAGGGTAATGGGCCTGTAGGAGCTCATGTCCAAAGGGGGTTTATCTTTTTTGGGGAAAATAGAGATTCTGGCGCTTGCCCAAGAAGCCGGAGGGGACGCCCCGTCGAAGATAGATGTTATTACCTCAGTGAATATAACTTTGATTTGCGGGGTGAAGATTTTAAAGAATTCTATGGGGATGCCGTCAGGGCATGAAGCCTTCCCATCCGGGAGACTAGTGAGGGCTTCCAGGATTTCCTCCCAGGTTGGGGTAAGATCTAGAAGCTCGCTGTCTTCTAGACTGAGTTGCCTTAGCTTGATCTCACTGAGGTAACTAGAGATCTCACTATCTAGGGAGCAGTTTTCCTCAGTGTATAATTTGGCATAATAGTCCTGAAATCCCTTCCGAATAAGACTAGGATCAGTGGTCTCTACGCCGGAGGGGAGTCTGATTGCGTGAATTTCGCTGCTAGTAACCTGCTGTCTTGTCCTGACGGCAAGGTCGTGCCCAATGCTGTCGCTGCACACGTAGTTCTTTTCCCTTGTGGCTGCCCACTTTGCTGCGATTTTTTCCATGAAAACAGCTCCTATCTTAGCTTTGACCAGGACTGCTTCTTTTTGAGCAGACTGACAGTCTAGTCCTGCATGAATCATTTGGGATAGCTTAATTTCAATTTTTCTTAGTTTGTCTTGTAATTCACTAATTAGAGTTTTTTCTCTTTTGTTTTTCTGAATAGAGAACTTTAGGGTCTTGCCTCTGATCCCCACCTTTAAAGAGTCCCGAACTATCATTTGAGAGGCAGAACCATTTTTTATCTCCAGGACTCCTGAATCCATCCCTGAATGTGGGTTATGTAACTATTGTCATATAACAGCGCTTTCTCGAAACTCCACTTAGTAGCCTCCTTCGGTTGTCCAAGCCCCTAAATTCTAATTATGAGAGGGTTGTGATCAGATAGGAAGTGGGGTGCAATATCTATTGTGTAATTGTTGGTAAGTGAAGCTGAAATAAAAAAGTAGTCTAATCTGACTAGTAATTGATGAGGAGCAGAATAAAAGGTATACCCAGGTTGCGTAGGTTTTTTGCTTGCCCAACCATCTACTAGTCCCTGAGTCTGCATAAGGTTGATTAAGGCCTGAAAGACTAGGGGTTTCCTACCTTTGTAGCTCCATGTTGTATTAGTTGCCCAGTTACAGGGTAGGTGTATATTAAAGTCCCCGCATAACACTTTGGGAGTAGGCCAGTGTACTAACTCACCAGAAACCTGGTTAATAGCCCCAGGGTCATCGGCGTTGCTCCCATATATTGAGCAAAGGGTAATAGATGAGTTGTTGCGGAGTAGAATCTCAGTGATGACCCACCTCCCTAACGGGTCAGGTTTGGTTCGAAGGTTACTGGTGACGAGTCTTCTATCGACTAAAACTCCCACTCCCTTTGTTTTAGCCCCCTTTGTTGTGGCGCCCACTACCTTAAACCTAGGGTGTCTAATAGGTGTTTTTGTGACTGTTCTCCATGGGTTTCTTGCAAGCATATAATATTCCCCCCAAGTGTCCGTAAGCCTAGAGCCACCTTCTGTCTCTTAGATGCATCATTTAGTCCACATATATTGACTGAAACAATTCATAATGAATCTAAACTAGCCATCTAAAAAATGTGAGGGTAGTGATATGCGATGCGTAATTTTTAAAACATTTTTTTTTTTTACCGTTTCTTTAAATTGAACTGTTTGGATTTAATGAAGTTACTTTGAAAATATAATCGCACTGCCGAAAGAGTGTTGTGAATATTTTGCGCCTGAGTGTTCTTCCTGTGTCCCCACCCACCCCTCCCCCCAGACCCCCGCCCTCCCCACCCTCCCCCTTACATGAGCAATCAGGCAAGGCCTGAATGATGGTAATCAGTCATGAGCCTCGGCTGCTGGCCACGCCAGTCAGAAAAGAAGAGAAAAATAAATAAAACCAATCTGTGATCGGCCATTGGCTCTGCCTTGTGCGTGTGCAAAATTTCAGTGCTAAGTGCTAAGTGCGGATGTGTAAATATATAGTTTTCCTTTTTTCCCTCCCTCCACTTTTTTCCCTCTTTTTTACCCTTCCAAGAATTCCCCCCCAGTAATTCCCTTTTTAGCTCCTGATAGGAAAGGGAGAAAAGCTGGGAAAGGGTCACGACTCTCAGCATTTAACAAAACATATAGCAGGGGGTATATCAGAGGAAAGACTGAGATTAGCAATGACTGCCCCCCCACCCCTGATTTGAGTAAGCTAATTGTGAGTGATTTTGCTATATGAGGAGAAGAATGTTAGTCATTGTGTCCCTTCTTAGTCTTAGCTTCTTCCAGGTACTCTCTGGCTTTGATTTCAGACAGGAAGACCTTGGTGGTGCCTCCGAGGATAACCTTCAACCTGGCCGGATTCATAAGGTATACCTCTGCGCCTTGTTGCTGGAAGGGGGAGATCAATTGCCTCAAGTGCCACCTCCGTTCCACAGTCTGATGGCAAAAGTCTGGCTTGGCGAGGAAAGTAATCCCGTTGGCCCCCTTCTTAGAATTAGGACGGGCCTGGTCGTACACCAGTTGTCTTAAAAGAAAGTTGCCAAAATACACAAGAAACACCCTGGCTGGCCTCCGTTTGAACTACCACTGTTATGTTGCCGCTTCAGGAAGAAAAGGAAACGGTGTGCTCGCTGCACTTCTCGGTTCCAATCCCAGCCTGGATGTTCCGGAAAGGAGTCTTGTAATAACTTGACTATGAATTGTCTAGGATCCTCCCCCTCCTTCCCCACCGGAATACCAAGCAGGCGGAGGTTGTTCCTGCGTTGTCGATTTTCCTGTTCTTCCATCTTGACCATCAGGTCCGTAAGGCAAGGGTGTTGGATTCGATCAGCTGTTTGGAGGCAACTGCTTCGGTTTCCAGATGCTCTGTCCTGGCCTCAACCATGCCCACCGGGTCGCTGATATCTGTGCAGGTTTTATTCAATCTTCTCAGACCCCCCTGCAGTTGTTTGGCTGCGTTCTTAGTGGTCCGGTTATCAGCCCTCACCTCCTCTTGGAATTCCTTGATAGAGGTCAGTATGGCTGCCAGGAGGGGCTCCAATGTCTCAGTTGTTTTGGTTTGTAGACTTCTCAGGCTATGCCACTGTGGTTGGGTTAGGCCATCTTCTTCCAAAGGGTAGGACATCTGTGAGTCTGAGTAGTCCCACTTGAGTTGGCTTCGCCACTTGCTCTTACTTCTCGGCTCCTTGGGACGTACGACTGTGTCAGGGTTAACACGGGAGGCCTCACTGTCCTCTTCGCTAGCACTGTCAACATCATCGTCGTCTTCCGTCCCCCCTTCACCAGAAGAACTGGGAGTGCTATCGGAAACAGACTAAAAGTCTTCGTGACACACCTCTGAGGTCCAGGGGTTTTGTATTCCAAGAGGGATTACCAAGCTTTGAATGGCTAGTTCCGTCCCCGCTGATTGTACCCCAGCGACCATGGTAGCTGAGGATGTGCAAGCACCTTCGCTACTTGCTCCTTTCGTTGGTTTCAGCTGTCCTAGAGCGGTGGGCAGGACTGGTGGCAGCAGGGTGTCTGGTAGTGCAGGAGGGGCAGAGGTACCGGGGGGCCCCTCGGTCTGAGGATACTCGTGATCAGGTCCCTTGATGGGTGTATGTGTAGTGGAAGCTGGCTCAGAAAGACTACCTGGGGTACAGGTGGGGCCCAAGCCTTTAGCTGTGTCCGTGCTGTTAATAACAGTTTCCTTTTGGCCCCCTTTAACAGTAGTGCAATCCTGTTGTGGGAGAGCTTTAGGTGGTGTGGAGGGTTGCCTTCCTGCACTGTTTTTAACGTGGCGGCCTGGCTTTTGGCTACCGCGACATTTTTTGCAGGGGGGGGGGTTGTGTAGGACCTGAATCTTTATAGTCTTTGTTGAGGACCCCACCCCCCTGCTTTGCCCAGATTGAGTTTTTTCACCCCACTGACCTGTTCGGGTTTGGTCTTTCCAGCGCCTTCTCCTACCGAGGGATCTTTCTCCGGGAACAGGCATCTTCTGAGCAGGTGTATATGGAGCAGGTGTATATGTCCGCAATGAATCCGAGCCTCGCCTTCTCCGAGGTTAAAGGGCAGTCCTGGGGCCCATGTGCGAGGATCAACGCCACAGCAGTGGCAACAGTCAGAGAGAAACAAGTGCTCCAATTCCGGCACCACCAGCGCGGCAGCGGCAGCGCTCCTGTCAGGTGCCTCGCTCTTGTTCACGCAAGCCGCGTGTGAGCACCAAAGTTTGAGCCCCGAGGCGATAAGGTTGAAGGCGTTGTTACCGGACCCCCGCTCTCCTCTTTGGGTCCGATTGGTGAGCTAAGCAGTCCCGCACATCTAAGCGAGAATCGCGGCGTTCTCCGCTGTCTTGTGGTGACAGACAGTCTGTGTGCACGGCAGCCCAGCATCTCCGATGATCACGCAGGGCAGCTAGCCGATCATCTCCACATCTGGGGACTGGCGTGAGCAGCCGAGCAGCGCGAAACTCACGCTGACTCCATCTTGCTCTCTCTTGCTTTTTTTTGCACCTCTTTTGCCTGTTTCTGCAACTCTCTTGCTCTCTTGAATCTTTCTGCACCTCTCTTTCTTCTTTCTGCACCCATGTTGACTCTTTCTGCACCACTGTTGTCTCATTGTGCATGTGTGTTGCTTCTTCTTCAGTTTTTTTTCATCTTTCTGCACTTCACTTGCTTTTATTTTCTATACCCCTCTTGTCTCTTTTGCACTTATCTTGCTTGTTTCTGTACCCCTCTTTCCTGCCTGTGTGTGCACCTCTCTGCCCTCTTTATACATCTCTGTTCCCTCTTTCTGCAGTTCTCTTGCCTCTTTTCGCAACATCTTGTTTCTTTCAGTACTGCTCATGCTTCTTTCTGCTCCTCTCTTGCTTTTTTATGTTCCCCTGTTGCCTCTTTTGGCATTAGTCCTCCTTATTTGTGCACCTCTCTTGCCTCTTTCTTCACCTCTGGTATCTTTTTCTGTATGCCTTAGCTGTATTGGGCACTTTATTTTGTGTTTTTATGCAACTCTGCTGCTTTTTCTGGACTTCTCTTCCTTCTTTCTGCACGTGTCTTATTTCTTTTTCAACTCATTTTTATCTCTTTCTGCACCCCTTTTACTTATTTCTGTACCTTACTTGCGGTTTTCTACAACTGTTTCCTCTTTCTGCACTTCTTCCTCCTTCTGTACCAGTTTTTTTCTTTTTGTACCGCTGTTGCTTCTTTCTCCACTACTTACATTTTCAGTAGCTGTGTTGTTTGAGTATTTCATTTTGCTGTTTGTAAACCTTTTGATTTTCTCATTTTTATACTTTTTTCTTCTTATAAGATATAAATGCAATAGAAATATAATTAAAATTGTGCGCTTAGTTGTTATTTTCAAAATTGAAATATTATTAATTTAGAAATTTTAATTAATGTACTAAAATAATTCAACTATTATTCTTTTTGTCGGAAGATATTTTATTTGGATTAGAAATAAAGGACGGCAAGAAAACTTGAAAAGAGAAGAGAACAAAGGAAATAGAAGTACTTAATGAAAACTAAAATGAGTGGAGTAGAAAAATACCAAAATGATGCTGAGGATAAAGTGGCTTATGGTAAGAGAACTAAACAGTTTATAAAAAAAGTTGCGGAGAGATTGAACGATCAAAATACTAATCAAAAGAGGAAATTAATTTTTCGAACAAAGGAGAAGCAAATGAAAAACACATTGGAAAAGTAGCATATGTGACAAAAACTATTTATGGACATACGTGTACGTATGTTTCATATTAAAGTAATTCAAAATGTATTAAAATATTGTAAACAGTATGAGAAAAGTTATGCCGCATATAAGAAGAAGCAACAGATTGAAAGTGTAGTAGATAATGCTTTTGAATTGAAACGGAAATTATATTGGTATTGAAGTGAATGAAAACGTTGAATAAACAATGCACTTAATGAAGGAAAAAAGCTAAAGAAAAAGACTGGTTAATAGAAGTAACTTTTGCAAAGCTTTTTCTGGTGAATGGAAGCATAATTCTAGTACAAAGCCTTTATTTTAATAAAGAAAGTTATTTTTCAACAAAAGGCATTAGTTAATCCAGTTGATACCTGTGGTCGTTGTTACAAGGTAAAGGATGGTTGTCAAATTGAAAAAGAAAAGATGGTTCCTAGAAATGTGGAAGAAGTAATAGCTGAAGAAGTTCAAGGGAGATGTGCACAAGCTCCAGTGTATAAGTGGGATTGTAGTAGCATTTGTAGTATTCGACAGGAACCTATTGATATATTCTGTGTTTTCATGCGAACAATATGGTAAGAAAAGTGTTAAACAGAAGATTAAGATGTTGCAAGGACTAGATCCATGTAGAGTAAGAAAATATACTAAATTGCAGGATTGTTCTCTGGCTTGTCTTTCTAGAAAAGTATGTAAAAGTACTTTTCATCATTTAAGAATTTAGCAGTACATCACACAGAAATGTGGATGTTAGTAAGGAGATTGCACTACGCAATAAGTCCTGCATTATCTTTAATCAAAATGAACCCAGTTCTTTTGTATGGATAAGTATTGGATGTAAAATAAATCTGTGATGATATACAGTTTTGTTTCTTTGAATCACAAGAGGAGTGTAGAGAAAGTGAAAGCTTGATAAGTGTAAGTGTTGAACAACAGTTTGACGATATTAGTACTGAGAAATTTGCAGAAGAAGAAATTACAAAGTTTAAGATACTTTCATGTGAAAAACCAAACTATGTTTGCATTTGTTGTTGACGTACTCACTATAGAAGTCAAACTAGGATTGTTGATGTGTATTTAAAAAGTGAAAAGGAAAATAATGATAAGTGGGAGCAATCTGGTGCTTATGTGTTGGTGGAAAGTCATTTTGAGTTGGGTACTGATCAATGGATTTGTAAAATTGTTACAAAAACTTAGAAGAGAACGATCACTTCAAGCTCGACAGCTTTCTAGGAGACATAGCCCTAGGGTGGCTGGGTGATACACAGAGGGAGTTTCTTAGTGCCCCTTCGAACATAATGAAATTTGCGAGGCCATCGTGCAGATGAAGTCTGGGAAGGCCCCTGGTTTGGATGGACTGCCTGCTGAATTTTATAAAACTTATATAGATCTGATGACCCCGATATTAAAAGAAATATATGAAGAATCACTTGCGATTGGCACACTTCCCCATTCCATGAGAGAGGCATTTATTACTTCCCTGCTCAAACCTGGAAAGTCACCTCTTCACTGTGATTCCTATAGAGCGTTATCCCTAATTAACTGCAGTACTAAAAGTTTGGGAAAGGTTATTGCAAATTGATTAGCCCTATAAATGAAAAAGCTAGAACTCCCTGATCAGGCGGGATTTGTTCCAGGCAGAGCTACCACACATGACTTAGATCCCTATTCTCCATTCTACAGAATTTTGCTCCTGAACTGCCGCTGGCAGCGGTTTTTCTGGGCGGAACTAAAGCGTTCGACTCAGTTGAATTGGATTACCTACTTGGTGTGCTACATCATATGGGGTTTCCTACTATATTCCTGTCCTGGATAAGACTGCTATATCAGCTACCGATGGCAAAAGTCTTCATCAATGGCCATTTATCTAACACATTCCCCATATCTAGAGGCACGCGACAGGGGTGCCCACTCTCACTCTTAAACTTTGCACTCACAATTGAGCCCTTGGCGTCCAAACTGCGGCAGCATCACAAAGACAAAGCACTGCGGTGCAACCTACAACAGATTCTCATATCTTTATATGTGGATGACTTTACCCTCTATGTAAGAAATCCTCAGGAAAACTTAAACCCATTCCTGCGCGAATGTATAGTTTTCGGGAAACCATCTGGGGTTCATATAAATTGGGGGAAGTCGCAACTATTTCCCTTAACACCTGCAGCTTATCAATTTCCCTTGGACTTCCTATTGGAATGGTGTGATTCTGACCTACACTATCTCGGGATTGGAATATCTCAGGATAAGGATGAACTGATGCCCCTTAACTATGGTACTGCCATGGAACGTATTACAGATCATGTCACTCGTTGGATCTGATTGCCGTTGTCCCTGGCTGGTCGAGCTGCATTGATTAAAATGGTGGTTCTACCACAAATACTTAAAAAAAAATATTGCATAGCACCCCGGTCGGCAGTTTTTCCAGACACTCTGGTGAGAAATGATATGGTTGATATGGGGGGGCAAACAACCACGCCTACATTGGAGAGTGATCACACAGCCATATGCCCAGGGGGGTTTTGGTGTGCCGTATTTTGAGCTGTACTATACATGTGCGCAGGCACACTATGCTTCCTATTGGTTCCACCCCACTAGGTATATGCTGCAGATTGCAGAGGAGCAATGGTTAGCAGTCCCCATCCCTTTAGATGGCATGTTGAGCACACCCAGTACGCGCAACACTGCACCTACCATGATAACATGTACAGTAGATGCCTGGCACCGCATTCTGACTCTCCTTCAATGTCAGATATTATACACCTCCTACTCTCCTATCATCCCCATATGCCACTGCTACACAAAACAAGGTTCCTCTGACTCTGTGAGCACACCAAAATTATTATATGGGGAGATCTCTATCAAAATGGGAAATTTCGACCCTCTGACCACCTCTTTCATGGGTTGCAACCCTCCTCGCCGTACATATATTTCTTTACGTCCGGCTCCATCAAGGCTTAAGATCCATTACCCCAGAGTTCCCATAGGAGCCCCCTACCCTGGCTCCCTTGCATATGATGCTACGAAATGCATTGCCGGGACATCTGGTCCCCACGCTTTACCACACTATACGCACCCAACAGGTAGAACCTCCCAGTTCCTCTCATTCAAAGTTGAATCTGGAACTAGGGTATGAACTAACAGACGACCAATGGACATACTGCTGCCTTCAAACAGAACAAATATCCGCTACTAGTAGACTTCGAGTTACACATTATAAATTCCTACAGCGCCTCTATTATACCCCTGTCAAAATGTTCCGCTTTAATTAAAAAAATACAGATAGCTGTGAGAGGTGTGGCATTCCAGGGGCTGATTTCTTACATCTGGCCTGAGATTGCCCATGAGTGAGTGAATGCTGGACTCATATTTTTGATGCCCTTGAAAAGATGACTGTCATCACTTTAGAGCGCACACTTTTACTAGCATTGTTGGGGTACACTAAGCTTATTCCCAAGTCTTGTCGCAAATATCTTCCCATTGCATTGCTGCTAGCTAAGCGCAGAGTGGCTTGCAGTTGGGGTAGGGGATGGGCGCCAAAGTTCAAGGAATGGATTATCCCCTTGACTGCGGCGCAAATTCCGCTGCGGTGCTGGGGAAATAATGAGTGGGCGGGGTTCGGACGGCCGGGGGCTGTTCTACGCACTTGCCCACCATGATGCGTGACGGCTCCCGGCCGTCACGTTCACACAAGGGGTTAATGACTTAACATATTGTCAAGAACAATTAACTCTCTACGCTGAAACGTTGCCCTGTGCCTAGAGGCCCAAAGAAATATTGAGTCCTCTGCAAGGCTACCTTCTCGCACGCTCGACAGAATCCCCTTCTGACATGCCGGAGGGAACCATGTAATGAGGGTCCTCATGGTTTAGAAAAGTGTAATATGCTGGACATTCATACCGGATTTTCTACTTCATATGTGCTTTATTGTTATAATGAGCCTAATGTGGTGTAAGATATGGTTTACAATACATTTGTGATGATGTTCACAGACTCCGGTGTGCTGTCGAAATTCCCTGTGAGCTTCTGTAATCAGCCTGGTGTATTATGTTTTATACATCTAGCAAGTGCCTTAACAAGATATGTGAAGAGCATATTGTGTATTTACCTGTGTGAAGATGCCAATGCTTCTATTTTAACTACCATGTCTGAAGAATGCTGCTAAGAATTGTTTTGTAATCTTTATGTCTTAAAATAATTAAAATACATTTACCCAAAAAAAATTAGAAGAGAACAAAATGCCAGCTAGAGCAGAACATAACAACTTAGAGTTGGTAGCTATTCCTCTGGAACTGGCAGATTTAAATACATATGACTCCATTCTTATTCAATCTGTGCACCCGTTTCAGGCTATAGTTTGTATGGAGCCTAATACAGGTAAGCTGCCTCCAACAGATTTAGAAAGAGGTCTGAACAGAAGAGTTATGTACTTAACGTTTGGATTTTAAAAAAAATATATTGAAACTGTTGGAGAGAGAGGAAAGTGAGCCTGTAGTTATTCTAATTAATGTTGTACCAACAAGGAGTCGGAAACTATTGAAAGAGTTAGTAGATATCACCAAACTTCAAAAGGCTACATTATATCTTGTACAAAATAATATTTATTATAAAATTGTAAATGGATAAAATTGTAAATGTGGAAGACCAGGAAATATGTTTAGAAGAAGATACAGAAATTTCAACTGGACAAATAGAAAAAGTGGACAAGAGCAGGAGTGAAGAGATTTACGAACATTACAGTATACATCCTTTACATTCGAAAGAGGTAATTGGAAACACTGTTGAATTATTTCAAATTAAAAAGGCAAAGGGAACTCCCATGAGTGTATGTGAAAAAAAGTTTAGAAGCTTGTTATTTTCCACAGCAGTTCACCACAGGAGAAGGTGGACGATGTAATGAACAAGCAGTTCAGATACCAGCTTCAGTATATCGGACAACAAGATTGCACTCAGAAGATCCAAGATTTCAACAGTGCATTCCATATATATTTCATCTTCTATTTGTAAGTGACTTGTCTGGACTTTCATATGCAGTGAATCACATATTAAAAACAGGAGTTAATCTTACGCATGTTTCTGCAAAGGAATTAATGGGCAAAGTTCAACAAAGAGACGATCATTTGGAATCTCAGTTAATTAACTTGATGGCGTGTCAATGTGGTACTAATGAGTATTGGGATCATCGTCATGGCGAACTTAAATGTATGTTAAGAAACGTAGGTACTCCTACGTGGTTTCTAACACTTAGCTGTGCTGAATATGCTTGGAACAATTGACTTGAATTTCTTCGACAAGCAAATTCAATTGTCAAGAATATTGAATTGAAGACAGCTAGAGAATTGTGTTCTTTGGATCCTGTGAATGTGTGCAGATATTTTAATCATAGGTTTCAAGGTATGTCTTTTTATCTGCAATAAAAAGAATTCACCTCTTGGAGAAGTTATTGATTTCTTTTGGAGAAAGGAGTACCAAGCCAGAGGTGCTCCTCATATACACATGTTATAATGGATCAATGATGCACCTAAATTTGGAACCGATTCTAATGAAACTGTGTTGTCTTTTATCGAAGAGTATATTACCCATGACATTAAAAAACAAGCATTGGCATAGCCAATAGGTCTCGCGTTTGGGACATTAAGGTGTCGATTCCGATGCGGTAAAATCCCCGTCCGTACGAATCGTATCCGGAGCCGTTTCCGTACGACTCGTACGGACGCCGTACGACCGGACGATTCCGATCCCGATCGGCCGACCAGGACGCGATTCGTACGGTACACGTCGATTCGTACAGAAAAGCGCACGATCACCTACACACCGTATAGCGCGTACCCCCCATGATCGCAGGGGTACGCGGCGTACCCCTGTGTTCATGCGGGGTACGTGCCGTACACCCAGCGTACATGGGGTACGTGCCGTACACCCACCGTACATGGGGTACGGTGCGTACCCCATGTACGCTGGGTGTACGGCACGTACCCCGCATGCTCACAGGGGTACACCGCGTACCCCTGCGATCATGGGGGGTATGTGCCGTACCCGGGGGGGGGCGTTCCGTACCTTTTTCAGCGCGAACTCTGCGTGTACGACTGTTTTCAGCTCCCGTAGGAAAAGGGTCGTACGGTGCGTACCCGACACGAATCGTACTTGCTGGGTCGTAAAAACCAGCCGCGAACCATAGTGATGTCGCGTACAGCGGGTTCCGAGTGAGACTTGTACGGAGATTTGATTCGTACGGAGTCCTGTACGACTCGTACGGAGTTCGCCTCCTGGTACGGATCGTACTTCGTCGTACGTACGGGACGTTTACGGGTACGATTTGTACGGGCAAAAAACGCTCCGTACGACGATTCGGAGCGCATTTTACCGGATCGGAATCGACCCCTAAGTGTTTATTTTGATTTTTTTACTATGTTGTATAATATTGTGGCTGCTTTGTTTTATGTTGAAAACATTTAATTTAAAGTGTTATATGTGGTACTTAGTGGTATTATGTGGAATGTATTGATGTATTGATGTTGCATTGAGTATAGAGTATAGTGTAATTATGTGGTGTGTAATTATGTGGTACTGAGTGTTGGTATGTGTAATTGTATTTGTATTGCATTAGTAGAGTGTAATTATGTTGTTTAATTATGTGGTGTTGAGTTTAGTTGTATGGAGTGTATTTATATTGTATTGAGCAGAGTGTAAGTATGTAGTGTGCTAATATGTGTTATTGAGTATATTATGTTGATTGTATTGATGCTTCATTAAGTAGAGTGTAATTAAGTTGCATTTTTTGTACTGTAATTATGTGTTATGTAATTATGTGGTATTGATTGGTATAATGTGGACTGCATTTGTGTAGTAATATTTGGAGTGTAAATATGTACAATGTAATTATGTGGCAGTGAGTGGTATTATGTGGGATGTATTTTGCATTTTGTACTGTAATTATGTGTTATGTAAATATGTGGGGTGTATGTTGCATTTAGTAGAGTGTAAATATGTGGTGTAATTATGTGGTTTGGAGTTTTGTTGTGTGGAGTGTATGTATTTATATAGTATTGAAGAGAGTAGAATTAAGTGGCGTGTCAATACGTGGCACTGAATGATATTATGTGGGTTGTATGAATGTTGTATTGAGTAGAGTGTAATTATGTAATATTTAATTATTTATTATGTGGCATTGAGTGGTTTTATGGGCGCACGAGGGGCAAGATGGCGCCCATAACCACGGACGTGTAAGACGGCGTTCCTTGCGGCTCTCGTTCAGCGACTCCTGAGGATAAAATGTTGCAGCTATAGGGAAAAGTATCTAAACAACTAGCTGTTCAAAACTCACCACAACTTGAGGCTTGCAGTTGTTGCAGTTATCGTCCAAAATCAGAGGCGTTGAGGGGCTGAGGTGCGCCGAGGTGGCGTCCGGTGGTGTCCGGCTCCTGGCGGTGTGCTCTGTTCTCCGGTCTCGCTTTCCTCTTTGCGGCCGCTGAACCTTGGCTGAACCGCGGAGAAAATTCCTGCTCCGAGACGGTGTGCGGGGACTTGGTAGCCTTGGTGGAGAGACGCTCGGAGAGAGCTCAGCGCCGGAGGTGGCTGGTACGGACCGCAGGTGGACGCAGTTGCAGGTACGAGTTTGGAAGTGAGCGTTGATCTCAATTTTGATCGGAGCCTCGACTGGTGGATTGTAGCAAGTAGATAGCAACATGCCGCCTAAAGGACGAGGGAGATCCCGCGCCCCGGAAAACTCGGCTCCTCTTCAGGACCCGGGAGCTGCTGGTGGCGCAGTAGCCGCAAAGGAGAGCAGGGGAGCTGGAGCAGGCACGGGGGCCAGCAGCGTAGAGGTGAGCAAGGCGGACTATTCGAAAAACCCTTCTGTTAATGTGAATGTTGCGCGGGGGAAAGTTGCTGGTAATACTTTAGAAGGGAAAAACGCTCAAGAAGTTACGAAAATTCCGGCTAATTTTTTTCTAACAGCAAAGAGCAACGATGGGGGAAACAACAAGAGCAACAACCCCCCCCCCAGTCCTTACCTCCGCAACCCCTAGATGACGGCATCGATGCCCAAACACAGGGTACTCCGGGAATCATAACTACAACTGCAACTTTAAATGCGGAGGCAGCGGCTCAAAAATTTTTTAATCAAGTGATGAAGGAGGTAGATATTCCTTTGGAGGGGGTAATAGCTACTGCATCTGTGGGGCAAGAGACTGGTAAAGAAAATAATATGGTGCCTTCTTCGCTTAATATGGAGGTGGTAGAAGGTATGGCAATAAATGGAACTGTGCCTCAAGTATTTGATGCAGACTCCGGGGATTATTACTCCTTATCTGAGCAATCAATGTCCTTGTGTGAAGATCTAGTACATCAAATGAGCATGAACGAAGAAAGTGACCTCAGTAGTCTACTATTGGACGATGTAGTTGATCAAACCAATCAACCTGACACTGTTCGTAGGAAGTTGTTTTTGACGCCGATGGAAGGTGGATTAAATGTAGATGGTGCGGGTCAGACAGTAATTTCTACAGTTCCTGAAGAAGATATTTCTCTCTCCCTAATTTACCAGTCAATTTTATCTTTCCACACAGAAACAAGGGAGGAGAATTTAAAAACACAGAGTATATGTAGGAAACTTCAGAACACTGTACGCAGAATGTCAAAATCTCAAGTGGAGTTCGTCGGCCGGGTTAATGAGGTGGAGACGAGGATCTCTACACTAGAGGATGACCTTCTTCAACAAAAGCAGTGACTGCTTCGCTTCAGGCAGTAAGGGATGACTCAGCTTGGAAACTAGCCGTTATAGAAAATCGGGCAAGACGGAATAATTTGCGCATCTTGCAGATTCCGGAAGGAAAAGAAGGTCAAGATCCCCGTCGCTTCGTGGTGGAATTGTTCAAGAAGGCCTTCCCGGAACTTTCGAAATGGGACTGGGAGCGTGAAGTGGAAAGGGCACATCGCCTTCCTTTCTTTAAATGTCCCCTGCCTAATACAGACTCTGTAAAGGAAAAACCCAGGGCCTTCTTAATTTCTCTCAATAGCTTTTTGGCAAGGGAAGATGTTTTTCAGCTGGCCCAACCCTATAAGAAAAGGTCCGGGGGGGTTTTGATTTTTTTGTTCAAACCGATTTTTGTGGGTATACTGTGGAATTGAGATGGCAGCTACGTGCACTGATCCCTCAATTTCAAAGCAAAGGTGCACAGTCTTTTTTGCTGAACCCGGCAAAACTTAAAGTAGTTCATAAAGAATGTACACATATTTTTATTCGACTAAGGGCTTAGCTAAAAATTTCTTACAATCCCTTAATAAGGAATAATTGGTGCATCGTGTAGCTGTAATAGAGTATTGTTTAAATATATAAGGTACAGGAGTGCACTGGCATATTCTCTTTTTTTTCTGGGTATACTTGATACTAGTTTTTGGATTAGTATGCCATTGCGCTCCGGTTTATAGTCAGAGCTGCGGGAGCTAGCAAGGGGGCATAAGCCAGTCTCCATCTACAGGACTATCAGTCCTAAAGCCTCATTTGAGGGGGGTGGGTGCGGTCAGGTAGGGGGGTTTGGGGGGTACATGGGTCACCAGGGTGGGGGAAAAAGGGAGAAAACCACAGCTCTTCAAAAAATGTGAAAACTGAATAAAATAAAAAATTGGCAAATGCAAAAATATTATTTAGGTTTTTGGTACATTCGTTATTATGAGATGGTTGTTTTATTCAGATTGTCCTTTCACTTAACATGGCGGTAACTGGTGTCAAAATTTGTACTTGGAATGTTTCTGGCCTAAACAGCTGGAGTAAAAGGAATCGCGTGACGGCTGAGCTTCGTAACATCCAGACCGATGTGGTTTTTCTCCAGGAGACACATGTACCTTGGTCACAAAGGGCGTTATTAGAAAATCTTGGTTATTCTTTAATAGCTGCCTCTCACCAATCTTCTATGATTAGAGGAGTAGCAATGTTAGTCAAAGAGAATAGGGTCACAACGACCCGATGCCTAGCCGACAAATGTGGGAGGTGGGCTATTGCACAATGTCTTTTTGGGCTTGTTAGATTCACAATTTGTGTAGTATATGGGTTTAACCTAGATGAATCTTCTGTCTTGGTGGAATTAAATGTGGAACTAGCGTCATGGGATTTACCACTTATACTCTGTGGCGATATGAATATTAACTTAACGAATTCAGAATTGCATGATGGTCCGCGAAAGGATAAAGCTTTGTATAGTTTTATTAATGATCACGCGCTAACAGATCTGTGGAGTCATTTGAATCCAGCAATTCCTGCAGTGGCGGTTTCTGCTCGAGGCGTCGGGGCTCCGCCCCCTTTAATTTCACCCCCAGCCATGCTATAAAATAAGTTGTTTTATCACACTAAATTAGTTTTATTTATTCGAAATAAAACACTTACATGCCATGCTTCTTGCTGGCTGAGAGGCTGCTTCACTCGGTGACGCAGGTGCATTTTCTTGTTCTGCTGATTTAAACATGCTGCCCCTGGTGGTCGTACCGGACTCGAGAGTATTTGCCGGGCGGCTGATCTCACATCCCTGAGGCCTGTGAGGTCATCAGCTCAGCAAAGTCAGAGCCTTGCAGACCAGTCTCCACCCCCTGAAGACGTGAGTGTAGAATTTGCCCTGGGCGGCTTAGACAGAAGCCCTATAATGCAGGGGCCTCACGTCAATCAGGAACTAGAGACAATGGTCACCCGAACCTTTCTCAACACGTCACAAGCAGGTGGATCCCTCCCTATGACGATCTGGAAAAGGGTGGGGTAGAGGCTACAGACTGACAGAAAGCAGAGAAATGGAGTCTGCGCAGTCTGTCCTCAACACTTTTGAAGACGCACTGCGCAGACTCAAGATGTCTGCTTCGTGCTTTCCACGCTGCAGTTATGCAGGACGCCATTTCCAGCTCCAGACTCGTGGTTTCGGGAGAGGCTGTGCACTGCAGATGGCCTGTGAAGATTAAAGGAATCACTTGAAGGCTTGCAAGTTCCGACGATGGTCAGCAGCATCAAAGAGCAGGGGGCATATTTACGAGTTCTGGCGCATCTCTGCTTATCAGCAGAGATGTGCCAGAACAAATGCGTCATGCAAAACTACCCTTGCTCACGGCGGATGCGCCGCATTTACAATGCGGCGCGCTGTGGCGCAAGGGTAGGCAGATGCGTGACGCATCTCGTGATGTAAGGGCGGCGCATCGCTGGAGTCGCATCGCAAGCGCGACGCAACTCCAGCAATGCTCAGGGCCCCCCAATACTTAACATGCTACGTCAGTCCTTACGCCTGGTTCAAGCAGGCATAAGGAATTGACGTAGCATCATCGCGGAAGTGCCTGCGTAGGCACTTTTGAGAGGCGCATAGGCGCCGGAACGCCTACCCTGCGTGGGAACGCCCCCATTGTGGCGCTGGGCTTTTTAACGTGACGCATCTTCCTAGATGCGTTACGTTGTAAATGCCTCGCAGGGATGCGCCACGTTTATGCCGCTGTTGCGTCACGCAAGGCGGCGTAAACGTGGCGCAAGGGGCTTGCAAATCTGTCCCCAGGTATGTAAAAAAAGGCGTAGCAGCCGAAAGCAAGTAAGCAACTTGCTCGGGCCTGGCCTGTTTAAAGTTTTTCACATTAACTTGTCTTTACTGCTGCTTCAACTCTACCCAAAGCACTAAAATGGATGACATCTGCTCTTTTTTCATGGCGACAGCAATTAATACGTATATTCTTTATGTGCAGCTCCCATACTCCTCGTTTTCCTCACAGCCACTCCTGTAAAGTTAAAAGTGCAGTTTTTTGGTGATGAGAGGCCTCTGCAGTGCTCAGTATGCTAACGCGGGGACTAATTCTCATGCACCAATATATTTGGTGAAACCTCACGGACAGGTTATTCCTGGATTCACTAATACTTTAGTATTCCAGATTTCCGGTCCTCCTCAGACATGGCTATTTACTGATGAATTTAAGATTTCTGGCAGTGACATTGATAGAAGTGTAAATTTATTGTATCACGAAACATCGCATCGCATCACCTGTTGCTTTTATACTCACTGAAGGCGTTCTGGACTGCGAGCGCGAAGGACTCGCTCTTCCTGTTGCTGTTGCTTTTTAGACTTGCTTTCAGCCTTCACTCCTCGCGGAACCCGCTCCGCGGGTCCCGCATCGTCTGCGGTCATCTTGAACGGCGCTATAAAACATTGGCGCTTGAGCTCCTGAGGCGGTGGTGAAAGCAGGGCTGCGAGCGAGGGGAGGCGCAGGACTACCAGTCCCAGGAGCGCCTTACCCTCGGCATCTACACCAGCTGACCCGCTCTCCCTGCTGGCTCCTCCCCCACCTCAGCACAGCTAAAAGCCAGCACTTCAGTTTCCCCGGTGGATTGCTCACCTGTTGCTTTTATACTCACTGAAGGCGTTCTGGACTGCGAGCGCGAAGGACTCGCTCTTCCTGTTGCTGTTGCTTTTTAGACTTGCTTTCAGCCTTCACTCCTCACGGAACCCGCTCCGCGGGTCCCGCATCGTCTGCGGTCATCTTGAACGGCGCTATAAAACATTGGCGCTTGAGCTCCTGAGGCGGTGGTGAAAGCAGGGCTGCGAGCGAGGGGAGGCGCAGGACTACCAGTCCCAGGAGCGCCTTACCCTCGGCATCTACACCAGCTGACCCGCTCTCCCTGCTGGCTCCTCCCCCACCTCAGCGCAGCTAAAAGCCAGCACTTCAGTTTCCCCGGTGGATTGCTCACCTGTTGCTTTTATACTCACTGAAGGCGTTCTGGACTGCGAGCGCGAAGGACTCGCTCTTCCTGTTGCTGTTGCTTTTTAGACTTGCTTTCAGCCTTCACTCCTCGCGGAACCCGCTCCGCGGGTCCCGCATCGTCTGCGGTCATCTTGAACGGCGCTATAAAACATTGGCGCTTGAGCTCCTGAGGCGGTGGTGAAAGCAGGGCTGCGAGCGAGGGGAGGCGCAGGACTACCAGTCCCAGGAGCGCCTTACCCTCGGCATCTACACCAGCTGACCCGCTCTCCCTGCTGGCTCCTCCCCCACCTCAGCGCAGCTATAAATCTCCCACTTGGTACCGCAACGCGGGAGCGTGCGGGAGCGCGCCGGGAGAAGCCCGGGACAAGGGCGGGACCGTCTGAGGCCGTCAGAGGCTGAAGTAGGCTGGGCTGAGCCCTCTCCCTTTGATCCTTGGTATCATTTTGTTTGTCATTTATTTACAGGCTTGTTGTATATTTTAGAGAGTTTGATCAATTTTATCTTATTTATTCCTTTCTCATGACGGCTAAAAAACTCCGCTCTGGTCGTGTTTTAATAGGGAAATCCGGGTCTAAAACAAAATCTAACCCTTTACGTAACAAAATTACGTCCTCTATGCAACTTAAAGGCCAGTGTCAGCTTTTTAATTTATGGGATAAAGGGAAAGACAAGTCGTTTGAGTCACAGACCCCAAGCGAGGCACCAGATTTGAATGTTCCGGAGTCTGTTAATATGGTTATTAACGTGTCCTCTACCTTGAGTTTGGTTCCTAGTCAATCTTTATTAATACCTTCTAGCCCCGCAATAACAAGGGGTTTGTCTTTGACTTCACACGACTTGCAATTGAGTCCGAATGCTACTTCAGAATCCTTTGGTAATAAGGCTTTGAAACCCGATAGTACTGTCCTTTCTCAAGCGCCCATTATAGAAATTCCTAAAGTTACAGTGAACCCTAGTCCTTCACTAGTTTTACCAGTTAATCCGACCATCTTAGAAAGGGATTTTACATTACCTGACATCGATTTAACAGCACACAAGGATAGGATGTTAGCTTTACAGGGGAAATCTAGGGGTATCCCAAATCCAAATGAAATTATATCCATTTCAAGTGCGGGCCCATTAAGTAGTACACCCTCTAATAAATTAGATTTTTCCCTTGCTCAACTAAACTTTACTTCTTGTTCTGGACCTATTTTGAATAACGTAGTTGAGGGGTCTCCAAGTAGTGATGGGAAGTTAATCTCTAACTCATTATTTTCTTTGGAAACAATTTTATCTTCGATTCTGAGCCTACTTGAAAAATTTGTGGGAGGTTCAGAGTGTATTTTTGACACGGTAACTCAAATATTGCAAGTTCTTTTGCAAAATAAGAATGGAGCAGTGTCTGATTGCCCGCCAACGTTGCCTTCCTCGTTGGAGATCCCTAAAATAAGTTCTCCAAGTGCTCAAATAGCACGGGATTCAGCTCAAACCCCTCATTTTGTGGATAGTCAAGAAACAATGAACCCAGCAGTACTTCCAGTTGATCTTAAAATTCTCAAAGCGGTTTCATCCGGTGCTAATTGTGTAGCTTCCATTAGTGATAAGATAGAGGAAGTTTCTATGTCCCCAGTTAACCATAAGATGGAAACACCCTCTCTTTTCCCTATATTTTCCTTACAATCTAAAAATGAGGAGATCTGTATAGTAAATACAGGAATGGCTGATAATTTGCTCCCCCTAAAACAAAAAAAGAACAGATTAAAAAAGAGAAAACCTATTCGAAGATTCTCTAAAAAAAGACAGAGAAAACTTCTATTTGATAAAAGTTTGGAACCGATTTTGGAAGTTCTCCCTCCGGCTGAGCAGTCTTTTGTTTCTCAAGAAAATATGATTGTTCCCCCTAAGGTGGAACTTGCGTGTTCAGGACCAGGTCCCACATCTTCCACTAATCCCTTCCTTTTTAAGGTCACTTCACCGTCCATTAATCCTTTTTTCTCCCGTCTTAACCCTTCAGTAAGGTCTCCCCAAGATGTACCCAAGGTCTCCTCTCCTTCTGTTCATCCTTCCCTTTTCCCTCTTAATCCTTTAGCAAGGCCTTTCCAAGAAGCTCCCTCAATTGTAACTATTCCTCCTAAAGAAAAAATAAATGTAGATACTTTGTTTCTTGATTTTTTTCCCTTATTTGAAACGGATTTGATCCTAAATAGATCTGCCTTACTAATTTGTTTCAAAGAGATTGATAGTTTAAAATTAGTTCAAACATCTGATTTGGATGTAGTATATCTTCTTAACTCTTTGATAGGGAGATCTACAAGGGTGAAATTTCAATCTAAAATAGTGTCAAATCTTATTCTACAGTGGGCTGAGGAATTACAAATTAGAGGAATAGATGTTGTGCCTTTCTTTGGGGAAAAAAGAAATCAACGTGCTGTTGCCAATCTGTTATCTTCCCCCAATACGGGTTTGTTGTCATCTGATTGGTCTAGTACTAGATCGGAGGATTTAAAAATATGCGTATCTAGGAATGAAAGGCGAGTGTTATATAAAAATCCTCCTCTCAAACAAACCGTGAATGATGATCAGTCTAAGTGGAGTTGGTTACCTGGAGTTTTAGCAAGTACATCTGTTTCCTGCCCCAAACTGCATTCAAATTTTTAACAAAGAGTTGAAGCTTATGTCGTGGAATACTGCAGGCTTTAAAGATCATAAGGAGAAATTAGGCTTTTTGTATTCCCATAAGGCAGATATAATCTGTTTACAAGAAACATGGGTGGAAGGTAGATTAGCTCTTGAAAAAGATTATTTTGTGTTGGAAAACGGTGCAATTGCTTCTAGAAGAGGCCATGCAAAGGGAGGAATAGCATGTTTGTTAACAAATAGAATAAAATGGAACTATTCACACTATCTCGATCCAGGGAAATTGTTCCAGGCAGTAACCTTAAAAGATGTATTTAAGGATTCCCCTAATACATCGTTGGTAGTGATAAACATCTATATTCCCCCAAATTGTTGCTATAATGATGGTCTAAAAACACTGTTCTCCTTTTTAACTAAAATTATGGATGCTTCTCCGCCTCCTCATGTATTAATGTTTGGGGATTTGAATTGTAATATATCCAATTGTGGGCTGGATTTATTCAGAAACAATCTCAGGGAGGAGTCTTTGAATATACCATCGGCCCAGTTTCCTGTTAAAGTTAAAACCAACAAAAGAGGTAAACTTGTCCTAGAAGGCCTACATAAAGTTGACTGTTTAATAGTAAATGGGAGGCTTCCTTCTGACACCCCGGCTGCCTTCACGCATAAATCAACAATGGGAAAATCTATTATTGATTATGTTATGGCAGATTATGCCTTATTTTCCCGGTTGAGAAACATGAAGGTCATAGAGTCTAATCTTAGTGACCATAATGCGTTGTTGCTTATAGTCTCTGTTAGTCTTCCGAAAGTAGATTCTTGGAGTATGGATACGGATCTGGTGAATTTTGACTCCAATTCAGGGAAATGTTTTTGGAATTTTCGCACCCTTGAAAGTTTGGAGTCTCTGTTGAACCAAACGGTCAAGAGTTTATCTCTTTGGGAAGGGAGAGAGCTGTTGGGTTTTGCTAATTTTTTAGAATCGATAATTTCCATAGCGGAAAAGAAACCCTATGTGAAAAAAATTTCTACAGTCCCTCATCCTTTGCGGGCTATAAACATAGAAATAAATAAAGTAATAAGGGGGCAATATTTATCATTTTCCCAAGAAGCCAAGCATAGGTTGTCAATTTTAAAAAGAAGAAGAGTTAGGCTTAAGGCCCGTTTAAAGCGCAATAAGGAAGATTCTCTTTGGATACAACTGAGGGAAGCTTCTTATAACGGCCAAGCCAAGACTTTCTGGTATTTAATTGGCAAGGGATGTGGGACTAGAGCCAGTGCCACCCCTATTGCCATTGAGGAACAGATTTGGGTCCAATATATTGAGAATCTGTACAGTAATAATAATTCTCAATTGTCTATTGTGGAATCTAATCATGTCTCCCGTATATTTGATTGTCCATCGGTAAAGGATATTGAACTTGCTAATATGAACATGCGTTCCTCTGGTGCGATGGGCCCAGATAAAGTCCCCATCTCTGTTTTAAAACACCAGAGTGAACTTTGGAGCAAAATCCTCTTTCCTGTATTTAAATCTTGCTTTTCGAGTGGAATAGTCCCCCCTTCCTGGAAAGGAAGTATCATTGTTCCTTTATATAAAAAAGGGGCAAGAGATCTTCCTCAAAATTATCGTCAAATCGCTTTGCTTGACGCCATTGGTAAAGTTTTCGCAAAATGTATTCTTATTTTAATGAACCAATGGGTAACTGAGTTTATAATCCTGCCTTTGGAACAAACAGGTTTCAGACAAAATCACGGAACTTTAGATAACTTGACCGCTCTTCATGTAATCACGGAAAAATATGTGAAAGTCCGTGGTGGGCAGGTTTACGGCGCCTTTATCGACTTCTCCACCGCTTTTGATAAAGTGGATAGAATATTGCTCTGGAGAAAGTTATTTGATTTAGGTATGCCCCCCTTTCTTATTAAATTAATTCGCGCACTTTACTCAGATACCTGGTGCAGAGTTTTACTGGGAGGTGAACGTGGTTTATCCAAAATAATTTTTACTTCTAACGGGTTAAAGCAAGGTTGCCTGCTGGCTCCTTTGCTGTTTTCCCTTTATACAGTTGATTTACCTGTGGCCCTCTCAGCATGCGCTGGTATTGCCCCGTCTTTGGGTGGACTTCCGATTGCATGCCTTATGTATGCAGATGATATCTTGATTTTGGATCTTACCCCGAAGGGCTTGAATAATCGTTTGCAAGCGCTGTCTGAATACGCCAAAAACCATTACCTATTGATAAATACGGCAAAAAGTAAAGTGATGTGTTTCTCCGGTAAGAAGAAACCTAAATTTCTTAATTTTCCTTGGGTGGTGGGGGATCAAAAATTAGAAATTGTAAAATCTTATACCTTTCTGGGTAAAATTGTCACAAATAATCTAAGTGACAAAGCACATATGGATAACAACTCCCGGAAGGCTATTTCACAGGGAAAGAGTTTAGTATCCCTATATAAAGCAACAGGTAGAAGGCATTTTTCTATTCTTCTCGATGTTTTTAGAGCAAAAGTTCCTGCCTCCCTATTATACGGTATAGAGTTAACAGATTTAAAAAAGTGGAGTTTTTTAAACTCCGCAGAAGGGAAAATTCTGCGTAGTTTACTATCTGTTAGCACAGCAAATTCTACTGTTTCCCTGAGACAGGAATTGGGTTTACGCAGTAGCTGGGTACAAGGTTTGGCCAGTGTTATACGTTGGGTAGTAGGTATAGCAAAAAGTGAGTCTAACACCTTAAGAGAGCTTATAAAAAATGAATTGCTGGGAAACTTTAATGACTACTCTTTACTTGTAAAAAACTTCAGATTCGCTGTGGTACAATTGAAATTGGATGAAGAGACATTATTTTCTTTATCCTCTTATCAATTAAAAACTATCTTGAAATCTACCACATGGGAACTGGGGTTTTGTCAGGACAGAGATTCCCGGCTGTTAAAAAAAGGTGGCACTCCTGTTATAGAGTCCTGTATTTTGCGGAAAGCTCAACCTTATATGTACTGGAACATCTCTCATGGCGTTCGTCGCTTAGTGTACTTATTAAGACAAAATCTGCTTCCGTTGAAAGATCTTTGTGCTAGATGGTATGGACATTCAGCACTTTGTGATCTTTGTCAGATGTATGACCAGGACTTAAATCATGTTATTTTTGTTTGTCCTGCCCTGATGCCTTTTAGGCGTAGATGGTTACGACCAATTTGCCTTCAACTCAACATTCTTTCAGCTTCATCATTGCAGGCGGCCTTGATTAACCCACCTAATGAAATGTTTTGTTTTAAACTATACGGTTTTTTTAAATGTTTTTTGGACCTGTATTAAGATGTTTATATTGTTTTTTTGTTTGTAGTGTTGATATGATATTTTATGTGCTTCTTGCTTGGTATGTATATTTTGGATTTTATGTGGACCTCCAAGGAGTTCCTTTATCATAATAAATAAACTTGAAACTTGAAACTATGCGTTGTCACCCCCGTGGTGATGAAAACATTAAGATGTATTTTGTTTCTTAGTGCAGTTAACAACCTGTACAGTCGCCTAAACTAATTCTATTACACCCACTGTTCATGAAAGCTGTTTACTCCTAATTTTCAAAGGCCTTCTGATTATAAAGGCAAGTGGCTAGTTTAGAGCTTCAATACTCTTTCCCTGTTGGAATCATAAGGTGGGAATTAAAACAAACACTGTTTATTTTACAGATGTCGTGACTGCATTTTACAGCAGAACCTCAATCATAAACCAAATGCCAACAACTTGTGAGTGGATGGGCATGATAACTTCACTGGTGCTACTTTTAGAGTGCAACACGCTTCTGCAGAAGGAAGATTTCTGTGATTGCTGAAGTCTTTTGAAATCTGATAGCTGTAATTAATCCCGTGATAAGCATCCCTGAGCTGGTGGGTAACGTGCTTTCTGGCACTTTAATTGAAAGACTGTTGAGTAAACACACCCTGGTTAGAGCACAGTGCCCCATTTCAACAAATGGAATAAATGGACACTCAGAGAGAACGGATTTTAGATTTCAGTTTTTGTGTGATTGCTGATAATATAAACAGCCTTGCCTGCACGTGCTCATTGCTATTAACCTACCTGGTGTTGAAGAGTTATCTGTATAGGCTGTGCATTGAGCTGTCAGTAAGTTGTGGTAGTAGCTCTCTATAACGCTGTCCCATAGCTGCACACTTGGCTAGTATAGTCTGTGTGAGAGGCTCGCTAAGCTTTCACTTATTTTGATATTAAAGCTGTGCATTGGATGCGAATTGCTTTCTTTTTGCTGTGCTGTGTCCTTCGGATTAACATATTACATGTGTTTGCCAACTCCACAACAGCTCCTATAATGCAGTTATAAGACACAATCTGCCCATTGTTTGAGGGTCTAGATCTCGCTGGTGGCAGGTAACTTTATTCAAAGTGCATTTACTGTTCATTTGTCATAGGACACATCCAGCTAGTACCTAAAAACTGATTTCTTAATGAATTAGCTTTGAGCAAATAACTGTAGTGTTTGATTTCTCCAAGATTTTCTTTGATTAACCATGAAAATAATTTACACATCCTCTGGTGAAGCTTTTGCTGCATAAAGTGCCAAGCGAGCGTGATGATTTTCTTTTGCACAGCCATGCTGACTCAGCAGCATGGTACCTGGCTGTTTGTAAATTAAACCTTGTCTCTCAAAAGCCTTTTACTTCAACAGAGTTTGTTTGCTTCTGTTCATCACCACTAATATTGTGCTCAATTCTTAGCTAATTTCCTATGACATTTTTACTCTACAGTGCATAAATATGACAAATGAATGGCTTCCATTAAGTTGGAAACAACTAAGATAAAAAACCTCACCTATTTTATAAAAAAATAATTACCAAAAGATTTGCATAGGGAATTGTGACTGCGGTCCCAAAAATGCACGCCCCCTAACGGGAAACCCCCCGGCCCAACTCCAGCTCACCACTCTCAAATTTCACCAGCCGCCACTGAATTCCTGGGTTCACCTATTATTCATATCATCACAAGAAATTTGCGCACTTCGATTTTTTTTTTCTATCTTCTTCTTTGAAAGACGAGGCTTCAATTCAAGTTTTACAAAGGATCACGTCCGATCATTCACCGATCTTAATGACACTAAAAGCTAAAAGTCAAAGCCCACCTTTAAGGACGTTCTCATTCGACAGTAAACTTTGTGCAAATGAGAGATTTAAGGAACAGTTGGCCCAATGGATTACTGAATTTTTTATCAACAATAGGAATTCAACCCACTGCTCTATCGTTTGGGATTCTTTAAGGCGAGTTTTAGGGGGGAAGTCTAAAGTTTTGTCTTTGGGCAAAATCGATCGAAAAAGTTGGAGTTGCGTGCGCTATATGAACAGTTAAAGGAGGCTGAGGGAAAAATTAGTGGAAGGTGTTAGGCTAGGGGCAAATAATATTGCAGAGTCTGAAGAAGCTACCGAACAAGCTAGGGCAAGAATTCAAGGGATTTGGAACATAGAAAAAGCACGAAAATATGTAGCCATTAAAAACAAATGCACGAGTATGGAGAATCAGTGGGACGATGTTTGCCGTGGAAGCTACGTAGGAAAGAAGCTATGGGTAGGATTAAAGCCTTGAAAGATAGAGATGGGATAACATGCTTAGAACCTGAAGGGATTTTATCAATATTTTATAGCTTCTACTCTGATCTATATACTGCACAATCGCAAGACCATAGAGATTTTTTTAAGCTAACCGAAGGGACTTTGAAATATTTAGACCCTATTGATATATTAGCACTAGATGAACCAATCTCCATGGAAGAGTTGGAGACAGCAGTCAAGGGCTTAGCTTTAGGGAAAGCTGCTGGGCCAGATAGACTACCTGGGAAAATTTATAAGCTTTCTTTTGGTGTAATTAAATTTGATTTGCTTGAAACTTTTAGGGCTGCACAAGTAGGACGGGCACCGAAGTCTTGGGCAGAAGCTACTATAGTAGTATTCAATAAAAAAGGCAAAGATCCAGAGTTGGTAGGCTCATATAGGCCAATATCACTATTAAACTGTGATAGTAAGATTTATTCGAAAATATTGGCCACTCGTCTATCTAGGGTTATTCCTTCACTGGTATCACGAATGCAACATGGTTTCATATCGGGCCGTAGTACTACCTCACACATCAATAAGGTAGTGACATTATTTGACATCGCACAAGTGGAGAGACGTGATCTTGGCTTGATTTTACTAGACGCGGAGAAAGCGTTTGACCGTGTGGAATGGATATATTTATGGGAATTATTGCGACTCTCAGGTTTCGGTCAACGCTTTCTGATGGCCATTCAGGTGTTATATACCTTACCAGTAGCTAAAATCTCTATAATGGGTCTAATGTCTAAAACAGTTAACATCACCACGGGCACCAGACAAGGGTGCCCCAGTTCACCACTATTATTTGCACTTTATATTAACCCGTTTATTGAGTTGTTGGCCAATAATGCGCGGATTACACCATTTGTAGTGCAGAATATTCCATACACCATATTCCCTTATGTGGACGATGTTGCGATAGCTTCTTCAGACTCCGCTTTAGCATTACAAGAGATAGAACGACTGGCGATAATCTTCGGTCAAGCGTCTGGGTACAAACTGAACGCAACAAAAACACAAATATTAACTTCGGATTCTATTAAAATGAATGACCCACGAGTGGAAAAGGAAGTGGTATATTTGGGTATAAAATTCCGGTCATCTATGCTTGAAATATTGGATGTTGGTGGCTAATATTAGGAACTCACTTGACAAATGGTCATGACTACATCTTACACTTATTGGCAGGGTGAATGTGGTTAAGATGAATGTGTTTGCAAAGGTGTTGTATTTATTTAGAGCAGTCCCCTTAGAATTTACGATACCCCAAGTGCAGCAATTACAAGCTATTTGCTCAAAATGTATTTGGGCCCCGGGGAAGCCAAGAAGGGCTATGCGATTCCTTACTCTACCAGTTGCCCGGGGAAGGGGTTAGCTATGCCAGATTTTATGTTGTATTTCTATACATGTTTTCTGTTAAGAATGAGGATAATGTTAACTGGAGAAGACTTATCTAATGAGGCAGAAGCTCCCTCAATCTATCAAATGCTGCTAGAATCAGAAGCCAGACAATCTTTATTTAAAGAAATAGATGGAAGCTACTTTAACGCACCAGGTTTAAGGTTTTATCACCAGCTTTCAATGTTTGGAAAAAGGTTGGAAAATTATCCCAAGTGGGGAAGGTGTCTTGGTATACCCCAACTAATGCTACTAAATTACTACCTCCTATCTTTTGGGATGCTTTGGTGACAGGTTGGCGGGCATGAGGGATTGTTCAATTGGGGGATCTCATAGGAGCTGATGGGGCAGTAATGTCTTTTGTTGAGTTATCTTGTTTGTTTAACCGAAACAAAAATCTTTTTAATATTTGCAAATCCGTGATTTCATAATACGGCGAAAGATTGTATGTATTCCCAATCTAGTAATAAACGCCATACAACGCCAGGTAAAATTTGGGGAGGTTTACCATTTATTATTAGCTTATAGGAAAGATGATTCACAGAAAAAAACCAATAAATGGTCTGAAACTTTAAGGATTGTGGCCCCATCGTTGGATATTGTTATTACATTACCAAAAGAATCTTTAATGTCTGCCAATTTGCGTGTGCAATGCTATAAAACTATTTTTTATTTATATTACACTCCGGCATACATGGCTAAGTGGAAAACTGGACATGATGGGAAATGCTTCCGATGTAACGGTGACGATGCGGATATGTTACATATCTTTTTTAGCTGTGGGAAGTTGATGAATTTTTGTATTGATCTTGAAAAATTCTTAAGTGATTTGATTGGCAAAACTATTGTTATAACTTCTGCAACTATGCTGTTGGGGTCAGATGTCCAATTCAGTAGGGGTGGGGAATTCTTCAAACATCGTCATCTAATATTTATTGATATGACAGTAGCAAGATTGTGTATTGCTGCTGCTTGGCTTCAAGTGAATCCTCCATCTTTTTTTCAATGGAGGAGTCGAATGTTTAGCTTATTTAATTTGGAATTTAGCCTGTATGCTGTTAAAGGGGCGAATAAACGCAAAATCGGTAGGGATACATGGGGGCCATTTGCGAATTATATGAATGTACCGGCTTGAAGTAATAACTCAACTGATTTATGTATTGCATTTTTTTTTTTTCTGTGGAATAAAAAAAAAGAGTGGTTTTATGTGTGGTGTGGGATGTATGTAGTATAATGTAATGATGTGTTATGTAAATATGTGGTATGTAAGTATGTGTTATTGAGTGGTTTTATGTGTGGTGTATGTTTAATTTACTAGAGTGTAAATATGTGGTTTAATTAAGTGGTTTAGCGTGCTGTTTTGTGGTGCGTATTTATATTGTATTGAGTAGAGTGTAATTATGTGTTGTGTAAAAATGTGGCACTGAGTAATATTATGTGGATTTTATTAATGCTGTATTGAGTAGAGTTTAATTATGTCATATTTAATGATGTGGCATTGAGTTGTTTTAAGTGGGGTCTGTATTGTATTTAGCATAATGTAATAATGCGTTTTGTAAATATGTGGCATGTAATTATGTGTTATTGAGTGGTATTATGTGGGGTGCATGTTGCATTTAGTAGAGTGTAAATATGTTATCCAATGATGTTGTTTTGAGTGTTGTTGAGTGGAGTGTATTTATATTGTATTGAGTAGAGTGTAATTATGTGTAGTGTTAATATGTGGATTGTATTAATGCAGTATTAAGTAGAGTATAATAATGTGAAATTTAATTATGTGGCACTGAGTGTTTCTATGTGGGGTGTGTGTTGTATTTAGTAAAATGTAATTATGTGTTATGTAATTATGTGGCAGTGAGTGGTATAATATGGAGCGCATTTATGTTGTATTTTTTATAGTGTGATTATGTGTTATGTAATTATGTGGCATTGAGTGGTATAATGTGAAGCACTTTTTTGTAGCATTTTTTGGAGTATAATTATGTGCTATGTAATTATGTGGAAGTGAGTGGTATTATGTGGGATGTATGTTACATTTACTATAGTGTTATTATGTGTTATATAATTAGATGGGTGTGGTATTTTGTGTTGCATTGAGTACAGTGTAATTATGTGGAGTGTTATTATGTGTCACTGAGTGGTATTATATGTAGTGTTTTTTATTGCATTGAGTATAGTGAATTTGTGTTATGTAACTATGTGGCAGTGAGTGTTATTATGTGCAGTGTATGTTGCATATAGTAGCTTGTAATTATGTGATGTAATTATGTGGTTTGTAGTGGTGTTATGTTGAGTGTATTTAAATTGTTATGAGTAGATTCTAAATATGTGGTATGTAATTTGTGATATTGAGTGGTATTATGTGTATGAAGTGCATTTATGTTGCGTTAAGTAGAGTTTAATTATGTGTTATGTAATTATGTGGCACTGTGTGGTATTATGTGGTGTTTATGTTGCATTTAGGATAGTTTAATTAGGAAATAATGATATTTGCCGTTGAAAAATATAGTTATTTAGCAATTCAATGAGTTAGTTAGTTTATGAGAGAGTGAATTAGTGAGATATAGAGTGAGAGAGTTGTTGATTTCGTGAGGGGTAGTTTGACAAATGGAGTTAGTTAGTAAGTGATAGGTTTAGAGTGAGTTAGTGAGTGAGATAGTGTGTGAGTTATTGAGACAGCTTTATTTTTTTTAGATAGGTTGAGGTATTTAGTGAGAGAGAGTTAGTTATTGAGGCAGGGAGTTAATGCAAGAGAGTATTTTAATTCTTTGTGTTGTAAGAGCTAGTGTGTTAGAGTGATTGATTTATATTTGTTTTTAAAGAGAGTTAGTTATTGAGAGTTATAGTATGCTGCAGGCAGGGCACAAGTCCTAAATAAAGAAGTGGGGGGACGCTTAAAGACTGGAAGTGACGTCACAACAGGAAGTGACGTCACGAAAGGTAAAAAAAAACATAGACTTCTATGGGGGATCTGTGAATTAAATGGTTGTCGCTGTTTTATGGTGTAATCTGCACGTCAACTTCCAATCCAGAGAAGACAACGTCAGCTTTCATCGTTCCAGGGTCGATAAAGAGAGCACCGCTCACTGGGTAGCGATTTTATAAACAATCAAAAAGGAGAGCATAGGCTCGAAATAAAATACCTTACCTGTCTACTTTTGCACAGAAATAGTATCCTGAACAGAAACACGATCTACACATAGTAATCAAAATTCCTAATGAGCGATGTGGTCTTCTCATCAGAAAGAACATGGGCAAAATCATCACAATCGCAGCCGAAAAGTTTCACGCTGATGCCGAAATTGTGTGGCAAACGGATTTAGCTAATTTTGTTTACAATTTATTCCTCAGCAAGGGCATCTTTGCAGGGGGGACGGTGTCCACCCGGTAAAATAAGAGGGGGACGCCGTCCACCCGCGTGATACCTCGACTTGATCCCTGGCTGCAGGAAAGTGATCAGCGGTATCCCAAAAATGTATTCAAGATACACTTGCGATAGGGAAGTAACCGGCGTAGCTATAAAAAAAATGCAATGACTATAGGGGAAAGTGTTTTTTTTCCTTGCACAAGGACGTTGTTTGTGCTAAAGTGGAATATTTATTAACATTGGAAGGTTGATAAACAGAGTGGATGTCTAAATAAACAAAAATAAGAGGTGGGGTTGTGCAGCTGTATGTGTAGCAGAAGGGGAGATATAAGCAAAGAGAAGTAACAGAGTGGCACAAACTGTTGTATTTTATAAACCCCTATAATTTTACCATCATTTGAAGGATGAATAACCCAGTGGGCGTGCACATATATGAGCCTGTGCCTTGCACGTTAAAAAAAAAGAGAGTATGTTCAAAAACATATGGTCATGTGCGAAAAGCTACGCACTACCCGTAGCACAAAGCTCTAATAGATCATTGTGCCACGGGAAAGTCATCAGCGGTATCCTAAAAATCAAATTAAGATACACTTCCGATGGGGCAGTAAACTGCATAGTTTAAAAAAAATGCAATGCCTTTGGGGGAAACTGGGTGTTTTTCCATGCACCAGAATTCTGTTTCTGCTAAAATGAAATATTTATCGACATTGGAAGGCTGCTACACAGCGTAGTTGCCCAAATACATAAAAAGGAAAAGGTGGGTGTGTGCAGCTGTTTGTGTAGCAGAAGGGAAGACATAACAAAACAGAAGTAACAGAGTGGCACAAACTGCTGTATTTTATAAATCCCCATAATTTTACCAACATTTAAAGACTGAACAACACAGTGGACGCGCAAGTATATAAGCGTGTGCCTTGCGCTTTACATGTTTACGTACCATCTTGTACTTGCTAGTTTGTTTATTGTTCTACTAATTTGTGTGGGATGGGGCAGTAACTGGTGCAGCTTTACACAATAAAATGCTGATAGGAAATAAGTGGTTGTTTACCGTGTACTTGAACTTTGTTTGTGATAAAGTGAAATATTATCGGAAACGTTATAGTTTTGCAATGTTAAGTCCTGCCAATACCATGCTGTGCTATTATTAATTATTAAAAAACAGTTTATTTCTGCAATGTTAAGTCCTGCCAATAGCATACACTGCCATGATAAATGTTAATGTTAATGCTTCAGTACGGCGTCTGATAATTAAGTAACACCAGAACAACTTTCGGCTGGTGGTGAAAGGTGGGAAATGCCTTCGGGCATTTGTATATACTATAGCATTAAATATGTGAGAACATTTATAACACTATTAATAGGTGTGTGGAAAAGCACGAGGCAGAACTAAACCATGAGTTGTTGTCAATCAATCAATCAATCACTGCATTTATAAAGCGCGCTATATACCCGTGAGGGTCTCAAGGCGCTGGGGGGGGGAGGGGGGCCGCTACTGATCGAAGAGCCAGGTCTTGAGGAGTTTTCTGAAGGCTAGCAGGTCCTGAGTCTGTCGTAGGCTGGTGAGGAGAGCGTTCCAGGTCTTGGCGGTGAGGTAGGAGAAGGATCTGCCGCCGGCGGTGGTTTTCCGGATACGAGGAGCTGTGGCGAGGGCGAGGTTGGCTGAGCGGAGGTTTCGGGTGGGGGTGTAGAAGCTGAGACGGTTGTTGAGGTATGTGGCTCCGGTGTTGTGTAGGGCTTTATGTGCGTGGATGAGGAGTTTGAAGATGATCCTCTTGTTGACGGGGAGCCAGTGCAGGTCTCTCAGGTGGGGTGTGATGTGGCTGCGTCGGGGGACGTCGAGGATCAGTCGTGTCGAGGCATTCTGGATTTGTAGAAGTCGTCTCAGGAGCCAGGTTGTAGTTCCTGAGTAGAGGGTGTTCCCATAGTCGAGTCTGCTGGTGATGAGGGCCTGGGTGACGGTTTTTCTTGTGTCGGGAGGGATCCATTTGAAGATCCTGCGGAGCATGCGGAGGGTGTTGAAGCAGGACGCGGAGACGGCGTTGACTTGCCTGGTCGAGGGTGGAGTCGAGGATGACCCCCAGGTTGCGTGCGTGGTCTGTGAGTTCCGGGGCTGTGCCTAGCGATGTGGGCCACCAAGAGTCCTCCCAGGCTGAAGGGGTGGGTCTGAGAATGAGGACCTCCGTCTTGTCTGAGTTCAGCTTCAGTCTGCTGTCCTTCATCCAGTCGGCTACGGCCTTCATTCCTCTGTGGAGGTTGGCTTTGGCGGTGTGGGGGTCTTCGTTGAGGGATATGATCAGCTGGGTGTAGTCGGCGTAGGAGATGATGTTGAGGTTATGTTGTCGTGCAAACGTGGGCGAGCTGTGCCATGTAGATATTGAACAGCGTCGGGCTGAGGGAGGATCCCTGTGGGACGCCGCACATGATCTCAGTGGATTTCGAGCGGAAGGGTGGGAGGGAGACGCTCTGGGTTCTGCCGGAGAGGAAGGATGTGGTCCAGGCCAGGGCCTTCTCTTGAATTCCGGCATCATGGAGGAGTGCTGATAGGGTGCGATGGCAGACTGTGTCAAAGGCTGCTGATAGGTCCAGGAGGATGAGGGTGGCTGTTTCTCCTTTGTCCTTCAGGATCCTGATGTCGTCAGTGGCGGCAATGGGGGCGGTCTCGTTGCTGTGAGTATGGGCGGATCTAGCGGATCTCGCGTACGCGAACTTGCGGATTTACGGATTCGCAATCCGCGAAGATCCGCGAACTCTAGCGGATTTGCGGATTTTTCCGTTTTTTGTGTTGGCGCGTGTTCGCGCCGATTTTGGGACAAGTTCGCAATTGCGAACTTACTTTTCGGCTCGCAACGGCTGCGACTATGTTGTTTCTACGTCTGGTTTATCATCACAGGTTCACAGCACCCTCTGTTTCACCACTGCCACCCTCTGGGACACCCATGCCACCCTCTGGTACATCCTCACTGGCACCTATTAGGTTTATTTATCACTGTAGATTATGGTGGTTGAAAAAAGCAAGCACACCTGCCCTTCTTCAACTGCCATCAATTAATTTGTGTTTCATTAATGTGTCAGTAATTTTGAAAGTTCCAGTCTGGCTGGCACCTGCTTCCTTCCTTATCTGTAATTTGCTTTTTGTTGCAGTGAATTTTTTTTTTCACAGGACCTTTATGGTCTACTTGTAGCTATTCTATGAGCCTGCTGTTTGGGTCATAGCAGGGTCATAGAATAGTTGCAAACTCTGGAGGGGCCCATCAGGAAGCACTACCTTGAATGTTACTAATGTTAAGTTTGAACTTTTGCACCTGCTCATTGCTTTCAGTTTAGCTAAAATCGTTTTTTCTGCAATTTCGCGCGTTTTTTGGGGCGCGAATCCGTGCGAGATCGATTTCGGAAGCCGCGAATACGTGCGAATACAAAATTGTTTTTTTTGCGACGTGTATGTTCGCGTGATCTTGCGCGTGTTCGCGAGGCGCTTCTAGCTATACGTTTGCCAAGTTACCCTATCGGTCGTACACGGGCGCGGCCATCTTGTTGGCGTGACGTAATTCCGTTTCCGCCCGCTATGTGTAATCTCGCAAAGTGTGCTGCTCGCTAGTACAATTTCGCGCGTACTCGCAAGGAAAATCTCGCGCGAACTTACCCACGCGGTCGTGAACGGGCGCGGCCATCTTGTTTCTCATTCATTGCTATGGTTCTGGGCATGCTTTCTCTATCCTCTCTCAATCTCTGCCATCCTTTGCTTGTTTGAAGTTTTTTTGATCTAATTTTACTTATTATCTATCCCTCTATTTTTCTACCTCTATATTTTTGTGTTTTCTGCAGCTTTTAGTTACTTTTAAACTACTTTTTTAAACTCTTTTCTTTTCTTCTTCACTATTCTATTTCTTCTTTATCATTTAAGTTTATTTCTGCCCAGACCATGGTAAAGGGAGCCGGGAAGCACCCTGAGAAGGGGAAGGGTCCCGCACCCCGTGCCCGGCTCCCGTGCGGGCGTTTAAGGGGGGAGCAAGTGGTCCCGAGGGAGATCTTCAGCGCGGAGGAAGTGGCGGCACTGATCTTCCACGTCCAGCGCCGCCTCCCCAAGACGATCCTGGGAGGCGGCAAGATCGCGACCGGCTTTGGCATCCGGGAGCGTCGCAAGCGGTGGGAGAAGGTGTGCCGGGCCATGTACAAGATCTCTGGGGTCCGGCGCACATATAACCAGGCCACCCACCGCTGGACCGATGTCATGGACCGGGAGCGGGACTTGCTGGACGCGCTCGGCGTAGAGGTCCCCGGGCTTGGTGAGTAGTAGTAGTAGTACATTTACTACTCTGTTTTATCCTGCTCTGTTATTTGCAAATCTTTGTTCTTTACCAAGAGCAATAATGCTGCCGATTACATTGAGGTAAATTATATTTCAAAATCTTCTATGCATTTCAGGTGCACTGCTCTCCTTCTCAGTAGCCTTGCTTGCTACTTTGCTTCTTTGTTTTGTATGTTGTGTTCAGAAGCATTTCATTGGCCTGAGAAATTATGTATGAGTGTACTGTAAAGAAAAGAACTGCGTAATGCTAGACAGTAAGGGTCATATTTTCAATTACC
The DNA here is from genome assembly GCF_964261635.1 of Lissotriton helveticus. Classification (NCBI taxonomy): domain Eukaryota; kingdom Metazoa; phylum Chordata; class Amphibia; order Caudata; family Salamandridae; genus Lissotriton; species Lissotriton helveticus. The sequence goes on along the minus strand of NC_136065.1, from coordinate 640,905,318 downwards.
GGCGCATCCCTGCAAAGTAGCAGGGATGCGGCAGTAATTGTGTGCCATGCCACCACCACCCATTGGCCCAAAACGTCACAGAAGCCTTACGCATCTGTGCCGTAAAGGCAGCGCATTGCTGGAGTTGCGTGCCAACGATGGCGCAGCTCCAGCAATGCTCTGGGGTACCCTATCTCCCCAATGCTGCATCAAGCCGTACGTCGGCTTCAAGCGCGCAGGGTTTGAGTCATGCATCATTGTCCTAAAAGTGACTGATTGACATCTTGTAGATTTCCCTCAGCCACTTTTAGGATTCGTTCCTGCGCAGGTACGCCCTCCCTTGCGCCGGAACGCCCCCTGATGGCGCAGGGCTTTACAACGTGATGCATCGCCCATATGCCCATATGTGTTTTTTTTTTAATATATACGCCGCACCAACACCATGGCGAGTCTTTTGTTCTGCCGCTGCGTCAGAAAAGGCACGCAACAATGGAGGAAAATGAGCCGCAACTTCCGCAAGGGACTTCTAAATCAGCCCCAACAGACTGAAGTCCAGTCCTTCCTTTAGACACATGGCTATAAGAAGAAATAGTGGCGGTGGTGGCGGGTGGATTGATAGTTTGAGTATTCACTGATCTGCAAGCAGGATGGACTTTGTCTGTCACGTGTTGCGCACTGCTGCCTGCTGCAGTGCCAGGCCTAGGCAAACCTCTTTAGTAGTCTGTTTATTGAGTTACATAGGAACTTTCTAAGTCAACGTTCCGCAAATCAGGCAATACGAATAACGTAGTATACCACATGAGATAGATCCCGTGGAATAGTTGTCTATCTATTTGCTATTTTTCCAAAATATGTTGTTATTGTTCTTTTGAAATGTTTGATTTGGTTGAAAAATCTCATCCATGTTTTCTGGTTTTTCTTTCTTTCATGTTGTACATCAGCTCCCCCCAAGGGCAAGAGGACACAGGAGGAGGGTGCTGAGGATGCAGGCCAGGATCGGGCAGGCGAGGGCTCCTTTGCTGGCCCCAGTAAGTTTACATTTTAATAAACAGTACCTATTTTTTCCTAGCGTTCCTCATTCGATTTTTTCTAAATCGTCTTTGATCTTCTTGTAGACTGGATATAAATTCTTATCCTGCCTCGAATATGACTCCCTGTGGTATTACTAGACTATTCTTATTAGTCTGTCTGTGTAGCTAACTAAGATTGGACATTTGGCAATTCCATTGGACTCCCATTATATTCAGCAATACCTCTATGCACTGTCTCCTTACTGACTAGATAGTGTGGCAGAGTCATTCAGCTCCCGAAGTCACCGATTATAGATCCCCAATGATCTCTAGATTATCGTACGCAGGACAAGAGAGTAGTACGGAGTCACAGCACAGTCAAGAAGTGTCAGAGGCACTCATGCTTGCAAAAATTCCAAAACCTTTAGCTCATCCACTCTAGTCTAGAGGAACAAAAACCACAGAGTCTATTTAAGTTTAAAAGCTTTATTAAAAGTAAACACATTTATTAAAATCTACTTTGTCATAAAACTATTTAACTGTAAACGGAAAAGTGGTTAGTGCTGACGATTAATTGGACACATTTCTTGTGGTCGAGCCGAACTCTCACCTGGTTTGAACTTGATCCTGGTCGTGTTCTTAGGACTCAGGAGTCAAGCTTCTGTCTGTTAGGAGAAAAAGTGGTGCGTGTTAAAAATCAAAAGCAAGCATTCATCAGTTGTGCATAAAAGTGCAGCAAGACAACAGCCTTCCCTGGAAAATGGGACATTTTTACTATGGAGTAGACAGTCACAAATTATTACATTGTATTCTGTTTTTTTAACATTTCTCCTAGACCAAATATTATATAGTAGTGAGTGGTGTATTCTAACATTCTTAAATGTACTTTGTAGGTGTAACATCTGGTGACGGGGCCAGCGCGGAGGTGGCTGTGTTGGACCAGGACTCGGAGGCCTCTGGGGAGGAGGCGGCGGTAGAAGAGCTGGCGGACGTTCCTGTGGGGGATCAAACGGTGGTGGCGGAAACAGGTAAGCTATATATTCCTTACTTATTGAGATTGAAGACTGCATAGTGTGCTTTCTGCACGGGTGTATTACAATTACAAATCAACCAGGTAGTAGCCTCCTCGAAATGTACTTCGGCTTAGCTGTGAAGTTTTTGGTGAGAAGAATCCCAATAAGTTCTTAGACGAACGTGATGGATGGGATGAACGAAAAGCGAAAGAAGGGTGTAAGTAAGTGGGACGCGAACTTGTATGATGGCTGGCAAAGAAGAACGATATGTGTTTGCTTGGCCCCCGAGGTGGCTGGGAAGGAAAGAATATGGTATGGTGCATGGCTGGGTCAATGATGAAGCAAGGATGGGTGGAAGGACAGCAGCCTGGGTGGGTGAAACAGAAACTGTATGTGTGCGTATACTTTGACTGAATGGATGCCTGGAGCATGGTATTCTCTGACTCTTAGATAGCACATGTGTATCTAGAGAGAGTAGATGGTCGCCAGGTGAAGTAAGTGTTACCTTGAAGAGCATGTACCACCGCACCCGCACGTCCGTTCCAGTGCAGGGAAGGCAAGGAAAAGAAATTGTAAATGTGTCCAATACTATCATGAATAGTAGCAGTACTTTGTATTGCGTTTGCATTCACAGCATATATCTGGTTATTACGGTGGACACTCCGTACCTCTCTTAATAACTTTAGTTTACTTGTAGTACGTCATTCATGTGTGGGTGTATCACTGTTCACTCAATATTAAGCAAAGCACCTAAAGTCATCTCATCTGTCATTAAATACGTCCCATGTGAAGTGATAGATAATCAAATTAGTTAGCTTCTTCATTTTCCTTTTCTAGTACTCATTTGCACTGTAGGGTGAAAGGTAAATTAATTAAGCAGTAGCCCTTGTAACAGAGTATTCTCAGTGCCACCCGTAATAGAAAAGTAATAGCTTCACCACCTGCATGTACTGGACCGGTACAGTAACACAAGTCTGTCTCACTCATCATGGTGTGCAACTTTTTTTCTCGGGTGCAAGTTCACTGTGCTGTGTCCATGTCATTCTGCCGGCTTGCATAAGATAACGTACCCATTTCCCTAAACAAGAGAGAAGAAGAAGAATAAGACTGGTGTACTGTCATAGTCGACTGTAATGGAAGTCCATAGTGGTCGTAGAATTAGTTCATTAAACTACCACTACTGTTAGAGCAAGGATGCAGAAGTGGGAGGTTACATAGATACTGTCCTCAATAGTTATGTACTGTGCTTTCAATTTGCTACTTGTACTCTGTGACCCAACTTTCGGCTCAATCACTTTGTCTTATTATTAATAAGGAGCATTGGTTACAGACTATGTCTTTCTTTCTTCATATAGTTGCTCCTTCCAAATCAACAACAAGGAGGGAGCAGGCTAGATTGGCCCGGCAACGGAGGCTGGAGGCCACAGTCGCCGAATATCGGCGGCTGGTGGCCCTGGAGGAGGAGGAGGACACGCAGTCGAGCGGGGCAACATCCTCGACTGTGACCACTGCATCCTCCTCCGTGACTAAGCCAGCGGGACCGAGCCGGGCTAAGAAAGACGACCGCCACCGCCAAGCAACCGAAATACCAGCTGCCCCCCACAGGAGCTGCAAGGAACGCCAACGCCGCCTACGAGTCCGCATGTCCAACCTGGAGCAGGAGGTCCTGAGGTATAAGAACTTGGTTAAGGGCCTCCGCTCCGAGCTTGCCACCCTCCGCAAGGAGTATGATGCCCATGCCGCATCATGCACCAGCACCAGCACCCTCCAGTAGTGGAGTGTCCCTTGCCCTTTTTTTATAGACTTTTGGGGGGTGGGATTTGGGAGTTGGGATCGTTTTGGGACGTTTCAGAGACAATCGTTGGGGTTAGGGTGGGTGAGGGAGATTATTTTGTTAGGGCTAAATAAATATATTTTTCAACTTTATCTGACCATACCTGTTTTTTACTGCTTTTCAGTCTGGTGGGTGGGGGGCGGGGGTGTAACAGTAACTTTGTTTTCCTGAACAGTCGTAGGACTTTAGTAGTACAACCGTCAATCTCTTGTCTACTCCGAAATAATACTCCATTATACTACCTCCCACCAAACGCTTATCTTACCTGTAATTTGTGTTAGAAATTAGGGCTAGGCCCAGGGCTGGCTCCAGGTGAAATGGGGATTAACGTTGTCAATCCTGGGCGGGTGACATTTCCTCATTGCGGTGGTACTAGTGGTGTGACACAGTGGCAGTTGCATGCCTATGGAAAAAAAGAAAACGAAACCTTGTTTGTCCTCCTTACTGTAGCATTACAACGGTTACGGTACGATCGAGAAAATAGCAGGTGACAGTACACTAGAACAGTGCCATAATGTAGCCTAACAAATGGTAAAGTATTTGCTTGCAAGTATAACTAGTACTTGCGTTGAATTTATTTGACATTGGCTACTACTACTAGAAGATATAGTACTGAAGCTGAGTAAGTCTAGAAGATATCCTCGTATTCCTTCACCAGCCTGTTGCTGCTATGACCTTATCCTCCCCAGCAAGTGTGTGGAATTATTGATGTCATTTTAGTCAGACATCAAGCAAAACAACACAGCCCGGGGGAAGAGGGTTAGGGTTTGTAAAATGGATGGGAATGGGGGTTTCTTTTTGGGTAGGTTTTGTTGAGAGAAGAAAAAAAAAGCAGAGCATGGACAAACAATAATTGAAGATACAGACAATCTTTGGTTACAAACTAAAGGTAAGCACATGCAGTCACACTCATAGAATAAAAGACAACAATGGATACTGTATCTGTATTGCGTATGTTGTTGGAGTTGTCCTGTTGAATTTGGTAAGTAATAAGCATGCAGCAAACAATTCCTCTTATTGGCGGCACTCCTCCATTCCAGCTGACGCTTCGTCCATCAATGTGGTGACCACTGACAGAAGACACCCTGTCCATTGCCTGCCTGGCGGATGTTGACTGAAACCCGGCCTGTAATTATTGAACGGAAAACAGGAAGTGCTATTACAATACCACTGATAAATAAATAAAAGGTATGTACGCTGTGTGGTGCAAAAAGTCACACTTTGATTTCCCTAATAGACAGTACAATATTTTAGAAATTGCGTGCTCTGTCTGAGTCACCTTTTTAAGGATCAATAAGTATGGCCAAAATATTATAGCGGATCTTTCCCCTCAAGGTAGGTGTACTACTGTGTTTTAGAACAAAATTTGACCTTGAAAAAAAGGCTGTTCCTTATGGATTTTGTCCAAAACACTTCTATCCGGTATTAGACCTTCCCAGGAATGCCCCAGGCAAGACCCGCCGGCGCCAACCCACCCGCAAAAAACCACCCGACAACACCCCCAAACAGCGAAAAAGCTAAATCTCATACTTACAATATCTCTCGGCCTTCGGTCCAAATGCGGCGCTGTTCAGCTAGGTCATCATCATCATCAATCATCATAACTCCTGTTTTCCACCACGGATTTCCTGAAAAGCAAATGCAATCAAGATTAGACTGTCGCAGCAGTGCTTCGACAGAGACCCCGGCCGCAACCCACTCACGAACAGCAGGAAGCCCCCCAAAACGCTACATTGAGCAAGATGTCAGAAGAAATAGCAAAAAAAAGGCTGTTCCTTATGGATTTTGTCCAAAACACTTCTATCCGGTATTAGACCTTCCCAGGAATGCCCCAGGCAAGACCCGCCGGCGCCAACCCACCCGCAAAAAACCACCCGACAACACCCCCAAACAGCGAAAAAGCTAAATCTCATACTTACAATATCTCTCGGCCTTCGGTCCAAATGCGGCGCTGTTCAGCTAGGTCATCATCATCATCAATCATCATAACTCCTGTTTTCCACCACGGATTTCCTGAAAAGCAAATGCAATCAAGATTAGACTGTCGCAGCAGTGCTTCGACAGAGACCCCGGCCGCAACCCACCCACGAACAGCAGGAAGCCCCCCAAAACGCTACATTGAGCAAGATGTCAGAAGAAATAGCAAAAAAAAGGCTGTTCCTTATGGATTTTGTCCAAAACACTTCTATCCGGTATTAGACCTTCCCAGGAATGCCCCAGGCAAGACCCGCCAACCCACCCGCAAAAAAACAACCGACAACACCCCCAAACAGCGAAAAAGCTAAATCTCATACTTACAATATCTCTCGGCCTTCGGTCCAAATGCGGCGCTGTTCAGCTAGGTCATCATCATCAATCATCATAACTCCTGTTTTCCACCACGGATTTCCTGAAAAGCAAATGCAATCAAGATTAGACTGTCGCAGCAGTGCTTCGACAGACACCAAAAATTACCCACAAACCCCCGGAACCCCGCCAAAGAGCACCTCAAAGGCAAGCAAGTCAGCAAAAACGGCAAGAAATTTCCACCTCATATTTGGTCCAAAACACTTTTGTCCATTATTAGAGCTTCACAGCAATGGGCCCAAATCCGTCAACTCACCCGCAAAGAAGTACAACACCCCCACAAGTGCTGAGTCTTTCTTCATTGGGCGTAATCCAGCACTCTGCTTGGAGGGAAATCGCAGTCTGGAGGAGGAGGATAGAGGAGCATGTTCTTCGGAACTTGTGAACCTGAGGAATGTAGACTGCGGCACCTTCAAAGCAATAAGCAAACAAGTGAAGACAGTTCTGATGATGGTCTTGTTTTTGGGATTAGGTGATTAAAGTTTGAATTAAATTAACTGTGCAAAACAAAGAAAGAGAGACACAAAGCACACAGGAATAAAAGGGAATAAGGACGAAAAAGAAAGTTCTTGATTGATTGTCTCATTTTCAGTGCTCGGTGTCAGGGAATAAGAACAAGATTTCGTCATCATACTCTGCGAATTCAGGCTGGATGAGGTCAGTGCCACCGAACAGAGAAAAAATCCCCTCATCTACGTTGCCGTCCTCCTCGTCTTCATGCGGCGTGCTTTCTCGTACTTTGTAATCAGGTGGTATGAGGTGCTGATTCATCTTGATCATTGTCAGCCGCTCCACATTTTTGGGCGAGAGGCGGCTCCGTTTGGGAGTTACAATGCCACCAGCAGCACTGAAAACACGTTCAGAAGACACACTTGCGAGTGGGCAAGACAAATAGTTTATAGCCAGGTTGTAGAGCTGTGGCCACAATTGTTTTTTGCCATGCCAATACTGCAATGGCTCCTCATTAAGAAAGACCACTGTTGAGTCATTCATATAGTCCTGCACCATCGACTCAAGGTCATCAACGGTTCCTCCACTTTGCTTACTTTTTGCTGTGGCTGTGACATTTTTTCGAGAACCATACCCCATCAAACTTAGCCAATCCTCCTCCGCAGCCACTGTTAGTGTTGTCATTGTGTGTGGTGCAGATGATCCAGTTGCCGGTGTCTTTAACGGCTGAGAGGTCACTTGTGCCCCAGCCACAGGTGCAGAAGTGGATTCTTGTGACTGGGGATGGCCTGCTGATGCTGATGCTGATGTACTGGCTTCTCCTTCAATAACCTGCCGTTCTTTTTCAAACCTATTGGCTGACCAGGCTAACCAATGTTTGTACTTTTGAACATCTGCATCATCAAAAGGAAAGAATGCTTCGTCTGCCAGCGCCTTTTTGTAGCGTGGATCCAGAATAGTAGCACAAATGTAATGCTGATCGGACTTGATCTTTTGAAGACGTTCATCACCACGTAGGCGCTCTAATAATTTCTCTGACAAAATGAAATGGTTTTTTTTTTCTTCATCTTCTTTTTCAAACTCAGAAGACACCGCCATCAGTTGGTGCTCGAGCATGCACAACAATGGGATAGCTTTTCCCAAATTACAATCCTCCTGGCTGACTGCACGCGTGAAGAACTCAAAAGGACGAAGCATGTCTGTCAGGCTTTTAACTATGTCCCATTGCGCCGCAGTCATCCGCAGGTCCTCCTTCTGAGATTTACCCTCTGTGAAGAAATAGTGATCGAGTACCGTATACTGCTCATACAGACGCTCAAGCATGTAGAAGGTTGAGTTCCAACGTGTTGCCACCTCCTGGATGAGTGCTTTCACTGGCATTCTACGTTGAAGCAGCAGTCTCCGCAGATGCTTCCGGGCCTTAAAAGAATGGCTGAAATGGTTGGACATTTTGCGGCAGGTGGCCATTACCGCGAACGCTGCACTGTCTCTATCACTCAAGAATTTTTGAACTACCAGGTTGATACAGTGCGCCAAACATGGCACTCTGAAATAGCCACCCTCCGACATGGCCTTAACTACATTGGAGCCATTATCCGTGGAAACATAACCAATCTTGCGTTTTAGGGGGGATAGCATTGTCAAGACCTTTTTGTTAAACTCTTGCAAAAGGTTTTCTGCTGTGTGACTTTTCTCCAAGCCAAACATGGCTAGTGTTGCATGTTTCCGAGCAGCTTTGAAAACTTTGTCCGGGTCAACACCTGCGTTTAGCTTTGCTTTAACACCTGAAAAAGAGACCCAGTGTGCAGTGATGCACATGTAATCATGGCCTGGGCCACTGGTCCACATGTCTGTTGTCAGATGTATTGTGTGAACAGCACTCTTCTGCAAAGCTGCCCCAATCGCCTGCAGCACATCTTCATGTAGTGCTGGAACCGCAACTCTGGCAAAATAGAACCGGCTCGGAACTTTCCATTTAGGGCAGAGCGTTGCCACTAATTCAAGAAAACCTACCGCTTCCACAAAAGAAAAAGGTAGAAGGTCCACAGCTAGCATTTTAGCCAGCTTAGTGTTATACAGACGCGTCAGTGGGTGGTTGCGTTCATATGGCACGTCTGAAGTGGAAGATAACTACAGAGCTTTCAGCTCGAGAATCACCTCCCTTGCGGACTCTGCTGCCCCTCTCAAACTCTGTAAACCGAAAGGTAGAGCTCCGGCTCCCTGGTATAACGACTCCTTGAAAACCCTCAAGTCAGCCTGCAAACAAGCTGAAAGAAAGTGGAGACACGGATACTGCAACAATAACAAAATTCTCTGGAAGAAAGCACTCCGTGACTACAAGTCCGCTATTACAGAGAGTAAAGCGAACTATTACTGCTCCACCATTACCAATGCGGCCAACAGTCCAAAAAGAATATTTCAGATTCTGGACAATATCTTACACCCTGACTGTGTCAAAAACCCCATCCCTCCTTCTCAGTCTCTTTGTGACAACCTCGCTCAGTTTTTTACTGACAAAATTGAGACTATCATTAATAATCTGGCATCATCCCTGTCATCCACCCCCCCCACCTTTCCCGAAATCAACCCCACTATTCCCGAATCTCTGAGGGAGGCATGTCCTCCCACGAATAAACTACTGGTTTTCCCGCGTATCTCTCAAACAGAATTTGAAATAGTTGCACAAGGTATCACTTCTGGTTCCCCCCTTGACCCTCTGCCGCCGAAAATATGGAAATCTTGTGGGTGCGAACTGTTTCACACTCTCCAGATGATCTGTAACCAATCCCTGAGCTGTGGCGTTGTTCCCCGCTCCTGGAAGCAAGCGCTTATAACCCCGCTGCTAAAGAAACCTACGTTAAACCCAGATTGTCTGTCTAATTTCCGCCCCATATCACTCCTGCCTTTTCCGGTGAAGGTGCTCGAACGCTGGGTCAGTAAATGCCTCTCAACCCATCTCGAGCAGCACCATTTTTTGGACGAATTCCAATTTGGGTTTCGCCCAGCCCATGGCACTGAAACCGCGGTGCTCACGGCCATGGAGGAGCTTCGAATGCGCGCAGATAGGGGCCAAGCCGTGGCCCTGATTTTACTTGACTTATCTGCCGCATTCGATACTGTCAATCACAGGATCCTGCTCGAGCGGCTGAGAGAGGCAGGGATCGACGGCACGGCCCTGATTTGGTTTCACTCTTACCTCAGTGACAGAAAACAGGCTGTTTCCCTCCCCCCTTTCCAATCGGTCTTCTCCCCGGTCCCACATGGTGTCCCCCAGGGTTCCTCTATCAGTCCGATTCTTTTTAATGTATACTTAAAACCTTTGGTCACGTTAATTAAGTCACATAACATGACCACAGTAAACTACGCGGACGATACCCAGCTCCTCCTCTCGTGGGAAGGCGAAGACTCCATCTCCCTGCCAGCCTTCCATGATTGTTTACGAGACACGGCAAGCTGGTTGCACCGGAACTCACTTCAGTTCAACTCCGCGAAAACCGAGGTGATGTACTGCCCTGCGAGTCGTATACCCCGCCCTCTGCCCGATGAGTTTTGGCCCCTGGAGAACTCCAACAACCCTCCACCAGTCACCACAGTTCGTAACCTGGGCGTCATGCTAAACCATCAACTGAGCATGGAAACTCAGGTCTCTAGAACAGTCGCCACTTGCTCTGGTCTTATGCGCTCACTGCGCAAAGTTTTGCCTCTACTCCCTTCCTCCGCCAGAGCCCTAGTAGTCAGGTGTACTATCCTTAGTCGCCTTGACTACTGCAATGCCCTGCTGCTCGAATCTCCTGCGACACTACTGGACAGACTCCAACGAGTCCAGTCGGCAGCAGCCAAATTGGCTCTCGGATGGACCAGGAGATCCTCGGCCACGGCCGCACTGGCCGAGTTGCATTGGCTGCCTTTGAGGCAACGTATTGCCTTCAAGGCCCTCTGCTTGGTCTTCAAAGCACTACATGGAACAGGACCCAGACCTCTTCAACGTCTGTTCACTTGGTATACCCCCACCAGAACACTTAGGTCCACAACTGCCTGCCTTGTGAGAGTGCCCAGATGTAAGAAGGCCAGGATGGGAGGTAGATCATTTAGAGTAGCTGCAGCCAAGCTATGGAACAGCCTGCCTGCCGACATTCGCCATATCCCCAATCTCCTCTCTTTCAGGAAACGTATAAAAACATGGCTCTTTCCTCTACCCCTATAAAAGAATCGGCCAGCCTTAGTTCACCCTCGTCAATAAACCACAAGAGTAGCTACTAGCGCCAGGATACCTGCCAGGTGACAGCCGCGCTTTATAAATATTTTAAATAAATAAATAAGTAAGCATTGTTCTAATGTTGCCCTGGACCAAGCATTTACGGGCTGATAATGACTTCGTTGACCCAATTTTGCTCGCTGGTGAACTTTTGTGCGTTGGTGTCTCACTCGCTCCAACACTCTTAGTGTGCCTCACATTGGGTGTGCTGCTGACAGGGGTACTGGGTGTAAGGGAAGTGTTTGACACGTCTTCTTCCTGTTCGTCATCATCAGATGAAACATCAACGTTTCCTTGAATTTGGCCTTTCTTGATCGCATCTAGGTGCGCAAACCATTTGACAGTGTGCTGTCTCCTAAGATGACCTCTCTGGCCTCCGGTACCATAGTTGGTACCTGGCTTACCACGACTAACTGCTTGCTTACAAATGGTACAAATGGCAAACTTTGGATTTTTTGGACAAACAGTAAAGAAGTCCCAAACTGGGGACTTGAAGTGTCTGTGGGACATGGAGGAGGCGGCGATACTGGTGGTGGTGGTCATGAAGCTAATGCCAGATGAAGTGGAGGATGTGGATTGCCCAACTTTTGTACGTTTTGCACTTTCACCGCCACTAATTAAGGTCGAGGTTGACGGAGGTCTCTTCTTGCCAGAAAGAAATATGGAAGCGGGACGAGTTGGTGTACTACTTAACTCCAATGATTGTGGTGTTTCCACTGCCTCCTCATCGACAACATCATCATCACGCTCAGCAGCTCTTCGGGCTAGGGTCAAAATGTCTGTTTGCTGCATGCCCGCTGGGGCTGCAGTGACCTTTATGATGACTGGGTCGTCGTTGGCAGAGTCTTCATCAGCAGCAGTATCCGCCACTTCTTGTTGAGACTCATCACACTCCATAACTCTGAGACTTTGGACGAGCTTCCTTTTACGCTTAACTACCTTTGTTTGTTCCCAAGTTTGATCCGTATCATCAGAAGGAGGTGTGCTTGAAGAGGATGTAGACACCACCCTTGATCTCTTCCTTGCTAGGGGTGTGGAAGACAATGAAGGATCATCAGGAGGAGTGGCTTCCTCAAATGATACCTCGCCTTGATTGTCGATTTCCTGATGTGCCCCTACTTCGGGAGGAACAACTATTGTGGGCACTTGTTGTGACCCTCCATGCACCTCTGCTTGCGCATCTCCTTGCGCTGCCTCTCCTTCCACATGTACTTGGGCTTGTACTTGCACATGTGATTGTTGTTGCGGCTGTGGTTGTTCAACACTCGTCAGATGAGCTACAACAACCTGTGTTGATTGAGGGACATTGCTGCTGCTTTCTTGCGATGAGCCAACATCACTGGTCGATGGTGATTGAAGAAGTATACTGGCTGCCTCTGCACCACTCAAGGGCTTGGACTTAAGTTGGCGTGGTGGTGGTGGTGGCACTGAGCCCAATGGAGCGGGGGTGCTGCTGCCAGCTTGGTCCCCAGCAGATCCCGCTGCAGCTGCTGCAGGCATACTTTTATTTTTACTCCCAAAAAAAGGGGCGGGCGGCACACCAGTGTCCTTGATAACTTGCTTCTTCTGCTCCTTACTGGCACCTTTCTTGCTAGAGGAGCTACGGGTTACTTTTTTTGGGGCCATCTTCTTCAGAGCAGGTCAGCAGGCAGCAGTTGCACGAGTTGCAGAGGGTTCTGTGTCCAGACGTGACGTCGCGTGACGTTATGCTGCACACACCGCTGCAGGACTTCTTCCTGGCACTGGTGGTTCTATTGAGTCTTCTTGTGCACCTAAAAGCAATGGAAGACAGAGGAACATCAGTTCAGTTATACACCCCAAAAAATCGACAAAACACAGAAAAATGAGCACAATCCCATGCCATCCATGATGTTTACATTGAAGACACCCCACAGAAAGACTAGGGACATGCAAGTATGCAACACTCACTACCCCTGGGCATAAGGGATGAAAAGTAGGCAAAATAAGTGCAGGCCTCAGACACTGCCTCTCCTCAAAATGGCCCCCTTACACCCCAAGCACATGTTGCCTGTACCAGCCAGCACTCAAGATGGCCACCACCACCACCCACATGGCCAGTCCACATCAACAGTACACCCCCAAAAAACAGAAAAACAGCCAGAAATCACCACAATCCAATGCCATCCATGATGTTTACATCAAAGAGAGTGAGACCACACCACAGGCACACTCAGTCCATGCACCAGCACCACCCCTGGGCAAGGAAAAGGCCACACCAGCAGCCCCCCAAAAACGACAAAAAACAATAAAATATGCACAATCCCAGCCCATCCATGGCCTCAATGGTGTTTAAATTCAAGAAGACACCCCACAGAAAGACTAGGCCCATGCAACACTCACCACCCCTGGGCAAAGGGCCACACCAGCAGGCCCCAAAAAACGACAAAAAACAATAAAATCTGCACAATCCCAGCCCATCCATGGCCTCAATGGTGTTTAAATTCAAGAAGACAATTTAGAAAGAAGGGGACCCCTACTAATGATAGACTCACTATTTGTAGGGAAAGAGTCTTTTAGACTATATTGGTAACGTGCCTTATAGTGAGCTGATTAATTGAGCCAAATGCAAACTAGGAAACTATTCTGACAGGCAAAATCCAATCATATATAGACAACAAAAGTGATGACTATTGTGTTTATGTAAAAATATATTTTTGTTTTATTTTAATCATTTTCTTGTGAGTTGATACATCTTTCATATTTTTCTTTTCATATTAATATAAACTGACAGACAAATATAAATATACTTATTGTGCAACAAAAAAACAGCTAATCAAAAAAACATGCGAGTGAAAGAATTATTAACAAAAGAATACACATATTCAAATGACAATGATGGTACATAGGGCTATTGGAGTAAGCAAAGCGGTGGGTGGAGTCTCTACGCGCGTTTCGGCATTTGCCTTCTTCAGGAGTCCGTCATTTGCAATAAAACATATACATCACAAAAAAACGGTGGGCACAACTTTCTTCTATAGTAGGTATTTTGGTTAGATACTACAACTCATCAATCGTTGTTTTCAATGCCCTCAGGCGTTGTGAAGAGATTCTTCGCATATAGTGAATATTTTATATTTTTTATTCTTGTTGGGTTCACGGGGTTGATAAAATAATATAGGTCTTCAGTCACCTCAGTAAGATCTTTGCATACCCTGTTGGGATGGCAGCGATGTTTTTATCCCATTTGGAGAACAACAGGAGGGCGCCGCACGAAAATTACAGTTGCATCCTTAATAAATGGGCTGCATAGTATACCGTACTTGGGTTCTACGTTTAAAAACTGATGCGACGATAGGTGATGGTCAGCTGTTGCGCTTAGTTCCTCGCCAATGTAAATGTTCGCTAGGGGGTCTCAAGGGCGTCCCTCCTTGTTCTAGTACTGGATGTTATCGGCTCTTAACCTTGGTGCGCAGTTGGTGCTGGATATAGAATGGGGTTCTGGAAGGCGACCCTCCTCAAAGTGATGATGCAAAAAAGTCCACATCAACAGTACACCCCCAAAAAACAGAAAAACAGCCAGAAATCACCACAATCCAATGCCATCCATGATGTTTACATCAAAGAGAGTGAGACCACACCACAGGCACACTCAGTCCATGCACCAGCACCACCCCTGGGCAAGGAAAAGGCCACACCAGCAGCCCCCCAAAAACGACAAAAAACAATAAAATATGCACAATCCCAGCCCATCCATGGACTCAATGGTGTTTAAATTCAAGAAGACACCCCACAGAAAGACTAGGCCCATGCAACACTCACCACCCCTGGGCAAAGGGCCACACCAGCAGGCCCAAAAAAACGACAAAAAACAATAAAATCTGCACAATCCCAGCCCATCCATGGCCTCAATGGTGTTTAAATTCAAGAAGACACCCCTCAGAAACACTAGGCCCATGCAACACTCACTACCCCTGGGCATAAGGGATGAAAAGTAGGCAAAATAAGTGCAGGCCTCAGACACTGCCTCTCCTCAAAATGGCCCCCTTACACCCCAAGCACATGTTGCCTGTACCAGCCAGCACTCAAGATGGCCACCACCACCACCCACATGGCCAGTCCACATCAACAGTACACCCCCAAAAAACAGAAAAACAGCCAGAAATCACCACAATCCAATGCCATCCATGATGTTTACATCAAAGAGAGTGAGACCACACCACAGGCACACTCAGTCCATGCACCAGCACCACCCCATGGCAAGGAAAAGGCCACACCAGCAGCCCCCCAAAAACGACAAAAAACAATAAAATCTGCACAATCCCAGCCCATCCATGGCCTCAATGGTGTTTAAATTCAAGAAGACACCCCACAGAAAGACTAGGCCCATGCAACACTCACCACCCCTGGGCAAAGGGCCACACCAGCAGGCCCAAAAAAACGACAAAAAACAATAAAATCTGCACAATCCCAGCCCATCCATGGCCTCAATGGTGTTTAAATTCAAGAAGACACCCCACAGAAAGACTAGGCCCATGCAACACTCACCACCCCTGGGCAAAGGGCCACACCAGCAGGCCCAAAAAAACGACAAAAAACAATAAAATCTGCACAATCCCAGCCCATCCATGGCCTCAATGGTGTTTAAATTCAAGAAGACACCCCTCAGAAACACTAGGCCCATGCAACACTCACTACCCCTGGGCATAAGGGATGAAAAGTAGGCAAAATAAGTGCAGGCCTCAGACACTGCCTCTCCTCAAAATGGCCCCCTTACACCCCAAGCACATGTTGCCTGTACCAGCCAGCACTCAAGATGGCCACC
Source organism: Lissotriton helveticus (assembly GCF_964261635.1). Lineage (NCBI taxonomy): Eukaryota > Metazoa > Chordata > Amphibia > Caudata > Salamandridae > Lissotriton > Lissotriton helveticus. The sequence continues at coordinate 640,889,648 of NC_136065.1, read as the reverse complement.
ACCACCACCCACATGGCCAGTCCACATCAACAGTACACCCCCAAAAAACAGAAAAACAGCCAGAAATCACCACAATCCAATGCCATCCATGATGTTTACATCAAAGAGAGTGAGACCACACCACAGGCACACTCAGTCCATGCACCAGCACCACCCCTGGGCAAGGAAAAGGCCACACCAGCAGCCCCCCAAAAACGACAAAAAACAATAAAATATGCACAATCCCAGCCCATCCATGGACTCAATGGTGTTTAAATTCAAGAAGACACCCCACAGAAAGACTAGGCCCATGCAACACTCACCACCCCTGGGCAAAGGGCCACACCAGCAGGCCCAAAAAAACGACAAAAAACAATAAAATCTGCACAATCCCAGCCCATCCATGGCCTCAATGGTGTTTAAATTCAAGAAGACACCCCTCAGAAACACTAGGCCCATGCAACACTCACTACCCCTGGGCATAAGGGATGAAAAGTAGGCAAAATAAGTGCAGGCCTCAGACACTGCCTCTCCTCAAAATGGCCCCCTTACACCCCAAGCACATGTTGCCTGTACCAGCCAGCACTCAAGATGGCCACCACCACCACCCACATGGCCAGTCCACATCAACAGTACACCCCCAAAAAACAGAAAAACAGCAAGAAATCACCACAATCCAATGCCATCCATGATGTTTACATCAAAGAGAGTGAGACCACACCACAGGCACACTCAGTCCATGCACCAGCACCACCCCTGGGCAAGGAAAAGGCCACACCAGCAGCCCCCCAAAAACGACAAAAAACAATAAAATATGCACAATCCCAGCCCATCCATGGCCTCAATGGTGTTTAAATTCAAGAAGACACCCCACAGAAAGACTAGGCCCATGCAACACTCACCACCCCTGGGCAAAGGGCCACACCAGCAGGCCCAAAAAAACGACAAAAAACAATAAAATCTGCACAATCCCAGCCCATCCATGGCCTCAATGGTGTTTAAATTCAACAAAACAGTTGTATCATGCACCCATAACCAACCCTGGTCCTACTGGATACTGTGGCTACCCACAATATAATTTATTTAATTTTCTGAAAAAGTTCCAAAATTGTACTTGCAGCAACTGTAATGCCCCAAACAAACTTACTTGTGAAAGTTGATTTCTAATCCAAAAGTGATCCAAAGACAGTCAAAAAGGCCTCAAATCCAAATATCCAGCAGCACCCACAAAAAGTAATCCTTCCAGCTCCAGATCCAAATGAAAGTGACCAGGAGATGGACAAAGCACTGGGAGGAGCCTGCTGGACAGGAACAGGAAGTTGGAGACTGTGGGGCACTTCCTTCCTCCCCCCCCCAAAATGGACTCCTTGCAAAAAAAAAGGCCATGCAAATGTCAACCTGAGGAGTGATTCTGATAAAAATCATAATTTTCTGAAGGTTTATCCTGTTTGCTGGTGATTTTCTTGTGCGAAATTGCAAAATCTCTATTTCGCAAGTGCGAGATTGTTCCTTTCCGCCGCAACTACGTGTTCGCAATTGCGAACTCTCGCGAGGTGTGCTGTGCAAGGTGGCAAGCCGCGAGTACGTATTCGCGGGCGACAAACTCCCGCGGGAACACGCAGCAAGATCTAAAATGGCGCGTCACTCGCAAAGAAAAACAACTCGGCAAACGCTAAAATGACGGAAAGTGAACGCCGTGCACCACGCCGCGCGCCGCAACCAAGCAAAAAATCCGCCGCGAGCGGATTCACGGATTTTCGACAAATTCGCGAGCGTTCGCGGATTGCGAATTTGCCGAAAATCCGAAAAATCCGCGAGCGGAGCGGATTTTACGCCCATGCTTATGCTGTGGTTGCTGCAAAAACCGGATTGGGAGAGGTCCAGTATGTTGTTGTCTTCGAAGTAGCGGGTTAGCTGTTTGTTGACAATCTTCTCTGTCACTTTTGCTGGGAACGGGAGCAGGGAGATGGGCCGGAATTTCTTGAGGTCCTTGGGGTCTGCCTTGGGCTTCTTCAGAAGAGCGTTGATCTCGGCGTGCTTCCAGCTTTCCGGGAAAGTTGCTGTCTCAAAGGAACTGTTGATTGTTTTTCGGAGGTGGGGAGCGATGGTTGTGCTGGCTTTGTTGAAGACCTGGTGAGGGCAGGGGTCAGATGGGGATCCGGAGTGGATGGAGTTCATGATTTTTATGGTGTCTTTGTCGTTGACGTTGGACCAGGTGGTCAGGCGGCTGGTGCGGGTGGTGGTCGCAGGGGTGGTGGACTCGGTGGTGGGTGCAGAGGTGTCGGAGTTGAAGCTGTTGTGGATGTTGGTGCTGCACAGGTCTTGTGATGGTGGGATGTCGTTGGTGTTGGAGCTGGGGTTGGAGAGTTCTTTCACGATGCTGAAGAGCTCTTTGGTGTTGTGTGCGTTGTTGTCTAAGTGGTCCTTGAAGGCGGTCCTTGAAGGCGGTCTGATGAGTAGGTGGTGTCTGCGGGTGGTGCTCTTGTGGGCTGTATGGCTGTCTGGTGTTCGGTCATGGAGCCATTTCTTCTCCAGCTTCCGACAGGTGCGCTTGGAGATCCGGAGGTCTTCGGTGAACCAGGTGGCTTTCTTGTTGGTGTAGTTGGTTGTGGAGGTCTTGAGAGGGGCGAGGGTGTCGGCGCAGTCGTTGATCCACTGTTTGAGGTTGGTCGCGGCGGTGTCTGGGTCGGTGGGGTCGGCGGGTGGTCTCAGGGCGAGGGTGTTAGTCAGTTGGTCCTTGGTGATCTTGCCCCAGCAGCGGCTTGGCAGCTGTTGGGTGCGGTGGTGTGTGGTGGGTTTCCTGAAGGTGAAGTGGACGCATCTGTGGTCGGTCCAGTGGGGTTCGGTGGTGTGGTTGAAGGAGACGTGGGGGCCGGTGGAGAAGATGGGGTCCAGCGTGTGTCCGGCAGCGTGGTTGGGCGCTGTCACGAGCTGTTTGAGTCCGAGGTTGGCGAGGTTGTTGATCAGGGCGGTGGAGTTGGCGTCGTTGTTGTTCTCGAGGTGGAAGTTCAGGTCCCCGAGGAGGATGTAGTCCGTGGAGGCGAGGGCGTGGGTGCTGACGAGGTCGGCGATGGTGTTGCTGAACTGTGGTCGAGGTACGGGAGGTCTGTAGAGAAGTGTTCCTCTAAGGTTGGTGTTGGGTTCGGTGTGGATCTGGAAGTGCATGTGCTTGGCGGAGGTGAGGGTGTTGTTGGTGTTGGTCGAGATTCTGATGGTGTCTTTGTGGATGATGGCGATTCCCCCTCCTACCCCGTTGGTGCGGTCTCTGCGGGAGATCTTGTAGCCCTGTGGGATGGCTATGACGATGTCCGGTGCTGAGGTGGCGGTCTGCCAGTCTCCGTCAGGAAGGCGACGTCGGGGGCGGTAGAGTCAAGGAGGTCCCAGAGTTCGATGGGGTGTTTGCGAGCGGAGCGAGTGTTGAGGAGGATGCAGCGGATGTTGTTGGGTTCTCTGGTTGGTGGTTTGGTGGGCTGGATGCTGGTGAATCTGCAGTTCCGGCAGGCGAAGGGCCCTTGGGAGCGCTTCGGGGTGGCCCGGTAGCAGGGGTGGTCTCGTTCCCTGTTGAGTGCGTGGAGGGTGCTGGAGTCGTAGTGCAGTTTGGCTTTGCGGGGGTCGCGGGGTCCAGGGGGTCAGGGCGCAGTCCAGGCACGGACGGGCGCAGACGGGCTAGCCTTTGGCGCGCCCGCTGCGGGACCTCCATAAGAGGCGAAGTGGGAGGAAGGGGCAGCTAGGAGGCAGGAGCGGGGCGGACATTGGGCGGGTAGGGGAACAGAAAGGAAAAAGGGGCCGGGGGGAAGCGGGGAGCAGGGGGGGCACAGAGGGCAGGGGCGCAAAGGAGCGCCTAAGAATCCACAATAACAAAAGAATGTCACATAAATCAAATGTATTCCCAGTAATGCTGCGTTTTATAGGAAGAAACGGATTTCAATACAGTAATATATATATATATATATATATATATATATTACCTACTGGCGGTCGCCAGTAGGTATATATAGTTAGGATTTTTTCTCTATGGGTTTTTTGAAAATTCTATGTCTAATAACTTTGGCGTTTGTGGACGGAATTGGCTGAAATTTTCAGGAAAATGGCACATTTTGTTTCTGAGCAGCCCTTGAAAATTTGGGGGGGGTTCGTCAAGGGGGGGCCGAGAAAAAAGGGGGGTCCCAAAACGTGTTTTTAACATTGAGTTTTCCATAGGGCGGTTGGCCTCACTTTTAGCCCGAACGGCTGAATGGATTTGCACGAAACTTGGCAAAATTGTAGGGACTGGTAGCCCGATGTGCCTTTTGTAGGTCTCAATATATGTGCTCCAGTGGATTTTGAGAAATTAACGTTTAAAAAAAAGATATATATCTGTAACAGCGGACCTGGCAGCGTCCCAGGACGCGTACTTTACGCGCAACGGAGCTTTGTGAAGCGAAGCTGATTGGTTCTCCGGCGTCTGTCAACATTCCAAACAGTCCGTAGCGGCCGCCATCTTGTCTCTCGGTAGGATCGAGAGACAAGAGGAGGCCAAAGCGAAGGGTCAAATGACCATAAGGGGGCATAGTACATTGTCGCTCTTCCCCTAGGTTTGATGTGGAGGTTTTAAAAGGGCCCCGCGGGGCAAAAAAAAATAAAAATAATAATAATCGAACAGCTGAATGGATTTGCACGAAACTTGGCAAAATTGTAGGGACTGGTAGCCCGATGTGCCTTTGCTAGATCTCAATATATGTGCTCCAGTGGATTTTGAAAAATTAACGTTCAAAAAAAGATATATATCTGTAACAGCGCACCGCTTCGCGTACTTTTCGCGTTACGGAGCTTTGCGAAGCGAAGCTGATTGGCTCTCCGGTGTCTGTAAACATTCCAAACAGTCCGTAGCGGCCGCCATCTTGTCTCTCGGTAGGATCGAACAGCTGAATGGATTTGCACGAAACTTGGCAAAATTGTAGGGATTGTAGCCCAATGTGCCTTTGCTAGGTCTCAATATATGTGCTTCAGTGCATTTTGAGAAATTAACGTTCAGAAACAAGATATATATCTGTAACAGCGCTCCGCTTCGCGGAGATAAAATTATATGTGTATTACCTAGCTGTTGGTAACACCAGTTAGCGACGGCTAGTAGAATATAGCGACCATCTTGGGCCCCACTTTGCATGTGAGTGATATTTATCACTAATGACATGCAAAGTGGTCATGCCAAGATGTTAGCGACTGGAAACAGTCGCTAACATCGCTATCTCCTATTATCAACTTTTGGAAATATTCGAGATAAGCGCGAATATCTCCAAAAGCTACCACCTGCCCTGAGCAGTTCTTAGCCATGTTATCCAATGGGAGGTGGATAACATGGCTAAGAGCATTAGCTCGGTAATGCATGAATATCGCTGAGTTTTCAGCGATATTAATGCATTGCGGTCGTTTTTTATCGTATTTCCGATAAACCTTGATAATAGCAAGGTTTATCTGCGATAATTTCTGACGGTAAAAAAATCGTTGCTAAGCATCGTTAGGGATAAATATCGCTTAACTTTGGTAATATGCCCCAACGTCTGTTAACGTTCGATTCGAAGGAAATCAGGAAGTGTTGAAAAACATTGTCTGCGCCATCTTGTCTTTTTTCAAATGCCACACTTTTGTCGTGCACGGCAGCCATTTTAGATGCCTTGACCAGACCCACTCTGTGCACGCTGTCGATCCTTAGCATGGCTCCCCACCCTCGCAAGCATCTCCCCCAGGCAGTGGTCACCCCCGCTCTCTCTCTTATGCATGGGTAATAAACCTCCCCCCATCTGCGCTGCTCTTCCCTGAGAATCACACCCTGTGCCCGCCCGACTCCTCCCTTTCGCCCTATTCACTACCGCACCCTCTGACACTCCTTTTCCTCTGTGTCCGATTGTCCAGGCTGGTCCTAGGGTATCAGCTAGCCCTGCAGATGTAGTTTATGGCCACAGCTGTAAAGAATCACCCCTCTTCAAAGGAGTTATAGTAGATCAAGGCCCACACTCGATGAGATCCGTCACAGCAGAAGCGTTGCTATTATCTGAAAACCATCCTGTATTGTGATTGGGGAGGGGACCGAGCCTGAAGCGGAAGATTCCAGGGATGACTCTTTGTACATCAAAGTTTTTACAATTATGTGTCACATTAAAAATATATAGCACTCCGACAAAGTAGTAAGATTATAAAACTTTAATAATTTATAAATATATACAAGAAAACAAAAATAGTAATAACATATAAACATTTTTAGGGAAAAACAACGAAGTAGCGGTCGGCTGTGCGAATAGTCCCAACGCAGCACAACGTCCAGATTTCCGGCGTGGGGCGTCGCGGGGGGTGGGTCATCAGTAGCAAACTGTTGTGCGAATAGTTCCAAGGCAGCAGAACGCGCTGAAATCTAGATGACACTAAAGTGATGTCTAGTAAGTTGCCACCCAGCAAATAACGGCATGGGGCATCGCGGGGGGTGGGTCATCAGTAGCAAACTGTTGCGTGAATAGTTCCAAGGCAGCAGAACGATGGCACCAAGGTGATGTCCAGTAAGTTGCCGCACTGGTTTTGGTATCCTACAATGCTGCTCCGAATAACGGCGCGGGCGCCCCGGGGGAGGCGGTGAACGGGCCTCTCCAGGTGGAGTGTCATCTGTTGTAGTGGGGCGCCCCTTTACCGTTTCAGTTGCCATTCCGTCCGTTTTTGGTCCACTGTGTCAAAAGCCGCAGTTCAGCTGAGTTGCGCCCACTCTTGCGGTGCAGCGATAGGCGGCTGTCACAGGACTCTCAAAATGGCGGCAGGCTGTTTCCTTTTTGGGCCTGGTCCACTGAAATGGCCCTGGGACACCTTGGAAATCGGACGCTTGTCTGCTAGGTCTTGGACCCCATTCTCGAAAGCGTCCCCTCCGCCTTGAGAATTCATCAAAAGTTTTGGGGGCTCCGACTCCTGCAGGCTTCTGGTGGGGAGCGGCTGCCATGATTGCTCGCGGAATGACCACGACTGAGCTACGAGATGGTGGTGCTCTCATGCTGACGCCAGCTTCAGTCTGAAACATCCAGAAACAAGGTGGGGCTTTCATCGTTTGGGAAAAAAAAAAGTTTTCATCCAATGAAAAGTGTTGTTTTTAGGTCACATGATCAAGCCTTCCATCATTAGGAAACCAAAAGTAAAATGAACCAATGAAAAGTTTTATAAACAAGTCACATGACCTGTTATGCGGCATAGGGTGTAAAATGCGGAGAAAATACGTTGGCACGTGAGGCGGCGTCAGTAGCGGACCGATGTGCGAATAGGCCGAAGGCAACACAACGCGCCAAGATCCGGATGGCACCGAGGTGGTGTCCAGCAAGTTGCAGCACTGGTGTGGCCATCCTACAATGCTGAAAGTCGGCGTGGGGCGCCCCGTTGGCACGTGAGGCGGCGTCAGTAGCGGACCGATGTGCGAATAGGCCGAAGGCAACACAACGCGCCAAGATCCGGATGGCACCGAGGTGGTGTCCAGCAAGTTGCAGCACTGGTGTGGCCATCCTACAATGCTGAAAGTCGGCGTGGGGCGCCCCGTTGGCACGTGAGGCGGCGTCAGTAGCGGACCGATGTGCGAATAGGCCGAAGGCAACACAACGCGCCAAGATCCGGATGGCACCGAGGTGGTGTCCAGCAAGTTGCAGCACTGGTGTGGCCATCCTACAATGCTGAAAGTCGGCGTGGGGCGCCCCGTTGGCACGTGAGGCGGCGTCAGTAGCGGACCGATGTGCGAATAGGCCGAAGGCAACACAATGCGCCAAGATCCGGATGGCACCGAGGTGGTGTCCAGCAAGTTGCAGCACTGGTGTGGCCATCCTACAATGCTGAAAGTCGGCGTGGGGCGCCCCGTTGGCCTGTGAGTTTGCGTCAGTAGCGGACCGATGTGCGAATAGGCCGAAGGCAGCACAACGCGCCAAGATCCGGATGGCACCGAGGTGGTGTCTAGTAAGTTGCCGCACTGGTGTGGCCATCCAACAATGCTGAAAGTCGGCGTGGGGCGCCCCGTTGGCCTGTGAGTTTGCGTCAGTAGCGGACCGATGTGCGAATAGGCCGAAGGCAGCACAACGCGCCAAGATCCGGATGGCACCGAGGTGGTGTCTAGTAAGTTGCCGCACTGGTGTGGCCATCCAACAATGCTGAAAGTCGGCGTGGGGCGCCCCGTTGGCCTGTGAGTTTGCGTCAGTAGCGGACCGATGTGCGAATAGGCCGAAGGCAGCACAACGCGCCAAGATCCGGATGGCACCGAGGTGGTGTCTAGTAAGTTGCCGCACTGGTGTGGCCATCCTACAATGCTGAAAGTCGGCGTGGGGTGCCCCGTTGGACTGTGAGATGGTGTCAGTAGCGGATCGATGTGTGAATGGGGCCGAAGGCAGCGCAACAATATTTTCGGAATAGAAGACACCACTAGGCGCTGAGATTCCAAGATCCGGATGGCACCGAGGTGGTGTGTAGCAAGTTGCCGCACTGGTGTGGCCATCCTACAATGCTGAAAGTCGGCGTGGGGCGCCCCGTTGGCCTGTGAGTTTGCGTCAGTAGCGGACCGATGTGCGAATAGGCCGAAGGCAGCACAACGCGCCAAGATCCGGATGGCACCGAGGTGGTGTCTAGTAAGTTGTCGCACTTCTGTGGCCATCCTACAATGTTGAAAGTCGGCGTGGGGCGCCCCGTTGGCCTGTGAGATGGCGTCAGTAGCGGACCGATGTGCGAATGGGGCCAAAGGCAGCGCAACAATATTTTCTGATTTGAAGACACCACAAGGTGCTGAGATGCCAAGATCCGGATGGCACCGAGGTGGTGTCTAGCAAGTTGTGGCACTGGTGTGGCCATCGTACAATGGTAAAAGTCGGCGTGGGGCGCCCTGTTGGCCTGTGAGATGGTGTCAGTAGCGGACTGATGTGTGAATGGGGCCAAAGGCAGCGCAACAATATTTTCTACAATATTTTCGGAGTAGAAGACACCACAAGGCGCTGAGATGCCAAGATCCGGATGGCACCGAGGTGATGTCTAAGTTGCGGACCGATGTGCGAATGGGGCCAAAGGTAGCGTAACAAGATTTTCTGTATGGAAGATACCACTAGGCGTTGAGATGCCAAGATTCGGATGGCACCGAGGTGATGTCTAGCAAGTTGTGCCACTGGTGTGGCCATCGTACAATGGTAAAAGTCGGCGTGGGGCGCCCTATTGGCCTGTGAGATGGTGTCAGTAGCGGACTGATGTGCGAATGGGGCCAAAGGCAGCGCAACAATATTTTCTGACTGACACCACAAGGCGCTGAGATGCCAAGATCCGGATGGCACCGAGGTGATGTCTAAGTTGCGGACTGATGTGCGAATGGGGCCAAAGGCAGCGTAACAATATTTTCTGTATGGAAGATACCACTAGGCGTTGAGATGCCAAGATTCGGATGGCACCGAGGTGATGTCTAGCAAGTTGGTGTGGTCATCCTACAATGCTGAAACTCGGCGTGGGTCACCCCATTAGCCTGTGAGATGGCGTCAGTAGCGGACCGATGTGCGAATAGGCCGAAGGCAGCACAACGCGCCAAGATCCGGATGTCACCGTGGTGGTTTCATAGTTGAGAGGCTCTTCATCTGCAGTGGGGCGCCGAGATCCGGATGGCACCGAGGTGATGTCTAGCAAGTTGCTGTACTGGTGTGGTCATCCTACAATGCTGAAATGTAGTGGGGCGCCCATTTACCGTTTCAGTTGCCATTCAGCTGAGTTTCGGCTGCTCTTGATGCTACAGCGACAGGCGGCTGCAAGAGGACTCTCAAAATGGCGGCCTGTTCTTTGGATTTGGGCCTGGTCCACTAAAATGGCCCTGGGACACCTTAGAACTTGGACGCTCGATTTTTTTTTCCTTTCCTGTACATGCAAAAAAAGGTAAATGCCCGGTACGTTACACGCTTCATCTGCCACGATGAACTCTCCAGAGGAACCGAAAAAAAATATAGTTGTGGTAACTATACCATGCATCGTCATATGGAGAGGTGGCACCAATTAATTATAGTGCTGCATAAAAGAGAGATTTGGAGGAGAACCCCTGACCTGCTAGTACATTCATCAAAGAAGTGGCACTGAGAGCTTCAGAGGCAAGGGAAACGGTCCCAAATATTTAGAAGAACTTTGGAAAGATTAAAATGACATGTTTAGATTGTGGTAAATTAATTTCATGTGGACAGATGAGTGTTACTCTAATAAATACAGCATATGAACATCATCATAGTCGATGGTTGGTAGAGACATTTTGACTATATCCTGGACCTGCCCGTCCTCGCCCAAAATGGCGCCGGAATAAATGGGACTCGTAACTCCTTGTTGTGTACTGGTTGCAGAACCTTGAAATCACGAGATACGTATGCAGTTTTGAAGCACATGGCGGGCGGGGACGAGAATTGATTGAATATTTCGACATCCCTATTGATATTAAGTTCTGATGTGTTATTGATTACTGTACTGTTGAAAGTTCGAATTAACGTCACCCATGGTACTTGCCCGCAAATGTATATCTAGATAATTTTATTGTAACTGGCCCTGTCATATTTTAATTATAAAATGTACGTCCACCGATTCCGTAACTGTTAGACACCTTAGTTCTTGCAACCTAATGGCCCGCCCGTTACGTTCCTCTACAGTGTAAATGTCTATTCATCATATACGATTACAGTTTGCTCCGTGGCAGGCCCACGTGGTTATAGGCTCGTATTTGTATAATGAAATTTTCACAATAAAGGTTTTTAAAAGAAAACATGGTAGTAGTATATACATTGGTAAAGTTTTTAATAATAGTCACTGTTTTAGAATCATTAAAAGGCAAGTGAAATAAAGCAGACCAATTACATGAAGGGTAAAAGGTATAATACGAAGGAACGCAGTAAAGATAAATGGTCAAGGGCTGTTGTGTTTTCTATTCCTGCAACATAAAGTGATCGATAAGAATCTCATATTCAGGCGTATCGGCGACTAAGACAGCAGGTCGACCCTCTTTTGCCCAACGGCTCCGTCATGGGACGAAGAAACGCTCTTTTTCTCGAAAAAAGAATATATTTTACTTGCAGGACAGTTGTAAAATTTCCGGGAAAGTACATTAGCCTGGAACATTATAACATATATTTAAGAAAAAATAATGTTCGGAAGTAATTAAAAGCGTAATTTTTAGGTGATATGACCAAGGCTTTCATCATTAGAATAAGAAAAGTAAAATGAACCAATGAAAAGTTTTATTAACAAGTCACATGACTTGTTATGCTTACGTTACGCGCTGCGCGCCCCGGATGACTTCCGGATGCGCTAACGCGGCGCGTCATATTACGCATTACGCGACAACGCAGGTCCAGAATATAGTCAAAATGTCTCCACCAACCAGCGGTCGAAACACAACCCCTTTCAGCAGGCTAAATAGTTCTGTTAAATGACAACAGAAGGGACAGGCAACAAGAACCATCAGTCAAAGAGGGGAGGGCTAGTTCTTCTCTACCGGGTTACATTGGGGCGCTACCGGAACTGATCGAATTGGTAGTCTACAGTGTTTCTGGATGTTTCAGACTGAAGCTGGGGTTAGCATGAGAGCAGCACCATTTCGTAGCTCCGTCGTGGCCATTCCGCAACCAATCATGGCAGCCGCTCTTTATCGTTATTTTGGGCGGGGTGGGTGGCGGAGCCGAGCTGTTTTGCAGCCATCATTGTGTGGAGTTCAGTTCATCTCACTAGTTTTGTATTTGTCATGAGGGGTTGTTCCTAATGTTTCTATTTTAGCGAGGTCAAAAAGAGATCCCATTAGTGGCCTACTGATTTTGCTCGATTCCTTTTCTTTTTTTTTACACGATTTTTCGTTATCTGCAAAGACTAAACAGAGTATTGCGACTCTGTGTTTGTTTGTAAATAGAGAATGAACCAAAGAGAACTAATTCTAAAATAGTAAATACTTGGATAACAATCAATCAAATGGAGAGAGAAGCAGGCACGACGGATTACAACGGGGGCAAAGGCCTGCGTTAACTACCTTTCACTATCTGCAAAGAGAGAGTACTCCTAATAGAAATGAGGGGGGGGGGCACCATTCAAAGCAGATCAGTGTGCATAAACACGAAAATGTTTTCACTTACCAAGTACTTGACATTCGACAGCTTATGATATTTGCTATTAAAAAACCATTGAAATTCACTGAAAAAACCATAGGTTATAGACCATATATAGTTAGGAATTAGCATTTACAAAACCTTGAAAATTCACTGAAAAAACCATAGGTTATAGACCATATATAGTTAGGAATTAGCATTTAAAAAACCTTATTTTACTCACACAAAACCATTGAAATTCCATATATAGTTAGTTGCACTAACTATATATCGCGCACCCGCAATCCACTGCTGATCCTGTCACATATTACATCATTCATGACATGGTCAGTGACATCACTGATGACATCACTGATGACATCTCAAATGACATCACTGATGACATCACTGATGACATCTCATTTGACATCATTCTTGTGCTAATACGATAAACCTCTTCAGACTCTAATATAACCTTAGATACACTCAGTGTATACAGACACTCACACACTGCCACTCATCCATGGAGTTACTCACACACCCAGTCAGTCATGCAAAGAAACAATCTCACTTCCATTTCTTCAACTATACAGTTAAACACACCTTACTTATTGAAACATATACTAACACATATTTACTCTCTTATACAATCCCTGATACAAGTTCACAATGATCGATACAACCACTCACTCATTCAGTGGCTCTCATGCACAGTTATTTATATATGCCAACTCTCACATGTACTGTGTTTAACATATGTACTTACTATGACATGTAGCATTGAGATATCCATTCACTCATCAATACACTCATGCACACAGTCAACTGCCCATGTAGCTGTTTCCACATGCAGTCTTGAACTCATACACCTAGTGAATAAACTGCTCACACATCTATGCATAGAGTCACACACCTTCCAGCCACCCCCACACAAACTCAATCTGCCATAGAAATACTTGGGCAACCAATTAATAACACATATAGCCTCTCGTATAGCTAATGATCAACACATGCAGCAGTTTACAGAACAACAGACATAATGATGCACAAATTAAGACAGTTTAGTCACTAACCCATGCACTCAGTGAGACACATTTAATCACTCACTCATACATTCAGTCATGCACCTACTAAATCCTTCGTCCAGACACTTATACATCTACTCATTCTTCAATATGTAAAACATATTTAAACTTCACAGAAACACACAGTCACTGGATGACGTCATCAGTGATCTCATCAGTGATGTCATTTGAGATGTCATCAGTGATGTCATCAGTGATGTCACTGACCATGTCATGAATGATGTAATATGTGACATGATCAGCAGTGGATTGCGGGTGCGCGATATATAGTTAGTGCAACTAACTATATATGGAATTTCAATGGTTTTGTGTGAGTAAAATAAGGTTTTTTAAATGCTAATTCCTAACTATATATGGTCTATAACCTATGGTTTTTTCAGTGAATATATATATATATATATATATATATATATATATATATATATATATATATATATATATATATTCACTGAACAAACCATAGGTTTCACACCAGTTATAGTTAGGAATTAGCATTTAAAAAACCTATTAAATTCACTGAAAAAAACATAGGTTTTACACCAGTTATAGTTAGCTGGAAGTTTTCCTCGCATAAAACCATTGAAATTCCCACGTTATAGTTAGTTGGACTCACTATAACTTGCGCGTGCAATGCACTGCTGATGACGTCACATATTACATCACTCATGACAGGGTCAGTGACATCACTCATGACATCACTGATGACACCATCCAGTGAATGTGTGTCTTTTTAAAAAATAAATATGTGTTATATATGCATATGTAAAAGTTGATGGAAGAATACATGTTTACATAAGTGTTTACATGGATGTTTTTTGAAAAAAAAATTGATTGGTTAACTGGTTTATTAAGTGTATCTTAGTGAATACATATATTAGAGAGTAATGTTTAAATATTTAAATATATGTATTAGTGTTTCACTTTGTGTATAAGTGGCTGCATGGGTTGGTGAGTAGCTACATGTGTATGTATATGGGTTATTAGATTTTTTTTAGTATCAGTATGAGTGTCTGTATGGTTTGGTGGTAGATGCATGAATCACTGACTCTCTGTTTGTATCTGCTTCGAAGACAGCATATGTGCAGGACTATATGGGGTATATGGGGGAATGAGTGTGTATATGTGTGTGTTAGTGAGTGAATGACTGTCTCACTAGTGTCTTTATCAGTAACTACATATGTTTTAATCTAGTATATGTGAATATTGATGTATATAAGTGAGTATATGTGTGAGTGAGGGATTGTAAGAGTTCCTGTTTAAATTAGTATGTGTTTCTATAAGTGATTGTTTAAGAGAGTATGTGTAAGTTTCCTTAGAAGTAAAGTGGTAGTGTGTGTATAGCTGTATATGCAAATAAATGGATGTTCAATAGTTTATTTGCATGTGTGAGTATGTGTGAGAGTATCTTTTGGATGACTGTCGGTGTGTAACAGGATGTATAGGTGTATCACTACATATGATGAGTGGGTATATGTATGAGTGACTATATAGAACTGTTGGTGAATGAGTGGATGTGTATATAGATGGTGGAATTATTGAATTGGTTGTTGTAAGTGGTATGGGTATCTCCATTTTTTTGAAAATTTTAGTTTCTATTTTTGAATATGTGTTTCATGGGTTACATTACAGTGAAAGGAGATCTGTCACTCTGTCACAAGGATGGTGTCATCAGTGATGTCATGAGTGATGTCACTGACCATGTCATGAGTGATGTAATATGTGACGTCATCAGCAGTGCATTGCACGCGCAAGTTATAGTGAGTCCAACTCACTATAACGTGGGAATTTCAATGGTTTTATGCGAGTAAAACTTCCAGCTAACTATAACTGGTGTAAAACCTATGGTTTTTTCAGTGAATTTAATAGGTTTTTTAAATGCTAATTCCTAACTATAACTGGTGTGAAACCTATGTTTTTTTCAGTGAATTTCAATGGTTTTTTAATAGCAAATCTTTATAAGTATAAAAAATAATAAATTTTAAAACAAATTTTATATTGTATAATTTTGTCAAATTTTTTTTTTTTTTTTTTTTTTTTAACTTGGGGCGCGCCCTGGGGCGCGTACCGGGGAGCGTCCCGTTAGCGCTATTCTCGCGAATGAAAACAACATCGTGACGTATCGCGTAGACGCGTGATGCGTCATATGACGCACAGTGTAAGCGCACCCGGAAGCACGCGTGCGCATACGATCGCGGCGCGCCCTGGGGCGCGTACCGGGGAGCGTCCCGTTAGCGCTATTCTCGCAAACGAAAACAACATCGTGACGTATCGCGTAGACGCGTGATGCGTCATATGACGCACAGCGAAAGCGCACCCGGGAGCATGCGTGCGTATACGATCGCGGAACATCTCGACGCGCTTACGCCGCGTGCCCCGGGGCGCGCCCCGGGGTGCGTAGCGTAAGCGCGTCGGGTCATGTGACCAGAAAATAACACATTCTATTGGTGCAGAAGAGTTTTGGTTTCCAAATGAGTAAAGCCTGGGTCTTGTGATCTGAAAATAACACTTCTGATTGGTTCAGGACAGTTGTTTTTCCCAAATGAGTAAAGCCTAGGTCTTGTGACCTGAAAATAACACTTCTGATTGGTTCAGGACAGTTTTTTTCTCAAATGATGAAAAACCCCACCTTTCTTCCTTATCCTGACTTTGTCCTTTGACTGAGGAAGACCTGTTTCATCTATAGAGACAATTCTTTTGTACTTTGAAATGGCTACTGTAGCAGCAACAGCTGGAGCATCTGCACCACCACCACCACCATCACCAAGAGGACCACCACAACAATACATTGGTGGTGAAGAAGAGGAGGAGGAGGAAGAGGAGGAGGAGGAGGGGAGAAGATGGCTGCCTGAACAAAATACCCCATACAAGCCAAAAGAACACATTGTATGGGAGTTTTTTTCACTCCCAGAGGGCAAGAAAAAAGTGAATGCGGCCAAGGTAACTTGCCTAATCTGTGGCGAACAACTCTCAAGGGGCAATCCAGACAAAAAATATTCATTTGGTAATAATACCATGATTCGACATATGACCCGGAAGCATCCTAACAACTATTCTCGTGCAGAGATCAGGGAACTGGCCAGTCACCTCCCCCAGTGTTCAAGGACCACCTCCAAAAGAAAGCAACCCACTCCATCTGGACCAGAAACAACGGAGACGATGCCTTGTATTCAGCCACGATTTGCAGATTTTAGAATCACATGTATTGCTTGTGGCAAGCTCATCGCCTATGGTGAAAAGAGCATGAAGCTCGTCGTCCTTGCTGGTGACAATCACAAATGCCCCAAAAAACAGTAATTTTTTCCGTTTTTTGTTTTTTGCTCCTGTTGAGCCATTTACAATTCCCTGTTTTTTGTTTCTCCCCATAAAAAATACAAAAAAAATATAAAACTGTTTTGAAAAGCCAAAAAAAGTACAAAATGTTCCAAAAAACTTAAAAAAAATATAAAACAACAAAAAGAAGAAAAAAAACAGTTCTTTTTAGAACTACCTTTCATTTATAAAAATAAACCTATATTTTTAATGAATCTCTGTCAATTTGTTTTTCTTAGGGTACGCGTACCGGGGCGCGCCCCCCAAAAAAATAGAAAAAAAAATTAAATGAAGGAGTTACCATGAGGGAAGAACACAAAGAGAGTAATGTTAAGAGAAAGAGAGCTACAGGATGAACACAGAGGGATTGTTTATTACATAGTAAAAAACAGAGAAGGTGTAATAGGCTTGAAAGTGAGAAAAGTAAAATGACTAAAGGAGCGAAAGAAGGGAAAAGAGAGAGGAAGAAGACTAAAGTAGAGATAGTGGGAGAATGTGAGTGGGTGTTGAAAGAAAAAGAAAGGACAGTAAAAAATTGAGAATGAAGGGTAGTGGCATAACCGGGATAAATGAAGAACGGTGAGTGAGGGTAAGAAAAGACCAGTTAGTGTAAGTAAAGAGGGGTGAAAGAGGGTGAAAAATTGAATTAGGATAAGACATGGGGAGTGACAAAGAGAAAGGACAAAGAGAGTAAAGAAAACAGTACCTGAATGGATTTGAGTGAAACAGCAAAGAAAGATAAGTAATGCAGGGTGTGTGACTTATAGGGAGTCAGTGGCTGTAGGTCGGGGTGTGGGTGTGTAAGGTGTGTCTGTGGGTGTGGCTGTGTGGGGTGTTTTGGTGTGGGTGGAGGTGAGGGTGTGTGAAGTATGTGTGAGGAGTGTATGGGTGTGGGGTGTATATGTGTGCGATGTATGTGTGTGTATGGAATGTGTGTGTGTATGTGAAGAGTGTGTGTGGGGGGATTTTTTGTGTGTATGAGGTGTGTGTGTGGTGTGTGTGGGGTGTATGTTAGAGGTGTGTGTATGTGTTGAGAGGGGGATGAGGTGTGTGTGTAGGAGTAAGATAAATAATTAAGAAAAACAAAATGAGTGAAGAAGCAAAGGAAGGGAACAGAGGGTAAGTGAAGTAAAGAATAGGGATTGAAAGAAGTTGAATATGAGAGGGGAAATAGGGAAATTGGAGTAAACATGGAGAATAAGAATAAGTGTGGTAAGCAGAATAAAGACACAGGAGTGAGGTTGGTTGAGAAAATATTAGTAAGCTTAAAGCAAAGGGTGATGACAAAGTACATTTTTTTAGTCATACTTACCATATAATAAATGTAACTTTAATTATTTTTTTACTGCACTTTTTATCTGTGAAAGAGAGAAGAAAAAATAAGTTATAATTAGTAAAATGTGTATTTTAAATTAAAATATACAAATGAAGAGGTTAAAAATCATAACAGTGTATCTAGAAATAAAGTAAGAGTGAAGGACACAGAAAGGGAAATAAAGTAAGGTAGAAGGATAAAAAGAGAAAAAAAGAAATAGAATGAGAGCAAATTACTAAAAGTAAGGCATATAGATTCACTGACAGAGAGGAAGAGAAGAACAGAGAAATGAACTGAAGGTAAGAAAGATACTAAAACAATGGGACTTAGCAAAACTAAATCAGGAAACCGTAGTAAGTAAAAAGATAATGACTGAGACGGAAAAGATAAACACAAGTGAACATAACACAAGGAGAGTGAGGCACTGAGGACATAGAAGTAGTGAACGAAAAATAGAGAGAAAAGGTCAAAAGTAAGGAGCAAACAAAGATA
The DNA here is from genome assembly GCF_964261635.1 of Lissotriton helveticus. Lineage (NCBI taxonomy): Eukaryota > Metazoa > Chordata > Amphibia > Caudata > Salamandridae > Lissotriton > Lissotriton helveticus. Next base: position 640,871,406 of record NC_136065.1, on the reverse strand, counting down.
AGCGAGGGAGAATGGGTAATTTATAGTGATAGAGTGCTATAATACTGCTGAGTGAGTAAACAGGAATTACTAAAAGAGCAAAGGAGGAAAATACGGAAATGGGAAGTAAAGCAGAGAGACTGAAAGCTGAAAACTTATGCAAGGGAGAGAGGGGGTGCAGACAGTTGAAATGAGAATGAGGGCTTGTCAAAGAAGTGGAGTAAAGGAACGGGGTTACAGAGAGTGAGAGAAAGACATTATAAATGAGTAAAAAGAGCTGAAAGAGGATGGAAAAAGGAAAGTGAGTGTCAGAGAATGGGAATACAATTTAATTTACACAATCCAAAGTATAGAATAACTTGTACAACATGTTACATAGTTTATTTTTGCTGTTCTCAGAATATATTGAATTTCACTTAAAACAGTGAGTTCAAATTACTCATCATATGACAGCGGGAAAAAAAAACACAATCTAAAAGATTGTGTTTTAAAAAAAACTTAGATACTGACAAATGACAAATGTACACTAATCTTTGAATGACTTACTTTTCCTTGAGGCCAAATAGTATATCATAGAGGTCCTTTTCTCGTTCCAAAGTACTTTGCTGTTCAGTAAAAAATCCATTTCATCGACTTTCTAGAAGAAAAGCTCCAAGAACATCTGAAATATTTTCATTATTTTCATATACCCCTTTTTTCAGTCATGACTCTTTACTCATTCCTGTACCTTTCCTTTTGGCCAAATAGTGTCAGATGTATGAGTATATTTTCAAATTAATTCAAAGAAACTCTGAAATGACCTTTTTTCCGACGTTCTGAAAGAAAGGCTCTACAACATTTTCACAATATTTAAGTATTTGTAAAACCATCTCTGACTCACTCATGTTCATCATTTTGTATAATACTAATATCACTTACTATGAGATCCACTTACAGTACCTATATGACAAGTCCATTTTTTATATTACCTGGATCACTTTTACTCAGAATATATTTTTAAACAGCAAAATAACCTTTATTAACTGCTCCCGTCTTCATAGGCCAATTACCTTTACCTAAATTTTGGTTGTAAAAACACTAGGTATGAATTTTTTAAGCCAAAAGGCAAACGTTGTTTGAAAGTCAAATGAGTGTCGTTACATTGGGTCCAACCTTTACAACTTTTTAAATAGCATGTGTAATGCCCTGATGTTGTAGAAGGACCTTCATGAAAAATAATAGCTGCAGTTGCAAAGGTTCTTCCTGATATCGATAACTGTGAAGCCACGAAATTTTTAATAGAAGTTGTCAATTTAGTTCCATCAGGTCTACATCGTTGGAACATTAAAATGACATACTGACCATAATTTTGTAGAAATAATGTGGACAGCATTGTAGACTTACATTGGGGACACACCATATTGTGATCCGCTGCTTTAACTAGATTATTAAAAGGCACTGATTTGCAGTCTGGTAAAGTCAAATATATAAATCTTTCAGTGTCTATTCTAGTAGTACTTGATAAAGTACAGTTGTCGCAGTCATGCTGCCATTGATAAGAAAGGCTAAAAAGATTTTTTATATCTACACCTTCATCTTCCAATACATCAAACATATACATTAAAAATTCCTGACAATCCTGCTGAATATTATGAGAAAATTGATTTTGACCAGTACATATGTCTAGAAGATTTCGAATTTCTGAAACACTTTCTATTTTTGCTCTTTCACTGGTACATTTCTCAAACACGGAATTCAACAAACAACAGAATCTTTGATCCCGATTTTCAACAATCTGTTCTTGAATATTTTGAAGAAAAAAAAACATTAACCACTACATTAGCATAGCAGTTGACACCAGACCTGTTTTCAAACTGAAATCCAACAACATCTTCAACAGAATCCTTTTTCCTTCTGCTTACAATTACAGTTTCGTCTACTTTTTGTCTTTTAGCTACTACCTCACTGCAATTACTCTCATTTCTTCTTTTTCGGCCTACCACACGTTTTTCAATCAGAGGATATTGAGGCAAATGTGGAGCATACTCTCTTCTTAACCTATTGTATTCTTTAACACAATGTAGATCTGCACAAATCTTTGTTTCATCACACTCAATCAAGTACAATCCTGATAAAGTTCTGACTCGTGATAATGCCACATATGCCATACCCTCTTTAAACACAGAACTTCCAATGTTCACCAAAGCGCTATCTACACTTAAACCTCGAGACTTATGAATTGTCACCGCATATGCCAAACAAATAGGAAACTGTTTTCGGCGAACATATAAGTCTTTCACGAGCAAAAATCTAGCTGAACAAAGACAAATTTGTTCTATTTGATCAATGCCATCAAATTTAATTTTTAAAATTTCAATTCCATCTCTATTTTTGTAATTCACAAAACCAACAACATGACCCATTGCTCCATTTACCAGACCTCTTTCAACATTTAAATTCCTTCTCAAAATGATACGACAATTTAAACACACATTCAGAGTCTTTTCAAAACCAGCATTTTTAGATATAGTCTTCTCTATGAATCCAATTTTGATTTCAAATTTTCAGACAAAATAATTGTTGCTCCCATATGCTCTATTTTATCTGTAGCTTCCAGTTTCACTATCTCTTCATTTTCTAACTTTAACATTTTGTTGTTGAACATGGAACATTCTTTCAGAGTTGGCATCAAACATATGCCAGATTTCTTCTCGTTAAATTTTCTTAAAAATATTCTCTGGAAGAATATTTTCATTTGGGTACAAATTTGAAATTAATCGTCCATGTAAAGCTTCTTTCCCTTGCTGACTTACTGTTCCGATTCTTACATCTTGTAAAATATTTTTATAATATTCATCCTTTGCCTGCCGCATATTTTGAAGCAGTTCTGCATATTTGAAGTTTAACCATATATTAACGTTTCCAATGCTTCCTAGGCACTTCCTGGTATCTTCATGCGTGAGCATTTTGAACACAGGTTGTCCTTTCACTGGAGTCAACTGCAGTAGATCTCCAAAAACAATAATGTGTTTTCCTCCAAATAAGACATCATAGTGTGTTCTAAGAATTTCTTGCATTCTCAAATGCACAAAAGCAAGCATTATATTTGACACCATGCTTACTTCATCAATGATAAGAAGTTTCATTTTCTTCAGGACTCTCGAAACTTCGGAACACGCATCTCCAGATAGCTTGTGATATTGCAATTTGTTATTATGCTCCACTGGCAGCATCAGTAAACGATGTAAAGTAATCCCTTTAATGTTATGTGCAGCCAGCCCAGTTGGAGCGGTAACAACACAAGACAGCGGTGATTCAGTCCTTTTCTGCAGATAAGTTGCAATTGCTTTAATCAGAAAACTTTTTCCAGTTCCCGCTTCTCCACTCACGTACAGTTGGACAGGCTTAAATGATGTACATGAGCACTCTTTTTTCTCATGACTGAATCCATGTTCAATCTGTTCTGTGTCTTCGTCATATATCTGTTTCTGCTCAAGGTTTAGTTGTTTCACCAAATCTTCTAAGTTAACTACATCATCTTGAGCTTGTTCCATAGCTCTTTCCACCTCATCCATGGCAGTGGCAGCTTCATTTTGTATAATTGGTCCTCCAAGTGGATCCTGACTCAATGAAGCAGAACTCTGACTGTCTTGAGAACTGTCTCTAGCAATCTCTGCAGCAATTGTGGCTTCTTGCTCTATTTCTTCGTTCAACATTTGCAGATATTTTGGAAAAACAGGGCATTCTATGGTATCCTTGATTGCATTAAAAGAATCTTCGTAACACAGAAAATCTCCAAGTAGTTCCTCTTCTGTACGCCATGGCTTAAAGAGTTGCAAAAGAGCTAAATAGTAAAATTCCCTTTTCTCTGAATTTTCGCAACTCAATTTTCGATGATTAATCAAATAGCCTTTTTTCTGTCTCACTAGACATCCTTCACACCCAATGATAGCATATATTCCATTGTTAATATCTTCTCCGATGGTTCTCTTATAAATATAGTTTTGCAGAACTTCATACAAACAACTGTTCTCAAGATGACTACTTCTATTTGGATAGTATGTATCCAACATGTTTGTCTTCAAAATATCTGTACTTTCTGGTTCTTTCTCCGCCAAATACTTTATTTCTTGTACAGATTTCAAAACTCGGTTTCGTGTTGCAGCAAGACCTAGACTCACCCAAATGATGGTTCTAGATTTGGCATAGAGACTTGCTGACGACAATCGATCAGAACATTCATATGCTCCAATTTCTCGATGCGACAACATCTTCAGACTGTAACTGTATAATTTCTTGCTTAGACTCTTTTCATGTGAAATGTCTTCCCACATTTCCTTCAGTTCTGTCTTTTCTTTTTTTGTGATGTAAGACGTCACATATCGAGCCACAGCAATAGAGTTGTCAGCAACGAACTGAATATCCATGTTAGCATTCCACATGGACAAAATCACTGAGTTGTAGTCGTTGATGTACTTGGACTCTTCGTTTCTTTTTAAATTGTATGTATTTTTTGGTGATTTCCTCGTCACAGTATGTCGCAGAGAAAACATCAAATTATTTACTCTTTCTTTAGAAATCACTGGTCGTGGAAAGCCGAAATGACATTTTGTGTAGAACTTGTCCTTGTTTCTGAATTTTCGACGACAGTACTTTCCACAACGATGGGATTGAAAGCGTAAAACTTGTTGCCTTAAACTGTTTTCCTCTGTAGTTTTCGGAACAGCACATATTGAATACTCTTCAATGAAACTCATCACTGTTTCATCCGAATCTGTTCCAAATTTGGGTGCATCTTTAATCCACAACAACATCTGTATGTGAGGAGCACCTCTCGCTTGATACTCCTTTCTCCAAAAGAAATCCAAAACCTCCCCAAGGGGAGGATTTGTTTTTGTTGGTAATAAAAGACATCATAGCTTCAAATCTATGATTGAAATATCTGCATAAATTCACTGGATCCAAAGAACACAGTTCTCCAGGTGTTTTGAATTCTATATTTTGTATATTTGCATTTGCCTCTCGTAGAAATTGAAGTAAGTCGTCCCATGCATACTCGGCACAGCTAAGAGTGAGGAACCATGTAGGAGTTCCTAAGTTTCTTAGCATACATTTCAATTCCCCATGACGACGGTACCAATACTCATTTGTACCACGCTGACATGCCATGAGATTGATTAGATGAGATTCCAAAATATTATCTTGCAGATTCACTTTCTCCATAAAGTCCCTCGCCGAAACATTTTGCAGATGTCCTCCACTTTTCAGTATATGGTTTACTGCATAAGAAAGCCCAGACAAGTCACTTTCATACAGTAGATGAAACAAATAGGGAATGCATTGACGAAACCTTGGATCTTCAGCATATAATCTTACAGTTCGATATTCAGAAGCAGGAATTTGAAGTGGACGATCGTCATATCGTCCACCTCGACCTGTTGGAAATAGCTGTGGAAAACAACGAGTTTCCAAACTTTCTTCCCATACACTAATAGGACTTCCTTTTGCTGCTTTGATTTGAAACAATTCAATTGCATTCCCCATTACTTCTTTGGAATGCAAAGGATGAACAGTACAATGTTCATATATTTCTTCACTTCTAGACACATCAACTTTTTCAATTTGGCCGCCTGAACAATCACTGTCTTCATCTGCATCTGTTTCCTCTGGTGCAACACATACATCTTTGTAATACTCATTGTTTTTGACTAAATACAACGTTGCCTTTTTGACTTTCCTAACATCCACTAAATCTTGCCAGATTTTCTTACTCTTTGTCGGAACCCCATTAACTAGAATAACTAAAGGTTCCTCTTCTACTTTTTCTATACCAATTGTAACAATATTTTTTTTTAAATCAAGAGGCAAATAAACAACTCTTCCCTTTAATCCTCTCTGTAGGAGGCAATTTCCCTATCTTATGCTCCATGCGAACAATTGCCTGAAAAGGGTGGACACATAGAATCAAAATAGACTCATATGTATTTAAATCCATCAATTCACGGGGAATGTCTACCAACTCCAGATTATTATGAACAGCTCTAGCAGGCATTCTGTTTTGATTTAATTTATCATAACAATATTTACAAATACACTGATCAGAACTCAAATCAAAACAATTCTCCACCCACAAATAAGTTGCAAAATCCTTCCACTCATAATTATTCATCTTTTCACTTTTTACGTATAAATCAACTAATCTAGTTTGATGCTTATATTGACTTCGTCGACAACACACACAAGTAAAATTCGGCCTTTCACTTGATTTCACCTTAAACCTGGTAATTTCCTGCTCAAACTTTTCTGTACTTGAAATCTGTACATTGTCTTCCACATTACCTTGGATTGCTGTGTCAATTTCTACACTATCCTCTTTTTTACCAAAATAACAAATCTCAATTTCTTCACAAATCTTCTTCACATCTAATTCAGTTCCATGCAAAAGAGCACTGTTTAATTGTTTAAGCTTAAGTGCTGGACTTTTTGCATAATACAACATTCTCACTAATTTCCTCATTTTGGTATGATGCACTGCTAACATCCTAAAATGATGAAAAACACTCTGACAGACTTTTCTAGAAAGACAAGCCAGTGAATGCCCTTGCACACCTGTGTTTTCTCTCACTCTGCAAGGATCTAAGTCTTGCAACAACTTCACTTTCTGCTTTAGACTTTTCTTACTATAGGTACGTAAGAAATTACAAAACAAATCAATTGATTCCTGTCGCACACTACAAATACGACTACACTTCCAAGTGTACACTGGACCCTTAGTACGTCTCCCTAAAACTTCATCAGTTAACACCTCTTCTGGTTCTCTAGGCACAAGTTTCTCTTTTTCAATCGGACAACCGTCTTTCACTTCATACGCTCGACCACTGGTGTCAACTGCATGCACTAAATCATTCTCCTGGAAGTAACTCTCCTCATTAAAAAATGGCTCACAACTTGAACTGTGCATCCATTCTCCTGAAAAAACTTTACAAAAATTAGTCTGATTAATTACTCTTTTCCATCTACTGTTTGATTCGAAAACATCAATTGTATTGTTAAGTGTCCTAATTCTATTGATTATTAAAATAAATAATTTTTTCTTAACTTCAAAAGCCTGATCAACAATCTTCTCTACACTTTTCTTTTTCTTATAAAAAGCAGCTCTCTGTTTACCTTTCCTAATGTTTTTTAACAAATTTAAAACCACCCTATTGCGAAACATTCATTTACGAATGTCTCTAAACTGATTCTGCCTTCTATTCCTATACATATTATTCTCTCCTGCTCCAGTTGTAGGATTCTTTGAGGTTCTCTCCTTCCTTTTCAAATTTACTCTCTTATTCTCTTTTTCTACATGCTGTCCAACAATTTTTTTGTAAGTACATATGTTCCGTATGAAATACTTAGTTGTCTTACCAGGAGCTTGGTTCCTGTTTTTTGAAGTATTTGTTGTGGAAGAGTGCTGTAATTCCGTTGCTGTTTTTGTTTTTTGGCGGTTATGTTGTTTTCTTCTCCTTTCCCTTGAGGGCATGTTTGCTTACTCTTGAAATCTTGATTTCAATCTGTGTTAAAGAAAAAAATAGCACATTATAGACCACTATTACCAAAACAACAAAGCAATGACAAAAAGCAAATGATCCATTCAGGGTTACAGATCAGGTGAGGATTCTCCAGGGGTGCACAAAAGGTGAGGCCTGTATTGAAGAGTATAGTGGAAGACAGCTCTGTCCACAGGTACAAAGAAGATGAGACCTGTGTCTAAGAGTCCAGTAGGGGATAGACTTCATGAAGTCTAGTCCACTGCACTCTTATACACAGGCTTCACCACCTATGCTTCCCAGGAAAGGCCTCTCTCCCACTACAGTCTTGATCATAAAGCTCACCTCCTCTGTCCCTCTGGACATGTCTCACCTCATCTGCACAATCTACTTCCTAATCTCAGGTAACGCAGGTGACATAATTGTGAAAAGGTCAAATTATTTTATGTAATCATGCATACACTTTTTATTTTTTCTCAAAAATGTAAAAGCTAATAATTTGCACCAAAATCGATTTTTCAATAACATTTTAGAAATACAGTGCAGGTCCTACTATTTAAACTTTCTCAAAAATGTAAAACTCATTAATTTGCAGCAAAAATATTTTAGTAGTGTAATGAAAAGCTTATACATATGACCTTTTCATTGTTTTTCAAATGTTATTCTAAAAAAAAATTATAAGGCCTAAGCAGGAATACTCATGTGATGAAGCCTGTCCAGGGAAGCACAAAACGTGAGGCTTGTGTCCAAGAGTGCAGTGGACAGGACTAAACTGGAGTAGTGTGTAAGAAAAAGCTGAGCCTCATTTATAAACCCCTGCGTCAGTTTTGCGCTACTGATGCGTCATTTTTTGTGACGCATTGGCGGCATAAAACATGTGCCTTGTTGCGCCATATTTAAAAAGTGACGCATGTAGGTAGATGCGTCATTTTTTAAACCTCTGCGCCACATTATACCTCTGTCAAGTGTAATGTACACAGAGGGTTCATTTCTCCGCAAAAAGCCTCGTAATAATGATGCAATGAAATCTATGAGATTTCACTGCGTCACTTTTAGGACACTGTTACGTCAAAATCTTGCACCTGCCTCACAGCAGGGATAAGACTGAGGCAAACGCTTTCACATGGGGCTTTCCCCATGTGATAGGATTCTGACACCTAAGCAGGAGTGCAGATGAGATGAAGACTGTCCAGGGGAGCACAAAACGTGAGGCTTGTGTCCTAGAGTGCAGTGGACAGGACTAAACTGGAGGAGTGTGCAAGAAAAAGATGAGCCTCATTTATAAACCCCTGCGTCAGTTTTGCGCTACTGATGCGTCATTTTTTGTGACGCATTGGCGGCATAAAACATGTGCCTTGTTGCGCCATATTTAAAAAGTGACGCATGTAGGTAGATGCGTCATTTTTTAAACCTCTGCGCCACATTATACGTCTGTCAGGTGTAATGTACACAGAGGGGTCATTTCTCCGCAAAAAGCCTCGTAATAGTGACGCAGTGAAATCTATGAGATTTCACTGCGTCACTTTTAGGACACTGTTACATCAAAATCTTGCACCTGCCTCACAGCAGGCATAAGACTGAGGCAAACGCTTTCACATAGGGCTTTCCCCATGTGATAGGATTCTGACACCTAAGCAGGAGTACAGATGAGATGAAGCCTGTCCAGTGGAGCACAAAAGGTGAGGCTTGTGTCCAAGAGTGCAATGGACAGGACTAAACTGGAGTAGTGTGCAAAAAAAGATGAACCTCATTTATGAGGCCCTGTGTCAGTTTTGCACTGCTAATGCGTCACTTTTTGTGAAGCATCGGCGGCATAAAACATGTACCTTTATGCGCCATATTTAAAAAGTGACGCATGTAGGTAGATGCATCACTTTTTAAACCTCTGCGCCACATTATACTTCTGTCAGGTGTAATGTACACAGAGGGGGCATTCCCCCGCAAAAAGCCTCATAATAGTGACACAGTAAAATCTATGAGATTTCACTGCATCACTTTTAGTTTTTGTTTGTTTTTTGTTTTTTAATTTCTTATATCGTGCTGGAATCAATCCCATGGGGTATCTCCGCGCTTTGCCAGCCAGAGAGGTCAAAGTCTACAAGGTGCGTTGGAGAGACTGGAATGCTTCCTGAAAGAGGAATGTTTTCAACGCCTTTCTAAAGGCCAGATGATTGATGTTCATCCTCATTTCTGTAGGAAGTTTGTTCCACAGGGCAGGGCCAACTGATGAAAATGCTCGGTCTCCCTGCCTAGCTCTTTTTGTTGCAGGGGGTTTCAAAAAGGCTTGGTTGCTTGAGCGAAGCGAACGACTGGATTGGTACAGTTCAACAGATTGGGAAAGATATTTAGGGCTATTCCCATATAAACATTTGTGAACCGTGCAGCATATTTTAAAACTAATGCGCTGTCGTATCGGGAGCCAGTGTAGCTCCATCAACAAAGGCTTAGAGGGGGTCCTAGCCTGCACACCCATGACCAGCCTAGCCGCCGTGTTCTGGACCACCTGCAAACGACCTATTGCATCAGCATTTGCTAGCGTCAGCAGGCCGTTGCAGTAGTCTAGGCGGCTAGTAACCAGAGTCTGCACGAGTGTCTTCCTATAGGTGTCAGGAAGATAAGGAAATACTCTCCGTAGAAGACCAATGGTGTAGAAGCATAGTCCTGCAGTGTGGTTGACATGCTCCTTAAGGGTCAATTTTTGGTCAATCTTGACCCCTAAATTTTTTACATGGGGCTTTGATGTGGGAACTGGGCGCAGGTCCAACGGCCAGCCACCATTCAGGAGACCATAGAAGGCTCGCCCTGCCGAAGAGCATAACCTCAGTTTTTGCAACGTTACATTGGAGGCAATTTACAGCCATCCAGTGTGACACTGCCCTCATACCCTCAGCAAAATTTTCCTTGACTGTAGGACCAAGGGAGCTGAAAGGGTAGAGGAGCTGGGTGTCATCAGCGTAGGAAACTGGTATGAACCCATACTTCCGCACAATCTCAGCAAGGGGGGCCACATATACATTGAACAATGTAGGACTGAGGCATGAGCCTTGTGGCACCCCCTTCGTGAGCGCCTTCGAGGTGGAACGATAGGGGCCCAGGCTGACAGATTGCGATCTTCCTGAGAGGAAACTCTCTAGCCAAGATAGAGCTAAGCCTCTAATTCCCACTCCCTGCAAGCGGCTGAGAAGGATATTGTGAGACACGGTATCAAAGGCCGCGGACAGGTCCAACAGCACTAGTATCATGGACCCTCCTCTATCCTGTGACATTTTGATCTTATCAGTCACAGATAGGAGGGCCGATTCAGTGCTGTGGTTGGGCCTGAACCCAGATTGAGATTGGTCCAGGCCCCCTGTCGCCTCGATGAAGTTGGAGAGGATGGTATTGGCGTGTTTCTCAGCCAGCTTGCTAATAAAAGGGAGAAGGGAAATAGGGCGAAGGCTGGAGAGCTCTGACCAAGGAAGGGTGGAGTTTTTCCGTATAGGGTTCACAACCGCTTCTTTCCAAGGTTGTGGAAGTTGTCCTTCGGCAAAGGAAAGATTAATAAGCTTCTGAATGGTAGGGCCTAATGATTCCACCAAAGGGGAAACCATTTTTGCAGGGATCAGATCAGTGGGGGAGCCAGTTTTCATGTTACCAATAAGGGTGATCAGATCTTTTAAGGTAACTTCTGGGATTGCATGGAGCGTATTATCAGGGGTCGTTGAGGGGAGGGTCTCAGGAGCCATAGTCTCCAGAGGACCTGTAACTTTTGTAATTTTCTTATATATCCCCTCAATTTTTTCCTCAAAAAACTGGGAAATGTTGTTGCAGAGATCTTGAGAAAAAACATCCGGGCTCTCACATATTACAGGATTGGTAAAGGTCTGTACGATTTTAAATAACTCTCGGGTGGAGTTACCTGCCTCTGTTATTTGGGAGGTAAGACTGACTTTCCTTGCTTTTTTGATGTTTTTATAGTAGGTAGTCATAGATGTTAAGTAACGATCTTTGTCTTCCTCCTTATGTGATCGTCTCCATATTTTTTCCAATTTCCTGCACCCCTGTTTTTCTATTTTGAGGGCCTCAGTGTACCATGCTTCCCTTTTGGCTGTGGTAGGTTGTTTGACTACTTTCTGAGGAGCCAGAACGTTAATGGCTTCCATCAGAGAGGAGTCAAATTTTGAGAGAGCTGTCTCAATGTCATCCATGTTTGTGAAGACTGGCTGTTTCCAGACCTGGGTAAACCTGTCTGGAGTGACTTTATGCCATGGCCTGCGTTTGGTCATTTGCGTGGTGGGTCGGTTAATGTGTTCGGGTAGATGAAGAAAGGAGAAATCTAACATTTTGTGGTCCGACCAATAAATATATTTGGGAGGGTGGCAATAAACATTAGGAAGGGTAGTAAAAATTAGGTCCAGAGTGTGGTCACCAGAATGAGTGGGGCCACTACTTCGGAGATGAAGGCCCAACAAAGCCAGATCTGCCAGGAGTGTAACAGTATCAGGGTGGTCTGCAATATCAATATGGAAATTAAAGTCTCCTAGTAAAATGAAGTTTTCATTCGTTTTCATATGTGGAGCTAAAAGTTCTGTCAGAGCTAGAGAGAAGCCAGCATTAGGTCCGGGCGGGCGATACACTAGGGCTCCTTTCCAGTGAATCTTAGGGCTGACTTTCAATTGAAAGATAATTAATTCCATAGTGGGTAGCAATGTTTGTTCTAAAACCCTAATATTCAGACTATCCTTATAAACAATGGCGATCCCGCCTCCTACTTTCTCCAGTCGATCTTGGCGGAGAATTTTATACCCCATAGGTATTCCCAGGGTGATAGTTGGAATAGTATGGGGTTTAAGCCATGTTTCAGTTATGAAACAGATCTCAGGCTTAGTACTGTAAATGGAGTCCCAGAGTTGCATGTGATGTTTTGGAAGGGACCTCACATTAAGTAAGAAGCTTTTCCAACCATTTGGGGTGGCTGTATCAATATTAGGATGACCAGCTATTATATTGTGATAAGTAGCTTGAAAACCACATTTTAAGCAAGAAAAAGGCCCTCCAGGGCTGACTAGCGGTTTGTTGGTACATCTGTGTGTTACCTGGGGTTGCAGAGCAAGAAGAGCCTGTGCCGAATATCTTAGGATAGGAGCATCCATGACCAAGATGTAATAAGCAAAGAGGGGAGCCCCTGGCCCCGTCCTGTCGCGGACGGGCGCAGACGGGCAGCTCTTTGGCTGGTCTTCGGCTGGGATGAGGCTGCGCGCAACCGCTGCGCGCTTCCGGTGAGGCGAAGGCTAAATAGCCCCTGTAAACAGCTAGAGCGCTAACCTCTCCCGGAAGTGCCTGGCCCTCACCTGTCCGCCCTCCGCACAACGGTAACGAATTACCGAGTCGGAACGAGGCGGGCAGGAAGTAGGATCGAGACCAGCACTCCGGTGAGTTTCTAGAGAATTAAAAGAAGTATTAAACTAAGGTAGTGCGCAAATTGCTAAAAGTGCACCAGCCTTTTTAAAAGCACAGAAATATTTAAAATGCGGCTAGAAATGCAGCATTACAGTTTCAGCATCAGTCAATTACTCTGCAGCTCGTATTCCTCGGCAGCAAGCTTGCGGTATGGAGACACTGCCACCGTCTCCCACCGCAGCTGCGCTTTGAAGAGGCTCTGCCTAAATAGCCCCTGTAAACAGCTACAGCGCTAACCGCTCCCGGAAGTGCCTGGCCCTCACCTGTCCGCCCTCCGCACAACGGTAACGAATTACCGAGTCGGAACGAGGCGGGCAGGAAGTAGGATCGAGAACAGCACTTCGGTGAGTTTCTAGAGAATTAAAAGAAGTATTAAACTAAGGTAGTGCGCAAATTGCTAAAAGTGCACAAGTCTTTTTAAAAGCACAGAAATATTTAAAATGCGGCTAGAAATGCAGCATTACAGTTTCAGCATCAGTCAATTACTCTGCAGCTCGTATTCCTCGGCAGCAAGCTAGCGGTATGGAGACACTGCCACCGTCTCCCACCGCAGCTGCGCTTTGAAGAGGCTCTGCCTAAATAGCCCCTGTAAACAGCTGGAGCGCTAACCGCTCCCGGAAGTGCCTGGCCCTCACCTGTCCGCCCTCCGCACAACGGTAACGAATTACCGAGTCGGAACGAGGCGGGCAGGAAGTAGGATCGAGACCAGCACTCCGGTGAGTTTCTAGAGAATTAAAAGAAGTATTAAACTAAGGTAGTGCGCAAATTGCTAAAAGTGCACAAGTCTTTTTAAAAGCACAGAAATATTTAAAATGCGGCTAGAAATGCAGCATTACAGTTTCAGCATCAGTCAATTACTCTGCAGCTCGTATTCCTCGGCAGCAAGCTAGCGGTATGGAGACACTGCCACCGTCTCCCACCGCAGCTGCGCTTTGAAGAGGCTCTGCCTAAATAGCCCCTGTAAACAGCTAGAGCGCTAACCGCTCCCGGAAGTGCCTGGCCCTCACCTGTCCGCCCTCCGCACAACGGTAACGAATTACCGAGTCGGAACGAGGCGGGCAGGAAGTAGGATCGAGACCAGCACTCCGGTGAGTTTCTAGAGAATTAAAAGAAGTATTAAACTAAGGTAGTGCGCAAATTGCTAAAAGTGCACAAGTCTTTTTAAAAGCACAGAAATATTTAAAATGCGGCTAGAAATGCAGCATTACAGTTTCAGCATCAGTCAATTACTCTGCAGCTCGTATTCCTCGGCAGCAAGCTAGCGGTATGGAGACACTGCCACCTACTCCCACCGCAGCTGCGCTTTGAAGAGGCTCTGCCTAAATAGCCCCTGTAAACAGCTAGAGCGCTAACCGCTCCCGAAGTGCCTGGCCCTCACCTGTCCGCCCTCCGCACAACGGTAACGAATTACCGAGTTGGAACAAGGCGGGCAGGAAGTAGGATCAAGACCAGCACTCCGGTGAGTTTCTAGAGAATTAAAAGAAGTATTAAACTAAGGTAGTGCGCAAATTGCTAAAAGTGCACAAATCTTTTTAAAAGCACAGAAATATTTAAAATGCGGCTAGAAATGCAGCATTACAGTTTCAGCATCAGTCAATTACTCTGCAGCTCGTATTCCTCGGCAGCAAGCTAGCGGTATGGAGACACTGCCACCGTCTCCCACCGCAGCTGCGCTTTGAAGACGCTCTGCCTAAATAGCCCCTGTAAACAGCTAGAGCGCTAACCGCTCCCGGAAGTGCCTGGCCCTCACCTGTCCGCCCTCCGCACAACGGTAACGAATTACCGAGTCGGAACGAGGCGGGCAGGAAGTAGGATCGAGACCAGCACTCCGGTGAGTTTCTAGAGAATTAAAAGAAGTATTAAACTAAGGTAGTGCGCAAATTGCTAAGGACACTGTTACGTCAAAATCTTGCGCCTGCCTTACAGCAAGCGTAAGACTGAGGCAAACGCTTTCACATGCAGCTTTCCCCATGTGAAAGGATGCATTACTGGAGTACAAGCATTCCATTTCATTACTGAAAACTCACTATTTTACAAAATACATTTCCTCTCTCTTGCAAACAATGCTACCAAGCATTACCCCAAAATTTTTTGGGTAGGTAGAGGCGTCATTTTTTAAACCTCTGCGCCACATTATACGTCTGTCAGGTGTAATGTACAGAGAGGGGTCAATTCTCCGCAAAAAGCCTTGTAATAGTGACGCAGTGAAATCTATGAGATTTCACTGCGTCACTTTTAGGACACTGTTACATCAAAATCTTGCACCTGCCTCACAGCAGGCATAAGACTGAGGCAAACGCTTTCACATAGGGCTTTCCCCATGTGATAGGATTCTGACACCTAAGCAGGAGTACAGATGAGATGAAGCCTGTCCAGTGGAGCACAAAAGGTGACGCTTGTGTCTAAGAGTGCAATGGACAGGACTAAACTGGAGTAGTGTGCAAAAAAAGATGAACCTCATTTATGAGGCCCTGCGTCAGTTTTGCACTGCTAATGCGTCACTTTTTGTGACGCATCGGCGGCATAAAACATGTACCTTTTTGCGCCATATTTAAAAAGTGACGCATGTAGGTAGATGCCTCACTTTTTAAATCTCTGCACCACATTATTCTTCATGGTGTAATGTATGTATTGTATATATGTAATGTACACAGAAGGGGCATTCCCCCGCAAAAAGCCTCATAATAGTGACACAGTAAAATCTATGAGATTTCACTGCATCACTTTTAGGACACTGTTACGTCAAAATCTTGCTCCTGCCTTACAGCAAGCGTAAGACTGAGGCAAACGCTTTCACATGCAGCTTTCCCCATGTGAAAGGATGCATTGCTGGAGTACAAGCATTCCATTTCAGTACTGAAAACTCACTATTTTACAAAATACATTTCCTCTCTCTTGCAAACAATGCTACCAAGCATTACCAAAAAAAAATAACACAAACCAACAGCAAACAAGCTCAGTGTGCTTCCTAATCGTTTTCCAATTACCATTTTATGAACAGAACAGAACACAGGTCCTATGTACAAGCATTCATTTTCACGACTGAAAGCCATTAATTTACCCTAAAATCGTTTTTTATTTAATATTTTATGAACAGAGCACAGATCCTATTTACAAGCATTCATTTTCACTACTAAAACCCATTTTTTTGCACTAAAATCGTTTTTCAATTAACATTTTAGAAACACTGCACAGATCCTATATACAAGCATTCATATTCACTACTAAAACCCATTGATTTGCACTGAAATCGTATTTCAATTACCATTTTAGGAACACAACACAGGTCCTATGTGCTTCATATACAAGCATTCATTTTCACTACTAAAACCCATTGATTTGCACTAAAATCTTTTTCAATTACCATTTTAGGAACACAACACAGGTCCTATGTGCTTCTTAATCTGAACTCTCTATCTAAATGAATCATAACTCACCTTTACAAATTCTTTAGGAGATTCAGAACAGTGTCAGATACACACACCAATATTTCTTTAGCAGAGCAAAAGGTATATTCTCCAGGCACTGCAACCATTAATGGCACAGAAAACCTCTATCTAATTCTACCCATATATTGCTCATGGTAACCAATCAAAACTCTTCCCTCTGTATATTCAAACCATCAGCCCTTTCTACCTGTTACCACAGCAACTCCCTCCTCACTGAGCTCTCAGGTTTAAAAGTTTATTCTACAATGTTGCAAATCACCTCAGCAAGGATGTTTGACCTGCGAATACACCAGCTTATCTGGTGCAATGTTTCTTTAAATGACTTTTTTTTAACCATTCAAATTACTTCTTACACAGAACACAACCATGCACCCTAACTTACAGTTTTCAACTATCTCAATCTACCAATCATTGCTTGTGATTCAAGAGCACTGAAACTCCACAGGTTTTTTTTGCAAACTCCTACTGTTCCAACTGCCATTTTATTCCTACACTTCATCTGACTGCACCAGAACCTCCTCTACCATGTATTCTGTCTGGATTATTGGACATAGCTATATCCACTGGGCTCAAAGGTATGCAGCTACCAGAAATTTTCACAACCTTGATTTACCAAATGTGAACATTAAATGGATTGGCCAGAGAGGATTGAGATGTCACCAATTGATACCATTGGTGAAAACCTTTTTGCATTTGCCACACCCTAACCTCATAATTCTGCACTGTGGTGGAAATGACTTAGGCACTTTGACTGGGGTAGGTCTGGAAATGCTTTTAAAGGACACCTTTGAACAAATGATGGCACTTTTTCCTCAAACTGCCTTGGTATTTTCCAACATATGCCAAAGACAGAAATGGAACTGGTCCAACCAATTTTGTCCACAATTTGAGAAAGCACGGAAACATGTGAATAAATCTGTTTCTGCTTACATGAGAGACTATGGAATGGGTTCAATATACAACAACAACGTGCGTTACAACATGCAAGATATCTACAGAGGAGATGGTGTGCACTTCTCAGATGAGGGGAATAGAATATTCCTCCTGAATTTAAGACTGTGCATTGGTACCTACTTGTAGGTACCTAAATCAGTCACAGAACCCAAAAGCTCTTTTCAGAGCTACCCTACCTCTGATCACTCCAAATGATTATCTTTTTCTAACTTTTTTCACAATTTTTCACTAAAGTACGCTCCCCGGTACGCTTCCCGGTGCGCGTACCGGGCGCCCCCCCACGAAAAATTATTTTTTTTCCCGCCTATATGGGCCTCCTAAGACCCCCTCAGAAAACCTAGAGGGTCAGGGAGTGCCTACCATGCCCCCTTATACCCATTCCCAACGTTGTTTGTCCTCCATCTTGTGTCTCAATTCTTCCGAAACACAAGATGGAGGACTCCCGTAGCGCTGCCGGTACGCGTACCGCGGCGCGCACCGGTGAGCGCTCCCTAAATTTTTTTAAAGTTAATTTACATAAATACCTCTGTAGAGATGTTCACCAAATATAGATTAGGCCATACTACATACCAGTCCCTACCATTTTCCCAAATTTGGTGGCATTCCATTGAGCCATTTGCCCTGTAGCCCTGTCTAAATATCCTGAGGTAAATTATTTGACAAAAACACATATGAAGAGTTTGGATTTACAACCAATTAAAATGTTACTTTCATTTTCTACTTTTTTTTCCTGACATTTGATTGGTTATGTACATGAATATAAATGAAAAATGAGAGGGAAACACAGCCATTTTGACTAGCACTACCTGAGGTACATTTATAAAAGATTTCCTCTGAAAACATCAACTCCTTTCTGAAAGGTAAGTTGTTCATTTGTAAGGGGAACTATGTTCTGCACTTTAACTTAAATTGGAAAAACTTTTCTGATAGTTTTTTACTGTCCCTCTGTTATAGTTATAGATTGAGATAGGCTTCTCTGTTATACTTATGGATTGAGTTAGGCTTCTCTGGTATAATTATGAATTTACTTAGGCTTCATCACATGCACTTTTTTATATTTCTACTTCATGCCTGATACCATACACTGCCCAAAAATAACTTCACTGTTAAAAACTCAGTACCTGTCTGAACTTAAACCCAACAATGCCCTAACTCTACTGATATATGCAATTTACAGCAAAAATGGAAGGTAAAGAGGAGGCCAATACAATTTCTTTTGAAATTATGGATAAAGATATTCTTAACAAAGACTTGGATTTCATGGATGAGTCTGAGGATCAACAACTAATTGACTGTCTTGAATCATTTGAATCATGTAATGAAAATTTGGAGGACATTCCGGATGATGTAATGTTAGAAGTGTTATTAAATTATGAACAATCTCAAAAATAAATTTTTATTTAATAATTAAAAATTGTTCGAGACATTATTCATTTTTATATGTAATTCATTAAATACTACTAAAATGATTATAATATAAACTGAGACTTACAGTGCAACTTTTTTGTGTTACATAGTAAATTTGCTCATAGTTACTTCCTTTCTCCCACTATATTATCTCCAATGTGTTTTTCACATCTCTTTTTCATCTCCTGCCTCCTTTCTCTCACTCTCTGTCTCTAATGCACCATATCACTGCCAATTTTGTGTAGATTCAGAAGAGAGTAAAATGTAATACTTGAAAACATCATAAGGGAGCAGGGTACACTACCATGTGTGGTGGGGGGAGGTGTGTGTGGGGGATGGTGGGGTGTGTCTGTGAGATGTGTGTGTGTATGTGTCTGGGGGGGTGAGGTGTATAGGTGTATGTAGGTGTATGGGGTATGTGGGTGTGGGTGGGGGTGTGGGTGTGGGTGTGTAAGGTGTGTGTGTGGGTGTAGGTGTGTGGGTTGTTTGAATGTAGGTGGAGGTGTGGGTGTGTGAGGTGTGTGTGGGGGGTGTGTGGGTGTGGTGGGTATGTGTGTAAGATATGTGTGTATGTGTGGGATGTGTGGGTGTGTCTGTGAGGTGTGGGTGTGTGTGTGTGTGTGGCTGGGGAGGTGTGTCTGTGGGATGTGTGGGGTGTGTCTGTGAGGTATCTGTGTGTGTGTGTGTGTGTTGGGGGGGTGGTGAGGTGTGTGTTTGAGTGTGGGTGTGTGGAATGTGTGGGTGTGGATGTGTAAGGTGTCGGTGTGGGGTGTTTAGGTGTGGGTGGAGGTGTGCGTGTGTGAGGTGTGTGTGGGGAGTGTGTGGGTGTGGGGGTGTGGGGTTGTGTGCGTGTGGGTGTGTGTGGGACGTACTTGTAGGTACCTAAAACAGCCACAGAACCCAAAAGCTCTTTTCAGAGCTACCCTACCTGTAATCACTCAAAATGATTATTTTACACTATTATTTTAACTATTTTTCACCAAAGTACGCTCCCCGGTACGCTCCCCGGTGCGCGTAACAGGCGCTCCCCCCGCGAAAACATAAAAAAAATGTTAAAAGAAATTTCCCCGAGGGACCCTTTTATGGCCCCCACATCAAACCTAGGGGGTCAGGGGGGATCTACCCTGCCCCCTTTTGGTTATTTCCCCCTTTGTTTTTACCACCTCTTGTGTCTCGATCCTACCGAGACACAAGATGGTGGCAGCTCCGGACTGTTTCGAATGTTTACAGACACCCGAGAGCCAATCAGCTTTCTGTGCGCAAATAGCGAGGCGCGCCCGGAGCGCTCCCCGGTGCGCGTACCGGGGCGCGGCTATAGATATATAAATTTTTTTGAACCTAAATTACTCAAAATCCTCTGGAGCACATATCTTGAGACATAGCAAAGGCACATCAGGCTACCAGTCCCTCCAATTTTGCCAAGTTTGGTGAAAATCCATTCAGCCGTTCGAGCTAAAAGTGCGACTGACCGCCCTATGGAAATTAACATGGGGAAAACAAGTTTTGGGACCCCTCTTTTATCTCGGCCCCCGCATGACGAATCCCCCCCCCAAACTGTCAGGGAAGGACCGGAGCGCCACGAGGCAAAGTTGAGGAAAATTTCAGGCAGATTCCTCAACCGGCGCCAAAGTTATTCCCAATAGAATGTTGCGATTTCCCTATGGAAATCAATCCTAACTATAACTACCTACTGGCGACTGCCAGTAGGTAATATATATATTACCTACTGGCGGTCGCCAGTAGGTATATATAGTTAGGATTTTTTCTCTATGGGATTTTTGAAAATTCTATGTCTAATAACTTTGGCGTTTGTGGACAGAATTGGCTGAAATTTTCAGGAAAATGGCACATTTTGTTTCTGAGCAGCCCCTGAAAATTTTGGGGGGGTTTGTCAAGGGGGGGCCGAGAAAAAAGGGGGGTCCCAAAACGCGTTTTTCCCATGTTAATTTCCATAGGGCGGTTGGCCTCACTTTTAGCCCGAACGGCTGAATGGATTTGCACGAAACTGTGCCTTTTGTAGGTCTCAATATATGTGCTCCAGTGGATTTTGAGAAATTAACGTTTAAAAAAAGATATATATCTGTAACAGCGGACCGGGCAGCGCTCCAGTACGCGTACTTTTCGCGCAACGGAGCTTTGTGAAGCGAAGCTGATTGGTTCTCCGGCGTCTGTAAACATTCCAAACAGTCCGTAGCGGCCGCCATCTTGTCTCTCGGTAGGATCGAGAGACAAGAGGAGGCCAAAGCGAAGGGGCAAATGACCATAAGGGGGCATAGTAGATCGTCCCTGACCCCCTAGGTTTGATGTGGAGGCTTTGAAAGGGTCTCGCAGGGCAAAAAAAAAATATACCGTTTTTTTAGTTTTTTTGCGAGGAGTGCGCCCGGTTCGCGAACCGGGAAGCGTTCTGGGGAGCGTACTTTCTTGAAAATTAGTGAAAAAAGTTAGAGTAAAATAATAATTGTGAGTGATCAGATGTAGGGTAGCTCTGAGAAGAGCTTTTGGGTTTATGGTACATTTAGGTACTTATAAGTAGGTACCAATGCACAGTCTTAAATTCAGAGTGAAAATTCTGTTGCCCTCATCTGAGAAGTGAACTCCATCTCCTCTGTAGATATCTTGCATGTAGTAACGCAAGTTATTGTTGTACAGGGAGCCCATTCCATGGTCTCTCATGTAAGCTGAAACAGATTTGTTTACATGCTTCCTCGATTTCTCAATTTGTGGACAAAATTGGTTCGACCACCTCCATTTTTGTCTTTGGCATATATTTGAATATACCAAGGCAGTCTGAGGAAAAAGTGCCATCAATTGCTCAAAGGTGTCCTTTAAAAGCATTTCCAGACCTACCCCAGTCAAGGTGCCCAAATCATTACCTCCACAGTGCACAATTCAGGTCAGGTTTTGGCAAATGCATAAAGGTTTTCACCAATGGTATCAATTGGTGACATTTTAATCCTCTGTGGCCAAACCACTTAATTTCCACATCTTGTAAATTGAGGTTAGGTAAATTCCTGTTTTCAGCGTACCTTTGAGCCCAATAGATATAACTATGTCCAACAATCCAGACAGAAAACATGGCGAGAGAAGGTTCTCCTGCAGTCAGATGAAGTGTGGCAATGAAATGGCAGTTGAAAAAATGAGAGTGTAAAATGAAAAAAACTGAGGAGTTTCTGTGTTAATGAAGCAGTAAGAGTGATTGGTGGATTTTGATTGCTGAAAACAGAAAGTTAGTGTGCATGGATGAGTTCGTTGAAAGATGTATTTTGAGTGGCGAAGAAAAAATCATTAAATGAAAGAATGCTCTGGATATGCAGGTGCACTGAGAGTTCAGAGTTCAATTGCAACATTGTTGTGTGAACTTGGAAACACCAGAGGTCTTGCAAGAGGTGGTTGCTATGCAGAAAAAGCAGAGAGGGGGCAGAGGGGGGAAGGGTTTTGCTTTGAAAAAAAGTGAGGGAAGAGTTTTGATTGGGTGACATGAGAGATATGTGTGAGGAATTACAGCATTTCTGTGCTTTTGATAGCTGCAGACTCTGGAGTGCATACCTTTTGCTCTGCTGAAGACAAATTGGTGTGTTTCTGAGACTGTTTTGAAACTCAAAGTATTTGCTAAGGTGAGAAAAGATTTCTTTAATTTAGATAGAAAATAGTGTGCTTTAAGGAGAAAATTATGAAGAAAGTTGTGTTTTTCAAATGTTGCTTTGTCTCAAGTGTTTTACAAATAGATTTTGTTTCTTTGAGAAATTGTAATTGGAGAAAATGTGAAGTATTAGTACTGACAGGGCTTTTATGTGCATAGGAGCTGTGGAGTGTTTTCAAATTATGACTTGTAAATCGTTTTTGAGAAAAAGCAATGGTTTTAATATTGATGAGAAGGACATAATGGTGTCTGCTTCTTTATAAGGTAATTGAGAGTCTCTGATGTTATTTTTCCCATTTCAATGTAAGAAGTTTGTCTGTGGAGCAAATTGCTTGTAAATATGCTCCCACCTGTGCATGGCAAATTTAGATTTTGAATGTTTGCGTTACATAGGCATGTTAAAGGTGACTGAAACATGCTGCAAAGGCAATCAAAAAACGCTTTTATGTGTCTTAAGGACATTTTAAGTCATTTCCCCATGTGCAGTGTTTTCAAATTATGAGTTGAAAATCGTTTTTGAGGTAAAGGAATGTTTTCAAAATTTATGTGCGCCATATGCCCCCAAATTTCTTTTTCAGGGGTGCAGCAGGGTGTTCTTGAGACACTCCTGCACCCTCGGAAAAATTCGTAATTTGCGATGAGGTAATTGCTAATCGCAAATTGCACCTTCATTCCTATGGGCCTCCTGCTGCATGGAAATGAATGGGTAATTTGTAATTAGCAAATAGGTCATCGCAAACTAGGAATGGTAAAGAATCTCTATTTATTCCTTAAAGTTCGCTATTTAGGAAATGCAAAAAACTTTGATGATACATATGGCGGTTCATCTCTAACAAGATAAGAAGCATAGGGATAGATTTATGATGACTGGTGCATCACCAGGGATGTGTTAGTCATTCTGTGCCGCTGTTCCGTCACCTATGGTGTGCTGCATTTACAATGCGGCGCATCATGGGGCAAAAACAGCACAGATGCGTGACGTATCTGTGCCGTAAAGGTGGCGCATTGCTGGAGTTGTATCGCAAGTGTGATGAAGCTCCAGCAAGGCTCAGGGGTGCCCCTGTCGCAGGGTTTCTGTTCTCACACAGAACTGTGGACAGAGGATTGGAACCTCGGCGAATTAGGGTGTCCCAAAACTCACCTTAGTAATCAAAACCCCTTAGCAAGCTAGGTACAGTGTCACATTGGATATAACAAACTCTCAATGTTTAGACAATCCAGAATATGAACTTATAGTACCTCAGGATACGTGGAACTCATGAACAGTCGGTCGTTATATATTTCTTAGAAACCAGAACATGGAGTTAAGAAGAACACATGTGTATTTGAAATGTTTATTTACTAATGCCGTCTTCTCAGGCGTAGTATCTTAGATAATACAAGTACACATATTATCAGTAGCAAAATTACCAGCATAGTTACTAGTACATAAAAAGCGAATGGTGACAGTATGTTAACATGCTGTAAATGAATAAGAGTTAGCAACACTTATAAGCAGCCGCGGGCCGTGGAGGGAGTTACGGTGGGGCAGGGAGGCGGGGAGGGGGAGGGGCAGGGTGGAGAGGGCTCCACCCTGCCCCTCCCCCTCCCCGCCTCCCTGCCCCACCGTAACTCCCTCCACGGCCCGCGGCTGCTTATATCTCACCCTCCCTAATACACATAATATATTATTTGCTAAGAAGGTCTCTTTGTGTTGGTTTAGGGCGTGCCGATACTTTAGTGTCTTAGATTTGAAGGAATCACATCAGCATACACCAGCTCTCTCTTCATGTGAACCGCATCAAGTGTTGTGTATGTGTGTTCGGCAAAGCAATATAAAACCCGCCTCATGCCCAGAATTGGCAGAAGCTGTACTTATGTTATGAGTATGAAGTCGTGGAGATCAGACCTCATAACAATTCTGTATCGTGTTGTTCTTGAAACTTCAGCACTCGCTGTACAGATATAGTTTAACAAGTAAAGCAGATAGTAGAGCAATAACATATTATTGTCATGTAAATCACGATGAACTATTAGGTTGAAAGCTAAAGCAACAACTAAGTGTCGTGTGCAGAAGTTGCAAAAAAGGAAAAATGGCGTTTAAACCGGTAATGAGTCCATGCTAACTTAACACGGTGTAAAGATATCCAGGACCTAGATGACACCTCCCCATGATCCGGAAACGAACTGAATAAGATAATAGAAGTGCCATCTCATGAGAGCAGATTGCAAGTTTATATGTGGACGGTCCGCAAGGTAAAACATTAAAAACTAGGAAAATTTAATGCTAAAGAAAAATAAAACAGCCAAGTACTTTATCGAGTCTTAAGCCAATAGGCAAGCTAAATAATAAAAACTTGACAAATAAGTCAATGAATTGTCAATGAAATGCTAGTACTCAGCATATCAAACATGAAAAAGGTCTATGACATAACTGTGTATGCAAAATAAGCTGCAACAGCCTCCAATAGGAAGTCACCGTCTTCATCCGAAAAGAGTTCAGCCATCCAATTAAAAAGCGGAAAAGAACATACGTGCTCTCCCAGCACCGGATCCTCTATCAACATCAGAGGACAGCTCGGTGGGTTTTCAAGAAAGCTCTGTTCCAAGAAAGACTGTGTTGCCGCCAGTAAATTCCAGGGACCATTTAGTCCATGCATCAATGCCACAGCCATAATCCTTTCGCCAGGACAAACCAACTCGTGAGTAATGATCGGAGTCATCAGCTGATTAAAGTCGACGTCAGGAGAAACCGGTCCGCAGAGACACAAATCAATGGCCCAATCGAAATCACAGGTCAGGCAGTGAAATACAGGCTGGACACAGGTGAAGTAGGAGAATCGAAAAGATAATCCATATGCCGTGCTTAATATCGCCAACGGCATTGTGCCATAATATTCTAGCATGCGATTGCGGAACAGTGTCAGCAGCTGCAGGGCGGGAGCTTGCACAGGAGGGACATCCATATTTAAAAATGTAAAAAAGCACAAGAGCGTCCGCTGGTAATGCAAGTAAAAATGGGAATCCACGAAGCAGAGTGGAAAAAATAGAATGAAAGAAAGCAGGGATGACTCCAAAGATTTTCTCAAATGAAGTCACGAGACCACTGGTAACAACTTTAAAAAAGTGCGCCAGGCCCTTTGTGGAGGACGCGTTAGAGATAGTCCGAACCATCTTGCTGAAATGGAAAGGCGAATCTGTATTTAAAAGGGTCTGCACCTCTGTACGGGTGTTCGCTATGTGAAGCACGAAAGTTTCACGGGCCGAAGTCAAGGCCACCTCTCTCTGAGACAAAAGAGCTCTTATTCTTGTCATGCCGTTGAAATGTGCTCCCAAGGTTGGTATTTGTGGCCAGATTGAAAACTCCCTATGTTCATGTGTGGGAGGAAATAGAACATTTCTGCAGCAAATAACCCGTTCATTTACTGTTACGATAAAAGGAATACTTTTAATTAACCCAGAACAATCTTCATTATTGAGCATCAAATAACTACCATTTTCCAAGAACTTGAACGTGGGGATGATAGCAGGAACTGGTGTGCCTTGCAACACGCAAGCCATATTTGGTCGGTGTTTGTTGCATGAACCGTGTAACTGTATGTAACTGTATGTGCCTACACATTAGTGAATGATCTGGCGTCTCAGTGCATTCCTCTCCATTCAGATAAACTTCTTGATCATCTTTGAAAATCTGTATGTGTATGGAAGCGACCAGACCTCATGAAGAAAACCACTACCTAAAGGTTAATAACGACCTATTGGTATATATTTCATACAATTTGAAAACTTATATAAAGCAAAAGGCAGCGTTATTAAACCGTGGATAAGGCACGTTGCCAAAGCAGTCAACCTTTTGGATTTATACTGGAAATGTTAAAGGAAGAATTACGGAGTAGGGCCTGTAAATCTTTAATGGACAACGAGTAAAATTACTCCAACCATCATATTCCTCTAACTCCGGGATAGTAGGGGTGTTTAATTTTTTAGAAGTAGCCAATCCAAAGCATTTGGTCTGGGAAATTGTTTCATTCACAAACAACATATGATTTGGGATGAGACATGCACGGTGGAAAGCCTCAGTGCCTTGTACCTGCCAGGTTCGTGAACCCCAAACTGATGTAGATCCTGGATATTTTTACTCTGTGTTAAGTTAGCATGGGCTCATTACTGGTTTAAACGCCATTTTTCCTTTTTTGCAACTTCTGCACACGACACTTAGTTGTTGCTTTAGCTTTCAGCCTACCTGCGTCAAGATCTATGCCTGCTTCAAGCAGGCGCAGGGTTTTGATGTAGCTTTGTCCTATCTGATTGTAAATGCGGCACACCGTGGGTGGCAGAGCAGCGGTGCACGTTAACTGGTGCATCCCTGGGGATGTGCTAGTTAATATAAATCTGCCCCTTTACATTTAATTATGTGCAGGGGACACAGAGTAGGTGAGGTTTATCCAAGGTTAAGAAGAGATGAGTCCTGTTCAGTGAAAAATTGGAGATAGGCTTCAGTATATTATATACTTAAGTAGTGTGTTAAGTTTTTGATGACTGTTATTAATTTACTGTTGGGTAATAGTGGTTTATAACATTTTTTATTATATTTTACCACAGATTCAACTGCAGATTATTTCAAGATTTTAGGATGCCAAGCAAAGAAAGAGTGAGAAAGGCTGCAAAACGTCAAAGACAGCAGGACCATGGAATAATGCAGCAGTCCTCTAACAAAAAGATTTGTCAAGTCACCAAGAAAGCACCGGGTAAGAGTCCAAAAACAGTCATAAGAAATATGTCTAGTAAAAAAAATATTACTACAGAAAATGTTTCAGTCCAGAAAAGGAGAAACAATTCAAATGGTGAGGAAAGGCCAATGAGAAATGTTACTGCTAGAGTAAGAGATAACTCTATGCATGAAAGTAGAAGGAAACAACAGTTTAGGGACATTCGTAAACGAATGTTCCGCAACAGGATAATTGGGAATTTGTTAAAAAATATTAAGAAAGGTCAACAGAAAGTGGTTTTTTATAAGAGAAAAAAAATAGTTGAGAAAGTTATTGATCAGGCATTTGAAATTAAACGTAAGTTATTTATTTTGACAATCAATAGAATTAGGAAGCTAAACAAGGCAATTTATGATTTCAAAAGAAATAGTAGATGGAAGAGAATAGTTAATCGTAGTAATTTTTGTGAAGTTTTTTCTGGAGAATGGATGCATAGTTCAAGCTCTGAGGCATTTTTTAATGAGGAGAGTTATTTCCAGGATAATGATTTGGTGCATGCAGTTGACACCAGTGGTCGAGCTTATGAAGTGAAAGATGGTTGTCCAGTTGAAAAAGAAAAACTTGTGAGAACAGAGATAGAAGAGGTGTTAGGTAATGAGGTTTTAGGGAGACGTCCTAAGGGTCCTGTGTACACCTGGAAGTGTAGTAGTATTTGCAGTGTACGACAGGATTCCATCAATTTGCTTTGTGATTTTATACGGTCATTTAATAAGAAAAGTTTGAAGCAGAAAAGGAAGTTGTTGCAAGAATTAGATCCTTGCAGAGTGAGAGAAGTGATAGGTTTGCATGGTCATTCACTGGCTTGTCTTTCCAGGAGAGTATGCCAGAGTGTTTTTCATCATTTCAGGATGCTAGCAGTGCATCATAATAAAGTGAGGAAATTAGTTAGAATGTTGTATTATGCTAAGAGTCCAGCAATTATGCTTAAACAATTATGCGCTGCTCTTTTGCATGGTTCTGAAATAGATGTGAAGAATATATGTGAAGAAATTGAGTTTTGTTACTTTGGAAGTAAAGAGGAGAATGTTGAAATTGACCAAGAAGAAGAGAGTAATGTGGAAGATAGTGTACAGGTTTCCAGTACAGATAATTTCCAGAGGGAAATTGCGACGTTTGAGGTGAAATCAAGTGAGAGGCCAAATTTCACTTGTGTGTGTTGTCGACGCACTTATTATAAGAATCAGACTAAGTTAGTGGATTTATATGGAAAAAGTGAAAGGGAAAATAATAGTGAATGGAAGGATTTTACAACATACTTGATGGTAGAAAATTGTTTTGATTTGGGATTGGATCAACGTGTGTGTACTTATTGTTGTAACAAATTAAATCAAAACCAGATGCCTGCTAGAGCAGTTCATAATAATCTGGAATTGGTTGAGATTCCTTCTGAATTGAAGGATTTAAATACTTATGAATCTATTTTGATTCAAAGTATCCATCCCTTTCAGGCTATTGTAAGAATGGAGCCAAAGACAGGGAAATTGCCTCCATCAGATTTACAGAGAGGATTAAAGGGAAGAGTTGTTTATTTGCCTCTAGATTTGAAGAAAAACATTAACACAATTGGAGTAGAAAAAGTGGAAGAGGAACCTCTTGTTATCTTAGTTAATGGGGTTCCGACAAAGAATAAGAAAATATGGCAAGATTTAGTAGATGTTAGGAAAGTCAAAAGGGCAACATTGTATTTGAAAAAATATAATAAATACTATAAAAATGTATATGTTGCAGAAGAGGAAGTAAGTGAGGAAGAGGATAGCGATTTGTGTGCTGGTCAAATTGAGAAAGTAGAACCCTGTACTAGTGAAGAAATATATGAACATTATAGTGTTCATCCTTTGCATTCCAAGGAAGTCATGGGGAATGCTATTGAGTTGTTTCAAATGAAACAAGCGAAAGGGAGTCCCAATTGTGTTTGGGAGGAAAGTTTGGAAGCTCGGTGTTTCCCACAGC
This sequence comes from Lissotriton helveticus, assembly GCF_964261635.1. Lineage (NCBI taxonomy): Eukaryota > Metazoa > Chordata > Amphibia > Caudata > Salamandridae > Lissotriton > Lissotriton helveticus. The sequence continues at coordinate 640,842,329 of NC_136065.1, read as the reverse complement.
TTTTTCCAACAGGTCAGGGAGGAAGATATGATGAGCGACCTCATCAAATTCCTGCTTCTGAATACCGGACTTTGCGATTGTATGCAGGAGATCCTAGGTTTCGACAATGCATTCCTTATTTGTTTCATCTCCTGTTTGAAAGCGATCTGTCTGGACTGTCATATGCAGTGAACCACATCTTGAAAAGTGGTATACACATGCAAAACATCTCGGCAAGTGACTTTATGGATAAAGTCAATGTCCAAGACAGTATTTTGGATTCTCACCTGATTAATCTCATGGCGTGTCAGCGTGGTACTAATGAGTACTGGTACCGTCGTCATGGTGATTTAAAATGTATGCTGAGGAACTTAGGAACTCCCACATGGTTCCTCACTTTGAGCTGTGCTGAGTATGGCTGGGAAGACTTACTTGAATTTCTACGAGAGGCAAATGCTAACGTAGAAAACATCGAATTCAAGACACCCGGAGAACTGTGCTCTTTGGATCCAGTCAATGTATGTAGGTACTTCAATCATAGATTTGAAGGTATGATGTCTTTCATCATGAATAAGAAGAATCCACCTCTTGGAGAGGTGTTGGATTTCTTCTGGAGGAAGGAGTACCAAGCAAGAGGTGCTCCTCATATACATATGTTGCTGTGGATCAAGGATGCACCTAAATTTGAAACGGATGCAGAAGACTCAGTGATGAGTTTCATAGAACAGTATTCTACGTGTGCTGTTCCAAACGCAAAGGAGAAAAAAAGCCTAAGAGAAAAAGTTCTACGTTTCCAAAGCCATCGATGTGGAAAGTACTGTCGTCGTAAATTCCGGAACAAAGACAAGTTCTACACCAAATGTTGTTTCGGCTTTCCACGACCGGTGATTTCTAAAGGAAGAGTGAACAGTTTGATGTCTTCGCTGCGACATAATGTGATGAAGAAATCACCTAAAAACACATACAATTTGAAGAGGAACGAAGAGTCTAAGTACATCATCGACTACAACCCGGTGATTTTGTCCATGTGGAATGCTAACATGGATATACAGTTTGTGGCTGATAACTGTATAGCTGTGGCTCGGTATGTGACATCTTACATCACCAAAAAAGAGAAGACAGAATTGAAGGATATGTGGGAGGACATTTCCCATGAAAAGAGCCTCAGCAAGAAGTTGTACAGTTTCAGTCTGAAGATGTTGTCGCCTCGAGAAATCGGAGCTTACGAATGTTCTGACCGGTTGTCTTCAGCAAGTCTCTATGCCAAGTCCAGGAGTATCGTTTGGGCGAGTGTTGGTCTTGCTGCAACGCGTAATCGAGTTCTGAAACCTGTGCGGGAAATTGAGTATTTGGCGGAAAAGGAGCCAAACAGTACCGACATTTTGAAGAGCAACATGTTGGATACATATTATCCAAATCGAAGCAGTCACCTCGAGAATGTTTGTCTGTATGAGGTTCTGCAAAATTACATATTCAAGAGGAACATCAAAGAAGATACTGAGAAAGGAGTGTATGCTGTAATAGGAAGTGAGGGATGTCTGGTCAAGCAAAGAAAATGCCACTTGATAAACCATCGAAAATTGAGTGGCGAATCTCCTGAAAAAAAGGAGTTTTTCTATTTAGCACTTTTACAACTTTTTAAGCCTTGGCGTGCAGAAGAGGAACTGCTTGGAGATTTCCTTTGTTACGAAGACTCATTCAATGCTGCCAAGGAGACCATAGAATGTCCTGCTTTTCCCAAATATGTAGAAATGTTGAATGTGGAAATTGAGCAGGAAGCAACGATTGCAGCCGAGATTGCCAGAGACAGTTCTCAGGACAGTCAGAGTTCTGCTTCATTGAGTCAGGATCCACTAGGAGGACCTCTTATCGAAAATGAAGCTGCCACTGCTATGAATGAAGTGGAAAGAGCCATGGCACATGCTCAGGAGGATGCGGTTAACTTAGAAGAGTTGGAAAGACAACTCAACGTTGAGCAGAGGAAAATATATGACGAACTTACCATGCAAATTGATCATGGATTAAGTCATGACAAGAAAGAGTGCTCATGTACGTCGTTGAAGCCTGTCCGACTGTACGTGAGTGGAGAAGCGGGAACTGGAAAAAGTTTCCTTATTAAAGCAATTTCATGTTATTTGCAGGAAAGGACAGAGTCATCGCTGTCTTGTGTTGTCACCGCTTCAACTGGACTGGCAGCACATAACATTAAAGGGATTACTTTACATCGTTTACTGATGCTGCCAGTGGAGCATGACAACAAATTAGAATATCACAAGCTATCTGGAGATGCTTGTTTTGAAGTTTCAAGAGTCTTGAGGAAAATGAAACTTCTTATCATTGACGAAGTAAGCATGGTTTCCAATGTCATGCTTGCCTTTGTGCATTTGAGAATGCAAGAAGTTCTCAAAACAGAGTATGATGTGTTATTTGGTGGCAAACACATCATTGTTTTCGGAGATCTTCTGCAGCTGACACCAGTGAAAGGGCAACCTGTGTTCAAAATGCTCACGCATGAAGATACCAGGAAGTGCTTAGGGAGCATTGGCAACGTCAATATATGGTTAAACTTCAATTATGCTGAACTGCATGAAAATATGCGTCAGGCAAAGGATGAAGTTTACAAGACTATTCTACAAGATGTTAGAATTGGAAAAGTGACCGAGCATGGGAAAGAAGCTTTACATGCACGATTACTGACAAATTTATATCCAGACGAAGATGTTGTGCCTGAGAATATTTTTCAGAAAGTTACTGAGAAAAAATGTGGAATATGTTTGATGCCAACTCTTGCAGAATGTGCCAAATTCAACAACAAAATGTTGCATTTAGAAAAGCAAGAGATTGTGAAACTGGAAGCTATTGACAGAGTAGAGCATATGGGATCAACAATTATTTTGTCTGAGAATCTGAAAACAAAATTGGATTCATTAGAGAAGAGTATATCTAAAACTGCGGGTTTTGAAAAGACTCTGAATGTGTGCTTGAACTGCCGTATAATTTTAAGAAGGAATTTACATGTTGAAAGAGGTCTGGTAAATGGATCAATGGGTAATGTTGTTGATTTTGTGAAATACAGAAATAGAGATGGAATTGAATTTTTAAAAATTAAATTTGATGGCATTGAGGAAGTACAGCTAATTGCTCGTTGTTCTGCTAGATTTTTGCTTGTAAAAGACTTATATGTTCGTCGTAAGCAGTTTCCTGTTTGCTTGGCATATGCGGTGACAATCCATAAATCGCAAGGTTTAAGTGTAGACTGTGCATTGGTGAATATTGGCAGTTCTGTGTTCAAGGAGGGTATGGCATATGTGGCATTGTCACGAGTTAGGACTTTATCGGGATTGTACTTGATTGAGTGTGATGTCACAAACATTTGTGCGGATCTAGATTGTGTTAAGGAATACAATAGGTTGAGAAGAGAGTATGCGCCACATTTGCCTCAGTATCCTTTGTTTGAGAAACGTGTGGTAGGCCGGAAACGAAGAAATGTGACCAATACTGGGGAGGTTGTAGCAAAAAGACGAAAAGTCGATGAACCTGAAATTATAAGCAGAAACAAAAAGGATTCTGTTGAAGATGTTGTTGGTTTTCAATTTGAAAACAGTTCTGGTGTCAACTGCTATGCTAATGTAGTGGTTAATGTTTTGTTTTCTCTAGAAAATGTAAAAGAAGAGATTGTGGTCAATTCTGATCAAAGATTTTGCAGTTTGTTAAATTCTGTGTTAGAGAAATGTAGCACTGATAGAACAAACATAGAAAGTGTGTCTGAAATTCGAAATCTGTTAGACAGATGTTCAGGCCAAACACAATTCTCTCAAAATAGTCAGCACGATTGTCAGGAGTTTTTAATGTATATGCTTGATGTATTGCATGATGAAGGTGTAGATGTAGATCACCTGTTTGGGCTTTCTTATCAATGGCAGCATGACTGCGAGAAGTGTAGGGTATCAAGTACTACTAGTGTAGACTCAGAAAGATTTATATATTTAACTTTGCCAGACAGTAAATCAGTGTCTTTTAATAAGCTAGTAAAAGCAGCTGATCACAACATGGAGTGTAGCCAATGTAAATCTGAAATGATGTCCACATTATTTATACGAACATATGGCCAGTATGTCATTTTAATGTTCCAACGATGTAGGCCAGATGGAACAAAATTGACAACTTTAATTAAAAATTTTGTGGCTTCACAGTTGTCAATATCAGGAAGGACTTTTGTAACTGTAGCAATTATATATCATGATGGTCCTTCAATAACATCAGGACATTATACAGCTTATTTAAAGTGTAGAAATGGCTGGTCATTCTGCAATGATTCTGTTTTAATTTTCAAAAAAAAATTGCCGTATGACCTTAAAAACTCTTACCTGGTGTTTTTAAAACCAAAATTTTAGGGAAAGAATCTCGGGATGTGCTCTGAGGAATTTCAAGAAGTTCTAATGGCTCCTACACGATTTGGCCTTGAGGATAAGTGTAGTATAGAGACATAACTTCTTATCATAACACTGGACGTCATGGAGAAATACGTGCACTTTGAATGAGTTCAGAAAAACTGTTTCTTTTTATAAGCTAATTGAAGCAGCCAATCAAAACATGGAGTAGAGGGAATGTAAGTCTGCAATGCTGTCTACTGTTTTACATTGCTTTGTGATTAAAAGTGATGTAGAGAATTAAATAATTGTACTAGTCATAAAGGTAGTGTAAGTCTGCTTCATAGTAAGCAGTATCAGTGTGATAGGAAATGTAGAACATGATTGAGCAAGAAGGGGAAGATATTACTAGTCCAGGATTGTGAAAATGATCTTCAACATTTTAATTGTGAAAGTTGCGGAAATACAACATGACGGGATTGGTTTAAAAGAATTCTAAGAGTTTTAAATGGCTCAGACACGATTTGGCCTTGTGGAAACGTGTGGTAGAGAGCGAGAAGTCATTTATTGTATGTAACATGTTTTTGAAAACAATGGAGGTTTTCTTTCAGAAAGTGGCGGGTTGAAAGTAATAACAGCACAACAGAGTGTAAGCTGTTCATAGGACATCCTTGGCCGTCATGGAAAGTAAGTTAACTTTAAGGAGTTCTGAATTCTGATTCGTTATGTTGTATGGGTTTTTTAAACACAATCATTTTGATTGTGTTTTTTTTTCCCCGCTGTTATATGATGAATACCTTCAAGTCACTGTTTTAGTGAAATTTGATACATTCTGAGAACAGCAAAAATAAACCATTTAACATGTATAATTAATTCTGTTCTGTTTGCATTTATGATGTACATGTAGAACTGTGTAGGAGGCATGGAGAAGGTGAGGCTTCTGTAAGTGTCAAAGTTGTTGCATACAGTGCTTATATTGTACGTAGTCTTTTATATTTCATTACTTTCACTGTTTCTGACTGATCTAAATTTTTTTTTTTAAAAAGAACAGTAAGTATAAGGGAAGGAAACAGACAGTTATGTTAAAAGAAACACAGCTATAGGGAATAAACTAGGGATACTGTTACCCGCAATCCTCTGCTGATGATGTCATTGAGCATGTCATGAATTATGTAATATGTGACATCATCAGCAGTGGATTACGGGTAATAGTATCTCTAGTTTACTCCCCTATAGCTGTCTTTCTTTTAACATAACTGTCTGTTTCCTTCCCTTATACTTACTGTTCTTTTTTAAAAAAAAAATTTTTGGGTTCGCTTCCGGTTCGCGTACCGGGGAGCGAACTGGGAAGCGAACTAAGAGAAATAGAGGTTGGCACAGTTCCAAATATTGTACCAATTTTTTAATAACGGGGAGGTAGTTCTGAAAAGAACTTTTTTTTTATTGTTTTTGTTGTTTTATATTTTTTTTATTTTTTTTCTGAACATTTTTTTACTTTTTTTGAATTTTTCTGAACAGTTTTATATTTTTGGGGTTTTTTTTCGGAGGGGGCAACGAAAACGATTCATTGTAAAGGGCTCAACAGGAGCAACAAAACAAAAAAAAAGAATTTATTATTTGGGGCGTTTCGTACAAACTTGCATATGATAGTCAATAGCTCTGTTGATCAGAGTGATGCTTCTTTCTCCGTAGCAAATGAATCCACTGCAATGTACGCAGACTTGTTTTACTTCACGAAATCTTGTTTGTATATTTGGCACCATCTCCCTGCCCTCTGGTCCAGTTACTTCCGGTACAACAGATCTTCCGGCCATAATAGGGAGATTATCTAGGTCGTTACGAAACTGTGCAGCACTGTAGTTGTTAGGATGCCACCTAGTCATATGGCGATGCATTGTGTAGTTTCCGAAACTGTATTTTTTGTCGGTCCCTCTGGACAGTCTATCTTGACATATAAGGCAAGTTACGTATCTTGCATTTACTTTTTTCTGACCTTTGGGAATTTAAAAAAATTGCCAAATGAAGTTTTCTTTCCGGTGAGACGTCCTGGGCTCCTCAGGCAAAAAGTGCCTCTCTTCGTGCTCGTCGTCCTGTTCCTCTTCTTCCTCTTCTTGCTGAATTATAACTTGAGCAGGTGGTCCACTCTTCCTTGGATGTGGTGGAGATGGTGGGGAAGCACCAGCTGAAGCTACTAAAGAAGCCATTGCTCACTGGTAACAAAGGGTCTTTCTCTCACAATGATGAAAGTCAGAGTGAGGAAAGAAGGAGGGATTTTCATCATTTGGGAAAAACAATAGTTCTCAACCAATGAAAAGTGTTCATTTTATATTATATGACCTAGTCTTACATCATTAGGAAACCAAAAGTGAAATGAACCAATGAAAAGTGTTATTACCAAGTCACATGACCTGCTGTGTTTACGTTACGCGCTTTGCAGGGCCTCCCGGTTTGCTTCCAGAAACCTGTGCTTTGCGACTCGGTAAGCGTACCAGTTCGCTAACGTAGCACGTCATATGACGTATCACGCGACAACGCGAAACGTCATGCGGACGGGAGGCGTGATGATGTTGTTTTCTAACGCGGCAGTTGCGGTAAAGAAACGTTTACCGGCTCGCGGTCTATTTCGCGGCATCAAGGTCAGCTAACGGGAAGCTTCCCGATTCGCGAAGCGGGAACGAAGAAAAAAAAATATTAAAAAAAAAAGTTATTAATAAACATATAAAATATATTTTTGGATTTAAAGAAGAATACATTTTACAGCTACAGATATTAGCTGTTAAAAAACCAATGAAATTCACTGAAAAAACCATAGGTTATAGACCATATATAGTTAGGAATTAGCATTTACAAAACCTTGAAAATTCACTGAAAAAACCATAGGTTATAGACCATATATAGTTAGGAATTAGCATTTACAAAACCTTGACAATTCACTGAAAAAACCATAGGTTATAGACCATATATAGTTAGGAATTAGCATTTAAAAAACCTTATTTTACTCACACAAAACCATTGAAATTCCATATATAGTTAGTTGCACTAACTATATATCGCGCACCCGCAATCCACTGCTGATCATGTCACATATTACATCATTCATGACATGGTCAGTGACATCACTGATGACATCACTGATGACATCTCAAATGACATCACTGATGACATCACTGATGACAACATCCAGTGACTGTATGTTTCTGTAAAGTTAAAATATGTCTTACATATTGAAGAATGAGTGGATGTATAAGTGTCTGGATGAAGGATTTAGTAGGTGCGTGACTGACTGTATGAGTGAGTGATTAAATGTGTCTCACTGAATGCATGGGTTAGTGACTAAACTGTCTTAATTTGTGCATCATTATGTCTGTTGTGATGTAAACTGCTGCATGTGTTGATCATTAGCTATACGAGAGGCTATATGTGTTATTAATTGGTTGCCCAAGTATTTCTATGGGAGATTGAGTTTGTGTGGGGGTGGCTGGAAGGTGTGTGACTCTGTGCATAGATGTGTGAGCAGTTTATTCACTAGGTGTATGAGTTCAAGAGTGCATGTGGAAACAGCTACATTGGCAGTTGACTGTGTGCATGAGTGTATTGATGAGTGAATGGATATCTCAATGCTACATGTCATAGTAAGTACATATGTAAAACACAGTACATGTGAGAGTTGGCATATATAAATAACTGTGCATGAGAGCCACTGAATGAGTGAGTGGTTGTATCGATCATTGTGAACTTGTATCAGGGATTGTATAAGAGAGTAAATATGTGTTAGTATATGTTTCAATAAGTAAGGTGTGTATAACTGTATAGTTGAGGAAATGGAGGTGAGATTGTTTCTTTGCATGACTGACTGGGTGTGTGAGTAACTCCATGGATGAGTGGCAGTGTGTGAGTGTCTGTATACACTGAGTGTATCTAAGGTTATATTAGAGTCTGAAGAGGTTTATCGTATTAGCACAAGAATTATGTCAAATGAGACGTCATCAGTGATGTCATCAGTGATGTCATTTGAGATGTCATCAGTGATGTCATCAGTGATGTCACTGACCATGTCATGAATGATGTAATATGTGACATGATCAGCAGTGGATTGCGGGTGCGCGATATATAGTTAGTGCAACTAACTATATATGGAATTTCAATGGTTTTGTGTGAGTAAAATAAGGTTTTTTAAATGCTAATTCCTAACTATATATGGTCTATAACCTATGGTTTTTTCAGTGAATATATATATGTTTAGGGCAATGCTTATTTAAGTGTTCTGTTGCTACTATATATTGCACTTTATAAACAATTTTTGTAATCCAATGGTACTTGGCTACAGGTTAGTAGTTAGCCAAGGCTCCTTTCTGTTCTTCCTTTTGTTGTTGGGTGTTGTTAAACTGAAAGCGCCATGGAGCTGTAACAAATCACAGCATGTGGTTAGGAACAGAACACTTGGCTATTAGTTGCTAATCCCTCAGTAACAAAAGATGGCGACATAGAATACATTGACACAATTGAGCACCAGACAGTAAACAAAGGCTACAGGGCATGTGTCTGTTTTGTAGGTTAAAAAAAACCAATGCCTTTAGGGGAAATGTTTCTTTTCCGTGCACCCGAACTTTGTTTGTGCTAAAGCGAAATATTGATCAACATTGGAAGCTTGATACACAGAGTTGACGCCCAAAAAGAGAAAACAAATGGAAGAGGTTGGGATGTGCAGCTGTATGTGTAGCAGAAGGGGAGACATAACGAAAAAAAAGTGAGACAGTGACACTTTATAAATCCTCATAATTTTACCAACATTTCAAGGCTGAACAACCGAGTGGGTGTGCACGTATGTATGCCTGTGCCTTGCGCCCTACAAAAAAAAACATATGCTCAAAAACATATGCCTGTGTGCAAAAAGCTTCGCAGTACCCGTAGAACAAAGCTACAATACATTATTATGCCGTAGGAAAGTGATCAGTAGTATCTAAAAAATTAATTCAAGATACACTTGCAATGGGGCAGTAACCGGCGTAGCTTAAAAGAAATGCAATGCTTATAGGGGGAAAGTGGTTCTTTTCCGTGCACCAGAACTTTGTTTGTACCAAAGTGGAATATTTATGGACATTGGAAGGTTGATACACAGAGTGGACGCCCAAATAGACAAAATAGTAGAGGTGGGGGTGTGCAGCTGTATGTGTAGCAGAAAGGGACACATAAGAAAAGAGAAGTAACAGAGTGGCACAAACTGCCGTATTTTATAATTCCTCAAAATGTTACTAATATTTGAAGGATAAACAGCCCATTGGGTGCGCCCCAATGGGCGTGTGCCTTGCACCTTACAAAAATAAAAATATGCTAAAAAATAATATGCACTTGTGCGAAAAGCTACGCACTACCCTTAGAACAAAGCTGCAATAGATAATTTTGCCGCGGAAAAGTGATCAGCGGTATCCCAAAAATTAAAACAAAATACACTTCCGATACGGCAGTAACCGGCATAGCTTTAAAAAAATGCAATGCATATAGGGGAAAGTGGGTGGTTTCCGTGCACCAGAATTTAGGGGTATATTAGCAACAACTAGCGATAATTTTTGTCTCTAACTTGTTTAGAGACAAAAATTATCGCCGCACATCGGCGATTTGTATCGCAGATAAACCTTGCTATTAGCAAGGTTTATCGCAAATGCGATAAAAAACGCCCGCAATGCATGAATATCGCTGAAAAGTCAGCGATATTCATGCATTATCGAGCAAATGCTCTTAGCCATGTTATCCACCTCCCATTGGATAACATGGCTAAGAACTGCTCAGGGCAGGTGTTAGCTTTTGGAGATATTCGCCCTTAGCGCGAATATCTCCAAAAGTTGGTAATAGGAGATAGCGATGTTAGCGACTGTTTCCAGTCGCTAACATCTTGGCACGCCCACTTTGCATATCATTAGTGATAAATATCACTGACATGCAAAGTGGGGCCCAAGATGGTCGCTATCTCCTATTAGCTGTCGCTAACTGGTGTTAGCGACAGCTTGGTAATAGGGAGATAATTTTATCTCCGCTTTCTTGGCTTTTAAAGCCAAAAAAGCGGAGATAAAACCCCTTGATAATATACCCCTTAGTTTCTGCTCAAGTAAAATATTTATCGACATTGTTAGGCTGATACACAGAGTAGACGCCCAAATAGACAAAAAGGAAGAGGTGGGGGTGTGCAGCTGTATGTGTAGCAGAAGGGGAGACATAAGTAAAAGAAGTGAAATAGTGACACAAACTGCCGTATTTTACAAATCCCCATAATTTAACCAACCTTTCAAACCTAAACACCACAGTGGGCGCGCACGTATATAAGCCTGTGCCTTGCGCTTTACGGGCCTAATTTATGAGAAATGACGCATCGCTGCATGAAAGCAGTGATGCGTTACTTCTCAGTGCGCACTCCTTGCGACATACCTGATGCGTCATATTTCCTGTATGACGCATCATGTCGCAAGGAGTTACAGATACGTCAGTATTTCTGACGTATCTGTATGGCGCAAAAGTGACGCATTGCTGGAGTGTGTCACAAAAGTGACGCAACCCCAGCAATGTGTCCTTTCACATGTGAAAGGGCTTGCGTCAGTCTTACGCCTGCTGTGAGGCAGGCCTAAGATTTTGACGCATTTGAGTCCTAGAAGTGGCGCAGTGAAATCTGGTAGATTTCACTGCGTCACTTCTATGACCCTTTCTTGCGTGGGAACACCCCCACTGCATACATTATACCTGGGGCAGGTATAATGTAGCGCAGGGGTTTACGAAGTGACGCATTTACCTAGATGCGTCACTTTGTAAATGTGTCACTTTGTAAATGTGGCGCATTTTTTACACTGCTGGTGCGTCACATAAAGTGACGCACCAGTGGTGCAAAAGTGACGCAAGGGCTCATAAATGAAGCTCCTACATGTTTACATTCCAACTTGTACTTGTCAGTGTGTTTATTGTTATACTAATTTGTGTGGGGATGGGGCAGTACCCTGCGCAGCTTTACAAAATAAAAATAGTTTATTTCTGCAATGTTAAGTCCTGCCAATAGCATACACTGCCTTGATATATGTTAATGTTAACGCTTCGGTACGGTGTCTAATAATTAGGTAACACCAGAACAACTTTTGGCCAGTGGTGAAAGATGAGAAAGGCCTTCGGGGCTTGGGCTTTGTCTCTACAAAGACAGTATATGCGCTGCGATCCTTTCATAAACGCTGCCACCATTCCTTAGCAAGTCTCTCCAAATTAAGGAAAAATTGCATGGGCCTCATTTATGAGGCCGTGCGTCACTTTTACGCCGCTGGTGCGTCACTTTTTGTGATGTACCAGCAGCGTAAAAAATGTGCCTCGTTGCACCAAATTTACAAAGTGACGCATCCAGGTAGATAAGATTTCACTGCGCTACTTCTAGGATGCAAATGCGTCAATTTCTTATGCCTGCCTCACAGCAGGCGTAAGACTGATGCAGGCCCTTTCACATGGGGCTTGCCCCATGTGAAAGGACACATTGCTGGAGTTGCGGCACTTTTGTGACACACTCCAGCAATGCGTCACTTTTGCGCCATGCAGATACGTCAGAAATACTGGCGTATCTGTAACTCCTTGTGCAATGATGCGTCATATTGTAAATATGACGCACCATTGGTGTCGCAAGGAGGGCCCATGGGGCCTCATTTATGAAAAGTGACGCATCGCTGCGTCAAAACAGCGATGCGTGACTTTTCATTGCGCCCTCCTTGCGACGCCAATGATGTGTCATATTTACAATATGACGCACCGTGTCGCAAGGAGTTACAGATACGCCAGTATTTCTGACGTATATGTAGGCGCAAAAATGATGCATTGCTGGAGTGTGTCAAAAAAGTGACGCAAGTTCAGCAATGGGCCATTTAACATGAGCAAGTCGCATTTCAATGTGCCTGCGTCAGTCATACACCTACTGTGAGGCAGGTGTAAGATAATGACGCATTTGCGTCCTAGAAGTGACGCAGTGAAATCTCATAGATTTCACTGCGTCATTTCTACGAGGCTTACTTGCGTCAAAACGCCCACCCTGCATAAATTATGTTATGTTATGTTATGTTAATTTTGTCTTTTATAGCGCACGGCTACTCCGATAGAGTGTCCCGGCGCTTTTATTTGACAGCCTGCGAAAGACAAACACAACACAAGAATAAAAAGATAAAGCCAGCAGATAAAAGAGGGGAAACTAAAGGGCAAAGAGCCAGGTTTTAAGGCCCTTCCTGAAGGTCAGCAAATTAGCGGTGCTACGTAGTGCCAAAGGCAAACTATTCCAAAGCTGTGGAGCCCGCAGCCTAAAAGAACGGCCTCCAATGCGGGCCTTCTTCACACGAGGACCCACAGCAAGGAACAACGCTTCAGATCTCAGAGAACGAGCCGGCTGGTAAAAGGCAAGCCTACTTTGAAGGTATTTAGCCCCCGAGGCGTGAAGAGCCTTGTGTGCCAGGGTCAGGGCCTTGAAAACTATCCGCTTCCGGATAGGCAGCCAATGAAGAGACTGCAAAAGGCCGGAGACCCTGGCTCGCCTATGGAGGCCGAAAATGACCCGCGCTGCCGTGTTCTGGACCACCTGCAGCCGTTGTAAGAGATACTCCGGCAGGCCAAGGTATAGGACGTTGGAATAGTCCAATCTTGAACCAATTAAGGCCTGTACCGTAGTCTTCCTGTGGTCTTCAGAAAGCAAAGGAAGAAACTTCCGGAGCATCCTGAGGAGGCCAAAACAGGTGCCCGTAAGAGCAAGGATCAGAGATCTTAAAGTCAGACCGTTATCAATCTTAATCCCCAAGTTCTTTGCCAGCTGGGACGATCGTACTGGAGGAGACCTATCAGCAGGCCACCATTCCTGCCAGTCCGGGTCGGATTGGCAGCCGAAGAAGAGTACCTCAGATTTATCTGAGTTGCACCTGAGGCTGTTCAGCTGGAACCATGTAAAAACAGCCCCAAGGCACTCGCGGATACTCTCTCCATCAAAGTCCTCTTCTTTCCCGCAAGTAAAGAGGAGCTGGGTATCGTCGGCATAGGATACGATCTGGGCCCCAAAAGACTCAGCCAATGCCGCCAGAGGGGTCATAAAGATGTTAAAAAGAGTCGGACTCAACACAGAGCCCTGCGGGACTCCGACTCCCAAAGGCGGCATCGCGGCAGAACTAGGTGAGGCCCAGACCGTTTGTCGACGGCCAGCCAGAAACGATCTAAACCATCTAAGCACCGTTGCCCTCAGACCGATCTCATATAGTCTGACGAGCAGATCCTCATGGGGGACGGTGTCAAAGGCCACCGACAAGTCAAGCATCACAAGCATGGCTTTGCCTCCCGAATCCAGAGCCTCTTTAATGGCTTCAGACATCTCCAGAAGCGCCGTCTCGGTATTTAGGTTAGGGCGGAAGCCAGATTGAGTGGAGTGTAGCAAATCGTGGGATTCCAAGAAGTTGGAAAGCACAATGTGCACATGCTTCTCCAGGATCTTGACCAGCGCAGGGAGGAGAGAGATGGGCCTATAATTGGCCAAAACCTCGGGATCAAGACCAGGCTTCTTGAGGAGGGGAATGACCATCGCCTGCTTCCAAGCCTGTGGGACCACCCCCCGGCTCAAAGAGAGATTCAGAAGTGGGTTCGCCAACGGATTAACAACTGCCGCCATCTTCGCCATCTTATCCATGGCGCAGGTATAATGTGGCGCAGGGGTTTACAAAGTGACGCATCTACCTAGATGTGTCACTTTGTAAATATGACGCACCATGGCACATTTTTTACCCTGCTGGTGCGTCACAAAAAGTAACGCACCAGTGGGGCAAAAGTGACGCAAGGGCTCATAAATAAGCCCCCATGTTTTTAATGCTCCTATGTTAAATGAGCACAACCATCAAAAGTACTCCTAGCATATTTTGCTACTAGGAAAACTAACACCCCTGCTTACGAAAAATTGCAAAGATGACAGCGCTCACCTGCTATTTAGCTGTGTGAAACACACAAAAAGTGTCTGTTTGATGATAAAGGGAGTCGTTTACTGTATTTGGCCTGTTATGGCTGGTGCCATATATGTGCTGAGCGTATTGAGCAGCAGCATCTAACTAACTAAATATACGCTTGCGTGTGCGCATAAAACAAAAAATGCCGGGAACAAAGAACCATGAAAAGTATAGCAGTGTCCACCTAAATAATATTCTATGTGTAGCATAAGGGGAGATGGAAATGAAGAAAGATGAGAACTGGAGAACTAGGGGCCAGATGTAGGAGCCCAAATACAGGTCGGTAACGGCCGATTTCGGCCGTTACCGACCGGTATTTAGGATTTGGCATGTAGGGGGCATCTCATTTACAGAATCGGTAAATTTACCGATTCAGTATTTTACCGATTCTGTATATTTACCGAATCGGTAAATTTACCGATTCTGTAAATGAGATGTAGGTGGCACTTCAAAGATTGCCACAGGCCCTTAAGAGTCGGTATTTTACCACCCAATCGTATTGGGTGGTAAAATACCGAATACAGGTGTGCATGCACATCTGTGCATGCACACCTGTGCAATGTGACACACAGACATGCCCTTAGGGCATGTATGTGTGCCACATGTTACACGTGCCTGTATTTGGGGTGCTAGAGGGTGTCAAAGTGACACACCCTGCACCCTTGCAGGATTCGGTATTTACCGATTCGGTAAATACCGAATCGGTATTGCCCATTGATTCCTATGGGCTTCAAGGCCCATAGGAATCAATGGGCAATACCGAATCGGTATTTACCGATTCGGTAAATATCGAATTTTACAGATTCGGTAATTAAAAAAAAAGATTTACCTACATCTCCCTCCTTCTAATTTACCGATTCATAAATACCGAATCTGTAAAATTCGGTATTTATGAGTCGGTAAATTAGAATTACCTACATCTAGCCCTAGGTGGTGTATTTGATAAATCGAGAAAAACCAAAGGTGGTGATGGACGGAGCATTGACAATACAAACACTCACCCCCAGTCAACTGATCTGGGTTTAATCCATCACCGTTCTTTAGCTCACTCCACCACCCCAGTTCAGACATGGCCATATGCAAATCAGTCTGACCCTGTGCCTCATGGGAACAGTCCAGCCCGAACTGCCAAGCCATGTCTTCCCTGGACCGGAATCAAGCTTCCCAGGACTGGTTTCTGGCATTACAGCAGTCTTCAGCCGGGCTTGCTTGACTCCAGTGGCAAAGTGAGCAAGGGACTCACGTCTGAGCATACCCTGCCAACTTAGGGCGAACAAAGAAAAACCAAAGGTGGTGATGGACGGAGCGTTGACAATAAAAACACTCACCCCAGTCAACTGATCTGGGTTTAATCCATCACCGTTCTTTAGCTCACTCCGCCACCCCAGTTCAGACATGGCCATATGCAAATCAGTCTGACCCTGTGCCTCATGGGAACAGTCCAGCCCGAACTGCCAAGTCATGTCTTCCCTGGACCGGAATCAAGCTTCCCAGGACCGGTTTCTGGCATTACAGCCGTCTTCAGCCGGGCTTGCTTGACTCCAGTGGCAAAGTGAGCAAGGGACTCACGTCTGAGCATACCCTGCCAACTTAGGGCGAACAAAGAAATACCAAAGGTGGTGATAGACGGAGCGTTGACAATACAAACACTCACCCCCAGTCAACTGATCTGGGTTTAATCCATCACCGTTCTTTAGCTCACTCCGCACACCCCAGTTCAGACATGGCCATAGGCAAATCAGTCTGACCCTGTGCCTCATGGGAACAGTCCAGCCCGAACTGCCAAGCCATGTCTTCCCTGGACCGGAATCAAGCTTCCCAGGACCGGTTTCTGGCATTTCAGCCGTATTCAGACGGGCTTGCTTGACTCCAGTGACAAAGTGAGCAAGGGACTCACGTCTGAGCATACCCTGCCAACTTAGGGCGAACAAAGAAAAACCAAAGGTGGTGATGGACGGAGCATTGACAATACAAACACTCACCCCCAGTCAATTGATCTGGGTTTAATCCATCACCGTTCTTTAGCTCACTCCGCCACCCCAGTTCAGACATGGCCATATGCAAATCAGTCTGACCCTGTGCCTCATGGGAACAGTCCAGCCCGAACTGCCAAGCCATGTCTTCCCTGGACCGGAATCAAGCATTCCAGGACCGGTTTATGGCATTACAGCCGTCTTCAGCCGGGCTTGCTTGACTCGAGTGGCAAAGTGAGCAAGGGACTCACGTCTGAGCATACCCTGCCAACTTAGGGCGAACAAAGAAATACCAAAGGTGGTGATAGACGGAGCGTTGACAATACAAACACTCACCCCCAGTCAACTGATCTGGATTTAATCCATCACTGTTCTTTAGCTCACTTCGCCACCCCAGTTCAGACATGGCCATAGTCAAATCAGTCTGACCCTGTGCCTCATGGGAACAGTCCAGCCCGAACTGCCAAGCCATGTCTTCCCTGGTCCGGAATCAAGCTTCCCATGACCGGTTTATGGCATTACAGCCGTCTTCAGCCGGGCTTGCTTGACTCCAGTGGCAAAGTGAGCAAGGGACTCACGTCTGAGCATACCCTGCCAACTTAGGGCGAACAAAGAAAAACCAAAGGTGGTGATGGACGGAGCATTGACAATACAAACACTCACCCCCAGTCAACTGATCTGGGTTTAATCCATCACCGTTCTTTAGTTCACTCCGCCACCTCAGTTCAGACATGGCCATAAGCCAATCAGTCTGACCCTGTGCCTCATGAGAACAGTCCAGCCCGAACTGCCAAGCCATGTCTTCCCTGGACCGGAATCAAGCTTCCCAGGACCGGTTTATGGCATTACAGCCGTCTTCAGACGGGCTTGCTTGACTCCAGTGGCAAAGTGAGCAAGGGACTCACGTCTGAGCATACCCTGCCAACTTAGGGCGAACAAAGAAAAACCAAAGGTGGTGATGGACGGAGCATTGACAATACAAACACTCACCCCCAGTCAACTGATCTGGGTTTAATCCATCACCGTTCTTTAGCTCACTCCGCCACCCCAGTTCAGACATGGCCATAAGCAAATCAGTCTTTCGCGCCACCACAAAAAGGTACGCATAAACCTGACAATAAAACTCATGGATATCGCCGCACACATGCCAGTGTACTTGTAGCTCCTAATGCGGCACCTAAAAATACAAAATATGGGCGCACCTCAACCAAAAAATTCTAGGAAAAAAATAACGCTAAAAGATGAACACCATACAGCGGTACCAAAGCAATCTAAACAACAAATATTATGCTCAAAAACATATACTTGTGTGCGAAAAGCTACACACTAACCGTAAAACAAAGCTCCAAGAAATCTATGTGCCAAGGGAAAGTAATCAGCGGTTTCCCAAAAAGTAATAAAAGATACACTTATGATGGGGCAGTAAGTGGCGCAGCTGTAAAAAAAGCAATGCCTATATGGTAAAGTGGTTATTTTCCCTGCGCAACTACTTTTTTGGGGCTAAAGTGATACAATTTATCAACAATTAGCGGTATCCCAATAATTAAAGCAAGATACACTTTATGTATAGCATAAGGAAAATCAGAACAAAATAGAAGTAAAATAGTGGCACAAACTGCCGTATTTCGTAAATCCCCATAACTTTAACAACGTTTCAAGGATAAACAACCCAGTGGGCGCGCACGTATATAAGCCAGTGCTTTGCGCCTTACATGTTTACATTACGAGTTGTGCTTCCAAGTGTGCTCATTGTAATAGTAAGGTATGTGGGAATGGGGCAGTAACCGGCGCAGCTTAAAAAAATCTACGCCTATAGGAAAAATAGTTGTTTTCCGTGCACTCCAAACTTTAACAACGTTTCAAGGATAAACAACCCAGTGGGCGCGCAAGTATATAAGCCAGTGCTTTCCGCCTTACATGTTTACATTACAAGTTGTTCTTCCAAGTGTGTTCATTATAATAGCAGGGTGAGTGGGAATGGGGCAGTAGCCGGCGCAGCTTTAAAAAAATCAATGCCTATAGGAAAAATAGTTGTTTTCCCTGCGCTCCAACTTTGTATGTGCTAAAGTGAAATATTTCCATGGCACCTCAAAAAGCTATGTACAAACAATAAAAGAAAGCTCCAGGATATCGCTGCACAGATGCCAGTGTCCTTGTGCACACCTACAGCAGCACATATATTTTAACAAGCGGTACTATAAAGGCTACATTATGCAGGATGAAACCGGAGCTCCACTATGTCATGTACGAGATTAAAGATATGCGAGGGTCTCAAAGGGGCAGTGGCGCCTTTCCCCTATGGGAACAAGCTTTAAACCATCTCTTTGCATGTTAATTACAAACAGATGGTGGTTTAAAAGCTCGCTCCCGCAAGGGAATCGCCACCGTGCACGAGTTGCCATTGAAAGCAATGCAATGCCTGCACGTTTTTGCCTGCTAAGCTGCATCAATTTCTAAAGGTCTTTTCCTATGCAGCGCATGCGCGCTGCGTATGCGAGACCTAAAAAAAGGAGGAGAAAAGAGCTTAAGAGAACAAGTTTTACGTTTTCAAATTCATCGATGTGAAAAATGTTGTCGATGAAAATACAAGTCAAAGGGAAAATTTTATATAATTGTTGTTTTGGATTCCCACGTCCAGTAATTTCAAAAGGAAAAGTCAATAGTTGTATGTCAGCAGTAAGACATAGTATTACACGAAAAATCCCCAAAGAATACACACAACATGAGAAGAACTGAAGATTCCAAGTATATTAATGACTACAACCCAGTGATTTTGACAATGTGGAATGCAAACATGGATATCCAGTATGTTGCTGTGGCGGTTCAGAAGGAGGGACATTGACAACCGGGTGAGGTAAACGGGGTTTTATTTTTATGAATGTCTTCCCCTTGCTAGGGTGGCTGGATCCAATGTTGCAGCTAGGTCGCGGGCTCTACGGGGACTGGATCTTCCGTCTTCCTCCTCCGAGTCTCTGTCCCGGGCCGGGTTCCACCGCCACATAGAAGACAAAAGAGATAGGCTCTCAGGTTTACTGGTCCTGTAGCAAGCATTCCCTTGGGGTACCAGGGTTAGTGAGGACACCAGTGAGAGAGAGTGCTAGTTCTATGTAAAGTGCAGGAAGAGTGAGGGGTCTTCGTGAGGGAGGACGGTCACTGGGCTTTATATAAAGGGGAGGGGTGTTTGGAGTGGGTCGTGACTCTGTACACTATTTACACGGCGGCTCCCCGCCTTCCCCACCAGCCTGCTACCCGGTCACGCACTTGTGAGAGCCACACTCCTCCTCCTCTTGGAGTGTGGCTGGGCGCAGCGTGGTATCGCGGGCCTCCTGGCGCCGCTCCTCCTCCTGGATTCCTCGCGTCTTCTTCCTCCGTTCTTACTCCACGTTCGTCCTCTCCATTCGGGTCGTTCTCTCCTCTCGTCTCCGTCCTCGCGGTGTCGGGGCACACCCGTCCTTCTCCTTCCGGGTATTTGTTGTCTCCTCCTCGCAACACGTCATGAGAAGGCGTGTCCACCTGTCCCCTACCACATTCGCCGACGGTCACCAGTACGTCATAGCGGGGGGTGTCTTCTCGCACATCATCGACGTGGTTAAAGGCACAGTCCTCCTGCTGGGTCCACCATTCGTCCGTCTCCGGTCCCCATGTAGTCTGTGGCAAAGAAGGGGCGTGGTTAACGTTAGGATTCCACCAGTCCGTATTAGCAGGGAAACCCTCCACCCACCCTGCTACAGATGCATATAATTCAATTGCTGTTGGTCACTATGTTACGTCATATATAACCAAATTAGAAAAGACCGAGTTGAAAGAAATATGGGAAGAACTTTACAAGATAAGAGTCTTAGTAAGAAATTGTACAGCTTTAGCTTGAAAATGCTTTCCCATCGAGAGATTGAATCCTATGAATGTTCAGATCAGTTGAGCTATGCCAGTTTATATTCAGAGTCAAGAGGAATCAGTTGAGTAAGTCTAGGTCTGCTGCCACATGAAATAGAGTATTGAAATCTCTATAAGACATTTTTTACTTAGCATTGAATGCATCAGAAAGTACAGATATTGTTAAAACTAATATGCTGGATACATACTATCCCAAAAAGAGTCCACATCTGAAAAACCTATGTCTCTATGAAGCACTGCAACATTACAGCTTTAAGAGAAATGTTACAGAAAATATAAATGAAGAAAAATATGCAGTAATTGGATGTGATGGATGTTTGGTAAAACATGCCAAAGGAAATCTTATTAACCACAGGAAACTCAGTTGTGAAATTCCAGATAAAAGGGAATTTTTCTATTTAGCACTTCTGCAACTCTTCAAGCATTGGTGAGGTGAAATGGAATCACTTGGAGAATTTCACTGCTATGAAGATTCTTTCAATGCATGTACAGATAACATTCAATGCACAATTTCACCTACTTATCTACAAATGTTAAATGAGGAGGTTGAACAAGATACTACTATTGCAGCTGAAATAGCCAGATACAGTTTTCAAGATAGTCAAATTTCTGCTCCCCCAAGTCAAGATCCACCAGGACAACCAATTATAAAAAAATGAAGCAGCAATAGCCATGGATGAAGTAGAAACGGCAATGCAACAAGCACAACAGGATATTATTGAGCTGGGAAACTTAAAAGAAAAACTAAATATTGAACAAAAAGAAATATTTCAGCAAATGACACAACAGATACAGCATGATTTTCTGCATGAAAAAAGGAATGTCAATGCACATTGTTTAAACCTATTCAAATGTACATCAGTGGGCAAGCTGGAACAGGAAAAAGTTTCTTCTTTAAAGTTTTGACCAGTTATCTATACAAAACCACTGAATCACATTTATCTTGTGCTGTAATTTCTCCAACTGTGTTAGCAGCACACAACATTAAAGGGATTACATTAAATCGATTACTCATGCTACCAGTTGAACATGAAAATAAGTTGGAATTTCACAAGCTATCTGGAGAAGCTTGTCATGAAGTTTCAAGAGTACTCAAGAAAATGAAACCTCTAATCATTGATAAAGTGAGCATGGTCTCAAACCTAATGCTTGCCTTTGTATATTTAAGAATGCAACAGATTTTAAAAACAGATTATGATGTTTTATTTGGAGGAAAACATGTAAATCTATTCGGCGACCTACTACAACTTACTCCTGTAAAAGGACAACCTGTTTTTGAAAACACTTCTCCATGAAGACACTAAGAAATCTCTGGGAAGTATTGGAAATGTCAATATTTGGTATGATTTTGAATATAAAGAACTTATTAAGAGTATGCGACAACCAAGTGATGAACATTATGTAAACATTCTTCAAGAGATAAGAATTGGTGTTTTAACAAAAGATGAAAAATATGCTTTACAAAGTTGGCTTTTAATTAACTTGTTTCCAAATGAAAACATAGCACCTGAAAAATATACAAAAAAATTGCATAAAAGAAGTCTATAGTTTGTCTAATGCCAACACTGCAAGAGTGTTCTACATTCAATCAAGAACTTTTGAAACTGGAAAAACAACCAATAGTGAAAATAGGAGCCATTGATAAAATAGAACACAAAGGAGTTACTATTCTTCTTGCAGAGAAATTACAGTCAAAATTGGATTATTTGGAAAAGTTTTTATCTAAGACTGCTGGTTTAGAAAAGACTTTATATGTATGTGTAAACTGTCTGGTAATTTTACAGTGTAATTTGGATGTAGAAAAAGATTTAATAAATGGAGCAATGGGAAAAATTGTTGATTTTGTTAATTATCAGAACAGAAATGGAATTCAATTTTTGAAGATTACATTTGATTGAATTGAAGAGGTAAAACAGAGTGGACATTGTGTTGTTCGTTTTTTGCTTGTAAAAGACTTGTATGTTCGTCGAAAACAGTTTTCTCTTTCTTTAGCATATGCAGTAACCATTCATAAATCTTAAGGTTTAAGTGTAGACAGTGCTTTGGTAAGTATTGGAAGTACAGTGTATAAAGAAGGCATGGCATATATTGCATTGTCTCAAGTAAGAACATTATCTGGTTTGTATTTGATTGATTTTGATGAGGAAAAGATTAGTGCTGATGCAAATTGTATAAGAGAGAGTACCCAAGAAGACTTTAAGCTCCTAACTTAGGTGAATATCGTGTATATGAGAAACATAGAGTGTGGCCAAAACGGAATATGACAACTATTTCACTGAGATTCAAAAAAAGAAAACAATTCAAGAGAATGACCTGCAAAGAAAATGAAAATGGACACAGTTGATGATATTGTAGGATACCAGTTAAAATATATTTCAGGTATCAACTGCTATGCTAATGTAATTTTGAATGTGGTGTTTTATCAAGAGGATCTTCATCATGAAATTATGAAAAATCAAGAAAAAAGATTATGTTCTTTATTACATTATATTTTTCAAAAGTTGGTACCTGATAGAACTAAAATCCATACTGCTTCTGGCATACGGCATCTTTTAGATATATGTACTGGTTCTTCGCAATTTACTCTTAATATACAACAACATGCACAAGTATTTTTTATGTTTATGCTTGCAGTATTGGAAGATGAAGGAATAGAAATTGAAAAATTGTTTGGACTAAGTTACAGATGGGATCATAAATGAAAGGAGTGTTCATTTTCCTCTACCACTGAAATAGACGCTGAACGATTCATATATTTGACGATACCAGATTGCCAAA
This sequence comes from Lissotriton helveticus, assembly GCF_964261635.1. NCBI lineage: Eukaryota > Metazoa > Chordata > Amphibia > Caudata > Salamandridae > Lissotriton > Lissotriton helveticus. Next base: position 640,819,355 of record NC_136065.1, on the reverse strand, counting down.
GTGTCTTTTAACAAATTAGTAAAAACAGCTAATCAAGATATGAAATGTTCTAGTTGTAAATCAGAAATGTTGTCAACATTATATATAGAAAGATATGGAAAATACGTCATTTTAATGCTCCGTTTCTTACTATTTTTTTAAGGAGTTTTCAAAATGATCTATGCAGCAACTGTGCTGTGCAAGTCAGCTCAAACAGGGAATAAACATACAAACAACGTGTGATTGACCGTTTTCAGTAAATCACTAATGCTAGACGTTTGAACATATACAATGACTAAGTCCGTAATATAGAGGTTGGGTACATGCATTTACATCATTCTGCTGCAGCTTGTGAACCTGGTGTGGGCTTGCTATTGGAGATATTAGTGTAGTGGTTCCCAAATGTCCTTGGGTTTAGATGATGTTGGAAGTTCTTCTGCATATAGTTTGAGGTTCTTCTTAAAGTACACCATATATTTAACCCAGAGCTCTATTTTCAGGGCAAGGGTGCTCTCTCGGGTCAGAGCCACCCGGCGCTTGCCAATCAATAATGCAATCCGCACAAATTTCCCCAGGGTCCCCTTCAGTTTTAATGCTACAACTTTGTAGAGCAAATGGAACAACATTGGAAACCAAAATTAAAAGTTTTGTGGCAAGTCAAGTATCAATTTCAGGAAGAACTTTTAAAGCAGTGGCTATTATTTTCCATGATGGACCTACCTCAACATCTGGACACTATACTGTGTATTATAGTGCAATAAAGGATGGACACACTGCAATGATGCTCATTTGGAATTCAAATGTAGGCTATGTTATGAATTACCGAATTCATGTCTCATATTTTGATGCCAAAGTTTTGAAAACATAATTCGGCCTATTGGGAAGATGTGAACATGAATTAACAAATTTATTTTGGATATTTTAATGCAAATGGTTTGGAAACGTTATTCGGCCTTTTGGTAAGATATGAACAATTACTATTTGGATTATTGTTTGTGTTAATGGATATTGCATTTGGAAAAATTGTGTTTGAAAGAAATAGTTTATATATTTGATCTCTATATTATTCACAATGTAAATGAGAGTGTATATTTTACAAAATGTAGTTGACAGAAATGAAAGAAAAAGTGTTTGAAGAATGTTATTTAGAAACTGTAGATAGGTAAACAGATAGGTATACTTGTAAATTATTCTCAAGTCTGATTTGTTTTTTTTACAATCTCATTGATTATTTTTTCCCCCGCTGTTGAATGATGATTTACACTGAAATCACTGTGTATGGTGAAATTCAGTAGAATCTGAGAACAGCAAAAAAGGGAAACTGAAAATGTTATGTAATTCTAAAATTATGTTGTGATCTTAAATCTATAATATTATATTCAATATTAGTTTTTCTTCTTCTTTTTTGCAGAAGGTAATGGTGAAGTATGAAAAGATTTTAAATTCAGATTACAACAAAACTACAGTAAAATAGTTTCACTGAGTTTTGTATCTACATTAGTAAAAAAGTTCAGATAAAATAATGTAATAAGCATGATAATATGAAATAATGTTTACAGCTGCTTTTACTGCACTCATCCATTCCTTCAAACACTACCCATGCACTCATGTATACAGTTAGGCACTATTACCACACTCCTCCAATCACCCAGGTAATATCCATGCATTTCTCCAATCACCTACCTAGTACCTATACACTTATAATATCACCCAGACATTGCCCCTGCACTAATACAATCACCGAGGCACTACCTATGTACTCATCCAATAACCTAAACACTACTCTTGTACTCCTCCAATCACCTAAGTACTATCAATGCACTACTCCAATCACCCAGACATTACCCCTGCACTCATGCAATCACCCAAACATTACTCAAGCACTCTTCCAATCGCCCAGACATTACCTTTCAGCTCATGCAATTGTCTAGGCATTACCTTTGCACTTCTTCACCCACCGGGCACTATTCCTACACTTATATAATCATCAGGCATTATCCATTCACTCTTCCAATCACTCAGGCCCTACCGTTGCACTCCTCCAATCACCTAGGCACTATCCATGCATTGCTCCAATCATTCAGTCAGTACCTATACATTTATGCAATAAACCAGGCACTACCCATTCACTCTTTCAATCACTCAGGCACTACCCATGCACTCTTGCAAACACCCAGGCATTACCCATGGACTACTCCAATCACCTAAGCACTATCAATGAGCTACTCCAATCACCCAGACATTACTTCTGCAGTCATGTAATCATCTATGCATTAGCTATACAGTCCTCCAATCCCCCAGACACTATTCCTGCACTAATGCAACCACCCATACATTAGTTATGCACTCCTCCAATCAGACAGGCACTACCCTTGCACTCCTCCAATCACCCAGGCAGTATACATGCACTTCCCCAAACACCCAGACATTTCCCCTGCACACATGCAGTCACCCAGACATTACTCATGCACATATTCAATCACTCAGGCATTACCCATGCACTCCTCCAATCACCCATACATTACCCCAGTACTCATGCAATCACCTAGGTACTACTCATGCACTCCTCCAATCACCCATGCACTACCTATGTACTCATGCAATAACCCAGGCATGACCCTTGCAGTCCTCCAATCATCCAAGCACTACCCATGCACTCATGCAATTACCCAGTCATTACCTGTGCACGTGTGCAATAACCCAGGCACTACCCATGCACTCATGCAATCACTCAGACATTACTCATGCACTCTTTCAATCACTCAGGCAGTATCAATGCACTCGCCCAATCACTCAGTCAGTACTATGCACTTATAAAATCACCCAGACACTACTTATGTACTCCTCTAATCACCTGGGCACTACCATTACACTCATACAATCACCCAGACATTGCCCCTGCACTTATGCAATCACTCAAATATTACTCAAGCACTCTTCCAATCACTGAGACATTACCCTTGCTCTAATACAATCACCTACATATTACCCCTACACTCATGCAATCACCCAGGCATTACCTATGCATTATCTAATTCCCCAGACATTACCACTGTAGTCATGCAATCACCAAAGCATTATCCAAGCACTCCTCCAATCACTCAGGCAGTATCCATACACTCCTGCAATCACCCACACATTACTCCTACACACATGCAACCACCCAAACATTACTCATGCACTTCTCGAATTATTCAGGCAGTACCCCCTCCAATCTCTCAGACATTATCCCAACACTCATGCAATCACCCAGGTAGTTCTTATGCACTCTTCCAATCACCCAAGCACTACCTATGCACTACTCCAATTATCCAGGCACTACCACCATACTCATGTAACCACCCAGACATTACTCTTGTACTCATACAATCAGCCAAACATTAGCTATGAACTCATAGAATAACCCAGGCACTACTCTTGCACTGCTGCAATCATCCAGGCACTATCCATGCACTCCTCCAATCATTCAGTCAGTACCCATACACTTAAAAAATCACCCAGGCACTAGTTATACACGTTTCCAATTACCCAGCCACTACCACTACAGTCATGCAACGACCCAGACATTAGTCTTGCACTCATGCAATCATCCAGACATTACCCATGCACTCCTCCAAATAACTACACATTACCCCTGCACACATGCAATCAAGTTTAACTTTATTCGGTTATCAGATAAAAACAGCCATAAAAGTACAGATATAATCAATCATCACATTTCAAAATGTCCATTAAAAAATAACAGGATTAGATTAAGACAAAAATAAAATATGCCCATCTTGATGTAATTCATTTAGATGATCGTTTTTCGGAATCTAAAAGCAAATTTAACCCCTTCGACGCTGATGACGAGCTGGGCTCGTCATGAGGTAGCCTCCTCGCACGCTCATGACGAGCCCAGCTTGTCACGTAAAGTGCGCTTTTGAAAAAGTCAGCGTACGAGCGGAATTCCGCCCGCACGCATGCGGTTAAAATATGCAGACAAAGATGCAATAGCTAAAATATTATCCAGTCTTTGAAGTTCTAAAAATGCAGGGCGACACTGATTACATTCCATAATCTTCAACAGGGACACGATCCATCTTTTCCTGAGATTTGTATAAAATGTACAGAAAAAAAGGATATGAATGTCTGACTGCTCAGACAGATCATCAAAAGGGCATTTAATTAGTTGTTTAGACCAAATATTCATAACAGGGAAGCTAAGGGATCGGTATAACAAGTTTAATCTAAAACGCGTCAATAAAAACCTTTCAAAATCACTAATTTTTAGTCTAATATAAGGTTGCATGTGATCAGAAGTCATTATTAATTGATGTGCGACCACAGTTTTCTTTGACATTTCTATGTTGGTTCTAAGGTCGCACAAATACCTCATGCAAACATCTTTGAGGATTTTCCTAGATATATCGTACACACTTGTGGGGTCATCATAATATTCCCTATGCCCTATTTTTGTAAAAAAAACATCCTTACATAGGTTAACCACGCCACCTTACCAACATTTTCTAGGCTCATAACATCCCTTAAAATAGAACGATTGAACGTGCATTCCTCAGTTGACCAGATCCTGTGCCACAGAAGAACCGGGGCAACCTTGATAATATCTTCTATATGGGGCGCCCCTAACTCAGCGTGACTAACATAAGTTGAAACACTATATGGTACTGCTAAGAGGGATTTTAAGAAGTTGTTCTCCACCACCTGTAGTGGTTTTGTATTTACATACCCCCATACCCCTGCACCATATGTACCAACTGCCATGCAGGTTGCTCTACACACGGTTAAAAGCTCCCCAATTGTTTTTTTGCCCATCCTTCTACTAAAGGTTTTCAAGGCCATGATAGATTTACAAAACAGTAGTCTTCTAGTTTGTGTTGCATCATTCCATCGACCTGTTTGGTCAAACAGTACGCCAAGGTATGGGAAAGTGGGGGTATGTTCAAGTGGTCTTGAACCAACATATATTGTTTTATCCTTTTTATGTTGCCCAAGGCCGTATGTCATGCTAAAAGTTTTCGTGCAGTTGATTTTCAGGTCTAAGTTGTTCATAAAACCTGTAAAAGTGTTAACCACCGTTTGCATGGCCAGCGGTGTCCTGGCCATCAAAACTGCATCTCCAGCATATAGGAGCACCGGAACAGACCTTTTCCCAACAACCGGCATGTCCCTACACTCCTCTAACAATGTTTTTTCAAGATCCTTGATATATATTGTGAACAGAAAAGGAGCGAGGACGCAGCCTTGCCGCACTCCTCTCGCAATGGTGAATAAATCAGTACAGTCACCATTCTTTCCATACCTAACCCGAGCTGTAGCCCCTGAGTAGAGTTCCCTAAGAAAATTGATTATACCTTCCTCTACTCCTAGGTTCCGGAGGATCAGCCATAGTTTAGAATGGGTGACGCAGTCAAAAGCAGACGTTAAGTCAACAAATGTTAAAAACATGCGACCACCCTTGGCTTTGGCGTATTTTTCTAATAGTATGTGCAAATTAAGACACTGGTCAATGGTGCCTACACCTTTCCTGAAACCATATTGAAGATCGCTGATTATTGATCGTTCATCAGCCCAAGATTGCAATCTATTTAAAATTACTCGGCCAAAGATCTTAATGGTAGAGTCCAAAAGAGAAATAGGGCGATAGCATTGGCAGCTCGATCTATCACCCTTTTTAAATATTGGAACAATTATTGACTCACACCATGAAGATAATAAACCATAGGAACAGGATGCATTGAAAAGTTGGGTAAGCAGCGGGCCCCAAAGATCCATGTTGCTCTTATAAAGGTCAACTGGAATGCCGTTGGGGCCTGGGGCTTTGCCTCCAGCACTATCTCTTATGCTCACATTTACTTTACTCAGAGCAATACCCAATTCCAGTTTGATCCTGTTCTGTGCTGTCTCAATCCTCACAGTGTCATCAATGAGGGCTTGGTCCTGATCACTTTTGGCATGATACAGTTCTTCATAGTGTTTAACCCACTCCGTATCGGAAATAGCTATCTCTACCCTGGCCTTTGTTTTATCGGTAAAAAGAGGCGCGTTTAGTACTTTCCAAAAGGCTGCCGAATCTTTGCTCTGGGATGCCTCACACAATGCGTCCCATGCTTCCTTTTTGATAGTATCTTTCCTCGCCTTAAGGTTTTTCTTATACTCCTTCCTTAACTCCTTTATGAGATTAATATCTCTAATAGGGGTGTTTAAGGCAAGCTTAAGTTTGGTATAGCTCTTGGCACAAGCTGTATCAAAGCAGCTCGAAGGATTCACCTTAAAAAAAATTGTCTCTACCCAGAGGGTGTTTTTAATATGTTCAGCAATCACTTAGGCATTACCCAAACACTCCTCCAATAACCAAGGCCATGCACTCCTCTAATTATCTACACATTACCCCTGCACTCACTGGGCTGGAACAACGCGTTTGTCTAACCTTCTGCCATTATGGTATGTTATACGTCGCTTGAATTACGGGCTCTGCAAGAGGTCTCTTGTGCCTGTTTCAAAGTCTTTCCTGGCCGTTATAGGGGCAAGAGGCGATGTCCTGGTTGTGGTTGGCTTCCAGGCATTACCCCGATTACTATACTCAATAGGGAGGAGGTCAGTGTGAAACATCTCTGTCTGCTTTTAAATACTAGGTCTGTGCGCAGACATGCACAGGACATCCATGACCTTCTGGTCACTGAAAAACCGTTATGTCTGATGTTGACAGAGACATGGCTAGGAGATTCATCTAACCCCGATATAGCTATAGCAATTCCCCCAGAATATAATATCTACAGGCAAGATAGATTGGAGGGGGGGGCGTTGGTGTGGCACTGGTAGTGAACAATCTCGTCGCCTGCTCTATCATCCCTATGGATGCCAACACAGGATCGGAATCCCTTGCTTTTTCTATAGCATTGGCGCCCCATCAATCTTTTAAAGGGCTTTTGGTTTATAGGCCCCCTGGACCAGCGGGATCCTTTTTCGACGAGCTCCAGTCGGTAATTTTGGCGCTGGCTCTGAGAGCTGAGCACTGTGTACTGGCTGGATACTTTAATTTCCATATGGATGAGGAACAGGACCCTGAAGCGATCAAACTGGTTGATATCACAGCCCCTTTAGGTCTTGCCCCCTACCTTTTTGGACCAACGCATGAAAAGGGCCATACCCTGGATCAGGTTTTCTCTACGTCTCCCTTAGAGGTGCTGGCACTTTTGCCGGTGCTGTGGTCAGATCATTGGATGGCAAAATTCTATATACCCGGCACAAAGAAACCATCTAGTATTGCTCCTAGGCAGCAGGGCCGAGCCCCTAGGGTACTTCATCGGGTGACTCCTGAAATGTTGGCCCAGGCGGCCCTTGATCATCCTTGCCCTGCGACGGGAGACTTGGAGAGGGATCTAGAGTCCTTGCAAGCGTGGGTAATGGATAGGCTGAATGATCTAGCCCCTGAGATGGCCCCCCGACTTACACCTAGGCGGGTCTCGGCCCGTTGGTTCACTGAAGCACTATCGGCCTCTCGTCGGCAGTGCAAGGTGGCGGAAAGGGCATGGCGGTCTCAATATGATCCTGTGGCCAGGCTTGCCTATAGGACAGCGGTTAAAGCATACCATCGGGATATTCTCCTTGGAAAGAAAGATTACTTGGCAAGGAGGATAGAGGCCGCTTCAAATTCCTGTAAAGAGATTTTTACGATCGTCAGGGAGTTTACTGCCCCACGGTCCAATTCGACCCAGGCTGCTCCCTCTGAGCCGTGGGTCTCTGCTCTTGCCGATTTCTTTACCACCAAGATTAAACTGATTCAAATTTCCTTTCCCTTGAAGGTGGTTGAAGTACCCCCTAGTCCTGAGGACGGCTCTGTCTTGGTGGCCCCGGTGGGTCCAGTCCTGGCAGATTTTCCGCCAATTTCAGTTGTATCTTCATTGGCACTTATGGCCAGTCTTAAATCTGGGTCGCCTCTTGACCCTTGTCCGGCCAAATTTTTGGCTAAAATGGCTGAAGCGGTGAATCCGCTGGCAAACCCACTCTTGAACCTTTCCTTGAGCCGGGGGGTGGTACCACAGGCCTGGAAACAGGAGAATGTTATTCCCCTCCTCAAGAAACCTGGCCTAGACCCTGAGGTTCTGGCTAACTACAGGCCCATCTCTCTTCTCCCTGCGTTGGTTAAGATCCTGGAGAAGCATGTGAACACCGTGCTCTCCAATTTTCTGGAATCGTACAATCTGCTGCACCCTACTCAATCTGGCTTCCACTTTAAGCACCGAGACGGCGCTCTTGGAGGTGTCTGAAGCCATTAAAGAGGCACTGGACTCGGGGGCCAAGGCTATGCTTGTAATGCTAGATTTGTCGGCGGCTTTTGACACCGTCCCCCATGAGGGTCTCCTCGCCAGGCTCCATGTGATCGGTCTGAGGGAGACGGTGTTCAGCTGGTTTAAATCTTTTTTGGCTGACCGTTGACAAACGGTCTGGGTCCCACCTAGTTCTGCCGTAATGCCGCCTTTGGGAGTCGGAGTTCCGCAGGGCTCTGTGTTGATCCCGACTCTTTTTACCATCTTTATGACCCCTTTGGCGGCACTGGCTGAGTCTATGGGGTCCAGATCGTCTCCTATGCCGACGATACCCAGCTCCTCTTTACGTGCAGGAAAGGAGAAGATTTTGATGGAGAGAGTATCCGTGAGTGCCTTGGGGCTGTTCTCAAATGGTTCCAGCTTAACAGCCTCAAGTGCAACTCAGATAAATCTGAGGTACTCTTCTTCGGCTGTCCATCCGATCCAGATTGGCAGGAATGGTGGCCGGTTAACATGTTCCCTCCAGCGGGCTCATCTCAGCTGGCAAAGAACTTGGGGATCAAGATTGACAATGGTCTGGCGTTAAGATCTCAGATCCTTGGTCTTACGGGAACATGTTTTGGCCTCCTCAGGATGCTCCGTAAGTTCCTTCCCCTGCTCTCAGAGGAACATAGGAAGACGACGGTGCAGGCCTTAATAGGTTCAAGACTGGACTATACCAACGTCCTTTATCTCGGCCTGCCGGAATATCTTCTGCAATGGCTGCAGGTGGTCCAGAACTCGGCCGCAAGGGCCATTTTTGGTTTGTATAGGCGAACCAGAGTTTCTGGTCTTTTGCAGTCGCTCCATTGGCTGCCTATCCGTAAGCAGATAGTTTTCAAGGCTTTGACCTTGGCCCATAAGGCTCTTCATGCCTCAGGAGCCAAATATCTCCAGAAGAGGCTTGCCTTTTACCATCCGGCCAGATCTCTGAGGTCTGAATCATTGTTCCTCGCTGTGGTCCCACGAGTAAAAAGGGCTCGTATTGGAGGTCGCTCTTTTAAGCTGTTGGCGCCACAGCTTTGGAACACTCTGCCCCTAGCATTACGCAGTACCTCTAATCTGCTGAATTTCAGGAAGGGCCTTAAAACTTGGCTTTTCGCCCTTTAGGCTGCTCTTTCGTCCTCTGTCTGGTCTGTTTTATTTTACTGTGTTGTGTTTTTCTCTGTCACTGGTTCGTCAATAAAAGCACCGGGACACTCTATGGAGTAGCCGTGCGCTATAAAAGACCATACTAACATAACATAACATAACATAACACTCATACATTCGCTTATGCATTACCTATGCATTCCTCCAATAACCCAGACATTGCCCCTGCACTCATGCAATCACCTAGGTATTCCCACGCAGTCCTTCAATCACTCATGCAGTACCCATGCACTTATAAAATCATCCTGGCACTACCTATGCACTCATGCATTAACCCAGGCACTACTTATGCACTCCTGTAATCCCCCCGGAAGTACCACTACACTATTTCCGGAAACAGCAGATTCAAAATAACAAACACTGTCACTCTGAACACTGAACGCCACATCCAGAGCAAGAGAGGAGGTAGAGGACTCAGCGTCGATTCATCCTGCTGAGTACTTTAAGGCTTCAAGGCTTCAAAGCCAAGCCGAGTTGAGGCCCCCGCAGCCCCCGTTGCTGCTTCAAGGCTTGAAGGTCGCAGGTGCCTGGAACTTGTTTGGATTCTGTTTGGTCGCACCACCGGACGGAATCACCGGGCTGCCTGTGGTACCTGTGCTGCCTCTGCGTAGAGCAGGTGGAGCAGGAGTACATTGCGCCGCTGGGAGCGCTGCAGTGGTGGAGAGAACGAGTCAGAGGAGCTGGGCAGGAGCGAATGCAAAAGGCGGAATGGACGTGGCAACTGGTCTTCGATACCACTTTCCAGTATGTTACTAGCCAAAAGCAAAGGCAGGAGAGAAACATATGCCTTTAGGCCAGTCTTAATTACCAGTGCAGAATTCCTGCTACGAGTACCAAGATGAGAGGCAGGCCGCCGAACACAGAGTGCACGAAATTTGGAAAAATACAGAGGACTTCAAATGGTGTTAACAGTCCCGAAAAAATCATCTTAAATACATGTGCGATGCCACTGGTATCAGACATATTTAAGATTTGACTTAACATTTCTGCGAAATGTACTGGGCAGTTTGTTGATAATAATGCATGTATCTCTGTAGAAGTCCTTGCAACTTGCAGATTATACGTTTCTCTAGATGAGGTCAGTGGCACAGTTTTTTGTAAAAGAATGACTTTCATTCTGCTTAAAGTATCAATTCGTATAGAAGAGATATTCAGTGAAGGCCATATTGCCGTCCCCCTGTCTTTTTTGTGCGTTGGATACAATACTTGCATACAGCAAGTGACCATGGATGAGACACTGACTAGATACGCTTTTCCTGGCAACATGCCACAACAGCTGTTGTTGTTGAGCATCACGTAACTGCCATTGGATAGCTGCCTGAAAATTGGTTCTATCACAGCGGAGGGTGTACCGTGCAGGTGGCAAGAGAGGTTATTTGCAGAACCTTCGCAGGCTCCGTGTAAATGAATACCTTTGCAAAAAGTGTACCACTTAGTGAGTTCTTACAGTTTTTACCACTAAGGAATACCTCCTTTCCATTATTCCAACATTTGTGTGTGTATGGTAAAGTCCAGGTCGACTTAATGTATTCCTAACCCAACCTTTCATACAGGCCCGCTGGTATATGCTGTAGACAATACTGAAATTGGAAAATCGTCACTGGTATCGTGATGGTGCCATGTATTATCCATTCAATGACAGGCTTCTCAGAAACTGTCAATGGTAATCTTTCCAGTTTCTCAATGCTCAGCACCGTATAGTCTTCTCCTTTTTGTGCCAAAGAGATTTGTTTATCTGTAAGGTTCAACACAGTAAACAATGACGTGGTATTGATTAGACGCCAGGGCACGTAGCCTGAACGGAGATTTTGCAACGCCCAGCCTAATAGCATTATAGAACGTAATTGAGACTGGCCATGTTGTAACATTAGCAAGTCCTGCTCTATTATGTCAATTGCAGATGATACGATGCTGTTTAAAGAATAAATTCTGGAGGACAGAGTCGTTAATCCATTGTCCACTACAGAGAGAGCTTTCTCCAAATTAACACGATCAATTTCTCGTATTCCTTCTGCAGTTTCCATTTGCGTTATTTTTCAAGCTTCGTTGTACGCAGCGTATATACCGGTGTATATGAAATGTTTTTGACGTGGTTTGTTAGGCCCCATTTAAGAAATCTCACAAATTATTGCCTTCTTTAAGTAAACATAAGTGCTGTTTGAGTTCTGGAAGTGTAGATTTCTGTAGCCACTCAAGGCATAGCTTTCCTACACTATACGTAGTAACTATCCCTGGATGTTGTCTCTGGGAGTATCTTGGATCTGGCCTATTTACTGTGAACCCTTGTGTTTTGTTCAGGAATCTATCTTGACAGTTATTCGTGTCTGTGGGCCAGATTAACCATTTTTTACAATCAGGATTAGTTCTGTTTTGTTTTAAAATATAGGGTATGTCTACCTCCTCTTCTGTAGTATCATCACTGTCAGATGTGGGTTTAGGTATAGATGGTTTGTTTAAATCTTTTATCTTAGCCAGGCCAAGGCAAGACGTTTGTTGAATAGTGTCATTTAAAAACATTATGTGTTCTGGTATAATGCAGGCTCTGAACAGGGCTTCTAAACCTTGCACCTGCCAATCTTTTGTGCCCCAGACAGTTTTTGTCTCAATGTTGTCTTTCCAAAAGTCAAAACCTAATGTAGACAGCTGAGCATAAAAGTTTGCAGAATACATTTGTTTAGTATTGGTCAGCATTGTTTTCGTTCCTGTCTTATTTTCATTTTTAAAATAAAATGTTTCTGGATGTGTAACATTAAACCCTGAGAAGTATGAAAACTTTTCATAAAATGTTTTTGAGCTGCCCTTTTGTGGCGTTGGACAATGTTCCCATTGATTGTAAGTAAAAACATTTCTAGGGCTTGCAGATTTATGCAAATAATGGTGACCATAATGATTAAAACAATACATTTGTTCATAATCTGATGAACCTTCGAAGTATTCCTGTTCTGTAAATTTAGCTGACATTTCTAAATCTGTATCATGTTATTAACAAGTCCCAATCATCAGAAAACGTGCTGGGTGAGACAAAGTCACTCAAAGAAACCTTGAACTGGTGTGGAATCTTTAGCAGCTCCACCGGGTCATAGACGTCATAATCAGTTCTGCCCCATGCTATGCCACCAGGCATAGGAACGGCTGTGATGTTCAATGATGAGAGGTCTCTTTTTTCACGATGAGATGATTTGTGAGGTTTTAGGACCAAGTTGATTTTCTTACTTGTTGTGTCCATTGTACTGTATTTTCCATCTATCATCCTCCCCAAACTTAACACTAGTATGAGCCAGAGCAGGAGGAAAAGTACACCCAGCACAATCCAAAATTCAACCCATGGTGAAACCAGATATGTTTTTTCAAGTTGATGAAAGAGTTTTGTTATTTTTCTTTGAAAGTTTTATTTGCTGGCTTATCTTCAGGTTCACTAGGATCCTCGGAAAATGTATCAAATTTGATGAAATAGCCAGAGGCAGTTCTGTCAATTGTTGGAATTGCATCAGGATTGTTATTAATCTTTGGAGTTGCTTCTTCCTTTGTCATATTTGCATAGTCAAACGCTACATCATTGTAGACAGGTGTTTCTTGACGAACTGTTATTTGGGTATCCAGAGGCACAAGTTCCATGGCTTTGTTGCATAGTCCTTCTATTCTTACTGTATGTTTATCAAAGGTGATAAGTCTTTCAGTTTGAACCTCTTGGATTGTAGCAAGTTTAGGCCGTCTGCTACATCTTGGGAGGCCACTGGGCCTACTACTTATTATCGGCCAAATGATTGTGGTTTGACCAGGTCGATGGACACAACTCTGTTCTCCCTTTTACCAGTAAGGCGCGGTAGTACTACTGATCTTGTTCCTTGGATTGCCAAGATAGTTACTGCTTTTCTGTAAGAAGGCCCAAATTCCTTCTTTACCGCGATCTTTTCCCTGACTAGATCCCCAATCTTTGGAATCCAGACAAGTCTTGCTGGGACAGGTGGTTTTTCTTCAGTGGTTGTTGGCTTCTGTATCGTGTTACTCAGACTACTTCTTGTTTCATTTAAGTCCTGTAAGACAGCCAAACGATCTTTGACATCAAAGGCTTTTTGTTCCACCACTGAAGTTTGACAATCGAGGTCTTCGATTAACATTCTAGTACCATACAGTAATTCATACGGAGTGCTTCCACCCAGAGAATTTCTTGGCAGATTGTTAAGACTACGTTGAACACTTATTAGATGTTTGACCCACCCATCACCCGAACTAATACCTTAGCTGGTATGGATTGCTTTATGTCACGGTTTTTTCTTTCCACTACCGCATTATCCTCAGGATGGAAGGGACTAGAAAACCGCAATGCAACGCCCAAGCTAGCCAAAGCCTTCTTGTAAGCTCAAGAGCTAAATGCAGGACCCTGGTCAGAATGTAGCGTGCCGATTGCGTATGTGCCGATAAAGACTCGCAAATCCTTTATAACAGTTCTGGCGTCAGCCGAGCGCTGGGACCACATCCAAATAAATCTTGTGCAGGAATCCACTGCGACCATGATATATTTATAGTTACCGTCCCTTTGTAAGGGACCACAGTGGTCCAGGTAAACACATGCTAGTGGTTTTTCTGAAATCAGAAGGGGCGTCTGTGCAGGTCGCTTCACTGTAGAAACTTTCATTTTTTGGCAGATTTCACATTCTAGAACATAGTTTCTAGTTTGTTTCCTCATGCGCGGCCACCAATGTCTCTGTTTTAATAATGATACTGTGGCGGAAACTCCTGCGTGTGCAGAGGCCAGTTCTTCATGTGCTGCTAAGATTAGTCCTAACCTATTTTCCATGTTTAGAATTGCCCTATACCCCACTCCAGGGATTCGAGCAAAAGGAACATTATTCGCATCAGTTATATATGAGTACTTTATAGGAAAGCCTTTCGGGAGTGTCTTACCAATGTCTGTGACTGAAGCAGTGACATCTTGCAATATTTCGCTGTCTATTTTTGTTTTTGACCGAGTGATCGCAGCGACGGAAGCCTTTTGCACAGCTGCCTTCGCTGCTTCATCAGCCAATGAATTCCCTGCAACGTGAACGCCATCACGCTGATCACTCAGTGTATGAATCAAGTGAGTCTTTTGTAGTTCTTTCTGTAATAGAACTACTTGTTCCCAAAGCGTTTTATGCTTAATTGTGCCACCTTTTGTGTCTTTGAAACCATTTATAACCCAGTTCTGCAGATATTCATTGTAAGATTGTATGCACTAATACGAATCGCACACTATTAGTGTGGGGAATTCACGATCAGTCATTTCAAGCGCCTTCGCTGAGCTGTACAGTCTCCGAGTGATTGAGTTTTAGTGAACATAGGTCTAAATTTACCTTCGCGCCAGCGACCTTTAACAATCGCGCACGCAGCACTATAGGCTTGTTTACCCCCAACTGCGGGCTGTGCTAATCCGTCTGTATAGATTATACATCCGTAATGCTCTAGAGGCAGAATCTTGGTCGGCAGAGGACATTCGTATTCGTATTGTAGGTATTCTTGTGTCTTTAAACAGGGGTCAAAAACATATTCATATCCATCTCGGATGTAAAGCCTTAGCATTGGGAATGCTTGCTTTTGTCACCGCCTCTATGGCAGGTACAGGTGTAACGATAATTATGTGTTTACCCTGTGCGTGGGCTCTCTCTTTCGCTACTGCAGTTTGAGCCGCTGTCAGAATTATTTCTGTAGAAGTGAATTTTATTTCAGCTTGTGTGTACAAGTGTGATTTGTATGCTATTGGTACCTTTTCACCTTCATTAAAGGTCAGGTATGTGAATCCGCATCTCCCTGGGATGATTCGGATCACAAGATTGCGCGTATTATCGCGTGTTTCAAATTGTGTTTTTGCTAAAATGTCTGTTTGCACTGAACGCAAAATTTCTGTATGGTTTTGAGTCCAATTTGTTGGTTTGAAATCAGGTTTGATTAGTTAGTAGAGAGGTTTAACCCTTTCTGCGTAGTTTAGAACATAAGTTCTTCCAAAATTCAGGAAACCTAGAATTGACTGTAAGTTGTTCAGTGTCTTTGGAGGTTGGAGCAGCGCACATTTCTCTGGAAAGTTTGCTGCCAGGCTTTTGCCTTCACTTGATAACTCGTATCCTAGAAATAGGACGTTGAGGTGGGCAATTCGTGATTTCTTAAAATTTAATTTGTACCCTTCAGATGCGAACCCGAGTATTATGGTGTTCACTCTTTTCAAGTGCACGTCCAAATCATCGTCTGTAAGATAGATGTCATCGACATTAGATAATGCCTCATCATCGTACATTTGTGGTAACTCGGTTACTCTGGCTGAAAATAACCCTGGACTATTCTTGAATTCTTGGGGGAGACGGCAAAATTGTCGCTGTGTCCCCATTATTGAGAAAGCGGTCAAATGCCTGCTTTCAGGTGCAATATTTTGACAGAAAAACCCATTTGAAATATCTAAGGTGGTATTATATTTTTTGCGCATGATGTTATTCATCAGTGCTGCACTGTGTGCATTTTGTACTACAAATGTTTTGCAACAGGAGTTTAGGTGTCTGTAGTCCAAAACTAGATGATATGAATTGTCTGGCTTGGAGACAGGAAACAAAGGGTTGTTCATTGATGAGGGGCATGTTTCAATCACCCCTTGGTATTCAAGTTGATTTAAAATCTCCCTGACCTGTTTTTTAGCTTCTTGCTTAACTGGATACTGCCTTTGTGCAGTAGGTTTATTTTATATATTTTATTTTTATTTTCAAAGTTTTATATAGCACGGACAAGATCTTTGCAGATATCAGAGCGCTTTACAGTAAACACAGGGTAAGGGAACAAGCGGGAGAGTAAGCAAACTTGTGGGTACAAGATAGTAATGGGTAGTAGGTGGCTAGCAAACTTGGATAGTAACCAGATAAACAACTTGTGAACGAATAGACAATAAGATAGGCCGGCAAAAGCAAACTATTAGGTACAAGATAGTAGAGGGTAGTAGTTGTGTAACAAACTAGAGTAATAATCTGATAAACAACTTAGTACAATAGACAATCAGAATAGGCAATAATACAAAGTCTGTGCACAGTCTTCGGTACAACCAAAAAGGGTTCAAGTGCGACTAGCCATAAGGATGGCTTTTGCTTCTTTCTTAAAGAGTGCAGTGGAGGAGATAAGCCTGGTTTCGGGAGGGAGGGCATTCCAGATCCTGGGTGCCATTCCTGAGAAGGAGCGCTTGTAAGTTTTTTCCTTCCGGAATCTTCGAGGTTTCAGGAGGAGATTCTTTGTGCTTCCGTTGTTTCTCGAGCCTCCTGATAAAGTCAGCTTTTGAGTGAGGTAGCTGGGAGACTTGTGGTGTACAGCCATATGTGTCATACAGGCAATTTTCAGCTGTATTCTGGCTTCAAAAGGGAGCCAGTTCAGGGATTTTAAGTCAGGGGAAATATGCAAGTGTTTTCTAGAACCAGTTATAAGTCTCGCTGCAGCGTTCAAGGAGGCTCTTGGGGGTGCTGTTGTTGATAGGGGGAGTCCGCTGAGAGCCACGATTCCGTAGTCTATGCGTGGAATGACTAGGGCTTGAACTGCAGTTTGGAAGTCCTTAGCTGGGAGGAAGGGTTTAAGTTTCCTCAGAGTGTTGATTTGGAAGTTAGCTCCCTTAGTTGTTTTGTTGATATGCTGCTGCATGTTGAGATTGGTGTCAAGAGTGATGCCTAATGATTTCACGGAGTCCACGATGGTGGGTTGGACATTGAATGCAGTTAGGTGCTTAAGCCAGGTTTGAGTGGCGGAGATTTTCGCCGGAGGTGAGATTAGAAGGAACTCAGTTTTCAGAGCATTTAGTTTGAGATGATTTTCGGCCAACCATGATTGGGTGTTTTTGAGCGTAGAGTTCAGAAGTTTGATGTCTTCCGGGGATTGTAGTTTGAGGTAGAGTTGAGTGTCATCGGCGTACATATGAAAGTGTACATTAGATGCTTGGAGCAAGGTGGTGAGTGGTTCCATGACTAGGTTGAACAATGTGGGGGATAGTGATGATCCTTGAGGGACGCCTAATGAAACAGGCACAGCTGGGGATAGCACGTTGTTGATCTTGAACTTCTGAGACCGGTGATGTAGGAAGGAAGTGAACCATTTGAGGACAGTTCCCGATAGACCCATTCTGGTGTTAAGCAGCTCAAGTAGGTTCTCATGTTTGACGGTATCAAATGCTGAGGAGAGATCAAGTAGGATGAGGAGGCAGGTTGATTTTTTTAACTGGATTGTATTGTGAGGAGAGTCCTCATCCCATCCCACATGATTTTTATATAATGCTGAAGCCTGAGCTACTCCCCATTTTCTAGCATATGTATATTTTTTATGAAATAGGAATATGATTTGAGAAGGCTGGCATAATTATCTCTTTGCCATGTGGGCACTCCCTGACAAATTCAGGTGGCCAGTCTTGTTTAGCTAGAAGAATGTCATAACCCTTGGAAAGCTTATCCCAAAAGAGTGCCTTTATTTTTCTAGGTATGTCCCCCTCCATCCGGAGTGTTATTTCATATATCTTGTGGGGTACACTAAACCTGGTGTCGGCAGTTTCAACTTGAATGCATTCATTCAAGTCCACTGTCTCTAGATGATCCATCAGGATCTTGCGAGCTATGGTCACTTTTGCTGCGCTGTCTAGCATTGTGTGGGCCCACTCCCCGTTCTTGAGTTGTGTCCTCAAGATCCTCAGCATGTCTGATCTTTATGCTTGCTACCTTATTCTTGGTGAATTGAGTTTTCTTATTTTTAGGAACGTGTTGTTCGTCTTTGGACTTCACGCGTTCTTCTTCTTTTTGTTCTGATCGTCCTCTCCTCTCGGATTTCTGCGAGGAAGTCTGAAAGGTACGAGAGGAACGTGTATCAGTATCTTGATATCTATCAGGTTTTCTTAAGTTATCCCTATTTCTAACGTTATATCTTTTTTCAGAGGGCTCCCGATGGGGAGACCTACCTCCCGGGGAGGAGACCTACCTCTGGACTGGGAATGCTTCTCTTTAGGAAGTGTTTGTTTAGTGTTTTCCCACTACTTTTTAGGAGTAGTGAGATTATTTTTAATAAAAACTTTTTCAGGATTTTCAGTTAGCTGGATATCTGTTATATCTGTTTCTTTTAACTTCTGGCGGATTGCCACGGATGCTGCTTCACCTTTGATGTTGGCTAATAGTATAGTCGAGACCTGTTTGAAATCTTTCAGTAATTTCATACCTAGATTCAAGGCCGGTTCTGGACCGTATTCATTTTGAATCTGTCTCAGAACGTATGGTATTACCGCCATAGACGGGACACCATGTGTTTTTGTGTAGATTGAAGCAAAGACTGTACCCCAAGTGTCACAGTCCTCCACATGTGGTGCTATCCCCATTGGTAAACAGATTGTCAGAATTCTGTGTTTCTCATGAGGTGTACTATCAGGGAATACTGCCTCAATTTGAGTAATTTTTTGTGCTAACCAAAACGGAATTTGTTCCTTTTTAGCAGGCAGTTTACCAATGACTAATTGTATAGTCTGTGGTGTGATTTTGTTTGTGTTCCCCTGGTGGGGGGTGTGTTGTGGAATCCTTACAGTAGGTTGGACTGTTAAGGTCTGCATGACATATTGAACCAATTGTCTATGTATTTGAATTAACTGTTTCAGCTGTGCTAACAGTTCTCGACCTGTCATGTTTTCTATGTCAGGATGTGGTGTATAGCTGGCTAGTACCGGCCATGTAGCTCCAGCTCTATCTAGTAGACCGAGCCTGGTAATGTGATTTTGATGTTGTAGGGCACCTTTAAACCAGAGCTCATTCTCTTGGTAAGTTAATGGAATTTCAACGTCCTCGTAAGGAATGTATTCCGTTGGAGGTTCCTCTACTTTGTAGTAGTGAAACTCGTGTGTGTCTCCATCTGCTGGAGGAAAGTGAATCCATGAATAGAATACCTCTGTCTGCCTGTATTCATGTGCCTCTATAACAAAGATTACTTTACCACCTCTCGATGATACTCCATTATTTATCAGTTTGTAAGTTATAGTTTTTCTTACATTTACCGGGATGATTATAGCATCTGGGTCATTCTCTAGGAGCTTTCTGTCATCTAAGGCTGATTGAGCTGCTGCTGCAGCTCTTTCTAATTCTTCGTCAGTAACCATTATTTTTACTGATTGAAGAGTTTGCAGAACAAGTTTCAAGGAAACAAAGATTAGGTGCACAAAATTTTGGAACACTGTATCCTTTATCGTTGAACAAACCAAAAACTAATACATAGGATTTTTCGTCCTACTCAGTTTTGGCGGATATTATCTCTTCACCCACTCCAGACGTCTTTTGGAGTTTTTACGGGGAAAAAAAGGGGTCTGTGTGAAAAGCACAACTGAGTTACTCTAGTATCTAGAGTTAAATTATCGCCTTACCAAACGTTGGGCTTCATATAGTGTAGTTCCTATATTCCCAATAGGCTCTGCGCATTGGAATAATAAATCCTGTAGTTTAGACGTAGGACTGAGGTTGACTAGGTCTCTACCGAATCTATTAGACTTAATTGTGAGTGCCAGCTAGCTCAGAGGTCACTAGAAACTTTCTTGAATTCACAAGAAGGGATTACTTTCTGACAACTGCATAAACATAACAACTTTGTTTCCCAAGAATAAGAAATCAATCTCTAGAGTCGCGGAAACATTAGATAGCTATTTTACTCAGTCAATCGTGCATGATTCGCTTCACCAGTGATGCTGAGAAAATAGAGAGGCGGGCGTTTTCAATAAAAAGTATTTATTAAACAGTCTTCTTTCTCGAGCATAAGAAATGTACTGCTACAATCGTAATACTGGTTATAACGTACAAGGCATATAATACGAAAAGTATCATAAAGTAGTACTGTAAAAGCATGATATGGTTTCTAAGCCATAAATTGCCTAAAACATATAAAATACATACAATGATAAAATAATGACTATAAGTACTCAACTGGTGCTTCTAAAATACGCCTACCCTGGCGTACCTAACCTAAGTCTAGTACGAGAGAAGAAGTAAGTAAGGACTAGTTTAAGTTTAGTATTTCTCTGCCAAGAATCTATCCAAGAATTCTCTAAGGGTCTAATCAGCTCCGTACCTTCGTTTATAATGAAGGAGGTCTTGTATCTCTATCTCAGGACTCGATTTCCCAACAACCCACAAGAGTAGCCTGGAAACCCTGGAGCTGGATTTCTCATCAGGAGAAAAGACAGCGTCTCTTAGTGCGTCAGCTGGAGGTCGGCTTCCTTCGGCACTTGCTGCTGCAGGGCGTCAGGCAAGTAGTAAGTCGATCTGCTCCAAACCACCGTGTGTTTGTCGGGCAAATCTAGGCATATTTATACTTTGAAGGTGCTGAGTTTGACGTGTGATTGGACTTAATAACGTAATCAAAGACTCAGGGCCATATTACCAAGGTGAAGTATCGCCGCTTTTTCGGCGAATTGTGCCGAGAAAGAGGCGATACTTCTAGCGCCCTATTAACAAGGGCATGCTAACGCCTGCCTCAAGCCCATTTTGCATGTCAGCGAGAAACATCGCTAATGACATGCAAAGTGGGCGTTCCCACATCCAACCACATTTAAAATGTGGTTGGAGGTGGTAACACCCTATTACCAAGGCAGGCTTTGGGAGAAGGAGCCCTGCGATAAACTCGTTTATCGCAGGTCTCCCAACGCCTGCTCTGATCATGTTTTAGGCATTGATAACATGGGGGTGTGGATCATAAAGCTGAATCCACCCCTCCATATTATCAAGGCACACATTAGCGCGTGACAACAACGCTTGTTTTCACGCGCTAATGTTCCCTATCACCGGCTATCGCCGGATTTAATATCGCCTACGTGTTGTGCGTTGATAATGACACGCTAACACGGCGATAAAATCCGGCGATAGGGAAATGTGCGATGTGCGTTTTTTAATGCACATCTTGGAAATATGGCTCTCAGTTCTTCGAAAAGTCCATGATTTCCTAGATAAATTAGTATTCAGGCAAGGGGAAGTCCCTAGCTGCTGAAGGTGGGTTTCTCTAAAAAATCGTTGTTTATTCTTGGAATTTAGTGGAAGTAGCCATGCCGTATTTGGGCTGCATAGGCTCAGTCTAAATATGGTAATGATTTCTATGCCTATATAAGGTTTGAACAATCTGTACCTATATAAGGGCATGAATCGGGAAAATACAGGCAATACGTTTCAAATAAATATAGATAGAAAATTATTATTAATATATTACAAAAGTATAGCAGCGGATGACACACACGGCCCGTGAAAAGAAAGCGGCAAATTTAATACCTGAAATGAGGACAGCTTTGCTTGGCGAACTTGAAGAAAAAGAAAGAAATATGGGTTTGGAAACGAGGCTGCGCATGCATAGAGAGTACAACTGGTGCACAAAAAAAAATGGAAAGTTTCACATACAATCATAGAAATATAGCTCTTTTTTTCACCAGTAAAGTTTGTTCTCAAAAAGAACTGTTTTTTTGGAGCCCCAATGCCCCCACGATCCCAGACGGCTCCCGCATCCTTCGAGAGCCGGCATTGCTTTGTCAGAGAGAGCAGCTTACATGCGGCTCTCTCTGACGAAAAGCAATCTGCTTTCCTACTTGAAAAAGAGAGCAGATTAACTTACTCTCTCTTTTAAATAGGAAAGTGGTTTGCTGTGGTAAAGTGGCAACCGTGAGGCTCCCGCACTACCATAGCACACAGCAGTGTCCCGGGGGTAGGCACCCCGAGACACTGCAGGAGCCGGCCCTGGGAGGCAGTGGTCCCCAGGGCCATCAAGGGCTCCAGGAGGGGGGCAGCGCAACCCCCTCCCAACATTAAAAAGCCCCGGGGGTACAGGTCCCTGGGGCTGAAAGGTCATTTTACATATTACTGCCCCGGGAAGGTGGCGGTCCCGGGGGCGTGTACGGGGGGAGGGGGAGCTGAAAAGATACTTTTTAAAAAAATCCGAGGGGGTGGCGGTCCCCGGAGCTGCGGGGGGGCCTTACAAGCTCCCCATTATGGAAAACAATTGCCCACGAGGGCTTATTAATAATAAGACGGACTTCTAGGTTTTTTTCCCTTTTCCACAGCGCACGCGTACTATACGTGTACCCCGCGATTTCTTATTTAAAAAAAAAGATCCATGTGGGACCCCCTGAGCAGGCCTAAAGGGTCAGGATGTTTCTACCCTGCCCCCTTTCCTTATTTTTCAACTTTGTTTTACTGTTTTCTTGTGACTCGATTCTACCAAGGCACAAGATGGCTGCCAACACTTCCTGGTTTGAAGTGTTGACAAACAGTTGACATCCAATCAACATGCAGCTGGTGCTTGTAATTGTACGGTTTTCGGTACACTTACTGTATGCGTAGAGGGGGGTGAAAACATACTTTAAAAAATTTTTTTAAAAAACCCCGAGGGGGTGGCGGTCCCCGGGCTGCGGGAAGGGAGGTCGTAAGCCCCCCGCATACTTCAAAATAAAACCCCAGGGAGTGGCTTCCCCGGGGCTCGGGAGACCTTACAAGCCCCCATTATGGAATAAAATAGCCCCCGGGAGCTAATTAAGAATAAAACGGACTTCTAGTTTGTTTTTTTTCCCACCACGTACGACTACCATACACGTACACCACAATTTTTTAGAATTTGGGCCTAAAGATCAATGAAGGACCCCCTGACCAGGCCTAGAAGGTCAGGATGTTTATACACTGCCCCCTTTCCTTATTTTTCAACTTTGTTTTACTGTTTTCTTGTGACTCAGTTCTACTGAGTTACAAGATGGCTGCCAACACTTCCTGGTTTGGAGTGTTGACAGACAGTTGACATCCAATCAGCATGCAGCTTGTGCTCGTAATTGTACGGATTTCCGTACGCGTGCAGTACTTCATCTCTAGATATCACTATGATTTTCTCAGGAACTACTGAACGGATTTACACCATTTAACAAAAAGCACAATCTGCGAACTGAACTCTACCTCTCTGCCAAATTTGGTGTAATTCCATTCTGCCGTTCGGGCTGTAGCCCTGGCTAAAGGTCCCTATGGACAATTGCATGGGGAAAACATGTTTTGGGATCCCCTTTTTTCTCGGCCCCCACTTGACGAATCACCCCCAAACTTTCAGGGAAGGAGCGGAGCGGAGCACGCCATTTTCTTGGAGAAATTTGTGAAGATTCTTTCACAGACGCTAAAGTTATTCCAAATAGAATGTTGTGGATTTCCTATGGAAAGTAGGTCCTAACTATGACTACCTACTGGCAACCGCCAGTAGGTAATATGTATATATATATTCACTGAAAAAACCATAGGTTATAGACCATATATAGTTAGGAATTAGCATTTACAAAACCTTGAAAATTCACTGAAAAAACCATAGGTTATAGACCATATATAGTTAGGAATTAGCATTTAAAAAACCTTATTTTACTCACACAAAACCATTGAAATTCCATATATAGTTAGTTGCACTAACTATATATCGCGCACCCGCAATCCACTGCTGATCATGTCACATATTACATCATTCATGACATGGTCAGTGACATCACTGATGACATCACTGATGACATCTCAAATGACATCACTGATGACATCACTGATGACAACATCCAGTGACTGTACTTTTCTGTAAAGTTAAAATATGTCTTGAGTGGATGTATAAGTGTCTGGATGAAGGATTTAGTAGGTGCATGACTGACTGTATGAGTGAGTGATTAAATGTGTCTCACTGAATGCATGGGTTAGTGACTAAACTGTCTTAATTTGTGCATCATTATGTCTGTTGTTCTGTAAACTGCTGCATGTGTTGATCATTAGCTATACGAGAGGCTATATGTGTTATTAATTGGTTGCCCAAGTATTTCTATGGGAGATTGAGTTTGTGTGGGGGTGGCTGGAAGGTGTGTGACTCTATGCATAGATGTGTGAGCAGTTTATTCACTAGGTGTATGAGTTCAAGAGTGCATGTGGAAACAGCTACATGGGAAGTTGACTGTGTGCATGAGTGTATTGATGAGTGAATGGATATCTCAATGCTACATGTCATAGTAAGTACATATGTAAAACACAGTACATGTGAGAGTTGGCATATATAAATAACTGTGCATGAGAGCCACTGAATGAGTGAGTGGTTGTATCGATCATTGTGAACTTGTATCAGGGATTGTATAAGAGAGTAAATATGTGTTAGTATATGTTTCAATAAGTAAGGTGTGTTTAACTGTATAGTTGAAGAAATGGAGGTGAGATTGTTTCTTTGCATGACTGACTGGGTGTGTGAGTAACTCCATGGATAAGTGGCAGTGTGTGAGTGTCTGTTTACACTGAGTGTATCTAAGGTTATATTAGAGTCTGAAGAGGTTTATCGTATTAGCACAAGAATGATGTCAAATGAGATGTCATCAGTGATGTCATTTGAGATGTCATCAGTGATGTCATCAGTGATGTCACTGACCATGTCATGAATGATGTAATATGTGACATGATCAGCAGTGGATTGCGGGTGCGCGATATATAGTTAGTGCAACTAACTATATATGGAATTTCAATGGTTTTGTGTGAGTAAAATAAGGTTTTTTAAATGCTAATTCCTAACTATATATGGTCTATAACCTATGGTTTTTTCAGTGAATTTTCAAGGTTTTGTAAATGCTAATTCCTAACTATATATGGTCTATAACCTATGGTTTTTTCAGTGAATTTCAATGGTTTTTTAATAGCAAATATCATAAGCTGTCGAATGTCAAGTACGTGGTAAGTAAAAACATTTTTGTGTTTATGCACACTGATCTGCTTTGAATGCTGCCCCCCACCCCTCATTTCTATTAGGAGTACTCTCTCTTTGCAGATAGTGAAGGGTAGTTAACGCAGCCCTTTGCCCCCTTTGTAATACGTCGTGCCTGCTTCTCTCTCCATTTGATTGATTGTTCTCTTTGGTTCATTCTCTATTTACAAACAAGCACAGAGTCGCAATACTCTGTTTAGTCTTTGCAGATAGCGAAAAATCGTGTAAAAAAACAAAAGGAATCGAGCAAAATCAGTAGGCCACTAATGGGATCTCTTTTTGACCTCGCTAAAATAGAAACATTAGGAACAACCTGTTGAAAATAGCAATGCGTATGTACATAAGCGGCGTTCATTTGTGTTCACAGTACCCCTTGTTGATTTTTTCAATCGAGCATTGAATTGTTCGAAGTTAATTCTCTTAAGGATCTTCTCTACCTGCAAACGAGGAAGAATAGGAATATTCTCTCTCCCTTTGCAGATAGTGAAGGGTAGGTAACGCAAGCCTTTAACACGTCGTACCTATTTCATTCCTCATTGATTGATTGATTGTCCGAACATTGACTGTTTGGGAATTAGTTCTTTTTGGAGGTATTCCCTGTTTGCAAATAAACGTAGGAAAATCTTTGCAAGTAGTGAAAGGGTACGTAATGCGGACCTTTCTCCCCCGTTGTAATCTGTCATGCCTATCTACTCCCCACTGATTGATGCACCTTTTTCACCCGGACCATTTACTAGAGATACGTCATCTGGCCCGACCAGAGAGCACCCCTAGTGAAAAGGACATATGCAATAATAACGAAGTGATCACTGTATCCTGTTAACAGAAACTTTACCATGAAACAACCTGGAAAGAAAAAAATAGGAAAACGAAAATCAGTAGGCCACTGATGAACATGAACTTTTATTAAACAACAAACAAAGAAACGATAACATAACGTAATGATAAAACCTATTAATGTCCTAGAAACAAGAAAACGTTAAAGTATGCCAGTGGTGAGAGACCAGAAAAACAGTCCGAGAAACCAAATCCGAGAAACCAAATCACCCCTCGCTGTCCCAACTCATGCACTCTGAAAGTTCAAAGTTTTGAGGAGTGCTTGTAACATTGTCTGAAGCCTATTTGCAATTGCTTCATCTTCACTATTCTTAAAGTAAGTGGGGGCTGTTGTGATGCGGTGCCACCCTGAACCGCTTGACGGAGGCCCCCGAGGGACGGTGTCATGTCGCGGACTCGGAGGGGGCGCTTGGCTCCGGCCCCCTCCCCAAGTCGTGTTGCCCTGGTGTGGCCTGAGATCGCCCCCGACATAGGTGGCCGGCTCCCGGGGTCAAGCGGAACTTTTTTCCTTTTGGTGACTCTTCCATTCTTCACCTTGTCCCACAATCCGTTTCACCTAAAGACACGCTGTAGTGGGGCACCCCTTTTCCGTTTCATTTGCCATTCAGCCCGCTTTTGCTACACTGTGCCTCTTCCGCTATTCAGCTGTTTACCGCCCGCTCTTTCGACTACAGCGTCTCGCTCACCATGTACTTGAGTTGCTCCCGCTCTTGCGGTGCAGCGATAGGCGGCTGCCACAGGACTCTCAAAATGGCGGCCATCTCTTCAGATTTGGGCGTGGTCCACTAAATGGGCCTGCGACACCTTGGAACTCGGACGCTTGTCTGCTAGAGCTTGGGCTCCATTCTCGAAAGCGTCCCCTCATCCTTGAAGATTCTACAAAAGTCTTGGGGGCCCCCGACTCCCGCAGGCTTCTGGTGGGGAGCGCCTAGCATGATTGCTCGTGGAATGGCCACGACGGAGCTACGAAATGGTGGTGCTCTCATGCTAACGCCAGCTTCAGTCTGAAACATCCAGAAACACTGTAGACTACCAATTCGATCAGTTCCGGTAGCGCTCCAACGTGACCCGGTAGAGAAGAACTTGCCCTCCCCTCTTTGACTGATGGTTCTTGTTGCCTGTCCCTTCTGTTGTCATTTAACAGAACTATTTAGCCTGCTGAAAGGGGTTGTGTGCCGTCCGCTGGTTGGTGGAGACATTTTGACTATATTCTGGACCTGCGTTGTCGCGTAATGCGTCATATGACGCGCCGCGTTAGAAAGTTTAATAAATTATGAAACACAATAAACAATCCTTAAAAAATAAAAAAAATAAAAAATAATCAACAAAAGCAACAGCTAGGTAATACACATATAATTTTATCTCCGTGAAGCGGAGCGCTGTTACAGATATATATCTTGTTTCTGAACGTTAATTTCTCAAAATGCACCGAAGCACATATATTGAGACCTAGCAAAGGCACATCGGGCTACCAGTCCCTACAATTTTTCCAAGTTTCGTGCAAATCCATTCAGCTGTTCGATCCTACCGAGAGACAAGATGGCGGCCGCTACGGACTGTTTGGAATGTTTACAGACACCGGAGAGCCAATCAGCTTCGCTTCGCAAAGCTCCGTAACGCGAAAAGTACGCGAAGCGGTGCGCTGTTACAGATATATACCTTTTTTTGAACGTTAATTTCTCAAAATCCACTGGAGCACATATATTGAGATCTAGCAAAGGCACATCGGGCTACCAGTCCCTACAATTTTGCCAAGTTTCGTGCAAATCCATTCAGCTGTTCGATTATTATTATTTTTATTTTTTTTTGCCCCGCGGGGCCCTTTTAAAACCTCCACATCAAACCTAGGGGGTGAGCGACAATGTACTATGCCCCCTTATGGTCATTTGCCCCTTCGCTTTGGCCTCCTCTTGTCTCTCGATCCTACCGAGAGACAAGATGGCGGCCGCTACGGACTGTTTGGAATGTTGACAGACGCCGGAGAACCAATCAGCTTCGCTTCACAAAGCTCCGTTGCGCGAAAAGTCCGCAAACCAGAGCGCTAACCGGTCCGCTGTTACAGATATATATCTTTTTTTAAACGTTAATTTCTCAAAATCCACTGGAGCACATATATTGAGACCTACAAAAGGCACATCGGGCTACCAGTCCCTACAATTTTGCCAAGTTTCGTGCAAATCCATTCAGCCGTTCGGGCTAAAAGTGAGGCCAACCGCCCTATGGAAATTAACATGGGAAAAACGCGTTTTGGGACCCCCCTTTTTTCTCGGCCCCCCCTTGACGAACCCCCCCAAAATTTTCAGGGGCTGCTCAGAAACAAAATGTGCCATTTTCCTGAAAATTTCAGCCAATTCCGTCCACAAACGCCAAAGTTATTAGACATAGAATTTTCAAAAAACCCATAGAGAAAAAATCCTAACTATATATACCTACTGGCGACCGCCAGTAGGTAATATATTAGGTAGGTAATATAGGTAGGTAATAGGTAATATATTACCTACTGGCGGTCGCCAGTAGGTATATATAGTTAGGATTTTTTCTCTATGGGTTTTTTGAAAATTCTATGTCTAATAACTTTGGCGTTTGTGGACGGAATCGGCTGAAATTTTCAGGAAAATGGCACATTTTGTTTCTGAGCAGCCCTTGAAAATTTGGGGGGGGTTCGTCCAGTGGGGGCCGAGAAAAAAGGGGGGTCCCAAAACGTGTTTTTAACATTGAGTTTTCCATAGGGCGGTTGGCCTCACTTTTAGCCCGAACGGCTGAATGGATTTGCACGAAACTTGGCAAAATTGTAGGGACTGGTAGCCCGATGTGCCTTTTGTAGGTCTCAATATATGTGCTCCAGTGGATTTTGAGAAATTAACGTTTAAAAAAAGATATATATCTGTAACAGCGGACCGGTTAGCGCTCTGGTTCGCGGACTTTTCGCGCAACGGAGCTTTGTGAAGCGAAGCTGATTGGTTCTCCGGCGTCTGTCAACATTCCAAACAGTCCGTAGCGGCCGCCATCTTGTCTCTCGGTAGGATCGAGAGACAAGAGGAGGTCAAAACAAAGGGGGAAATAACTATAAGGGGGCATAGTAGATCCTCGCTGACCCCCTAGGTTTGATGTGGAGGTTTTAAAAGGGCCCCGCGGGGCAAAAAAAAATAATAAAAATAATAATTGAACGGCTGAATGGATTTGCACGAAACTTGGCAAAATATTAGGGACTGGTAGCCCGATGTGCCTTTGCTAGGTCTCAATATATGTGCTCCAGTGGATTTTGAGAAATTAACGTTCAAAAAAAGATATATATCTGTAACAGCGCTCCGCTTCGCGTAACGGAGGTTTGCGAAGCTGATTGGTCATTCTGTCACTGGGCTATAGTTGGGCTACATCTGGCTGATATTTGGGCTACATTTGTTTTTTTGTGTGTCTGGCGGCCATCTTTGGGCTACATTGGGCTACATTGGGCTTCATTGGGCTACATTCGGCTAATTAGCAAATAGCTCATCGCAAACTAGGAATGGTAAAGAATCGCTATTTATTCCTTAAAGTTCGCTATTTAGGAAATGCAAATAACTTTGATGATACATATGGCGGTTCATCTCTAACAAGATAAGAAGCATAGGGATAGATTTATGATGACTGGCGCATCACCAGGGATGTGTTAGTCATTCTGTGCCGCTGTTCCGTCACCTATGGTGTGCTGCATTTACAATGCGGCGCATCACGGGGCAAAAACAGCACAGATGCGTGATGTATCTGTGCCGTAAAGGTGGCGCATTGCTGGAGTTGTATCGCAAGTGTGATGAAGCTCCAGCAAGGGTCGGGGGTGCCCCTGTCGCAGGGTTTCTGTTCTCACACAGAACTGTGGACAGAGGATTGGAACCTCGGCGAATTAGGGTGTCCCAAAACTCACGTTAGTAATCAAAAACTATTTAGCAAGCTAGGTACAGTGTCACATTGGATATAACAAACTCTCAATGTTTAGACAATCCAGAATATGAACTTATAGTACCTCAGGATACGTGGAACTCATGAACAGTCGGTCGTTATATATTTCTTAGAAACCAGAACATGGAGTTAAGAAGAACACATGTGTATTTGAAATGTTTATTTACTAATGCCGTCTTCTCAGGCGTAGTACCTTAGATAATAAAAGTACACATATTATCAGTAGCAAAATTACCAGCATAGTTACTAGTACATAAAAAGTGAATGGTGATAGTATGTTAACATGCTGTAAATGAATAAGAGTTAGCAACACTTATAAGCAGCCGCGGGCCGTGGAGGGAGTTACGGTGAGGCAGGGAGGCGGGGAGGGGGAGAAGCAGGGTGGAGAATACAAGTACACATATTATCAGTAGCAAAATTACCAGCATAGTTACTAGTACATAAAAAGCGAATGGTGACAGTATGTTAACATGCTGTAAATGAATAAGAGTTAGCAACACTTATAAGCAGCCGCAGGCCGTGGAGGGAGTTACGGTGGGGCAGGGAGGCGGGGAGGGGGAGGGGCAAGGTAGAGAGGGCTCCACCCTGCTTCTCCCCCTCCCCGCCTCCCTGCCTCACCGTAACTCCCTCCACGGCCCGCGGCTGCTTATATCTCACCCTCCCTAATACACATATTATATTATTTGCTAAGAAGGTCTCTTTGTGTTGGTTTAGGGCGTGCCCATACTTTAGTGTCTTAGATTTGAAGGAATCACATCAGCATACACCAGCTCTCTCTTCATGTGAACCGCATCAACTGTTGTGTATGTGTGTTCGGCAAAGCAATATAAAACCCGCCTCATGCCCAGAATTGGCAGAAGTTGCACTTATGTTATGAGTATGAAGTCGTGGAGATCAGACCTCATAACAATTCTGTATCGTGTTGTTCTTGAAACTTTAGCACTCGCTGTACAGATATAGTTTAACAAGTAAAGCAGATAGTAGACCAATAACATATTATTCTCATGTAAACCACGATGAACTACTAGGTGGAAAGCTAAAGCAACAACTAAATGTCGTGTGCAGAAGTTGCAAAAAAGGAAAAATGGCGTTTAAACCGGTAATGAGCCCATGCTAACTTAACACGGTGTAAAGATATCCAGGACCTAGATGACACCTCCCCATGATCCGGAAACGAACTGAATAAGATAATAGAAGTGCCATCTCATGAGAGCAGATTGCAAGTTTATATGTGGACGGTCCGCAAGGTAAAGCATTAAAAACTAGGAAAATTCAATGCTAAAGAAAAATAAAACAGCCAAGTACTTTATCGAGTCTTAAGCCAATAGGCAAGGTAAATAATAAAAACTTGACAATTAAGTCAATGAATTGTCAATGAAATGCTAGTACTCAGCATATGAAACATGAAAAAGGTCTATGACATAACTGTGTATGCAAAATAAGCTGCAACAGCCTCCAACAGGAAGTCACCGTCTTCATCCGAAAACAGTTCAGCCATCCAATTTAAAAGCGGAAAAGAACATACGTGCTCTCCCAGCACCGGATCCTCTATCACCATCAGAGGACAGCTCGGTGGGTTTTCAAGAAAGCTGTGTTCCAAGAAAGACTGTGCTGCCGCCAGTAAATTCCAGGGACCAAGTAGTCCATGCATCAATGCCACAGCCATAATCCTTTCGCCAGGACAAACCAACTCGTGAGTAATGATAGGAGTCATCAGCTGATTAAAGTCGACGTCAGGAGAAACCGGTCCGCAGAGACACAAATCAATGGCCCAATCGAAATCACAGGTCAGGCAGTGAAATACAGGCTGGACACAGGTGAAGTAGGAGAACCGAAAAGATAATCCATATGCCGTGCTTAATATCGCCAACGGCATTGTGCCATAATATTCTAGCATGCGATTGCGGAACAGTGTCAGCAGCTGCAGGGTCGGAGGTTGCATAGGAGGGACATCCATATTTAAAAATGTAAAAAAGCACAAGAGCGTCCGCTGGTAATGCAAGTAAAAATGCAATCCACGAACCAGAGTGGAGAAAATGGAATGAAAGGGAGCAGGGATGACTCCAAAGATTTTCTCAAATGAAGTCACGAGACCACTGGTAACAACTTTAAAAAAGTGTGCCAGGGATTTTGTGGAGGATGCGTTAAAGATAGTCGGAAACATGTTGCTGAAATTGAAAGGCAAACCTGTGTACGGGTGTTCGCTATGTGAAGTACGAAAGTTTCACGGGCCGAACTCAAGGCCACCTCTCTCTGAGACAAAAGAGCTCTTATTCTTGTCATGCCGTTGAAACGTGTCCCAAGGTTGGTATTTGTGGCCAGATTGAAAACTCCCTATGTTCATGTGTGGGAGGAAATAGAACATTTCTGCAGCAAATAACCCGTTCACTTACTGTTACGATAAAAGGAATACTTTTAATTAACTCAGAACAATCTTCATTATTGAGCATCAAATAACTACCATTTTCCAACAACTTGAACGTGGGGATGATAGCAGGAACTGGCGTGCCTTGCAACACGCAAGCCATATTTGGTCGGTGTTTGTTGCATGAATCGTGTAACTGTATGTGCCTACACATTAGTGAATGATCTGGCGTCTCAGTGCATTCCTCTCCATTCAGATAAACTTCTTGATCATCTTTGAAACATCTGTATGTGTATGGAAGCGACCAGACCTCATGAACAAAAGCACTACCTAAAGGTTCATAAAGACCTATTGGTATATATTTCATACAATTTGAAAACTTATATAAAGCAAAAGGCAGCGTTATTAAACCGTGGATAAGGCATGTTGCCAAAAAACCCGCAATCCTCTGCTGATGATGTCACTGAGCATGTCATGAATGATGTAATATGTGACATCATCAGTAGTGGATTATGGGTAATAGTATCTCTAGTTTACTCCCCTATAGCTGTCTTTCTTTTAACATAAGTGTGTGTTTCCTTCCCTTATACTTACTGTTTTTGGTTCGCTTCCAGTTCGCGTACCAGCGAGCGAACTAGGAAGCGAACTAAGAGAAATAGAGGTTGGCACAGTTCCAAATATTGTACCAATTTTTTAATAACGGGGAGGTAGTTCTGAAAAGAACTTTTTTTTTTATTTTTCTGAACATTTTTTTAATGTTTTTGAATTTTTCGGAACAGTTTTATATTTTTTTGGGTTTTTCTTGGAGGGGGCAATGAAAACGATTCATTGTAAAGGGCTCAACAGGAGCAACAAAACAAAAAAAAGAAGTATTTATTATTTTGGGCGTTTCGGACAAACTTGCATATGATAGTCAATAGCTCTGTTGATCAGAGTGATGCTTCTTTCTCCGTAGGAAATGAATCCATCGCAAAATACGCAGGTGTGTTTTACTTCACCAAATCTCATTTGTATATTTGGCACCATCTCCCTGCCCTCTGGTCCCGTTACTTCCGGTACAACAGATCTTCTGGCCATAATAGGGAGATTATCTAGGTCGTTCCGAAACTGTGCAGCACTGTAGTTGTTAGGATGCCACCTAGTCATATGGCGATGCATTGTGTAGTTTCCGAAACTGTATTTTTTGTCGGTCCCTCTGGACAGTCTATCTTGACATATAAGGCAAGTTACGTATCTTGCATTTACTTTTTTCTGACCTTTGGGAATTTTAAAAAATTGCCAAATGAAGTTTTCTTTCCGGTGAGACGTCTTGGGCTGCTCAGGCAAAAACTGCCTCTCTTCGTGCTCGTCCTCCTGTTCCTCTTCTTCTTCTTCTTGTTGAATTACAACTTGAGCAGGTGGTCCTCTCTTCCTTGGAGGTGGTGGAGGTGGTGGGGAAGCACCAGCTGAAGCTACTAAAGAAGCCATTGCTCAGTGATCACAAAGGGTCTTTCTCTCACAATGATGAAAGTCAGAGTGAGGAAAGAAGGAGGGATTTTCATCATTTGGGAAAAACAAGAGTTCTCAACCAATCAAAAGTGTTCATTTTAGATTATATGACCTAGTCTTACATCATTAGGAAACCAAAAGTGAAATGAACCAATGAAAAGTGTTATTACCAAGTCACATGACTTGCTGTGTTTACGTTAAGCGCTTTGCAGGGCCTCCCGGTTTGCTTCCAGAAACCTGCGCTTTGGCACTCGCTTCGCGTACCAGTTCGCTAACGTAGCACGTCATATGACGTATCACGCGACAACGTGGAACGTCATGCGGACGGGAGGCGTCACGATGTTGTTTTCTAACGCGGCACTTGCGGTAAAGAAACGTTTACCGGCTCGCGGTCTATTTCGCGGCATCAAGGTCAGCTAACGGGAAGCTTCCCGATTCGCGAAGCGGGAACGAAGAAAAAAAAATATTTAAAAAAAAAATTATTCATAAACATATAAAATATATTTTTGGATTTAAAGAAGAATACATTTTACAGCTACAGATATTAGCTGTTAAAAAACCAATGAAATTCACAGAAAAAACCATAGGTTATAGACCATATATAGTTAGGAATTAGCATTTACAAAACCTTGAAAATTCACTGAAAAAACCATAGGTTATAGACCATATATAGTTAGGAATTAGCATTTAGAAAACCTTATTTTACTCACACAAAACCATTGAAATTCCATATATAGTTAGTTGCACTAACTATATATCGCGCACCCGCAATCCACTGCTGATGATGTCACATATTACATCATTCATGACATGGTCAGTGACATCACTGATGACATCACTGATGACATCTCAAATGACATCACTGATGACAACATCCAGTGACTGTATGTTTCTGTAAAGTTAAAATATGTCTTAGATATTGAAGAATGAGTGGATGTATAAGTGTCTGGATGAAGGATTTAGTAGGTGCGTGACTGACTGTATGAGTGAGTGATTAAATGTGTCTCACTGAATGCATGGGTTAGTGACTAAACTGTCTTAATTTGTGCATCATTATGTCTGTTGTGATGTAAACTGCTGCATGTGTTGATCATTAGCTATACGAGAGGCTATATGTGTTATTAATTGGTTGCCCAAGTATTTCTATGGGAGATTGAGTTTGTGTGGGGGTGGCTGGGAGGTGTGTGACTCTGTGCATAGATGTGTGAGCAGTTGATTCACTAGGTGTATGAGTTCAAGAGTGCATGTGGAAAAAGCTACATGGGCGGTTGACTGTGTGCATGAGTGTATTGATGAGTGAATGGATATCTCAATGCTACATGTCATAGTAAGTACATATGTAAAACACAGTACATGTGAGAGTTGGCATATATAAATAACTGTGCATGAGAGCCACTGAATGTGTGAGTGGCTGTATGGATCATTGTGAACTTGTATCAGGGATTGTATAAGAGAGTAAATATGTGTTAGTATATGTTTGAATAAGTAAGGTGTGTATAACTGTATAGTTGAGGAAATGGAGGTGAGATTGTTTCTTTGCATGACTGACTAGGTGTGTGAGTAACTCCATGGATGAGTGACAGTGTGTGAGTGTCTGTATACACTGAGTGTATCTAAGGTTATATTAGAGTCTGAAGAGGTTTATCGTATTAGCACAAGAATGATGTCAAATGAGATGTCATCAGTGATGTCATCAGTGATGTCATTTGAGATGTCATCAGTGATGTCATCAGTGATGTCACTGACCATGTCATGAATGATGTAATATGTGACATCATCAGCAGTGGATTGCGGGTGCGCGATATATAGTTAGTGCAACTAACTATATATGGAATTTCAATGGTTTTGTGTGAGTAAAATAAGGTTTTCTAAATGCTAATTCCTAACTATATATGGTCTATAACCTATGGTTTTTTCAGTGAATTTTCAAGGTTTTGTAAATGCTAATTCCTAACTATATATGGTCTATAACCTATGGTTTTTTCTGTGAATATATATATATTTATATATATATATATATATATTCCACTCGAAAAAAATATTCCAGCACTCCGCTTGTTAGAAATATTCCGATTTATTCAGCAAACTGTGAAAATGAGAAGAAACTCCTTAACAAAGGATTATCATTTTGCCCCGAAATACACCAGAATATCGTGGACACCAAAATTGACCTTTAGAAATATGTAAGGAAACTTAAACTCCAAAAACACTTTACCAAGTTCCCAAATCGGAAAGCAATGACCTCTAACCAAAATGAACAAGAATTGAATGAATCATCAGGTGAATTTAACATTGATGAGATACCGTGTCTGCGTACAGCTTATGAACTAGCAAACGAAACCACCACCTCACAAGTGACAGATACGCAAATACTGACAGAAATGGATGTAATTACAGGAAAAAGGAGAGACACTGAGTTCAAGGCCAAGTCCAAGTTCTGCCCAATAATGAACCCTGGTAACAAAATTGACATTTTCTATGAACTAGTGCTGGGAGACCTGGATAAGATGAAACAAACTGAAAATAACAGCAGAGAAAACCTGAATAAACAAGAACGCCTGGCTATACAAACCTTGAAAGACAATGTAACAATCGAGATAAAACCAGCCGACAAAGGTGGTAATATAGTAATCATGGAAAAATCGGATTATATAGAAGAAGCTATGCGTCAATTGGAGGATGCTAAGAATTATGAATGCTTACCCAGAGACCCAACACTAATTTTTAAGTTTGAACTTGGAATTAAATTGAATGAATGGAAAGAAGAAGGACTAATAACAGAGGAAGAAAGGAAGTTTCTTATGGTAGAGTATCCAATCACGCCTACCATATACTTCCTTCCAAAGGTCCACAAGACACTTAACAAACCTCCTGGGAGACCCATCATCTCGAGTTGTGGCAGCCTATATGAACACATTTCCATGTATGTTGACTATTTTTTATCCCCGATAGTGCCAACTTTGAGCTCATATATCAAAGACACTGGGGATTTTTTGCGCATGCAAATGAATACTGAATGGCAGCCAACATATCTATTAGTGACAATAGACGTCATCTCCTTATACACCTCGATAGAGCATGAAACAGGCGTAAAGGCAGTACGATATTTCTTGCAGCAACGACCAATCATAGAACGTGAACATTCAAAAATGCTGATGGAGATGATCAAACTATGTCTCTACAACAATGTGTTCCTTTTCGACAAAAAGGTATACATGCAAAAATGCGGAACTGCGATGGGTGTTTCCTTCTCTCCAAGCTATGCTAACCTCATGATGGGGTGGTGGGAGAGGAGCATAGCTTGGAGAGAAGAAAACGACCACCATATGGCCAATGTAGCGCTTTGGCTACGCTTCATCGATGATCTTTTTTTGTTATGGAGAGGTACAAGATCTGATTTTCAAATATTCTTTGACGAACTGAACAATAATACAGTTGGCTTAAAATTCACATACACCATCAGCAACAAAGAGGTGGAATTCCTGGACACTAAAGTGTATGTAAGCAACAACCAAATACAGACAACAACACACCGGAAAAAAACAGCCTCATATACTGCATGGACGCAGCTACCATCCGGAGAAACTGAAGAAGAGCATTCCCTATGGAGAACTCTTAAGAATGAGGAGAAATTGTTCAGAGGAGATCGAAATGGAAAAGAACTTTGATGAAACCAAAGAAAGATTCATTAAACGTGGATACAAATATCAAGATATCCAGAAAGGAGAAACGAAAGCCAGAAACAAAACAAGAGCTGAAACTTTATTATCCAAGTCCGAGAAACTAAACAAAAATGAGACAATGAATACAACAGGACCACCAAGGATGATCATTACATACAGCAAAGAAAGTTACAAAATTCAGAAAATATTAAGCAAGTATTGGCACTTGATCCAGAAAGATCCGGATATAGGAAAAGATGTGGGAGAACGACCTCTAACAACCTATAGGAGAGCACCAAATCTCTCTGATCATCTGGTACATAGCCACTTTGAAAACAAAAAAACAAATAACTGGCTAACAGAAAAGAAAAAGGGTTTTGTGAAATGCAACACTTGCAAGGCTTGCAAGATAGGAAGAAACACTAAGACAATAAAAGATCCAGCAGACAAAATATATACAGTCAGAGAACACATAACCTGTGAAACCAGCTTCGTAGTTTACATGCTTCAATGTTACTGTGGCAAGAGGTACATTGGAAGCACCACCTGCCCCCTAAAGAAAAGAATCTTGGAGCACATACGTGCCATACAAAATGTAGATCTCACATACGCAATGGCAAAAGATCTTACCAACCATGCCAACAAGACATGGAAGGATATTCAATTTTTTGGACTGGCAATGATTCAGCAGCATGAACGGGGCGGTAACAGGAAACTCAAACTACGAAGACTAGAATCCAAACTAATTATGCGATTCAGAACAAAAATCCCCACAGGATTGAACGGGGATGAGGAACTTTATTTTCATCTGTAAATATTTTCATCTGTAAATGACTTGATGACATTCTTATATAGTCTTATGTGCTATTGAAACTGCAAATTATGATCAATACGAAACATCACTGATGGATATGAATTGACTAAGAAGCAAAAGGACTGATAATGTTTTTGTAATTGAATTGTGTGAATCGAAGAGAAAGGCAGTGGTGACTCTCAAATGGCCGTGGTAAGGGCACTCAGCCCTAGATACGGATAATTGCGAGCACCGATGAATTTAGTGCTTAACACAACAGCCTTTAAATTAGAACAACTTTTTGTTCACTAAGGTGCAGCAATAAAACACTGCTAAGTCGCCACAGTTTTTGCATAAAGTGGGATAATGTGCATGCTCAAATAGATCTTTTGTTGGCACTTAGCCACTAATTTGAACACGTTGTATTCACATAGTAATGTAGACATGATAAACTTTTGTAAATGCATTAATTCAATGCTAATCATGAAATCACGATAACGGTGTTCGTTTTAACATTTTGTTTAGAGCTAAAATTGCACAAAACTGCATATCCCATAATGCATTATTAATCATAACACACTTAAAAACAGAAAGTGAAGTAGGACAACTGTTTAATGCTGCCGTGAGAAGGAACCATTCGGTTCGAAACGCGTAGGCTTTCACAGTTTGCTGAATAAATCGGAATATTTCTAACAAGCGGAGTGCTGGAATATTTTTTTCGAGTGGAATTAAATTACGGGACCCCGTTCCTGGTCCCGATTCTAGCACCAACTTGCTAAGTGCTCCCTCTGCGACAGGACGGTTTGTGTTAGATATATATATACAAAGACAGAATCCAAGTGAAGAATCCAGACAAGCCCGTAGTTCATCCGAAAGTTCTTTATTCAGCTGGCACAAAAGTCAAGGGATAACGCGTTTCGAACAACAAGTTGTTCTTGGTCACATGACCCGCGTTTATCTCAACCCATTATTTAAAGGTGTAATCACACAATAAATCATAAACATAAAAGACATTTCTCCTTAACACTCAGACCAATGTCTTGGCTTCTGTATCAGTTAAAATCACTAACAGAAATGTATACAAATTTTATAAATGTGAATAAAGTGAAAAAAAAAAGGGAGAAAAGCCCTTTTCAGAAAAGGATACAAAATAACACAACCAGTTCTTTTTTAGAGGAGAGACTCTGTTTAGCAGTGAAGTTATGCAAAGTCCCAAAATTATCGTATAGTACCCATATCTAGCAAAATACATGATTTCTCCGAAGACAATTACGGTATAGTACCTTATACCTATTCAATGCAACTAACTATACATAATCATGTACATTTCATTTATGATAATATACACTTTAGATAGGAAGAACGTAAATTTCCCATGTGTGGACGTCACTCAAAAATGGTGTCCTCTTCTTATCAACCTAAAGGAAGAAATGGAAAGAGTTCATGGATTTATCAAGTGCAAGAAAAGGTAGTCTAAAGAGTTCACAAATTGATATTCAGAAGGGCCTACTCAATATTATACTATGCAAACTTCATCATTGCTAATAATTATAGAGACTGGTTTCAAGTTTAAAAGAAAAGGGTTTGGGGGTGAGAATGTGCGGGAAGGGTAAATAAAACTCAAAGTATACTGTTTCAGGTGAGAATTCAGCTGTCCTACTCTTCAATCGGGTAAATCATTCTTTCAAAGATGGGAGTGTAACTCCTCGTCCACATTCAAACCGTCAGGGAAACGGGTGCCTGCCAAAAGAATCAATCTTGATTCTAATTTGCGTAATGCTCCCAATCTATCTCCACCTCTGATGCTACTCTTGATAGTGGCAATGCCTATATAGCTTGCTTTAGAAGCATCACTTTGGTGGAATCGGCTGAAATGTCTCCCTGTGCTGTAAGAAAAGTCCTGATTAGTGATTGCTTGCAAGTGCTCAAGAATACGTTTCTTAACAGGTGCTGTAGTTGACCCAATATACCATAAGTTGCATGGGCAACGAATCATGTATACAACGTATTCCGTAGTACATGTAATCAAGGTGTTTATCTTCCATTTCATTTTTGTTTTGGGTAGGAGGATCTCATTACAGTTTTGACTATATTTGCACGCCTTGCAATTTCCACATTTCCTGAAACCCTCGGTCGTTTTCAACCAGTCAGTCTATATATATATATGTTAAAGCTCCGTCCCACCAGGAATTTCGGGGCACTCGTCGGCGGGTGGTATAGCGCGCTGGTAGCCGCGTTGAATATGTAGGCTCGATAATCAGTTTCCTTTTCAAAAAAAGATGTAAGCACTCCAAGTAGGTAGCCGCATTTTATTTCGCCAGCAACACCAGTGAAATAGACAAACGCGTTTCAGACAGTGTCCTTCTTCATCTTTTTTCTAAAAGGAAACTGATTATCGAGCCTACATATATATATATGTATATGAAAAATGGTTCCACACATAAAGTAGAATGGATCCCACAGCACTCCGGTTTCGTTTTCACTTGCTTCTTTATTTAAAGTAGAGGCAACGCGTTTTGATGCATTCAATGCACCTTGGTCACAATATGTATATAGATATAGATATATATATATATATATGTATATAGATATATATATCCCCTAAAGAATGAAGGGGGACGTCAGGAAGTGAAAAATGCTTTAATCCTGGTGTCAGAACAGTGAATGTGAAACTGGCATTTTATTCTGAGGCCCACTGGAGGGCAATGGATTGATCCTTTTTAACAGCAAGCATTTGAAATGGACAGATCCATCTGGGAGGCACACCTGAGGCCATTAAAACTATTTAGCTTGCAGAGGATTGTGGGATTCTAGAATCATTGTGCATGTCCGCTTTGCCTATGAGGAAGGGGTGAGAGGCCCTGAAACGCGCCAGGCAGAAGGAGATGAAGCTCGGGATAACATGCCTGTTTCTTTGCAATTAAATGATTTGGAAAATCATCTGACATGGAGTGCGCTCTCATTTGCAGGGCAACATATGGAAATATATATATTCATACACATATATATATATATATATATATATATATATATATATATATATATATATATATATATATATATATATATATATATATATATATTACCTACTGGCGGTCGCCAGTAGGTATATATAGTTAGGATTTTTTCTCTATGGGTTTTTTGAAAATTCTATGTCTAATAACTTTGGCGTTTGTGGACGGAATTGGCTGAAATTTTCAGGAAAATGGCACATTTTGTTTCTGAGCAGCCTTTGAAAATTTGGGGGGGGTTCGTCAAGGGGGGGCCGAGAAAAAAGGGGGGTCCCAAAACGCGTTTTTCCCATGTTAATTTCCATAGGGCGGTTGGCCTCACTTTTAGCCCGAACGGCTGAATGGATTTGCACGAAACTTGGCAAAATTGTAGGGACTGGTAGCCCGATGTGCCTTTTGTAGGTCTCAATATATGTGCTCCAGTGGATTTTGAGAAATTAACGTTTAAAAAAAGATATATATCTGTAAGCGCGGACCAGGCAGCGGTCTGGTTCGCGGACTTTTCGCGCAACGGAGCTTTGTGAAGCGAAGCTGATTGGTTCTCCGGCGTCTGTCAACATTCCAAACAGTCCGTAGCGGCCGCCATCTTGTCTCTCGGTAGGATCGAGAGACAAGAGGAGGCGAAAGCGAAGGGGCAAATGACCATAAGGGGGAATAGTAGATCCTCGCTGACCCCCTAGGTTTGATGTGGAGGTTTTAAAAGGGCCCCGCGGGGCAAAAAAAAAAATAATAATAATAATCGAACGGCTGAATGGATTTGCACGAAACTTGGCAAAATTGTAGTGACTGGTAGCCCGATGTGCCTTTGCTAGGTCTCAATATATGTGCTTCAGTGGATTTTGAGAAATTAACGTTCAAAAAAAGATATATATCTGTAACAGCGCACCGCTTCGCGTACTTTTCGCGTTACGGAGCTTTGCGAAGCGAAGCTGATTGGCTCTCCGGTGTCTGTAAACATTCCAAACAGTACGTAGCGGCCGCCATCTTGTCTCTCGGTAGGATCGAGAGACAAGAGGAGGCCAAAGCGAAGGGGCAAATGACCATAAGGGGGCATAGTAGATCCTCGCTGACCCCCTAGGTTTGATGTGGAGGTTTTAAAAGGGCCCCGCGGGGCAAAAAAAAAAAATAATAATAATAATCGAACGGCTGAATGGATTTGCACGAAACTTGGTAAAATATTAGGGACTGGTAGCCCGATGTGCCTTTGCTATGTCTCAATATATGTGCTTCAGTGCATTTTGAGAAATTAACGTTCAAAAACAAGATATATATCTGTAACAGCGCTCCGCTTCGCGGAGATAAAATTATATCTGTATTACCTAGGTGTTGCTAACACCAGTTAGCGACGGCTAGTAGGAGATAGCGACCATCTTGGGTCCCACTTTGCATGTGAGTGATATTTATCACTAATGACATGCAAAGTGGGCATGCCAAGATGTTAGCGACTGGAAACAGTCGCTAACATCGCTATCTCCTATTATCAACTTTTGGAAATATTCGAGATAAGCGCGAATATCTCCAAAAAGTAACAGCTGCCCTGAGCAGTTCTTAGCCATGTTATCCAATGGGAGGTGGATAACATGGCTAAGAGCATTAGCTCGGTAATGCATGAATATCGCGGAGTTTTCAGCGATATTAATGCATTGCGCTCGTTTTTTATCGTATTTGCGATAAACCTTGATAATAGCAAGGTTTATCTGCGATAATTTCTGACGGTAAAAAAATCTTTGCAATGCATCGTTAGGGATAAATATCGCTTAACTTTGGTAATATGCCCCAACGTCTGTTAACGTTCGATTCGAAGGAAATCAGGAATTGTTGAAAAACATTGTGTGCGCCATCTTGTCTTTTTTCAAATGCCACACTTTTGTCGTGCACGGCAGCCATTTTAGATGCCTTGACCAGACCCACTCTGTGCACGCTGTCGATCCTTAGCATGGCTCCCCACCCTCGCAAGCATCTCACCCAGGCAGTGGTCACCCCCGCTCTCTGTCTTATGCATGGGTAATAAACCTCCCCCCATCTGCGCTGCTCTTCCCTGAGAATCACACCCTGTGCCCGCCCGACACCTCCCTTTCGCCCTATTCACTACCGCACCCTCTGACACTCCTTTTCCTCTGTGTCCGATTGTCCAGGCCGGTCCTAGGCTATCAGCTAGCCCTGCAGATGTAGTTTATGGCCACAGCTGTAAAGAATCACCCCTCTTCAAAGGAGTTATAGTAGATCAAGGCCCACACTCGATGAGATCCGTCACAGCAGAAGCGTTGCTATTATCTGAAAACCATCCTGTATTGTGATTGGGGAGGGGACCGAGCGTGAAGCGGAAGATTCCAGGGATGACTCTTTGTACATCAAAGTTTTTACAATTATGTGTCACATTAAAAATATATAGCACTCCGACAAAGTAGTAAGATTATAAAACTTTAATAATTTATAAATATATACAAGAAAACAAAAATAGTAATAACATATAAACATTTTTAGAGAAAAACAACGAAGTAGCGGTCGGCTGTGCGAATAGTCCCAACGCAGCACAACGTCCAGATTTCCGG
This sequence comes from Lissotriton helveticus, assembly GCF_964261635.1. Classification (NCBI taxonomy): domain Eukaryota; kingdom Metazoa; phylum Chordata; class Amphibia; order Caudata; family Salamandridae; genus Lissotriton; species Lissotriton helveticus. The sequence goes on along the minus strand of NC_136065.1, from coordinate 640,775,536 downwards.
CGTGGGGCGTCGCGGGGGGTGGGTCATCAGTAGCAAACTGTTGTGCGAATAGTTCCAAGGCAGCAGAACGCGCCGAAATCTAGATGACACGAAAGTGATGTCTAGTAAGTTGCCACCCAGCAAATAACGGCGTGGGGCGTCGCGGGGGGTGGGTCATCAGTAGCAAACTGTTGTGCGAATAGTTCCAAGGCAGCAGAACGATGGCACCAAGGTGATGTCCAGTAAGTTGCCGCACTGGTTTTGGTATCCTACAATGCTGCTCCGAATAACGGCGTGGAGCGCCCCGGGGGAGGCGGCGTGAACGGGCCTCTCCAGGTGGAGTCTCATCTGTTTTAGTGGGGCGCCCCTTTACTGTTTCAGTTGCCATTCCGTCCGCTTTTGGTCCACTGTGTCAAAATCCGCCATTCAGCTGAGTTGCGCCCACTCTTGCGGTGCAGCGATAGGCGGCTGCCACAGGACTCTCAAAATGGCGGCAGGCTCTTTCCTTTTTGGGCGTGGTCCACTGAAATGGCCCTGGGACACCTTGGAAATCGGACGCTTGTCTGCTAGGTCTTGGACCCCATTCTCGAAAGCGTCCCCTCCGCCTTGAGAATTCATCAAAAGTTTTGGGGGCCCCGACTCCTGCAGGCTTCTGGTGGGGAGCGGCTGCCATGATTGCTCGCGGAATGACCACGACGGAGCTACGAGATGGTGGTGCTCTCATGGTGACGCCAGTTTAGTCTGAAACATCCAGAAACAAGGTGGGGCTTTCATCGTTTGGGGGAAAAAAAAAGTTTTCATCCAATGAAAAGTGTTGTTTTTAGGTCATATGATCAAGCCTTCCATCATTAGGAAACCAAAAGTAAAATGAACCAATGAAAAGTTTTATAAACAAGTCACATGACCTGTTATGCGGCATAGGGTATAAAATGCGGAGAAAATACGTTGGCACGTGAGGCGGCGTCAGTAGCGGACCGATGTGCAAATAGGCCGAAGGCAATACAACGCGCCAAGATCCGGATGGCACCGAGGTGGTGTCATAGTTGAGAGTTCTGAGCAGCGGTTGTAACACTGTCTGAAGCTTATTTGCAGCTGCTGCAGCTTCACTACGCGCCAAGATCCGGATGGCACCGAGGTGGTGTGTAGCAAGTTGCCGCACTGGTGTGGCCATCCTACAATGCTGAAAGTCGGCGTGGGGCGCCCCGTTGGCCTGTGAGTTTGCGTCAGTAGCGGACCGATGTGCGAATAGGCCGAAGGCAGCACAACGCGCCAAGATCCGGATGGCACCGAGGTGGTGTCTAGTAAGTTGTCGCACTTCTGTGGCCATCCTACAATGTTGAAAGTCGGCGTGGGGCGCCCCGTTGGCCTGTGAGATGGTGTCAGTAGCGGACTGATGTGTGAATGGGGCCAAAGGCAGCGCAACAATATTTTCTACTATATTTCCGGAGTAGAAGACACCACAAGGCGCTGAGATGCCAAGATCCGGATGGCACCGAGGTGGTGTGTAGCAAGTTGCCGCACTGGTGTGGCCATCCTACAATGCTGATAGTCGGCGTGGGGCGCCCCGTTGGCCTGTGAGATGGCGTCAGTAGCGGACCGATGTGCGAATAGGCCGAAGGCAGCACAACAATATTTTCTGACTGACACCACAAGGCGCTGAGATGCCAAGATCCGGATGGCACCGAGGTGATGTCTAAGTTGCGGACTGATGTGCGAATGGGGCCAAAGGCAGCGTAACAATATTTTTTGTATGGAAGATACCACTAGGCGTTGAGATGCCAAGATTCGGATGGCACTGAGGTGATGTCTAGCAAGTTGGTGTGGTCATCCTACAATGCTGAAACTCGGCGTGGGTCGCCCCATTAGCCTGTGAGATGGCGTCAGTAGCGGACCGATGTGCGAATAGGCCGAAGGCAGCACAACGCGCCAAGATCCGGATGTCACCGTGGTGGTTTCATAGTTGAGAGGCACTTCATCTGCAGTGGGGCGCCGAGATCCGGATGGCACCGAGGTGATGTCTAGCAAGTTGCTGTACTGGTGTGGTTATTCTACAATGCTGAAAGTCGGCGTGGGGCGCCCCATTAGCCTGTGAGATGGCGTCAGTAGCGGACTGATGTGCGAATGGGGCCAAAGGCAGCGCAACAATATTTTCTGACGAGAAGACACCAAAAGGTGCTGACATTCCAAGATCCGGATGGCACCGAGGTGGTGTCTAAGTTGCGGACTGATGTGCGAATGGGGCCAAAGGCAGCGTAACAATATTTTTTGTATGGAAGATACCACTAGGCGTTGAGATGCCAAGATTCGGATGGCACTGAGGTGATGTCTAGCAAGTTGCTGTACTGGTGTGGTCATCCTACAATGCTGAAACTCGGCGTGGGTCGCCCCATTAGCCTGTGAGATGGCGTCAGTAGCGGACCGATGTGCGAATAGGCCGAAGGCAGCACAACGCGCCAAGATCCGGATGTCACCGTGGTGGTTTCATAGTTGAGAGGCACTTCATCTGCAGTGGGGCGCCGAGATCCGGATGGCACCGAGGTCATGTCTAGCAAGTTGCTGTACTGGTGTGGTCATCCTACAATGCTGAAACTCGGCGTGGGTCGCCCCATTAGCCTGTGAGATGGCGTCAGTAGCGGACCGATGTGCGAATAGGCCGAAGGCAGCACAACGCGCCAAGATCCGGATGTCACCGTGGTGGTTTCATAGTTGAGAGGCACTTCATCTGCAGTGGGGCGCCGAGATCCGGATGGCACCGAGGTGATGTCTAGCAAGTTGCTGTACTTGTGTGGTCATACTACAATGCTGAAACTCGGCGTGGGTCGCCCCATTAGCCTGTGAGATGGCTGTTCTTTGGATTTGGGCCTGGTCCACCAAAATGGCCCTGGGACACCTTAGAACTCGGACGCTCGATTTTTTTTTCCTTTCCTGTACATGCAAAAAAAGGTAAATGCCCGGTACGTTACACGCTTCATCTGCCACGATGAACTCTCCAGAGGAACCGAAAAAAAATATAGTTGTGGTAACTATACCATGCATCGTCATATGGAGAGGTGGCACCAATTAATTATAGTGCTGCATAAAAGAGAGATTTGGAGGAGAACCCCTGACCTGCTAGTACATTCATCAAAGAAGTGGCACTGAGAGCTTCAGAGGCAAGGGAAACGGTCCCAAATATTTAGAAGAACTTTAGAAAGATTAAAATGACATGTTTAGATTGTGGCAAATTAATTTCATGTGGACAGATGAGTGTTACTCTAATAAATACAGCATATGAAGATCATCATAGTCGATGGTTGGTAGAGACATTTTGACTATATCCTGGACCTGCCCGTCCTCGCCCAAAATGGCGCCAGAATAAATGGGACTCGTAACTCCTTGTTGTGTACTGGTTGCAGAACCTTGAAATCACGAGATACGTATGCAGTTTTGAAGCACATGGCGGGCGGGGACGAGAATTGATTGAATATTTCGACATCCCTATTGATATTAAGTTCTGATGTGTTATTGATTACTGTACTGTTGAAAGTTCGAATTAACGTCACCCATGGTACTTGCCCGCAAATGTATATCTAGATAATTTTATTGTAACTGGCCCTGTCGTATTTTAATTATAAAATGTACGTCCACCGATTCCGTAACTGTTAGACACCTTAGTTCTTGCAACCTAATGGCCCGCCCGTTACGTTCCTCTACAGTGTAAATCTCTATTCTTCATATACCATTACAGTTTTTTCTGTGACTGGCCCACGTGGTTATAGGCTCTTATTTGTATAATGAAATTTTCTCAATAAAGGTTTTTAAAAGAAAACATGGTAGTAGTATATACATTGGTAAAGTTTTTAATAATAGTGACTGTTTTAGAATCATTAAAAGGCAAGTGAAATAAAGCAGACCAATTACATGAAGGGTAAAAGGTATAATACGAAGGAACGCAGTAAAGATAAATGGTCAAGGGCTGTTGTGTTTTCTATTCCTGCAACATAAAGTGATCGATAAGAATCTCATATTCAGGCGTATCGGCGACTAAGACAGCAGGTCGACCCTCTTTTGCTCAACGGCTCCGTCATGGGACGAAGAAACGCTCTTTTTCTCGAAAAAAGAATATATTTTACTTGCAGGACAGTTGTAAAATTTCCGGGAAAGTACATTAGCCTGGAACATTATAACATATATTTAAGAAAAAATAATGTTCGGAAGTAATGAAAAGCGTAATTTTTAGGTCATATGACCAAGCCTTTCATCATTACAATAAGAAAAGTAAAATGAACCAATGAAAAGTTTTATTAACAAGTCACATGACTTGTTATGCTTACGTTACGCGCTGCGCGCCCCGGATGACTTCCGGATGCGCTAACGCGGCGCGTCATATGACGCATTACGCGACAACGCAGGTACAGAATATAGTCAAAATGTCTCCACCAACCAGCGGTCGGAACACAACCCCTTTCAGCAGGCTAAATAGTTCTGTTAAATGACAACAGAAGGGACAGGCAACAAGAACCATCAGTCAAAGAGGGGAGAGCTAGTTCTTCTCTACCGGGTTACATTGGGGCGCTACCGGAACTGATCGAATTGGTAGTCTACAGTGTTTCTGGATGTTTCAGACTAAAGCTGGGGTTAGCATGAGAGCAGCACCATTTCGTAGCTCCGTCGTGGTCATTCCGCAACCACTCATGGCAGCCGTTCTTTATCGTTATTTTGGGCGGGGTGGGTGGCGGAGCCGAGTTGTTTTGCAGCCATCATTGTGTGGAGTTCAGTTCATCTCACTAGTTTTGTATTTGTCATGAGGGGTTGTTCCTAATGTTTCTATTTTAGCGAGGTCAAAAAGAGATCCCATTAGTGGCCTACTGATTTTGCTCGATTCCTTTTCTTTTTTTTTTACACGATTTTTCGTTATCTGCAAAGACTGAACAGAGTATTGCGACTCTGTGTTTGTTTGTAAATAGAGAATGAACCAAAGAGAACTAATTCTAAAACAGTAAATACTTGGATAACAATCAATCAAATGGAGAGAGAAGCAGGCACGACGGATTACAATGGGGGCAAAGACCTGCGTTAACTACCTTTCACTATCTGCAAAGAGAGAGTACTCCTAATAGAAATGAGGGGGGGGGGCACCATTCAAAGCAGATCAGTGTGCATAAACACGAAAATGTTTTCACTTACCACGTACTTGACATTCGACAGCTTATGATATTTGCTATTAAAAAACCATTGAAATTCACTGAAAAAACCATAGGTTATAGACCATATATAGTTAGGAATTAGCATTTACAAAACCTTGAAAATTCACTGAAAAAACCATAGGTTATAGACCATATATAGTTAGGAATTAGCATTTAAAAAACCTTATTTTACTCACACAAAACCATTGAAATTCCATATATAGTTAGTTGCACTAACTATATATCGCGCACCTGCAATCCACTGCTGATCATGTCACATATTACATCATTCATGACATGGTCAGTGACATCACTGATGACATCACTGATGACATCTCAAATGACATCACTGATGACATCACTGATGACAACATCCAGTGACTGTATGTTTCTGTAAAGTTAAAATATATCTTACATATTGAAGAATGAGTGGATGTATAAGTGTCTGGATGAAGGATTTAGTAGGTGCGTGACTGACTGTATGAGTGAGTGATTAAATGTGTCTCACTGAATGCATGGGTTAGTGACTAAACTGTCTTAATTTGTGCATCATTATGTCTGTTGTTCTGTAAACTGCTGCATGTGTTGATCATTAGCTATACGAGAGGCTATATGTGTTATTAATTGCTTGCCCAAGTATTTCTATGGGAGATTGAGTTTGTGTGGGGGTGGCTGGAAGGTGTGTGACTCTATGCATAGATGTGTGAACAGTTTATTCACTAGGTGTATGAGTTCAAGAGTGCATGTGGAAACAGCTACATGGGCAGTTGACTGTGTGCATGAGTGTATTGATGAGTGAATGGATATCTCAATGCTACATGTCATAGTAAGTACATATGTAAAACACAGTACATGTGAGAGTTGGCATATATAAATAACTGTGCATGAGAGCCACCGAATGAGTGAGTGGTTGTATCGATCATTGTGAACTTGTATCAGGGATTGTATAAGAGAGTAAATATGTGTTAGTATATGTTTCAATAAGTAAGGTGTGTTTAACTGTATAGTTGAAGAAATGGAGATGAGATTGTTTCTTTGCATGACTGACTGGGTGTGTGAGTAACTCCATGGATGAGTGGAAGTGTGTGAGTGTCTGTATACACTGAGTGTATCTAAGGTTATATTAGAGTCTGAAGAGGTTTATCGTATTAGCACAAGAATGATGTCAAATGAGATGTCATCAGTGATGTCATCAGTGATGTCATTTGAGATGTCATCAGTGATGTCATTTGAGATGTCATCAGTGATGTCATCAGTGATGTCATTTGAGATGTCATCAGTGATGTCATCAGTGATGTCACTGACCATGTCATGAATGATGTAATATGTGACATGATCAGCAGTGGATTGCAGGTGCGCGATATATAGTTAGTGCAACTAACTATATATGGAATTTCAATGGTTTTGTGTGAGTAAAATAAGGTTTTTTAAATGCTAATTCCTAACTATATATGGTCTATAACCTATGGTTTTTTCAGTGAATATATATATAAAGGCTCCCAATTGCATCGGCAGTCCAGAGGCACTCTCAAGCGGGTGCGGAATCCGCGCCGATATTCGCGGTCAATTATCCAAGCTCAAACCATTTCCCATAACGAAATGTATAACGCACTCCATGGGTAAGTGGCAAAGTTTTATTTCAGCCCACAAAGTTGTGCAACAGACGCGTTTCGGACACAAAGTCCTTCGTCAATGTTTACATGTTAGGCCATCAAGCGGCGTAATATATACATTATTCCACATAACTGAAAACGGACAATTCTTTCAGCGTCTTACAGATATAGCGGCCATCTTTAAAGAGGTTAAATAACACATTTCACATTGATGTGATAGAAACCGCTAAAACCGGTATACTGTGTATATATTGCCGTGTATCGGCAATTAACCGGTATTTCTGAACACTTTTCTACTGTCCGTCTTATCAGTACAAGAGCACAAAATTATTCGTATTTCTATGCACATACCACATCAATCTCGGTTACTCTGGTGGTTCCTGATCTAGGTGTAACAACATCCATTATTCAATACCATTGATCAAGACTGGTAAAAATAAACCGCAAAGGAGATAAAGCCATGTATCGGCTATTCACCACACCTCGCCGGATTAGGGGTAAAGAGAATTATTCAAAATTTACACAATTGTTATTTACATTTTCGTATTTGTCTGGACATGGTTGCTGATTTCAGGGGATAATGATATCGACCATTTCATCATAAAGTTCTTGATGCTTATCACCAACATGACACCGAAGTCAATAAAAATGTCATAATATCAAGAATAGTAAAAATATTACATTTTCAGAATTCATACTTACAAAAATTAAGAAAAGAAAAAAAAAGAAAGAAAAGGAGTGGAAGGAAAAGAAAGGAAAGCCAAAGGTTCATCATCATTACAAATGCTTCAACATGTGTTTCTGCCATCGTGTATGCCAGTCATCTCCCTAGATGAACCGTTAATTCTTCTCCACTATTGAGACCTAGTGGGTATTTTCTTTGCATGTCTATAATGTCTATAATGTAACGTGACTCAAGTCTTCGAAGACTCAGTAATCGATCTCCCCCTCTGGGATTTAAGGGTATGTGATCCAGACCGAAGTACTGTAACAGCTCCCTATTACTTTGATGTACTTCTGCGAAGTGTCGGGCTACGGGATATGCCATATCCTTGTTTGTAATAGCTCTTTGATGTTCTAAAATTCGCATTTTCACATTCTTGATCGTACTTCCAATATATTGGAATCCGCAAGGGCAGATAAGACAGTAAACAACATAGGGAGTTGTGCATGTAATGAATTCCTTAATGGGCTTCATTTGGGACATCCCTGGGATCCTATAAGAGAATACCCGTTTACTATTTTCACATGCTCGGCATTTCCCGCATGCAAAGAACCCCTTCATATCTTTAAGTTTCCCACTCACTTTGGATTTAACTGGTGTCAGGTGGCTATGGACGATTTTGTCTTTTATAGATCTCAATTTTCTGAAAGTTATCAGAGGTTTTCAGAGGAACATCCTTCCCTATTGTGGGGTCTGTTTGGAGAATATGCCAGTTTTTTGTGAGTATCCCTCTTAGGGTGTTGGCCTGGCCCGAAAAAGTCGTTATCATACGAAACTTATTTTCAATTTCGGAGGATTTATCTTTCTTATCCTTACTCTCAAGTAGATATTTCCTAGGAATTCTGGCTACCTTTTTATAGGTCTTCTCCAATTCAGCCTGATTATAGCCTCTTGTGCGGAATCTCAAGACGCATTCTTCTGCAGCTTTACTAAAATCAGAATTCTGTGAACAGTTGCGTCTCAATCTGAGTAGTTCCCCATAGGGTATACTTCGAATCAGGCTGGGGGGGTGACTGCTTTTAGCATGAAGTATGCTGTTCCCGGCCGTGGGTTTCCTATATAAGGCCGTTTCTAGTCTCTCCCCATTTACATACACTTTCAGATCTAGATAGTGCACCTCTGTAACATTAATGGCAGCTGTGAATCTCAAATTAAGACTGTTGTTGTTCAGGTCCTCAATGAATGTTTCAGTTTGTGTGATGGAACCCCTCCACACCAAGAAGAGATCGTCGATATATCGACGCCATACCACGATGTGTTCTGCCCACTTCGTGTTTGCCCCTGCTAGGGCAACCTGCTCCTCCCACCAGCCAACGAAAAGATTCGCATAGCTGGGGGCCGAAGCAGGTTCCCATCGCAGTCCCTGAGGTTTGTCTAAATAGTTCAGTGCTGAACAAGAATATATTGTTCGTAAGACAAAACTCTAGACAATCAATCAACATGGTGTTGTGTTCCATGTATTTTGCGGGTCTTTTTTTCAGGAAGTACCTGACTGCCTCTATACCTTGTGCATGTCTGATACTTGTATAAAGACTCGTGATGTCTAACGTTATTAGAACATACGTGGTATCCCAAGTGATGGTTTCAAGCTGTTCTATAACATTTTTAATTTTGATTTTAAATCAACTACAAAACTCGATAGAAAAGAGTCAATGTATATAGAAAGGTTTTCAGTTAATCCTCCCTTCGAGGACACAATTGGCCTTCCTGGGGGACAGTCAAGATCTTTATGAACCTTGGGAAGGTAGTTTGTGTCCGAAACGCGTCTGTTGCACAACTTTGCGGGCTGAAATAAAATCTTGCCACTTACCCCTGGAGTGCGTTATACATTTCGTTATGGGAAATGGTTTGAGCTTGGATATATATATATATATATATATATATATACCAATTTTGCTCCGGGGAACAAACATGAGCCGCACTCAGTGTGGAGGTCAGAAAGCTTTATTTTTCCGGCATTGTCCTGATATATTTCGGTCTATCCAGACCTTTGTCAGAGGACCGCCGCTGCATCACGGGACCCCAAAACGTGAGCGCATTCAGCTCTCGACGTTTTCAGTCCTGTTCCTGAAGCCCCCTTGTGGATTCTTTGATGGTAGGGAAACGCGCATGCTGGTACTTGTGGTCCGTTGGGGTAACAATGTTCCTCCCCTTCAGTGGGTGATGTATTTGCTGCAGCCTCCACAATCCCCTTGCAAGCAGCCTTTTGTGTTGCGGGGGAGCCAAGCCAAAGTCCAGTCCTTGGCGGCTGCCAGCTACCCAGATTGCTTTCGCAGGCAAAAGGTTTCGGTCCAATTTATGGGCAATATGCTGGCGCTCTTGTCGGCAGTGCTGAGCTCTTAGGCAGAACCACGCCTATTTAAATGTACCAATTTTATATTATTTTATATATATATATATATAGAGAGAGATAGATAGATAGATAGATAGATAGATAGCTAGATAGATAGATAGATAGATAGATAGATAGATAGATAGATAGATAGATAGATAGATAGATAGATAGATAGATAGATAGATAGATAGATAGATAGATAGATAGATAGATAGATAGATAGATAGATAGATAGATAGATAGATAGATAGATAGATAGATAGATAGATAGATAGATAGATAGATAGATAGATAGATAGAGGGAAGGTTCCTGGACTACCCGCGTCTGCAGTTTACTGACGCATTTCGGGCTTCCGCCCTTAATCATACACATACTGCTATATATAGATATACATAAAAATGCATTGCTGTAAAAGCCATATTTCACACGGAACCTTGAAATTAGGAATAGATGTTATAGTTCCCTGTGAAATATGAGTTCCATTATCATAACATCACTTTAACCTTTGGGTTTCTTCAGTGAATTTCTAGTTTTTTTTACACGTAAGTGAATATTTTACTACCATAGGTAAAGCCATGCATGGCGAAGTGTTGGATAAAGGGCCTGGCGGGAATCCAGGCCCTGCGCCAAATGTCCCCTCCTTCCCACCTCAGGCACCCAAACCCTGTTTTAAATAAAACACATCAATTATCCTTCTCCAAAAATCACCATTAATTTTTATCACATGTGTTTCAATAATACACACAATGAAATGTTTATGAGTATTGATTACTTGAAAATATTTAATAAAGTTGTTTTATTAAAATAAATGTCAGCAACTCTATATTTTTACATTTTTTTTATTACATTTTGTGAATAAAAAATGTGAAATTAAATAAAAAATATATTTGTGGGTGAATAATGTTTTTAAAAAATCAAACAAGGTCACTGTGATGGTTTAAAAAGTGGTTATTCAGCATGAGGCGCGATCCAAATGACATTTTGAATAATGTTTGGTACAGTCCAAAAAATCAATTTTCTGATGAAAAACGATGACCCAGGACTTGTCGAACGTTCCCAAAATGGTCAATATTGATGAAATTTTAACATTTAATCTTTTGACTGTAAATGACTGTTGGATGTGAATGATTACTTTTTCAACTAAAATAAGTGTGTTTTAAGTCATTTTGTGCCTACAATTGGTCAAAATTGAAGCTTCTGAGTAAGCAAAACTCTGTAAAAATGGCAATTTTGGTCACTGTGAGGGTTTTAAAAGTGGTTATACAACATGAGGCACGATCCAAATGACATTTTGAATCATTTTTGGTACAATCCCAAAAATTAATTTTCTGATGAAAAACGATCACCCCGGACTTGTCGAAAGTTCCCAAAATGCTCAATATTGATGACATTTTAACATTTAATCCTTTGACTTTAAATGACTGTTGGATGTGAATTAATACTTTCTTATGCATCTTCAGACCACATAAAACATAGCCAAAGAACCGGGCCATGAAGGGCCTTGCACTCCCAGCAGTAGAACAATAGCTCCAGCGAGGGAAAAGCTTTACAAAAATATGACACGTTTTCCTGGGATCGTGGTTTCAATGAAACAGAAGACAAAAAAAAAATCTGGTGTTGCTCGGGGCCTGCAGAACTCCTTGCAGTCCCACATAACATTTTAAACAAAAATTTGCAATGCAATATGTCTTGCATTAGGAAAGTTTCATCTATTGGTATTGTAAATGACAAATATTTTATTTATGTGTTGGTTTTGAAATTAGCGTACTTAATAGCTTTGTCATTTACAATGCCAATATTTTTAACTTTCGCAAACGTGACACCTATAGCATTTGTAATGCAATATGTGTTGTATTTACATGACTTAGATGTATTAATGTTGCAAATAACAATGGCTTTTATTTTTTTTAAATAATTAATACTTAAATAAAAGTTATTGTAATTTAGAATGGCAATAGCTTAAATTTTTGTAAATAACTGTTGGGAAGATTATGTTCATTGTATTTTATTGTGATGAAAATCCAAGAACAGCAGTGAAATATTAACATCTTTTTGTGACATTTGTAATAAAGCTTGAAACATTGAGAGAACATATTAGAACCAGTTGTTGTTGAATGGTTGCACAGAGTGATGCTGTGGCGTTCAGTGGTGCTGAGTGATGCTGTGGCCTTCAGTGGTGCTGAGTGATGCTGTGGCCTTCAGTGGTGCTGAGTGATGCTGTGGCCTTCAATAGTGCTGAGTGATGCTGTGGCGTTCAGTGGTGCTGCATGATGCTGTGGCATTCAGTGGTGTTGTGGCGTTGAGTGGTGCTGAGTGATGCTGTGGCGTTGAGTGATGCTGTGGCATTGAGCAATGCTGTGGCATTGAGTAATGCTGTGGCGTTGAGTGATGCTGTGGCGTTGAGGGATGCTGTGCGCTGAATGGTGCTGTGGCATTGAGTGGTGTTGTGGCATTGAGTGGTGGTGTGGCTCTGAGTGGTGCTGTCGCGTTGAGTGGTGCTGTGGCATTGAGGGGTGCTGTGGCATTGAGGGATGCTGGGGCATTCAGAGGTGCTGAGTGATTCTGTGGCGCTGAGTGATGCTGTGGCGCTGAGTGATGCTGTGGCATTGAGTGGTGCTGTGGCATTGAGTGGTGCTGTGGTGTTGAGTGTTGCTGCAGTGTTGAGTGGTGCTGTGGTGTTGAGTGGTGCTGTGGCGTTGACTGGTGCTGAGTGATGCTGTGGCATTGAGAGATGCTGTGGCATTGAGTGATGCTGTGGCGTTGAGTAATGCTGTGGTGTTGAGTGATGCTGTGACGTTGAGGGATGCTGTACGCTGAGTGGTGCTGTGGCAATGAGTGGTGTTGTGACATTGAGTGGTGCTGTGGCATTCAGTGGTTCTGCGGCATTGAGGGGTGCAACACCAGCAATTCTACCAGCATAGAGCAGCAAGATTAATGCAATACAAACCAAAAGAAATAACAAAATCTACCCTACAGATTCAGATATACCACCAAGCAGGCTTGCAAATGGAACACTGAGCGTGTTCAGGTTAAGAACCAGCTTCGAGGCCAGAAACGTGCACATGCTACGTTCGGCGGACATCCGCTAAATGCTGTTCTCGCTTGACTAGGTAAGTTAATTGGCACAGCGGGGGAGCCCTGCGTTGTCCAGAGAAGTAAATCGAACTGCCTTTGAAGTGCGGCTCGGCCGTGACGAGGCCTAAAAGGTTGATTGTAGTAAATAAAAGCCTCGCAGATAATGTAGCCCAAGCCTGAATTGCTGTCCAGTTAAGCGGAGCCCATGAGGAATGTGTATGAGTACTACGTAAAGTAAAGTGCAAATGACATTTCGCAAATAACAATTCGCAAGAATGAATGTTTATGCGCTCTGGTGACACGAGAACATACATTTACACATAAAATGTATGATGAGTTCATTATGGTTGCAGATTAAGCTCGCATGCATCGTAAAACAATGAGGTAACATGAGGAATTGTAGAAGTGCGGCTCGGCCGTGAGGAGACATACAAGGTTGATTAAAAACAAACGTTAGCAAAAAAAGCACACACAATGCTCGTAAAAGGATTGTGTGAAACTCACAGTAGTTGGATAAGAAGCTATAATGAAATGAGACGCCTAATAAAGGTAGGAAAGAGATACAAACTTGTAGTTTGATGGGGGACATAGCAAAGTGGCTTAATAAGAGGACAGCAGCTGCAAACAAATAACGCTAGTTTTGTGAATAGTGATACTACGTACGTAATGGACCCTAAAGTTGTAGTGAAATGTTTGCAAACAAGTACGGAGTAGTAGTTTGTTAAAATATTTTATAAGAGGCTTAGAATGGTGGAGCAGTCATCACGAGCATTCTCGGGAGTGATAGGGATGAAAGCGCTAGCGGCAAATGGTGACCTGCAGAGCGCGTGAAAAACAATCACTTCAGAGCAGCGCATTGCTTTGAAGTCTCATGGCGGTGGGCAGGGGCGGGGCGGGGGAGCAGCTTGGGAGGCAAACGAGCATATGGGGATGGGGTGTGAGGCCAAGCGCGTGCCTGGCGAAGTGTCACGCTTCAGTAGACAACATGCATTGGGAGGAATCCACTTGTTCAAGAGTGTTGTTTCCCCTGCAATAGTTCAGAGCTATAAATAGCTCAACCTAAAAATGGTCCTTCATCACCAAATGTAACAAATATTTAATTAAATAGCTCCTGCAGGGCAATATGGGGTACTTCTTGTGGCTGTTCATTTAGTATTCACTTTTGTTTTTTTGTTAAAATTATTCTCTATGTTCTGGTTGCACCCGAGACATCCATTTTTCTATGGGAGAACCACTGGGGCCCTGCCGGCTCCCCGCAAGTGGCTCCATTTCATAGGGCTGTGCAGGAGCCAGCACCATTGTATTTTCTTAAAAAGGTCACCCCAGACCATTATTTTTCTTTGCATCCGCAGAGGAGCCACAGGGCCCCAATAGCCCCGCCGGTTCCCTGTTCCTGCAGGAATTAGTGTGAGAACTTAGGTTACGGGTTGAATGGGGTGTGAGCACTGGTCAAGCAGCAACCACAATCCTTATCAGGGTGAGGAACAAGTAAACCCTAAATTAACCTCTGGTCCCCCTCTGGTAGCTTGGCACAGAGGAGTCAGTCTTAACTTACAGGAAATGTGTAAAGTATTTGTGCAACACTTCAAACAATACAACACAAAAGGACCCCACACTAATTTCATTATGTTCATAAATTAGAGTTACTTTTCATAAATAAAACAAGACCAAAACAATATAAATCCAATTTTTATAGTTCTAGAACTGGAGATATGATATTTTAAAGTTTTAGTGGAAATAGCACCAAAAAGCACAACGAGCCAACAGTGGCTATCTAGTTGTGCTGGACCGCGACAAAGTCACAAGTTCAGGCTGACCCGAATGGATCGTGGGCTGGCTACAAGGACCCAGGAACAGTGTACCATAAATCCTGGTTTGTGAAGTGTTGTGAGGATGTGCATCAATGATGCGTCACGCAGCTGAAGTGATGTGTCGGTTCCGAGATGCAGCAATGCTGCTGTGTGATATATGGTATTGTCATCAAAGATCTCATTAACAAGGGCTTGAGGTGTGAAGTCTGGCATTGAGGATGAGTCATGCATTTGGGGTGATGTATTGTTCCAAGGAACTGCAAGGCTGCAAATCGACGTTTTGATTCTAAGCCAAGGCTCCAATCTACAAGAGATGGAATACATTTTGCCAAGGATGTGTTGCGCGGTGGCGGGTCTGAAGGAAGTTGAAGTCTGCTGCTGCGGCGATGAGGGCATAGGTTCCAATCCAAGCACCAATGGTCATGCATCGATACTGCTGGGGGTTGTAATGTAAAGACGGAGGAGATGCGCCGGTTCAGCTGGATTCACAGAACCTGGCAAGAATCTTAGGCCCACATCCAAGGGTCCAAGAGCCCTGGCTCACAGATGACAGAGTCCAAGTGCAGGTGCAAGGTTATTGGAAGCCTGTGTGTCCTTGAGGCTTCAGACTGACCAGAATGGATCGTGGGCTGGCTACAAGGACACAGGAACAGTGTACCATAAATACTGGTTTGTGGAGTGTTGTGAGGATGTGCATCAATGATGCGTCACGCAGCTGAAGCAATGTGTCAGTTCAGAGATGCAGCAATGCTGCTGTGTGATATATGGTATTGTCATCAAAGATCTCATTGACAAAGGCTTGTGGTTCGAAGTCTGGCATTGAGGATATGTCATGCATTTGGGGTGATGTATTGTTGCAAGGAACTGCAAGGCTGCAAAGTGGAGTTTTGATTCTAAACCAAGGCTCCAATCGACAAGAGATGGAATACATTTTGCCAAGGATGTGTTGCGCGGTGGCGGGTCTGAAGGAAGTTGAAGTCTGCTGCTGCGGCAATAAGGCCATAGGTTCCAATCCAAGCACCAGTGGTCATGCATCGATACTGTTGGGGGTTGTAACGTAAAGACAGAGGAGATGCGCTGGTTCGGCTGGATTCACAGAACCTGGCAAGAATCTTAGTCCCACATCCAAGTGTCCAGGACTGCCTGGCACCACTTGGCAGGGTAGACTCACAGATGACAGAGTCCAAGTGCAGGTGCAAGGTTGTTGGAAGCCTGTGTGTACTTGAGGCTTCAGATGAGGAGGCCAGCCAACTAGCTCTTGGAGTCACTCTGAGTTCTAGGTTCAAGAGATGCACGTCGAGTTGCTATCACATAGGCGAACGGCAGCTATCAGCAGGTAAGCACAGCAGGGCTGCAGTCCTCCAGAGCACCAGTCCAGCAGAGTGGCAGTCCTTCCAGCAGCACCGTAGTCCTTCTTCCTGGCAGAGCATCCACAGGTTCAAAAATTTACTGAAGTGCTGGTTTCTGAGGTCCAATGTTTATACACAGTTGGGCCTTTGTAGAGAGGAGAAGCTTCTAGAGGTATGTCTTTGAAATGCACAGGTGCCCTACCTTCATGGCCATAGTCCAGGCTAACTACAGGGGGTGAGCAGCAATTTGTGAGGAGGCAGGACAGGGCCCATTCAAGTGTAAGTGAGGCTGGGCCCAGCTACTTCCTTACCCTACCCGCCCTTTCCTCCATCTTCATCCCACACAGGAGCCCTTGCTCTGTTTTACCACCTACCCAGAGCAGGTGGTAAATGGTAGCACTAAACTGCACATAATTGAGAATTCATTGTGGTTTTATGTCTTTTAGAACTGTATCTGCACAATTATTCCCCATACCATGAGGGTTAAATGATAACTGCACAGTACTTTTGGAGTTTTAACACATGTTACCAGTAATTATGGGTGCGGAATTTACACCTAACAGGTACTCTGTACCTTGCTGTGAATGCCTCAATCACTTTTACTGACCCTGATGTTTCAATTGTTCTTTCACAATAAACCTATTGTTATTACACTTAACAATGAAAACCTAAAAAACAGTTAGTTGATAATATCTATTTTTCTACTTCAATTGCTCATTAAGTTGACTGAGGTATATTATGCTATAATTCTAGTTCTATATCTAGTGATAACACAGAAGCATGATGATAAAGGTAGATAATTTTATCTGGGTGCCACTTTCAACAATACTATTTTGTCGAGATAAAGGTCTTTCTTGCTGTTCTATTCTTCTGAAATCATAATAATGACTAATATACATATTGTTGGTGTTTTTCTAGAATGACAGAGTGTGTGAAAAAGAATGGATTGGGTTGTAGCCTGAGCAAGCATCAGTGACTTAAGTTAATAAAAAAATCCTTCCATCACTTTCTTGTTTGTTTCAGTAGATGCTCCAAGTATGGCCAGACATAGGCCATACTTTCACTGTGCCTTTCAACTTGAGACGCAAATCGTTGCTGATTCCAACTAGGCTGGTTGCATCTGCAGGAGGCCTGACCTGGCAATTCATACTGGGCTGTTCCGCCTTGTGCAGGACCAGGACCTATTTGCATATGAATGGAACAATATGCAAAACATGATGAACTAGAAAGTGGCCCCGAGCAATTGCCAGCAGCTGAGGTTAATTCTATCAATTATTCTGTCATTTTGCTGTTCGGTCCAGAGTGTACTGTAAGATCAGCATGCATGCTCATATGTGGGTACTCTTCTTACTGTGCAATTGGACATCAATGTGGTGTGGTTTGCATCTAATTTATGATGCCTAGTAGGGCTCACTCCAACCTGGAATTGCTTGTGTTTGCATGTGGGATTGCATGTGTTCCTTCTGGGGAGATCTGGCTTAGCAGTTTGGGCAAAGGCCTAGGGACCTGATTTATATGTTTACATGTATCGTTAGTGGTAATAATACCCCAATACAATGTGAGGGAGAATCCTCGGTTCAGTGACTTAATATCGAGGGATTCCCAAAACAGCAACTCCAAAATATCGAAGTACAGAATATGGAATCCCTATCTACAAACAGGTAAGTACTAAAATATAGAAACCAAAATATAGAATGTTAAAATATAGTTCACTAAAATATCGAATTTTTTAAATGTATTAAAAATAATATAAAATTAATTAAATATTAAAAACAATTAAAGAAAACATACTTAAAATAATGTAAAAAAGCTTAAAATGTACAAATAATAAATGTAATGTAAAACAAAGTAGAGATTTTGTTGGATAGTGAGAGGGTAAAAATTACTATTCCCACTCCAGTGAGTACAATAGTAGGGAAAGCGTTGGATAGCGTAGGGGTAAAAATTGCTATTCCCACTCCAAAGAGTGCAATAGTAGGGAAAGCGTTGGATAGCGGTGGGGTAAAAATTACTATTCCCACTCCAGAGAGTGCAACAGTAGGGAACGCATTGGATAGCGGGAGGGTAAGAATTACTATTCCCACTCCAGTGAGTGCAACAGTAGGGAAAGCGTTGGATAGCATAGGGGTGAAAATTACTATTCCCACTCCAGAGAGTGCAACAGTAGGGAAAGCGTTGGCTAGCTGGAGGGTTAAAATGACTATTCCCACTCCAAAGAGTGCAACAGTAGGGAAAGTGTTGGATAGAGGGGGGGGTAAAAATTACTATTCCCACTCCAGTGAGTGCAACAGTAGGGAAAGAGTTGGATAGCGTAGGGGTAAAAATTACTATTCCCATTCCAGAGAGTGCAACAGTAGGGAAAGCGTTGGATTGCGGGAGGGTAAAAATTACTATACCCACTCCAAAGAGTGCAACAGTAGGGAAAGTGTTGGATAGCGGGGGGTACAAATTACTATTCCCACTTCAGTGATTGCAACAGTAGGGAAAGCGTTGGATAGCGCGGGGGGTAAAAAGTACTATTCCCACTCCAGAGAGTGCAACAGTAAGGAAAGCGTTGGATAGCCTAAGGGTAAAAATTACTATTCCCACTCCAGTGAGTGCAACAGTAGGGAAAACGTTGGATAGCGTAGGGGTAAACAATAATATTCCCACTCCAGAGAGTGCAACAGTAGGGAAAGTAATGACTTAATCTTAAAATAAAATTAAAGTAATTATCAATACCAATAAAAAATGAATTAAAAATAATTACCAATTAATAAAAATGAATTACCAATTAAGAAAATTAATTAACAATTAATAAAAATTAATGAACAATTAATAATTAATTATCAATTAATTATCAATACATATCAATAAAAATAAATATTTACTTTATTACAATTAAATTGCGTCCCACCCTATTCCCCTATAAACCCACAACCCGCTCCAAATAATAAATAATACAATTAACATAATTATCAATTAATCAATTAATAAAAATGAATTACCAATTAATAAAAATAATTACCAATTATTAGAAAATAATTACCAATTAATAATTGATTATCAATTACTTAATTACCAATACATATAAATACAAATTAATGTTTAATTTACTAAAATTAAATTACTTCCCACCCTGTTCCCCTATAAACCCACAACCTGCTACTGAATTAAATTATGCAAAAATGAAATTACATAACATTCATTACTTATAAAAAATTAAACATACATTGCAAAATTAAGACGTAATTTTAACACATATATTACCATACATAACCCTAAAAAAATTCGATATTATGGAAATCAATATTTTAAATTCGATATTATTGAAATCGATATTTCCTACCCCAAGTTTGATATCCTGACTAACTATATTTTGGTAATTCGATATTCTGTCCTGTCTATATTTTGGAGTCGATATTCTGTCCATTCTATATTTTGGATTTTATATTTTGGTTGTTTACCAGTATCCTCATCACCAACACAATGGTCCGCCTCCTAAATATAAAATTTGGCAGACTATAGTTTGGCTGTAGTGGAGATTGGCTATATGTCCATCCTTCCACTTTAGATGGGCGGACAAAAAGCTGTTTTTACTGCCTATACTGGCCAAAAATCTCAGGTGATAAGGAGCAGTAAAAACATACAAAATAGCACCATTGCAATGGGAGATGACTCCCACAGTGAGGGGAGACATTGTTTTGTATTTCCAAAAAGAAAAACCTTTGTTGAGATTTTCTTTTTGAAAATAAATAAAAATAAGTTGGACAGATGGCTCCGTCATGTTGACAGCCATGCATCAAACTGAAAAAAGCATTGACTGGAACCACCATGTCAGTGCTTAAGTACTTACTGCCAGCTTGGCCCTAAGTTAGAAGGTAAGATCGTTTGCCCAGGATGAACACCATCGGTGTATCCAAGCCACATCCCATTGGGATCAGCGTCAAACTGTGCCTATGTCCTATTCCACTGCGACCTTTCACTGTCATTGGCACTTTGCACTTCTTGGCACAATTCTACTTAAAACTTTCAAGATTTCTCTTATTGGATTTTGATTCTACTTTTCTAATTCATTTTGGGATTTTTCTTAGTTTCCATTTTGACTTTATTACTGTTTTAATACTGCATAAGTACTTTTCACATTGGCTCAAAGTTAAATCTGTCTGCTCTGTGCAATAGCTACCAGGGGTTGAGCTCAGGTTTATTTTGTGATTTCAGTAGTTCACCCTGCAAGCACAGTGAATAATACTTGAAGTGGGTACTTAATGACCAGCTAATATCCCAGTTCCTTACAACCTGGATTTCCAGGAGAGGTCCATTCAGCACCCCGCAAAGCATCTTTCCTCTCTTTCCCCATTCCTGAGGATGGCCATGAAGAAGGGAAAGCCAGACCTTGGTTAATCTGACCCCCTTTGTCTACTTCCCTACGCACGATAAAGGGCATATATTAGATCAGGTGTTCTCCTCCAACCTGATTCACAAGGATGCTCCCTTAGCCTTAACCTGGTCTGATCATTGTTTGATTAATTTCAAAATTTGTAGAGATATAGCAAGGCCTCAATTACCTAATATGACCAAGGTTAGTCACTGTGTTAGACCATTTCATCTGATGACAACTGCGGCCATACAGTGCGCACTGCGACAGCAACCGATTCCCTTGAGTGGGGTTCCAGAGCAAGATGCGATGACCTTAGAAGGATGGTTACAACAACAAGCCTCTGAGCTGGCTCCTCCCTCGGAAAAACAGGCCAAAACTACCCGAGTCTCAGCTCCCTGGTTTTCTGAGGCCTTAAGGGTTAGTAAAAGGCATTGTAAACGTCTCGAAAGAGAATGGCGGAGGAGCTACCATTCCTCCGACAAACTGACTTATAAATTGGCCTTGAAAAAGTATTATAAAAAAGTCCGGGAGGAAAAGAAAGCTTTCCTGTCAACAAAAATTGACTTGGCGGCCAACAAAAGTAAAACTTTGTTTAAGGTTGTAAAGAATTTCTCCTTCCCGACGGCGTTGAGCCAACCTTTTAATCCTTCAAAGGACTGGACGGAGCGAATGGCCCTTTTTTTCTATGAGAAAATCAAACTGATTCAGGACACTTTCGTAGCTCCCATCACAAGGCTGGAGGTCCCTGAGGACGACCACCAAGCGGTGGGCCTCAGTCCGGGTGCCTCCCTTATTGTGATTCCGGAGTTGACTGTCGAACAATCTTTGGTGTTCATGAAAACTTTGAAATCAGGATCACCTACGGACCCTTGTCCGGCAAAGATCTTATCCGCCTTCGTGGATGTAATTAATCCCTATGTGAACCCTATCCTGAACGCCGCTCTGCGTGAAGGAATGATGCCACAACAGTGGAAACATGCCAAAATCCTTCCACTTCTCAAGAAACCACTGGCGGATCCTGAGGTAGCCTGCAATTATAGGCCTATATCCCTTCTGGCTTTCTTCTCGAAAGTTTTAGAAACATTCGTAAATCAGGTTTTAACAAATTATGTAGAGACTGAGGCGCTGTTACACCCGAGTCAGTCGGGTTTTAGTGCCAATTTTAGCACCGTAACGGCTCTACTGGAGGTGGCAGAATCCATCAAAGCTACATTGGATAGAGGTGTCAATGCTGTTTTGGTGTTGTTGGACCTCTCCGCAGCCTTCGACACCATGCCTCATTCAAGATTACTGCAAAGACTTAAAAACAGCGGTATCGGAGGCACGGTGTTGAGTTGGTTTATGTCCTTTCTCGCTAATCGCTCCCAAACCATCTTGACTTCCCCTTTCTCAGCGGAGATTACTTCTCTGAATGTGGGGGTGCCTCAGGGTTCGATCCTGAGCCCCACTTTATTTAACCTGTATATGGCGCCTCTGGCCACTCTTGCGGAGAAATTTGGTGCCAAGATAGTGTCGTACGCTGACGACACTCAGCTGCTGTTTACTTGCGAGAAAGGAGTAGAGTTTGATGGCAATTTGATGAACACCTGCCTTACTAAAGTCTTCTCCTGGCTGAGTTATAACCATCTTAAATGTAAATCAGAGAAGTTAGAGATTATCTTTTTTGGGCACCGGCCACCCAACATCTGGTCGGAATGGTGGCCCCACGACATGTCACCCCATGTGTCAGCCGTCTCTCAGGTGAAAAATTTGGGAATTAAACTGGACTCAACCCTCTCTATGAAGGCGCAAATACATTTGGTAACTGAGGTATGTTTCGGGCTGTTGAGAATGTTGTAAAACTTTCTCCCTCTGCTGTCCATCCCTTACAGGAAGACTGTGGTTCAGGCATTAATAATATCTAGATTAGATTGTACCTCGGCTTGCCGGAATATCTTTTGGGCCGTCTACAAGTGGTTCAGCATGCAGCAGCTAGAGCCATATTTCTGGTAGGCTCTAGAACTCATACCACCCTGCTTGTGTCATCACTACACTGGCTTCCGGTACGGAAAAGAATCCAGTTCAAAGCACTGGTCCTGGTTTTTAAAGCCTTTCATAAGATTGGAGCACCCTATCTAAGGGATAGATTTCAGCCCTATTTCCCGAAGCGCAATTTGAGATCCTCATCACAGCTTCTGATTATCACTCCTAGGGTGAGATTGTCTCGGACGGGTGGGAGGGTGGGAGATCTTTTCATGTGGTTGCTTCACGGCTGTGGAACAGCCTCCCCCTCCGCATCAGACAGAGTTCAGACCTCCTGACTTTTAGGAAAAAGGTCTTTCAGCAGTAGGCCGTTCGATTGTGGTAGGTGTGCTCAATGTTAGGTGGCATATGACTAGTTTTCAGCGCCGGGACACTCCAGGGAGTAGCCGTGCGCTTTACAAATATGCACTAACATAACATAACATTGGTGCAGGCCTGGGTATTTTTTTTTTAATCCATAAAAAAGTTTTAATTCATTCACTTTTTAGGGATAATATTTTGCCAGAACTTTGAAACTGATGTCTGTAGTAGTCACAATATATTTTTTTACTTAACGCAGCCATACACCAGATTCCTGTGAAATTTTTGTACTGGAGGCATGCCCTCACATAATGCTCTTATACAGATGACTGTCAAAATGCATTTAATGTAATCCATATCCTTTTTTAATGAAAAATATTGGAGACAAAAATGGCAATTTTGCCCTCCAACACATTCATGTTTAGCTGGAGGCCAAGTAAAAGTGTGTCCATGTCTTTCATTGTGATGCAAGTAATGTAATTTCCTGAATGTTACAGCAAGTTGATATGGTTATGTGTACTATATCATACATACAAGTAGGCATACCACACTGATTTCTGCCACTATCCTTGAAAAGCTAGTTACATATGTATAGAGTCACAACATGATCCCAAAGAAACAGGGTTTGGGTAAGTCAATTCAAGTACTTTATAGCTTTGAGTGCTGTTCTTCATGCTTAGGCAACTATTTTAGATGATTCAGGAGAGTTTAATCCGCACAGGGTTGTCCAAGTTGATCAATGAACTCTACACCCCTTGTCAATGGCACCTGTATGGCATCCATCCTTGCTTAACAGTATTGTACTGTCATGTTTAATTGTGAGATGCATGACAACCATTGGGTTTGAATTATTTATTGCATTTGATGATATACACAAATGGACAGATGGGTTTTCCACTATGTCACCCTCATTCTACACAGCGGGCAGGACAGAGACAGGTGAGGGACAGCAAAACCAAGGATAGAAGAGGAATTCCTCAGCTGCTGAACCATCAGAAGAATGGAAATGGTGGAGACCTCTGAAAAAGAATATTGGCCCATCTAGGGAATCACAAGCTATTTAGCAAACATTGTCAAGAGAAGATCACACAAGAGGGAGAGGTGTTAGTTCTGGAGACCACAAGAAGCCAGGAGAACAGCTATGAAGGGGGTCCTTCTATCCAGTATCAAGATATGGTTTCCAGAGATCACAATAGCCTGATTTCACCTCTTCAGACCTTCTGCTTCCAAGAGCCAGTACTTTCACCAGCATCCAACAGTGTCGCCAAGGTCCATTTTGTCCCAGATAAGCTTGTGCCCTTATGTGCCCATGTTCCCTTCTCCCAACCCATTGCATTACACCTCAGATACTCACGTATCCCCCCTGTTTCGTCCCAACCGATTGTATCACTGAAACCAGTCATCGAGCTCTTCAAGCAGGGTGTCAGTACAGAATGCCATCTTTCAGACCCTGTATATGGTTTTGACATGCTGGAGCTGTACCAAAAGACAAGCCGTCCCCCTTGTCTTGAGCTGCCTCAATGTATTACAGAAACACACCACCTACCATCCCTAGAGCTGTTGTCTTGACCCATTCAACTACCGTTGCCCAAACACTATGTAGACTGTCAACCCCTCAGGAGGTATCTGGCCCTGCCATACCACAGAACACGCTTGAGCTCAAGGATGTAGAAATACTTACCCTTCAGTCTGGCAGTGAGCAAGATGCCTTGGAAATTATAGCCTGAATCCAAGACAGTCAGAAGACCGCCATTTCCTAGATGGGGAACCAACATTTTGGCTTTAGATTTGTATTTGTATTTTGCTTTGTATTTATTTTTATTTTGGTCTGTGGACTCTGATTTTCTAAATCTTGTTTACAACAATACTTTCAGTATTTGAGTTTTTTAAATTAGACATTTTAATTTGTATGTTCACCTCCTCAAAAATGCTGATACATCAGTGGATTCAGGCAGTACCTACATTTTTGCTCTGGCCTTCTTTTTGAAGTGTATGTTTTTTTCTTACCCTCCCCCATCATCACTCAATCCCACATTCTATATTTCTGCCACCTTCCAACGATATTCATTTATAGAACAGATTTTCTTTTCACATATGTCGACTCTATTTATGTCTACTTTTTGTGGATCTTGCATGAGACAGCCTGGTAATGTTGCTTTGACAATGCTGTAATGACTATCATTTGCATATGCATTTCACCATAGCTGAGCTCATACTACACATGCTTTCATGTGTAGTTACAGAAGAGATAGTGGACAGTGTAGAAGCTAGTGCAACCACATTTATTGGGATAGTGAGTGCAGGTAGGTAATGTCACATATTTACATGCCTGACATAGGGGAACACACATGAAGGGGCTTCTATGTGAGGGGTCAGTGATAGAAAGTTATGAGTGGCATACTTTACGATGATATGGGTTGATATCCATATCTGAGGAGAAAGCCATTCAGGACCTCGGCTTACAACACAAGTCAGAGGTTGGAGTCCGGAGTAGTTTGTACATGGTGGGGCAGGTCATGGGTGGGAAGGAAGCTCTTCTTTGAGATTTTGTCTACTTGATGTACCAGGGGTATGGCTTTCTGTTTTTCTGTGGTCCTATGTAAAGGAGTGTCCTCTCGCCAACTGCTCAGAGATGTATCAAGTGCACCGCTCATGTACCCTGAAGTAACCAGCTCTGTTTCTCCATAAGCTGGAGAAAAAAAAACTCTATCACAGAAGTGCCATGCTGCAGATGAATGCTCAGGGTCCCCAGATAGGTGTTCATGGAGCTCATGGACCTCTCCATTTTTACAATTCCACATTGCATAGAGTTTTTCTGAGCAAAACAGTTCTCGTCCCAGAGAGTGTTCCTACCTAAACCAACCCCTGCAGTCATCCCCATAATCACCTGCAAGACCTTTGAAGCTACACATAAGCTTCAGTTTCTGAATTAGACATGTTCACATGCATCAGTTCTGCAAGCAGAACTTGTAGTTGTAAAGCTTGCAACACCAGGATGACACCGACACCACCAAATGCCAATGTGACATGCCAAGTCAGCAAGATTGCAGTTGAATCAGTTTAAGTGATTTCAAGAGCTGCGTCAATACTTTTGACAAGGATTGCCTTATTGCTACCCTTGAGTTACACAAGCTCAGGAGAACTGGCCTCATACTTTGCTCCTATTTATCTTCATTGATTGTTAGGGGACATAATACCACTATCATTGACTCCCTGGTAGATTCAGAATGTCACAGCATCTTCACAATAAGACACACTTGGACATAATTGTTTTTTCTATTGGTCAGGATTAGATCTCTTCCTGTTGTTATAGGGTTCCTAATAAGTTTGTTCTAAGATGATAGTACCCAGTGAAAGACATTCAATACAAATGGACATTCCTTTACACTGAAAAGATGACAGCAATGTATAACTGCAGTATGGTTCCTAGAGTCAACCTACAGCAATTCAGAGGAAAACAGAACCAGGGCCAGATTTAGCACTGAGGTAACAGAAAAATTGTACATTTGTGTAGTGCTCAATCAAAAGGAAAATATGCTTTGGGAATTTCCTCTAATATAGGGTGCAGAGAAATTTCAAATTGTGAATTCACCTTCATGTGAACACTTGGAGAAAGTTTCTGTTACCACTCGGCTATAAATTAGCACCATAGTTCCATGTTTTCTTTGAAACA
The DNA here is from genome assembly GCF_964261635.1 of Lissotriton helveticus. NCBI lineage: Eukaryota > Metazoa > Chordata > Amphibia > Caudata > Salamandridae > Lissotriton > Lissotriton helveticus. Next base: position 640,749,129 of record NC_136065.1, on the reverse strand, counting down.
TTTCTAGGGGAGTGATCATATGCAAAAATCTACCCAAGGTGTTTTGGTTAGCTGTGCTGTCACCTATGCGTTTGGCTGTCACTAACAGCCCAGACTGGTGCTACTGGCAGGGGACATTTTCCCGAAGGACTGGAACAGTGGTGCCGGTTTCACTGGTGGTGGTGACCAGTTTTGTTGCTGGTTACAGTGTAGCTCATTTCCTGCCTGAAGCACTTTAGCACAGTAAATATAAACAATGCAAAACAAATAGTTTTAAAGGTTCATCATAATTTGTTTTTGTAACTGGGTGATTTCTGTCTCCTGCAGGGTCGCCACGAGCAGTGCTTACCTTTACGGCTTTGGAAAGGAAGTGGGTGGGGTGGTCTGCGGTTACTTGGCTCTGAAAATTGCGCATTTATATGACAAAAACTCTTCAAAATTAGGAACAGTGTGCTTCTTTATAATGTGATCTTTGCAACACATGTTAGTTTAGTATATTAAATTATAACACTGCATTGAGTGGCAATTGTTAGAAGTTACAGATTTGAATCATGAACTTAGAAACATTTAATGCGCCCATCACCACCCTGACAACGATGCTGTTGACCCGAGTTATAGGCCTGAGCCGCACGCAATGGCCTGTGACGAGGGAGGGCCTTTAACAACCGGTATACTCCGAGCAAGAAGGGCTATAAGGCTATTAGAACATTGCTCCCACTAAAGGTAGAATGTTCTAAATTAAAAAGGGAGAAACATGAAGACAAACATTGGAATGTTGGAGCTCCCAGCTTATACCAGCCATTATAAACCCGAGCTACTCCATTTTCTCCAATGGAGCTCTCAACATTCCAATGCTCTAATTTATCAAATATATGAGAATATACAAACGTGTTAAATCTTTTCAGAAAGTACAAATGAAGCAGATAACTTCTTTTCTCATCCTTCTGCATTCTACAACCAGATTTTATTTATAGCACTTCTACAATTCTAACTGTTCCTCCTTCTTCATTCCAGCAATGCACATCTGTAATGCCTGCCAAGTTGCTCACTTTAAAGGGTATAACTTCAGGCACCAAATCTGTAACACATCTTGGCACTACTCCTGCGTAAATCTTTCAGGGGTTTTCACAACGTCAATAAATACACCTTTAACTCAATTTCCACTTTTGTTTCTAAATTCAAATAAACCTAATAATGTGTTTCTATCTAATCGACCCGTACCTGCAGGCGGTCAATTAACAGTCAGTAATGCATAACTTTTTACTTTCTAAAGAAATTCTTTGAGCATTATAGGCACATTTACTTTGGCACATGAAATATATCTTTTAAATCCAAACGCAAATTCAAAGTTCGCTTAGGCAGGTTTCATTCTTTTATTATTCATAATTACATTTCAGGTGCAAAAAGAGATGTACAAGTACACCGAATAAGAAAGTGAATGTAATAACATAATAAACATGTTTCTCCTTTTATGAAAAGCAGAAATAAGTGAGTAAAAATAGTGACCAGTAACAAGTCATTGCTCAAAACATGCCTCAACATGTATGCTTCGCTTTGAAGTCCAGCAATTTTAGCGCTGTAAGCGTGATGTCATAAGGTAAATAGATTTTCTGAGTAAAGGTCCATCTTTTTAGAAGCCATCATCTTCAGCAACCTGCACAAGCAGCACTGGCACAGACTTCACAAACATCTGCATTTCTGATGGCAAACACTGATGGGAGAAAAAAGAAAAAGCATAAGTAACAATGTACAAGGTCATGAGTAGTGTCTGTTCTGGAAGGTCAGGTATGCAACAAGGGAAAGGGAGGTGAATTAATTAGTTGCGCTAAGGCTCCAATTATGAGTATGTGTGATAAATGGTATCTTTTAAGAATCCTTTGGCATGACAAGGGGAGTTTGCAAACATTTTCTACCAGTAAATATCACAAGTTTCACTTGCACTCTTGCAGGAGTTACCACATATATCAGAATTGACTGTCACGCTCATGATCGAGGCCCACGTGAACAATATTAACGATAAAATAAGGCAATCCTTGAAATACAGGGCCTTATTTATGAAGGACTTGCCACACTTTTGCGCCGCCGTTGCGTCACTGTTCATGATGCAGCAGCGGCGTAAACAATGTGCTATATTTCCAAGGTGATGCATCTAGGCAGATGTGTCACCTTGTAAATCTGTGCGCCATATTATTCCTGCTTCAGGTATAATGTATGCAGTGTGGGCGTTGCCACGTAAAAAAGGGTTGTAGAAGTGTCTCAGGGAAATTGGTCGTAGAAGTGTTGCAATGAAATCTGTGAGATTTCACTGCTACACTTCTAGGACTCCACTGTGTCAAAACCTTACGCCTGCCTCATAGCAGGCATAAGGGTGACGCAGTGCAATGGGGCTAGGCCAACCTCATGCGTTGTTCGAGTTACGTCATGCTTGCAACACAACTCTAGCAATGCTTGATTTTCGCGCCGACAGATACATCAGGATTCCTAACGCATCTGTCATTCCTTGCGACATTGAGCACCGTGCATTAAATATGTTGCATCCATCGCGTCACAATCAGGGCGCACTAAAAACGTTTGCATCACTGTTTTATTGCAGCAATGCAAAATTTTTCATAAATGAGGTCCACAGTTCATAAAAAAACTGGACGTTTTGTGAGCAGGCCACTAAAATGTCATGTTAGTAGAAATTAATTAATTTAGGGGCGACAGTGCTGGGGGGCAGTGCATGCTTGTATGGTTCCCTGGTTGAGCCAGGCTAGATTCAAGGAAAATAGACATTTAGACCCAGAACTACGTTTTAACATCTTTCCAATCAGAGATGTGCGCAACAGTGGTCCTATGGTGATCAATCATTATAAAATGTTCAGGATGGCCCTGGCGCTGCAAATTCTCCAATTTATACACATGCACAGCAGTTTATCTAGCATGGATCGAGCATGCACCATTCCCCTCACACAACCTGGACCAGGGAAGTCTAACCATAGTACAAGATGGCCATAACAACATCTGGATTTTCAGAATGTGCATCTAAGAAAAGCTTTCATTTAATGATTCTAAAAGAAACTCAATTACTTAAACATTGTTTATAATGAAAATCTAGTGTTGATCCATCAAAACAATCTACATGATTGTGAATATTTGTGAGGTCCCTTTTTTCTAGCGTATGGGTAGTTTCATCAACTCGGAATTTATATTACGATTAGCAATAATTTGAGCCCCGAGTTACACTAATTAATCTGTGCTATTTTGTGGTTCCATATAAGACGCCACAGAAGAATTGAGCCACTTGCTATTTATCTGGAGAACAGCAAATTACTATTGAATCTGAGAAAATTCAAAATAATAATCTGTAGACCACTATAAAATGGAAAAGTCACATGAAAAGCAAATTAGATAAATGCAGTCCTCGTGAAAACATATATATTGAACAATTCCGTTTCTGCTCATGGATTAGAACTCTTTCCCATTCTCCTGCATTATTTCAAACTGGTTTTCCACTATTTTGTCAATACATTTGTAGTTATAAAGTACCACCTTGAAATAGTGAATTTGCTGTTCTTCTATGAAAGTTTGAATTTTCTAAATTATATTATCTGTTCTTCAATGTGTAGTTCATTTAAAACACTAAAATATATTTTTATAGTGATATAGAACACAAAAAATGTAAATGTTAAAAGAGGTGCCTGCACTCTGTCCTCATATCTAAAGCTGCCTCTATACTAGATGATACAACCCACAGGATCAAGAAAAGCACAGATGAGTGCTTGATGAGGTGGGGGAGCAACAGTAGAGGCCATCTCAAAAAGTCAACCAAAAGTTATTACGTGTATGTTTAATCTACAAAAGCTTATATATGTTCACATAGCTAATACAATCATGACTGTAAAACATATAGCATGATTGGAAAAATTGAGATGAAATGTGGATGCCACGTTATAGTAACAGTGACTGTTTATGAATTGTTTAACAACAAGGGGTGGTGATGGACAGAGTCTCTAAATTAAGCAGAATACTCTCACCCAGTCAAGAGATCAGGGCTAGATCCAACACCGTTTTTTAGCTCACTGCACCATCCCAGTTCAGAACCTGGCTATATGCAAATTAGTCTGTTCCTGTCCCAGTGCATGATGGGAACAGGGCAAACCAAACTACCAAGCCAATTCTTACACTGGGAAGGAAACAAGCTTCCGGGGACCGGTTTCTGGCATTTCAGCCGTCGTCGGCCCGGCTTGCTTGAATCCTGATGGTGCAATGAGCAAGGGACTCACATCTGAGTATACCCTTCCACGCTTAGGGTGGACAAAATATTTAACAACAAGGGGTGGTGATGGACAGAGTCTCTGAATTAAGCAGAATACTCTCACCCAGTCAAGAGATCAGGGCTAGATCCAACACCGTTTTTTAGCTCACTGCACCATCCCAGTTCAGAACCTGGCTATATGCAAATTAGTCTGTTCCTGTCCCAGTGTATGAGGCGAACAGGCCAAACCAAACTACCAAGCCAATTCTTACACTGGGAAGGAAACAAGCTTCCGGGGACCGGTTTCTGGCATCTCAGCCGTCGTCGGCCCGGCTTGCTTGAATCCTGATGGTGCAATGAGCAAGGGACTCACATCTGAGTATACCCTTCGACGCTTAGGGTGGACAAAATATTTAACAACAAGGGGTGGTGATGGACAGAGTCTCTGAATTAAGCAGAATACTCTCACCCAGTCAAGAGATTAGGGCTAGATCCAACACCGTTTTTTAGCTCACTGCACCATCCCAGTTCAGAACCTGGCTATATGCAAATTAGTCTGTTCCTGTCCCAGTGCATGATGGGAACAGGGCAAACCAAACTACCAAGCCAATTCTTACACTGGGAAGGAAACAAGCTTCCGGGGACCGGTTTCTGGCATTTCAGCCGTCGTCGGCCCGGCTTGCTTGAATCCTGATGGTGCAATGAGCAAGGGACTCACATCTGAGTATACCCTTCCACGCTTAGGGTGGACAAAATATTTAACAACAAGGGGTGGTGATGGACAGAGTCTCTGAATTAAGCAGAATTCTCTCACCCAGTCAAGAGATCAGGGCTAGATCCAACACCGTTTTTTAGCTCACTGCACCATCCCAGTTCAGAACCTGGCTATATGCAAATTAGTCTGTTCCTGTCCCAGTGCATGATGGGAACAGGGCAAACCAAACTACTAAGCCAATTCTTACACTGGGAAGGAAACAAGCTCCCGGGGACCGGTTTCTGGCATTTCAGCCGTCGTCGGCCCGGCTTGCTTGAATCCTGATGGTGCAATGAGCAAGGGACTCACATCTGAGTATACCCTTCCACGCTTAGGGTGGACAAAATATTTAACAACAAGGGGTGGTGATGGACAGAGTCTCTGAATTAAGCAGAATACTCTCACCCAGTCAAGAGATCAGGGCTAGATCCAACACCGTTTTTTAGCTCACTGCACCATCCCAGTTCAGAACCTGGCTATATGCAAATTAGTCTGTTCCTGTCCCAGTGCATGATGGGAACAGGGCAAACCAAACTACCAAGCCAATTCTTACACTGGGAAGGAAACAAGCTTCCGGGGACCGGTTTCTGGCATTTCAGCCGTCGTCGGCCCGGCTTGCTTGAATCCTGATGGTGCAATGAGCAAGGGACTCTTTTTGAAATTATTTTGGCCACCACAAGTGTGGAAGGGTATGCTCAGACATGAGTCCCTTGCTCACTGAACCATCAAGATTCAAGCAAGCTGGGCCGAAGACGGCTGTAATGCCAGAAACCGGTCCCCGGAAGCTTGTTTCCTTTCCAGTGAAGAATTGGCTTGGTAGTTTGGTCTGCCCTGTTCCCATGATGCACTGGACCAGGGACAGACTAATTTGCATATAGCCAGGTTCTGAACTGGGATGGTGCAGTGAGCTAAAAAACGGTGATGGATCAAGCCCTGATCTGTTGACTGGGTAGGAGTGTCTTGCTTAATTCAGATACTCTGTCCATCACCACCCCCTTTTTGAATTGTTTTGGCCACCACAAGTGTGGAAGGGTATGCTCAGATGTGAGTCCCTTGCTCACTGCACCATCAGGATTCAAGCAAGCCGGGCCGAAGACAGCTGTAATGCCAGAAACCGGTCCCCGGAAGCTTGTTGCCTTTCCAGTGAAGAATTGGCTTGGTAGTTTGGTCTGCCCTGTTCCCATGATGCACTGGGCCAGGGACAGACTAATTTGCATATAGCCAGGTTCTGAACTGGGATGGTGCAGTGAGCTAAAAAACGGTGATGGATCAAGCCCTGATCTGTTGACTGGGTAGGAGTGTTCTGATTAACTCAGATACTCTGTCCATCACCACCCCCCTTTTGAAATTATTTTGGCCACCACAGGTGTGGAAGGGTATGCTCAGACATGAGTCCCTTGCTCACTGCACCATCAGGATTCAAGCAAGCCGGGCCGAAGACGGCTGTAATGCCAGAAACCGGTCCCCGGAAGCTTGTTTCCTTTCCAGTGAAGAATTGGCTTGGTAGTTTGGTCTGCCCTGTTCCCATGATGCACTGGGCCAGGGACAGACTAATTTGCATATAGCCAGGTTCTGAACTGGGATGGTGCAGTGAGCTAAAAAACGGTGATGGATCAAGCCCTGATCTGTTGACTGGGTAGGAGTGTTCTGATTAACTCAGATACTCTGTCCATCACCACCCCCTTTTTGAAATTATTTTGGCACCCACAAGTGTGGAAGGGTATGCTCAGACATGAGTCCCTTGCTCACTGCACCATCAGGATTCAAGCAAGCCGGGCCGAAGACGGCTGTAATGCCAGAAACCGGTCCCCGGAAGCTTGTTTCCTTTCCAGTGAAGAATTGGCTTGGTAGTTTGGTCTGCCCTGTTCTCATGATGCACTGGGCCAGAGACAGACTAATTTGCATATAGCCAGGTTCTGAACTGGGATGGTGCAGTGAGCTAAAAACCGGTGATGGATCAAGCCCTGATCTGTTGACTGGGTAGGAGTGTTCTGATTAACTCAGATACTCTGTCCATCACCACCCCCTTTTTGAAATAGTTTATGAATTGTGGCATTTGTAAAACAGCATCACTACTCTTAGCTGCCACTTTATGGCATCTGTTCATGAGGTGCCCTCTGAGGTGGTGCTGCTTGGCAAGAAAAGCCATATGGGATCAGACCTAAAATTGACAGTTTGATACCACAGTTTACATGATGTGAATGGCAACGGAGAGGCTGGGGAATAGGGAAAGGAAAGTAAGCAAATAAAAAGAAGTATATATCTTTTCATAGCCAACGTACTCAGCCTTTCCATGACAGCCGGTGCATTCCCTTTCTTGCATAGTTGTGAGAACTCCTTTGGTAACTCAGGATGAGTGCAGACCTTTACAAAATCCACGTTCACCTCTGCAGCTCTCTCTTCTCTGCGGTGTTCTGCCAACTCAGTCTTGTGCAGTGGATTAATGTGTTCTTCGATTTTATCCGCAAGGGGCTTGTGCTCTCCAGTTTCATCCAAGGATCCCTTCTGCACCTCTAGGAGGAGTTCTTTCAGCTTTTTGACTGACTCAAGTGGGAATGTGAGGTCACCATCCTGGATGGAGGAATCAAATACACATTAATGTGAAACATACGTTTTTAAAACGGGTTGTTCTGTCTAGACTGATTGAGCGACCAATTTGCTGTACTTCAATATTTGATGGTGTTTAAGATTTTTAAGCAATTTAAACACATTCTTGAACTTACTCAACTGCTTAATATAGCAGATGATCTAATAATAATATTAGACGACGAAAATGTCTTACGAAAATCCACATACATCTCATTGATTTCTATTTCTTTGCTTGATTACATTTCCTTACATATTCCCTTAAACAACCTGACTCTGTTAAAAATAATGGTGGCAGCTTTGTATCAAAATTTGTGTAAATCCATATCATGTTTCTTAGCAATTCGCGCCAGATACCTTGAGGATAGTAAAGAATTCTAACTTTGGGGCCAATTATGATCGCAGACGGACTTGAGTCCGTCCGCGACCCCTGAGCAGAAGGGAACGTCTGCAAGGGCTGCGGCGTTCCCTCCGAGCTGATTAGGATGTGACCGCCAGGGTGGCGGTCACATCCTCTATCTTTAACATTGCGGCGGGTGCAGCTTCAAGCTGCACCCGCCACAAGGTTAAAAATGCATGCATTGCATTTGCATGCACAAAGCAGCAGGCACCGCGCAGTGCCTGCTGCTTTGTGCACGCAAATGCAGGGGGGTACCATAGGTACCCCCCATGTGCACCCCCAACCCCACCTCCACCCAGGCGGCCCGCAACGGGCCCCCGAAGTGAAGGTCCGTATGCTTTTCCACGGCAGAAAAGCCGCCGCGGAAAAGCATGCCTTTTACACCATCCTAATATGGCTGGCGGTGTCTGATAGACACCGCCAGCCATGTTAAAGCTTTTCCGCCGCGGTCGGAAGGCGACCGCGGCGGAAAAGCTGCGGACGGAATGACAGACCCACCAGCCATCCTAATATGGCGGTGGGTCTTTCGAGGCTCCGCGGCAGTTTTCCCGCATCCTCCGGGCCGGCGGTGGCTTCCGCCGGCCCGGAGGATGCGGGAAAACCGTCATTATAATAGCCCCTTTGTTTGATTTGATAACATCTCAAACAATGATTTTTACTGAAACCCTAATCAGAGTGCTGAATATCTTTACTGACCAGCCTTCATTAAGATGGTAATTTTAGTCACAAAGGCCCATATATATGACCATGTATGTGTCACTCTTGCACCACGTACCTTGGTACATGAGCGACACAAAAGTTAAATTATATTTTTGAAGCCACGTAAAGCCACTTTGCGTTACTATGAATGTCTCTAAGAATTTGGAGTCACGCAACACATTGCAAATCGCTGTGTTACGTTATTCTGCATGGGTATGCATTCCATGGGCGTTGCATTGGTGTTCCCACGCTCTCATGGTTTTTCATGCATTCTCAGATTTACAAGACCATGTAAACCTGGGAATGTGCCAAAAATATATGCCGCCTCAAGAGAGGTGTCACAAGGAGAAATATCTTTATTTCTCCTCCTTGTTTCCTCTTTCTATGTGTGCTGCATTCTGAGGCACATATAGAAAGAGGGAAACGCCCCTTAAGTTTATTTTTGTGCAGGAAGTTGTCTTTTTCTGCACAAAAACAATACTTCCTATAACACAAGCACGCTTCCACCATGGCTGCATTGGCGCTAGGCTGCCAAAATGGCGCAAGCACAGGGGGTTAGGACAGGAATGTGCTGTATTGGATAAATATGGTACATTCCTGCCCTTTACCTGTGATGCATAGCAACCAGCAAGGTGATTTGTTATACTGCGCTGTGCCACAAAACTCATAAGTATGCTCCTTCGTTATTAACATCAAAATGACAAACCATTTGTCTGACTTGGACAAGTCAGTGGTTTTCTTTGAACTGCATAACACTATGGGTGCAGCTGGTAAACCATGGTCAGCAATTGAAAGCTTGGTGTATTGCTTCATTGAGGCAACCTGAGGGCCAGTCAGCAGATCAATGCTCTCACTGTGTTTCTGTGCCTCCTGCTCAGCTTCAAGAGCTGCCTGCTGTGCCTCTGTAAAAGCTACTTTTAGTACTTGGGCTGTGCAGCTGCTCAGTGAGCTTGTACTTATGGACATTCTTTTATGCACAGCCCCTGAAGCCCATCCTCTCCCATTAGAACATTTTGGTTATACCATGTCCACTTTTGAGACAAATCCCAAGACCTGCAAGTGACCTTGCAGATACATGATTCATTTGTGGTTTCTTCCTGCATCATAGCAGCCCCAAAGGTTCTGCTGCAGAATTGGGCTGCAAAGGGCAATCCTCTAATATCAGGAGGCAGTGCTAAAACATGTACTAGATCACTTTCTCTGCAAGCCTATCCTCATGATACCCGGTATTGTGCCTTTGGTGGTGGTGTTAGCCCTCGCAGAGCCCGTGTAATTATTCCTAGTGGCAGGAGCTGTTGCCATCATTTCACCGCGCCTGGAGGCGCATTAAAAAACAGAGTGTTGGGCGCCATCAGAGGCAGGTTCAATACTCTAGAGAAGAAAATAGCCACCATGTGGGGAGCCCTGCATGAAGAGGAAGGAGCACAAAAGAGGTCTGACATTAATCATAAGCTGGCAGAATTCCAGGAAACAGCCAATGACGAGATTAAGCATATGGGAAAATACGCCACTGCGCGGGCCTACAGAGAGAAAGAGAGAGAGACAGGGCAGGAGTGGTGCTAGCTAACATATTGAGACCCCCAAGAGCGTCCGATGGAGCCCATATCTGTGTGCCTGGGGTCACTGCCTGCCACCGCCTGCTGCCGCCATCAGGGGACTCCAATCCCCAGAGTTCTACATGCCGGGGAGGCGCCAACGCATGTATTTCGTGCCAGGAGGTGCTGAAAAGAGGGCTTGGGATCCCGCAGTGTGGCAGGAGGAGGCAGGGCTGGCCCCCCTCTTTTCTGCAAGATTTGGCGGAGATCCATTTCCATCAGCCCCCTGTGCAAGTGAGGACTCTTCTGAAAAGGTACTGTAACCTGTAAATTGTGTTTGTCCCCTTGTTTGGTGACGTGTTTATCATCGGGAGATTATTCGGGGTCTTTTTAATTGCAGTACATTTTTAACATACTATCTGGTCATGTGGAAAAGGAAAAATCACCTCCTAAATCACGGCAATCCATTATGAATTTTATAACTGGAGCAATGGGAGCCATCAAAAAGCAAATACTAAGCGTGGAGGAAACAGTAACCATATGCACTGAGAATGGGACTGAATCATTAAGTAAATGTATCCCGACATCTTTGGATTTGGAATCATTCCCGGAATTACATCCCACTAGCCACGACGTCGTGAATAAAGATGAGTCAGGTCAAACTTCTTCTAAAGCTTCTCTGGTCACCTTAAGCTCAAGTCCTCCATCTACGCGCTCCAAAATTACTAAACCCACTTTGGCAAAGAATAATACGACTTTGTATGATGGGAAAGGGAAGCCATCAAAGAAGGTAACTGCCTTGAAAACAGGACAATGTTCAAAATCTCAGAGAGATTTAAATAAGGGTCGGTCTGCTGCACCACTAGATTGCCTGGCTTGTTCTTCATTAGTGGTATGCGTACATGAACTTTTAGATCCTATTAAAACCTCTGTAGGCAGCCTTACCGATCGCTTAAAAGCCATTGAATGTGCCGTGTTATCTTGTGCGGAAAGATTGGGTTCAGTAAATACATGTACTGGGACTGGGAGGGATGAACATACTGTTAACACTGATGGCATGCTTCATACAACCTTAGTACAGCACACTGCGAAGGAGTCCCGTGAGGTGTACCAGCAACCTTCCAAGCCACATCATGATATGTCAACTCCAGGGACCCAGTTACAAGCTATCCCGGCTACAGTTATGAGGGGGGTTACTAGTAAGGGGATTTCATCAATTCCCAAATCTAACGTGTATGCGGGGGTAGAACTCCCAAGTATTCTCCTTTTGCCAGGGATAGATTAGATCTGCCACCAGATGTTACTCCTTATGTGATCATTTTGGCTAATGCTCCACCAACAGAGTCCCCCCAACATGAAACATCGGAGTCACTAAGGGATAAATCTCTCAACTGGCTAAATTCTAAAGTGGGGTTGGGGGGAACACTTTTTACAGACCTTAAGATGGCCAGACGGGTGGGCTGGGACGGTAGAGATCCCAAAGTGTGTATGGGTGATTGTATAGTCCTCTCATTTACATCACCAGGACTACTTCATGTAACAAATGGGGTTGTACAAAGTTCCCCTAGATAAAAGGCTGTAAAGAAGTCTCTCTCTCAGTGAAGATAGTGGAGGGAAAGGAGGTCTGGGAAGCAACAGGTCCCTTGTCGGAACTAAGAAACCTCATACAACTACAGGGCTGGATGACATGTCTCATTCAGCACTTTCTGATGTTGTTTGCATCATCGGCTTCCTGCTCCTGCGTGAAGCCGGCGCTGCAATGCTTGACGGGTAACAACGTGTGTTACTCTCTGTCGGAGTTCTTTTGTTCCTTGCCGTGATTTTCTGGTGTGTGAGGTACAAAAACAGGTGGAGTAGTGAGCAGAATGTGGGTTTAAAAAAAGTTGGGTAGTCCACTAAGAAACCTTTATTGGTGTTGCTAGCCACTTTGTTAAAAAGTGCAAAGAGGGGTATAGAGGCCCAGAATAACCATTAGTATGGCCTCATTTCAACCCTCCAACATGGTCAACATGTTTCATGCCCACACAGGGCAATTCTTCAGGACCAAAAAGGTGCTCATATACTTAATAAGTGCTCTTAGGAGAGCTCAGGAGTATGGTTTATACAACCTGGTTGGTCAATGACCGGAGTTTAGCCAAAAGTACTGTCACACCGTCAGACCTAGGGATTAAAAACGGAAAACATCAGTATTGTATGTAAATAGATGCTCTGAATCTAAGCGTTTTGAGTATCCCCCAAAAAATAATAATAATACAACACCCAGGCATCAGTGATTCACTCGGTCCTGGGACCGTTAAATTTGTGCAGGGCGAGTGAGATAGAGAGAGAGAGATTCTCATTACAATGCGGTCCCAAGTAGTCTTTGGAACTCGTAATCTTTGGAACATGTGAGAGAAGACATGAAAGTAACAAAAAAAAACTAAAAATGTCATAATCTTTGCAAGAGGTATTTTACAGGATGGTAATAGCGCCTCTTGTGACAGTAAATAGGTAGTTGACATTAAACAATGAACAGCCAGTGACCGCCATGGGGGAAGATATGGGCTTAAAAGGAAGCCTGCCAGCAAGGGTACTTGACAGTAGTCGGGGCTTACCAATGTCAAATCTGTCTCGATCTGCGCGGCTGATTCAGGTGGGGCGTGCGCTAGAGGAAGTAACCTGTAGAGACAATCAGCAAGGGAAAAGGGGGGACAAACAGTAAGACCCAGCTCATGGGTAGAGGGAGCATGGGAAGAGACGGGGTTACCAGTCGATCACAGGGTGTCACGTCACGTCAGGCTGTGTTGCTCGGTATGGCTGGGTCCCAATCCCAGTCCGCGACTCTGCCCGTCGGCGCCAACCGAATGCGCCGCCGGTCGGGAGTATGACCGGCGGTCTGGCAGGGCCGTATGTTTGAAAACAAAGTGGCGGGCCCGGCCGGCAGGAAAAGCAGAGCCGCTGGACCCGACGGGGGCAGTCACCATTGCCCGCAGCCAGGCGGCGCAACCAGCCCCAAGTGGTCTCCTGGGGGGCCGTCAAAGAAGGACAACAGTGGAACAGGGCCGAGGGCCCTGATTGCTTACCTTAGCCACGGAGAGTCTGCGCCGTTAGCAACCTACCCCCACTCGCACAGGCGTGTAGTGGAACGCGAACCAGCCGGTAACGTGAAACCACCCATTCGCCGGTTAAATGACGGGCTTGCGTGCGTCAGGGGGGGGCGTGTCTCGTGACGCATGAGCAGGGCAGCCAATCAGGGGCCTCTCAAGTTGGAGAAGGAGGTTCGCTAGCTATCAGGGATAGTGTGTGAAGTTGTCATGGTTATGACAAAGCGTTCATGTCTCATTAACTAAACACCGTGGTCTCACGGCAAGCCAGCCCGGATTGAGAATTTGCTGACAACCCTGGGGGAGGCAAGCGAGGATGGCGGAGGCGACAATAGTGAGCGCCCCAACGCCGGTAATGCAGTCCAAAGCGCAGAGCATGTGATGCCCTCCAACTATCTTGGCCCTAGAGGAGGTGCGGGGGTAATGAGGGGGTGTGTATTGGGTCGTGAGGTGCCGGCAAAAGGAGCCAGTCAAGTCGGTGCGCGGGGCAGCTGTCAATGGTAGCCAGGCAAGGGGGTCCGCGGCGCAGCTCCCAATGGTTGACAAAAACCCCACCCGCGTGGGGGGGGGTTGGTTTTTTGGGGGTTTTTCCGTTGCCGGTGATGCCATCGAGGGTTATGTGGACAAGGTGGGATCTAGTTCAACTTGGGTGCGTGAGTGCACCAGAATGTTTGTGTCGAATGGTTCAGTTTGTCTGCATTTGGTGTCCACCAGTGACATCAACCCTGGCTGAGCAAGATAAGAGGGACATGAGAGTTATTTGGCTAGCTGATTCCAAGGGACGGAGTCATTCAATCCGCATGTGTCTAATTGTAAACGGTGCACCCACCTCTGTTCCAGTCTGTATAGTGATTGTTGACTGATGGATGGATGGCATTCTAAGACCACCCATTGCATGTTATCTGCTGAGTGTCCGGCTTCTTTACAGTGTTCATAAAGCCTTGTGTGGGTCTTAGCACAACGAATGTTGCTGTTGTGTTCAATTATCCGTGTTTTCACGGTGCGCATAGTCATGCCTATATATTGAAGGCCGCAGGGGCATGTGAGCATGTATATGCATCTACTGCTGTTGCAGTTGGTATGTTTGGTCATATGCCACGTGAAAGATGGTGATAAAGTCATCTCTTTACTTTGTATGGACTGTGGGCAGACAGTACAGCTACCACATCTAAAATGGCCCACCACTGGTGGAAGACCCCAGAGTGTGTTTAGGTGGTGAGTACTAGACTTCTTAGGTCGAGTATGGGTCAGGGTATCCTTAAGGTTTGCAGTTCTTTTGAAGGCAAAGCGTGGACGCGGGATGTCCAAGCCAGCAGAGTTCAGGGTACCCCAATGGGAGTTAATTGTCTTCTTGATGAAGGTGGAATTCTTGGTGTAAGTGGTTACACATGTGATGGCATCATCTACTGGCTTAGGGTGTGTCTCCAACAGGGCTTCTCTGTTGTTGTTGAGTGCTCGTTTGGCTGATTGTTTCAAAAGTCTGGTGGGGTAACCCCTCTCTTGGAGTTTGTGCTGTAAGGTAGAGGCTTCGCGTTTGTAATCAGTCACTGATGTGCAGTTTCTGCGGATCCGAAGGAATTGCCCGAAGGGTAAATTATCCCTCAGGGCTCTGGTATGGTGACTCTGGTATGGGAGAAGACTGTTCCTATCGGTCTCTTTCCTGTAAAGAGTGGTGGTGATCTCCGTCGGGTCCAGCCTGATGGTTAAGTCAAGGAAAGGGAGTGATATTTCAGAGATAGTTCCTGTGAATTTCAGAAACGGGTTTTGGAGGTTGATCCATGAGCAAAAGGCCTCACAACTCGTCCGATCGCCCTTCCAAAGGATCAGGATGTCGTCGATGTAGCGACGCCAGAGGGACAAGTGTTCAAGGAATGGGTTGGTGTTGGCTTGATAGATGTAGTGTTCCTCGAAGGTGGCCATATAAATACAGGCCAGGCTCGGCGCGAAGGTCGAGCCCATGGAAGTACCATGGATCTGGCGGTACAGTTGCGACTCATATCTGAAGAAGTTCTCAGTTAAGGCTATACTTGCCAGAGCCATGATAAAGGAAATTGGGGTGGGTGATGTCCATTGCTCCGCCCTCAAAGCCTATTCTACTGCCTCAAGGGTTGCTTGCTGAGGGATATTAGTGTAGAGGGCTTCTACGTCCAATGTCACTATGAGGTCGACATTTTCCCTCCCATCCATGTCATCAATAAGGCGTAGGACGTCTCTGGTATCCTGAAGAAAAGAAGGGATTTTCTTGACTAAAGGTTGCAGAAAGGCGTCACAAAACTGGGATAGAGGTTCCAGGAGGGACCCTATACCAGACACGATAGGCCTACCAGGCACCGGGGTGACCCCCTTGTGAATTTTTGGCAGGGTGTAGAAGTAGGGCGTGACTGGATCGTTGGTAATGAGGAATTCTGCTTCCTTTTTGGATAACCATTCATTGGTTTCTCCCTCTAAGACAAGACTCATGATGGTAGTTGCCAGGCGTTTAGTCGGGTCTACGTTAAGAGGTCTGTAGTGGGTGCTGTTGGAAAGCTGTCTTCTACATTCTAGATCATATTCCACATAGTCCTGGATCACTGTGGCACCCCCTTTGTCTGCTTGTTTTATGACAATTGTGTTGTCATTCCCTAGGGCCAGTGAGGCCTGTCTCTCCGCCTTGGTCAAGTTGTTGAATTGATGACATTGTGGTTTGTTGCTGAGGCTGGTCAGAACCGCTCTCTCAAAGGCCAGGATCTCAGGGGGGACCATCCCATCGGTGGGTGTAAACGTGGAGGATTTCCGTAATCCTGTATCTGGAATGTCCTGTGCTGGTTGGCCGTCAAAGAAGGCTCTCAGCCGTATCTTCCTGAATAGTTGTTTGATTTCAATCATTTCCTGAAAGCTGTCTGGGATGGGAGTGGGGACGAATCCAAGTCCCTTATCTAGGACTTTATTTTCTGCTGGCGTCAGCTCCCTTTTCGAGAGGTTTACAGTCAGACTCTTCTTCCCCTGGTCGTGCTCCTGGTTTCTACCGTCGTCTGTGGTATTGGTTGATCTTGCCACTGAACCCCTTTCTGTCCGCCTCGCTTTCGCCCTCTTCCTCTGCCCCAACCTCTGCCTTGAAAAGGTGGCGGGTTTGAGGGGAAGAACTGTGGTGGACCCTGTTGGTAGAAGGGGCATTGCCACGGGGGTGCCATATGTGGGGGTCCATGAAACATTGGTCCTTGTTGGTATCCTGGTTGTCAATTGGGATTCTGTGGGGCCCTGTTGTTCCTAGGGTTATGTCCTCCACTGGAATCGCTGCTGGATGAGCCTCGTCGGCTATTGTTGTCTGTATACTCGTCTGAGGAGTAGCTTGTCTTTTTATTTTTGAAGCCCTCCTTTAAGTAAGGATAGACTTTCTCTTTCTCAAATTTTGCAATGTCTTTCTGCAGTTTGACTGTCTTCTGCTTCAGGAGATATTCATGGTGATCTGCCATTTCTTGGTTGATCTCAGCTAGTTTGGTAGTAAAGTTAGCCTTGGTATTTTTATTGACCGCGCTCCTCATCGTAGCTTCTATAGCTGTGATTTTCTCTAGTAGTGCCTCTGACAGCCGTTTAGATGTTTGTACGATAAGGAAGAGTAAATCTTTGGTACATTTCCAGGATACCTGTACCCAGTCGACCTTAAACTGTTTGTCTTCCAAGAAGAGTCTAGGTATGATGTTAACAATGAGGCCCTGTGGGGCGATTTCACTCCTCAGGTATTCGGTCATCATTATACCATGTATCGTGATCCTTATTAGTTCCTTCTTCATCTCAGTTAGTATGACCCAGTCATCGTTAGTAGCGCCGGAGGCAGCAGCCGCCGAGAAGGTGAGTAGGGTGGGTGCTGCCCTGAGGGCCTCGTCGATGGCATCATCGTCAAAACTAAGACCTGGTACATCTTCCATTGTGGACGGAGGGTGGCTTAGTTCAATGTTAACTCAAGATTTAAATCAGGCCGCAAAATGCGGAGTGTGTTCTGGGGGCAGAACCCCAAAGTGAGTTGGGCCAAAGAAGTGAAATAGTGTCACTCTTGGTATCCTAAATGTCCCGTGGGGGCAACCCACGCAATATATTTAAACAAAGAGGGGGACGAAGAGGGACAGTGTTTAGAGGGGTCCAGTGTACCTGTCCAGAGAACATGTAACAAATGGGGTTGTACAAAGTTCCCCTAGATAAAAGGCTGTAAAGGAGTCTCTCTCTCAGTGAAGATAGTGGAGGGAAAGGAGGTCTGGGAAGCCAACAGGTCCCTTGTCGGAACTAAGAAACCTCATACAACTACAGGGCTGGATGATATGTCTCATTCAGCCCTTTCTGATGTTGTTTGCATCATCGGCTTCCTGCTCCTGCGTCAAGCCGGCGCTGCAATGCTTGACGGGTAACAACGTGTGTTACTCTCTGTCGGAGTTCTTTTGTTCCTTGCCGTGATTTTCTGGTGTGTGAGGTACAAAAACAGGTGGAGTAGTGAGCAGAATGTGGGTTTAAAAAAAGTTGGGTAGTCCACTAAGAAACCTTTATTGGTGTGGCTAGCCACTTTGTTAAAAAGTGCAAAGAGGGTTATAGAGGCCCAGAATAACCATTAGTATGGCCTCATTTCAACCCTCCAACATGGTCAACATGTTTCATGCCCACACAGGGCAATTCTTCAGGACCAAAAAGGTGCTCATATACTTAATAAGTGCTCTTAGGAGAGCTCAGGAGTATGGTTTATACAACCTGGTTGGTCAATGACCGGAGTTTAGCCAAAAGTACTGTCACACCGTCAGACCTAGGGATTAAAAACGGAAAACATCAGTATTGTATGTAAATAGATGCTCTGAATCTAAGCGTTTTGAGTATCCCCCAAAAAATATTAATAATACAACACCCAGGCATCAGTGATTCACTCGGTCCTGGGACCGTTAAATTTGTGCAGGGCGAGTGAGATAGAGAGAGAGAGATTCTCATTACAATGCGGTCCCAAGTAGTCTTTGGAACTCGTAATCTTTGGAACATGTGAGAGAAGACATGAAAGTAACAAAAAAAACTAAAAATGTCATAATCTTTGCAAGAGGTATTTTACAGGATGGTAATAGCGCCTCTTGTGACAGTAAATAGGTAGTTGACATTAAACAATGAACAGCCAGTGACCGCCATGGGGGAAGATATGGGCTTAAAAGGAAGCCTGCCAGCAAGGGTACTTGACAGTAGTCGGGGCTTACCAATGTCAAATCTGTCTCGATCTGCGCGGCTGATTCAGGTGGGGCGTGCGCTAGAGGAAGTAACCTGTAGAGACAATCAGCAAGGGAAAAGGGGGGACAAACAGTAAGACCCAGCTCATGGGTAGGGGGAGCATGGGAAGAGACGGGGTTACCAGTCGATCACAGGGTGTCACGTCTCGTCAGGCTGTGTTGCTCGGTATGGCTGGGTCCCAATCCCAGTCCGCGACTCTGCCCGTCGGCGCCCGTCGGTGCCAACCGAATGCGCCGCCGGTCGGGAGTATGACCGGCGGTCTGGCAGGGCCGTATGTTTGAAAACAAAGTGGCGGGCCCGGCCGGCAGGAAAAGCAGAGCCGCTGGACCCGACGGGGGCAGTCACCATTGCCCGCAGCCAGGCGGCGCGACCAGCCCCAAGTGGTCTCCTGGGGGGCCGTCAAAGAAGGACAACAGTGGAACAGGGCCGAGGGCCCTGATTGCTTACCTTAGCCACGGAGAGTCTGCGCCGTTAGCAACCTACCCCCACTCGCACAGGCGAGTAGTGGAACGCGAACCAGCCGGTAACGTGAAACCACCCATTCGCCGGTTAAATGACGGGCTTGCGTGCGTCAGGGGGGGGCGTGTCTCGTGACGCATGAGCAGGGCAGCCAATCAGGGGCCTCTCAAGTTGGAGAAGGAGGTTCGCTAGCTATCAGGGATAGTGTGTGAAGTTGTCATGGTTATGACAAAGCGTTCATGTCTCATTAACTAAACACCGTGGTCTCACGGCAAGCCAGCCCGGATTGAGAATTTGCTGACAACCCTGGGGGAGGCAAGCGAGGATGGCGGAGGCGACAATAGTGAGCGCCCCAACGCCGGTAATGCAGTCCAAAGCGCAGAGCATGTGATGCCCTCCAACTATCTTGGCCCTAGAGGAGGTGCGGGGGTAATGAGGGGGTGTGTATTGGGTCGTGAGGTGCCGGCAAAAGGAGCCAGTCAAGTCGGTGCGCGGGGCAGCTGTCAATGGTAGCCAGGCAAGGGGGTCCGCGGCGCAGCTCCCAATGGTTGACAAAAACCCCACCCGCGTGGGGGGGGGGTTGGTTTTTTGGGGGGTTTTCCGTTGCCGGTGATGCCATCGAGGGTTATGTGGACAAGGTGGGATCTAGTTCAACTTGGGTGCGTGAGTGCACCAGAATGTTTGTGTCGAATGGTTCAGTTTGTCTGCATTTGGTGTCCACCAGTGACATCAACCCTGGCTGAGCAAGATAAGAGGGACATGAGAGTTATTTGGCTAGCTGATTCCAAGGGACGGAGTCATTCAATCCGCATGTGTCTAATTGTAAACGGTGCACCCACCTCTGTTCCAGTCTGTATAGTGATTGTTGACTGATGGATGGATGGCATTCTAAGACCACCCATTGCATGTTATCTGCTGAGTGTCCGGCTTCTTTACAGTGTTCATAAAGCCTTGTGTGGGTCTTAGCACAACGAATGTTGCTGTTGTGTTCAATTATCCGTGTTTTCACGGTGCGCATAGTCATGCCTATATATTGAAGGCCGCAGGGGCATGTGAGCATGTATATGCATCTACTGCTGTTGCAGTTGGTATGTTTGGTCATATGCCACGTGAAAGATGGTGATAAAGTCATCTCTTTACTTTGTATGGACTGTGGGCAGACAGTACAGCTACCACATCTAAAATGGCCCACCACTGGTGGAAGACCCCAGAGTGTGTTTAGGTGGTGAGTACTAGACTTCTTAGGTCGAGTATGGGTCAGGGTATCCTTAAGGTTTGCAGTTCTTTTGAAGGCAAAGCGTGGACGCGGGATGTCCAAGCCAGCAGAGTTCAGGGTACCCCAATGGGAGTTAATTGTCTTCTTGATGAAGGTGGAATTCTTGGTGTAAGTGGTTACACATGTGATGGCATCATCTACTGGCTTAGGGTGTGTCTCCAACAGGGCTTCTCTGTTGTTGTTGAGTGCTCGTTTGGCTGATTGTTTCAAAAGTCTGGTGAGGTAACCCCTCTCTTGGAGTTTGTGCTGTAAGGTAGAGGCTTCGCGTTTGTAATCAGTCACTGATGTGCAGTTTCTGCGGATCCGAAGGAATTGCCCGAAGGGTAAATTATCCCTCAGGGCTCTGGTATGGTGACTCTGGTATGGGAGAAGACTGTTCCTATCGCTCTCTTTCCTGTAAAGAGTGGTGGTGATCTCCGTCGGGTCCAGCCTGATGGTTAAGTCAAGGAAAGGGAGTGATATTTCAGAGATAGTTCCTGTGAATTTCAGAAACGGGTTTTGGAGGTTGATCCATGAGCAAAAGGCCTCACAACTCGTCCGATCGCCCTTCCAAAGGATCAGGATGTCGTCGATGTAGCGACGCCAGAGGGACAAGTGTTCAAGGAATGGGTTGGTGTTGGCTTGATAGATGTAGTGTTCCTCGAAGGTGGCCATATAAATACAGGCCAGGCTCGGCGCGAAGGTCGAGCCCATGGAAGTACCACGGATCTGGTGGTACAGTTGCGACTCATATCTGAAGAAGTTCTCGGTTAAGGCTATACTTGCCAGAGCCATGATAAAGGAAATTGGGGTGGGTGATGTCCATTCCTCCGCCCTCAAAGCCGATTCTACTGCCTCAAGGGTTGCTTGCTGAGGGATATTAGTGTAGAGGGCTTCTACGTCCAATGTCACTATGAGGTCGACATTTTCCCTCCCATCCATGTCATCAATAAGGCGTAGGACGTCTCTGGTATCCTGAAGAAAAGAAGGGATTTTCTTGACTAAAGGTTGCAGAAAGGCGTCACAAAACTGGGATAGAGGTTCCAGGAGGGACCCTATACCAGACACGATAGGTCTACCAGGCACCGGGGTGACCCCCTTGTGAATTTTTGGCAGGGTGTAGAAGTAGGGCGTGACTGGATCGTTGGTAATGAGGAATTCTGCTTCCATTTTGGATAACCATTCATTCTGGGCAGGTTCAAGTCTTTGCGTTTAAATGAAGAGCAAATGATGGTTCTCCCGCTTGTTTTTTTCTACAAACCCCTATGCAATATTATTGTCAGCTGAATGTATTGACCCCACCTTGCCCCCCAACACAGGGCACACTGCAACATTCACCCCAAATTGTTGGGGCAAACTATGCAAATACCTCTCTATTCTCTATTCTCTATTCCCACCTCTAATAGATTTGACACTCTCTCTAACCTTGCTGGGGTAGACTGACTAAAGGATAATTCACTGAAAGCCACCCCAATACAAAAGTTAAGACCTGGCACCCCAGCTCCTGATATCAAATCGCAATTAGATTTGAGCTCTGAATATCTAATGATTTTGGCACCATCTGTGCAAGATAAAGAGTTACTGAGGGACTCCACGACCCCAGACCCCACAAGTATCACAGCAATTTCTTGGAATGTAGCAGGGTTGTGTAGCAAGCTCAAGTTACCAGAGTGGCTAAACTTTATAAACACGTTTCTATTGTCTGTTTACAAGAAACCTGGGTTACTGATCCTTGTCATCTCAATGGCTTCAAAACTTTAAACGTGCCGCCTATTCCATCTAGTCACAGAAGAAATAGGGGCGGTCTTTGTACTTATGTATCGAATAAACAATCTTCCTCTTCTGTAAACTTATGCCCCACTAGTTCTTTTTAGGTTTCGCCTGGCGTTTACTGCGCAAGCAGTATCGCGCAGGCGAAAACTTTTGTAAACAAGTATGGAGCTTCGTCCCGCCTCTCTGTCCCATTGGCTAGCTCCATAAATGGAGGCTAGCCATTGGAACAGAGATGCGTCACTCATTCCCCGAGCAGATTCGTGGGCGTTCCCGCGATTCTTACTCATCCCGCCCCCTTTGTTATCGTCATGAGGCGGTGGGCGGTGTTTTTTTTGTTTTTTTTAAAGCATTGTTCTTGCCATTTTGGAAGGGTCGTTTGTAGGGGTAGGTTTCCCGATGTCCCTCTGTCCGTTCCCGCCCCCCTCCCGTGTCCGTGAGCCCGTTCCTGCCCCCCCCGCTGTCCGTGAGCCCGTTCCTGCCCCCCCCCGTTTGATCGCTGCAGGTCTGCTTGTGAAAAATGGCAGCAATTCGAAACAATAAACTACCTTCAACATGTTTTACATTGTAGTGTTGTTTCAATGTATTATAGCAGACATGATTAAATCAGCTCGATAGGTGTTTGCATGTTATACCAGTTGTATCAACGTTTGTTTTTAGTTTTGGACTCGCCACTGCGTCAGATCCAGCACCATTTCAAAATGGAATGGCGTCATGTTGAAACGGAGCTTGTTTTCATATTCTCGCGCTAGGCGAGTGTAGGACCTTGTTGATTTCGCGATGCTGAGTGCGGTGACGCAGGGCCGTGTGCTGCGGCTTGTGGTGTTGAATGTGTTGGGCCAAGCGGTCTATGCTCTGCAGGCTGCACGTGGGAAAGACGACAGGGGACCGACGGACACACAGTGAGTGCACAGCGGACAGGAAGGAGAGGGGGAGAAAGAAATGTAGTATACGTATCCCGTGATTGCAGCCTCTCTGCGGAATGCGGCGTGGCAAGACCGAGAAGTGAGTGTAGCGATGCGTGTGACCGTAGACACCTGTCTGCGCGTGTTTGCATTTCAGACACGCCTGCGTGTCCGCCTCTCACTCGCTTGTCTCTTTCGTATTGCTTGCAGTCTCACCTTGAACGCGTCCTTTTCTACCTGGATGTAACGTAGCTTGTTTGTCCCTGTGTCCATCTCTCAGTCTTTATGGTAAAATCTTTCTGTGTTACTTTTGTTGTGTCTGTCAAGGCGTGATAATACCTTATTTGGCGTGTGTCTCAGGCCTGTCTTAAACTGTCTCTTTCAGTCACGCTGTCCCTCCTATTTTGTCTCAGCTTTGCTGTCTGGTGCGCCTGCTCTCTCATTCAACTTTTAGCTGTCTCGGAGCCCTAATTTGTAACTAGGACTTGGCTTTCTAGTTGTTTTGGTGTATAGTCAATATTATGAACAAAACCGACATTATGAGTGAAAAGTGATTATTACTAGTCTGTTAACTGGTTAATGTATACCATGCTTATCCCGCCCCCTTTGTTATCGTCATGAGGCGGTGGGCGGTATTTTTTTTTTTTAAAGCATTGTTCTTGCCATTTTGGAAGGGTCGTTTGTAAGGGTAGGTTGCGCGATGTCCCTCTGTCCATTCCCGCCCCCCTCCCGTGTCTGTGAGCCCGTTCCTGCCCCCCCGCTGTCCGTGAGCCCGTTCCTGCTCCCGCTCTTCAAATTGATGCTGGCTGTATTCACCGCGGCACCACCACCGTGGTGATACATGTGAACACACACCCCCCGTAAACCTTACTAGTAAAAGAGGAACATTTTTATTTATTCTATAAAGAAAGTATACATTTTTTCACGTAAATGTTTATTTATGAACGTCACTGTGATTGCTTTAGTGTGCTTGGCTGTATTGCATTCTGGGTAATACCAGTATTTAAAGAATGACTCATCCATTTCACAAAATGGCGTTTTAGCACTCCTCTTGAGTGATGATGTGGTTCTTTCCTTTTACGTAAAGCCACTCAGTGCAGTTTTTCCGTTTGATGTGTTCTGCATTCAAGATAAAGTGGTTGTTTCCTGAGAGGTGAAGCCGCCGATCGTTGCTGATGCATTAGTATTTTACAAATAATCAGTGGTCGGCTGCGTGCAGAGCCAAAACGTGCGTGTCCAGTGCACAGAGAGGGGAGACGTTGACTCGTAGCAATAATAAAAAAAAAAATCAAGATGATGGTTTGGAATGGGTGTGGTATTTGGTTTTCATCCAGCAAACTATACGGCAGACCAAGCAACAGCATCTTTTGTTCAATTCATTTTCAAATAGTTTTAAACTGAGAATTGCCTTTATGCTGGATCAACATCAGACCGACCTGTATCGCGGTCATTGCACACACACCCGTGCACATGTGCATACTCACGTGCACACGCGCACACACACCTACAAACACACACCATCACTCAGGGAGCTCCTAATTGAATGTGAGCATTGCATGTCAGCAATACACACGTGCACACACACACACACACACACACACACACACCTACAAAACACACCATCACTCAGGGAGCTCCTAATTGTCAGCAAGCTCTTTAATTACTGCAACTTAAGGCAGGGCTTTTGGTCCTTTGATAAGAAGGAGGTTAGTCATTATTAATCGTTTTTACTGTTTGCGAGAGATTAAGCTATTGGCATTGTAAATGGCAATGCCATTTATTTATCTGTTTTCAAAACCAACACATAAATAAAAAAATTGTCATTTACAATGCCAATAGCTCTAACTTTTACAAAGGCGAAACCGTTGCATTGTAAATGCTTGTTATCAAACTGTTAGTATTGATCTTTCTGGACTGCTTGTGTTGTTATTAGTTAATTTTTATAATAATACTTGGGGTTCTGGTGTATTGGCCATATTGTCCTCTCTTGAAAATGACCTGGACGCCATTCTCTTGCTGGGGACAGGGGAGAAAATAATACTCTGGGTGGGGGATTTTAACATCCAATTATGTAAATTGCCCTAAAAATCTATCTGTGGTCTGATTTCACCAACAAATGGGGACACCACCCACTTTCTACACTCAGAGTATGGCAGGAAACTCAATGAGCTTATCTCTAAATATGATCTAGGCTTCTCCGATGAGATTGGAAATATCCCAATTGAGGTACCCTGTACCTTTGACGACACCATGGGTAAAAGTGTTATAGACTTTTTCCAATTCATTATTCAAATTATATTAGCAATTTTACCCTACATGATAGCGAGCCTAATGTTAATCTTTGGGTCAGTAAATGGCCAGAGGGACCCCTCCCATACCTTTGCCGTGGAGAACTTACAGCTCTCCAGAATTAACGTGTTTACATTACGTTGGTCGATGGTCAACCCAACTGTCTTTTTAGAGAAATTAATTCAGAAGCATAAAAGTGCCTTTAATGTATGCCTGGATACTTCAAAGGAGGCCTCCGCCATTATGGAATCCTCAGGAAACAACCAGCGCCATTAATGCGGGCTGTTTCACGGCAGAAGGCTGGTTCAGAAAACAGGAAGGGATGGTCGACCATGCATGCAGTGAGACACACAAAAAACTTATAGGAGCATTGATAAAAACTATAGGAGGAGATGTGGGAGAAATTACCTGAGGCTAGCCGAAGTAACGATACCACTGCATTTTGGCGCGTGGTTAACTTCCCATTCCTCTGTAATAGTGATATTCCTAAAATTGAGATTGCAGTGACTGAGGAAGATTTGGTAACACATTTTTCTGCCCTCTATTTGTCTACTGCAAATAGAGTTATTTACCATCCATTATGAAGTTCCAAGGTTGCCCCGCAGATGCTTGCTCCTGTACTGGATTGGTCCCCCTTAAATTTTACTCTGGAAGAAGTTTCCCTTGCTTTTAGCTCAAGTAGGGGAAACAAAGCACCTGGGCCAGATGGCATTCCAATCGATCTATTTAAAGCAAATATTGATCTCTGGGCTCCCCTTCTTACCAATGTCTTCAGACCTTACCAATGTACGGGGTTCCCTTTAACCTGGGCAGAGTCTCAAATTGTGCCTTTATTTAAAAAAGGCGACCTAATTGTCCATCGCACTACAGACTGATCTCCCTACTTGACTAATTAGTGAAGGTGGTGGGTCGTATACTTCTAGCCAGGTTACAAAGCTGGGCGGACACCAATAACAAGATCTCCGACCTACAATATGGATTCCGCCAGGGAATTGGCACCACGGCGCAAGCTATTAATTTGAACTTGCTACTGGGCAAAAATGCACATATTAAAAATAGCAATTTGTACACAGTATTCGTTGACCTATCATCAGCATTTGATTGTATTATTCATGAGAAACTGTGGTCAGTGATGAGTTCAATGGGTGTCAATAGTACCATTATTGATCTTTTAAGACATCTGTATGCAAATAGCTTTGCAAGGGTACGATTTGATATAAAAGGAGAGTGTACCCGCCCGAATAGAATAGAAAAAGGTGTCCGCCAGAGGTGTGTGATCTCCCCTTTTCTATTCACTCTTTATATACTATTGAGCGTGGCTCAATGGTTAGAGCGGCAGACCCTGATGCAGAGGTCTGGCCCGGGACCAGGGTTTAATTCCCACCTTGGCGGCTCTTGGACACAATTTCCCCGGACCTGATAATTCTCGCCTCGGTGCCAAGTCTAATCATGGGTCCCACTCTGTGACTCTGGGCAATAGCTTTGTTCTAACGACTGCCTGGTCCATACTGGTATTTCAACCTACAGCACTGCTTACAATGCCCACAACTTAAAGTTTAGAATGCTGTTGAATCCCAAATGCAGTCGAGAAGCAAGGATGGTATAGAAAGCAAGTAGGGAAAATTCCACTTACTGGAGTAATAGTGTGGTCATCTGCTCAAATTTCGAGTTCCCCCAATATACAGTGGGAGGAAATTCCTGCAAGAAAGGAGTGGGTACATTCAGCAGCACCGCCCTAGCATTGAGATGGCGTTTAAAAGAGGTTAAATTACTTATCTTGATTCATACTCCTGGTAGGATGTATGACGTTACAACGCATACATTTACATTACGGTACATTACATTGCGGTTTTTAAAACGCAAGACGTTACAACGACTTGCGTTGGAGGGCACTGGACTTAGGAGTAGTATAATTTACTATTCCAACTCCAGTCTACGCACAGTAGGGAAGGTGTTGGATAGTAAATTATACTATTCCTTGTCCTAGAGCGCCATCTAGCGCAAGTCGTTGTAACTACTTGCTTTGTGAAAACGGCGATGTAATAGCATCGCGATGTAATCCCCGCGTTGTAAACGATGTTTCCCCTCCTGGTATAACACCTTAGCTTTCAAAATGATCTGTTCTTAAATCAATTAGATATAAAAATGTAATTGAATTTCAATTAGGCCACCTGAGTGAGTAGAGTAAATTCAGTATGTGTTACTCTTTTATTTCAATATTACTCAAAGTTATGTGATTACACCTGTTCATGTAATTATGAGTAATTGAGCAAAAACATCTTTATGCAGGAGCACAGGAACTATGAAATTTGTGAGAGCGAGCAGCGTCTGGTTGCTGCTGTTTATGTTCTGTTGCATGTAGCACTATTTTCTTAACATGCAATGCATCTTTGGCTCCCTTTTAGATGTGAGGGTGCATTTTGTGCTGAGAAAACAGCATTACATGTTAGTAAATGTCCGTGCATAATTCCGTGTTGATTTTGCTGTCATTTCGCTTAATTTTGCCACATCAAATTACACAATTTATGACTACCCCTAATTTCATTATCACATCTACTCGTGGTGGTCTTGGGACATTAAGTAGCCTAGGCACATTGTCAGCTACAGACCTCCGGTCAACCTCAGATTAACAAGACTTTTCTTTCCACTAAGAACAATTAACAGAGAAAATGCTATTTGAAAGTTATTTCATAATTCACGGACATACGCTAACTCTGCTGAACATGGTGCCCGTTCTTCCACTATTTAGTTTAGTTGCAAATTGATTTAGCCATGTATGCCATATCGGTAGAGTCACAAAATTCACAGAAGTACTCATATTCACAGGAGCACAGTTGGTAAAGGTATTTAACCTTGGAAGTTGAGCTTCTAAGTGCAAGTAACCATTTTTACCAGTGTGAAACCACCTTTAGAAATCATAAAATGTGATTTTAATACCCATATATAGATTTAATCAAATATGTACTTGCAAGTAGTGGAAGAGAGGGTTCATTTCATCCAAGCAGGAGCAGGCCCATGGGTATTCGCAAATGTTTTCCTTTAATTATTACCAACCGGCAAACTGTTGGAGATTTACTCCTGTTAAGAGCAAGCACAAATAATTTCCAGTCGAAACAGGCAGAAGCCACCGACAAAATTAGCTGACAGGTTGTAGGGGTTGTGGTTCCTCCACAAGGGGAACAGCCTTTACAACGCGGGTATTACCACGCGCTGCCATTACTATGCTGCTTTTACAACGCAAGTCGTTTCAACGACTTGCGCTGGAGGGCGCTGTTAGACAAGGAATAGTTTAATTTTCTATTCCAACACCTTCCCTACTGTAACGTGGGCTGGAGTTGGAATAGAAAATTAAACTATTCCACTATCCAGCGCCCTCCAACTCAAGTTGTTGTAACGACTTGCGCTGTAAAAACAGCGTTGTAATGGCACGCGTGGTAATACCACGCGTTGTAATGTCATACAACCCTCCACAAGGTAATATATTTTACTGGGAGGAACAGGGGCACGAGGGGGTGGGGGTAAAATGGTACTATAGTATTTTACAGGGCACAAGTCGGGGGTACACGCGGTTATACGGCGTCCACCCACTATTTTCACTGGGTGGATACCGTCCACCCTGCCAAGAAGTTGGGCCCCATAAAAATATGCGGAAGTTGTCTGGGTGTAACTTTTAGAAACCAGGGCAAGTTCACCAGCGCCTGCACACTGTCTGCTTTCATTCCCAGCAGCAACATGCAGGCAGCGAGGAAGGCTTTTTTATTTGCACCTCCAGCTGGGCCAAATATATAGGTCTCCTTTTCATTGAACAGCTTGACTTGGACGCGATCTGGAGCCTTACACTTAAATGCAAAGGCAACGGAGGGGAAATAAAAGCACACAGCCTGTTATCACTTCACAGGTACTTGGGAGAGGCATTTTTTTTTACTTTGTTAAGTTCCTGTATGTAAGTGCATGCACTGTAAGAATGTTATTTGTGTTGGTCTGTCCCAGTATTTAAACAAAAATCAATTTAAATAGCACTTTTTTATTTCTTTTACAGCGCTGCTCATCACAATGCAGGTGTGAGAGCGCTTTACGTAACCTACACATTACACATTGACAATAAATCATGTAAGTGTGTAAGTCAATGTACAAGATGTCTTACATCACATAGTGAGATTTACAAGGTGTAGGAGTCACATGTCCATATCTCACTGTGCTATATTAGAAGAATTACAATTTTTGAAGTGCAAGTAACAAAAGGATCTCGTGTTGAAAGCAGTAAACCACTTTCCTATCTTTATAAAATAAAAATCTGTCATCTGCTTGTTACATGATGTGCTTTACAGGAGATCCATACACCTTCTATACTACTTTGATTCAAATCTATGATTATACAAAACACAGATCTCTCCATCAAAAGCGTTATTATCCAGAATTAGTTTCCCATTATTACTACTGCATGAGTTTTATTGGGCACACAAAGATCTCTGCCGCATGTGCCTTAACCCCGCAAAATATTTTAAAATGCAGAATTTGCAACCAATTAAGCAGAACAGATCTACTACCATGCTTTACCTTGTTGCCAACTGTGGTAGGGTTTTAAAAAAGAATAAATGTATTAGTTGAGACCGAGATTTTGTGTCTGGTTTGCGCCACTTTTGTGAAACAAACCCCAACGCTAAATCTAATTTCTTAAATCTCATACTGCGCTTAAATGTACTCATGATATACCTGATAAACATATGTGGAGGGCTTTTAATATCTGGTGTCACTTTTTCTGATGTCACTTCCAGTGAGGTCACTTCCAGTGATGCCATGTGCGATGTCACATGCCGTGAGGTTATGCGCTGTGATGGCATGCGCTACGATGTCACTTGCATACTGTCTAACTCGGTGAATCCCCAAACTTCTTGTTTTAGGACTTGTGCCCTGCTCTTTTAAAATAATTTTCTCATATGCACTTATGTCTTATGCACAATTGTGAATGCAGAAACACTTTAGCAAGAATGCTAGAAACTAATATACACACGTTTTCCAAGAATAGGTCTGAAAACCAGTGATGTTTATAAGTTTGCAAAGGATGTATGACATTACAATGCATGCTTTTACCACGCATGCCTTTACAACGCGGTGTTTACAACGCAAACCTTTACAACGCATAGCGCTTTGGGATGCTGGATAGTGAATAGTTTAATTTACTATTCCAACTCCAGTCCCCGTGGACACTAGGGAAGGTATTGGATAGTAAATTAAACGTATTCCCTATCCTAGAGCGCCCCCCAGCGCAATGCGTTGTAATGGTTTGCGTTGTAAAAGTTGCGTCGTAAAGGCACTGCGTGGTAAAAGTTGCGTTGTAAAGGATGTTTCCCGTTTGCAAGGTTTCAAAGCGTACCTCTACAAACACTTGTGCCGTCTTACAGTTCCAAAATGTGCATACATGTGAAGTGGTAAACCTACAATGCAGATTTCCAAATTTGTTTGAGAATCTGTACCCCAGTGCAAACACTTGAATTAATGAGACAAGCTACTTTCACAATCCAGTGAACAGCCAATCGGCTCACAGTTTCATAGATATTGTGATGCAAATAACATTTGCTTGAAGAGTAAGTAGTGCCTGCTTCAGTGGGTGCCAACGTGGTAATTTGAACAGAAATGAGCACCCTCTTATATACTGATCACATTCAAAATACAAAATTAACAGAGAGGCACTCTGTTTTTGTGATTACCAAACATGTGTCATATTGTGGGTACCAATGGCCAAGATATAGGCAAGTAAATGGGCCCCTGGCTGTTGGCATCAGACTCACCATTGAACGCTACGCCCCCGTACCACCGGCCACATGCATCATTGTTGCCGTTTGCGATTTCATAATTGCGAAAATTAAGGAATCGCATTTAAGAAATCGCAAAAGGCTATGCATCAAGAAATCGCAATTTTTTTTGCGATTTCTTAAAATTCCTTAATTGCGATTCACAATTTGCGAATCGCAATTAAGGAATCCCTTCCCATTGATTCCTATGGGCCTAGAGGCCCATAGGAATGAATGGGAAGTCATTCTCAATTTGCGATACGCAATTTGCGAATCGCAAATTGAGAATGCAATTTCAAGGGTGCAGGGACCCCCCCTGCACCCCTGAAATATAACTTTAAGTGCATTTTTCACACACACATGCCCCAAGGGCAAAATGAAACTTTCATAAATGCACTTTTGTGCATTTTTGAAAGTTTTCGCAAATTACCATGACTTCATGGTAATTTACCTCTCCCTATTTGCGAATTCGTAAATTTAAAATGTTCATGCATTGCATTTAAGAAATCGAAAAGATTTCTTAAATGCAATTCCAATTTTAGAAATCGCAACATGATTGCGATTTCTAAAATTGCGAAAAACATGATGCATCCCAATTTTGTCAATTGCATTCGCAAACGGCCGAAAATTGCGATTCACACCGTTGGCGAATGCAATTGACAATGATGCATGTGCCCGCACATTACACAAATAACGAATTAAACAGGAAATATGGTTTACTTCTACCTGCATATAAAATTAAGGTGAGAGAATATTCAACTATGCTTCCGGAGCATGTTAAAAAAAGTACCAAAAAGCTACATTTTGTGGACATAAACCTTCATTTATTAACATTCGTTCATTTAGTAGGCCGTGAAACACGCATCAGGAGAGCGTTTATAGACTGACATTCTTTCCAGTTTCATGATACGGTGGCCGACAGGGTCTCATTGTCTCTGCCCTTCACGGACACGCAGTGGTTATTTTGCCCAGCATGGGCTTCTCTTTGATGGAGCTATGACATTTTAAAGGAATGATTAAATGTGAAACATCAAATAACATGCTGGTTTTATCCGCTAGCCCACACACATGAAAGCAAATAACACCTTTCTGGAAACAAGCGATCATTATAATCAACCTAAAACAGAAAAGAAAACGCAGTTTGCCAGTATTGGCAGGTCACTCTAGTCCAAGTAAAAACACAAACAAAGGTCCCTATGAGAGAGAGATCCACAGGTCATCTCAAGATTTGATATTAGGGCCAGATCACAAAACATTCTGGCTCGTGCCATTTCTTGTAGTTGGTGGTAAGTTAAGGTAGAGCGTGCTGATAACACCTTAACAACCATATTATAGAAACAGGATTCTGGAAGTGTGAATGCGTGACAACAATATTTGTGCATATTTGTCGTGTGTTGCTATTTTTTTCTGGTGGTGATGTGTTCTGTTGTATGTTGTGCTGTTGTGTATATGTGCTCCTTTGTTGCAATGTGATTTTGTTGTGTTCTAATGTTTCTGTTGTGTTGCGCTGTGTTTTGACTGTTTTTTTATTTACCTTTTCATCTTATGTTGTTTTTTATTTTCATATGTTCTGTTGTTTCCTTTAGACATAAAGTAAGTCGCTGGGGCAAGCAACCATGGTTTGAAGTAAAAAATATTGTGGGGAAGAGAAAAAATGATTGTTCTAGGGCTTGTTGAACAATGTTCAAGAAGGATCTTAAACTGCTTCTTTTTTTAAAGAAACTTTTATACTGAATCCTTTTAATTGCCTTGTGATACCTGCCATTTCTTCTACTACACTGTCATGGTCATATGCGTTCTCTTTCTAGTGCTCCTTCTTTACTCCATGACTCTTCCTGCAATTATCCGTTAACCTCTTCCCCTGTTTTTCTTGACTTGTCCCACCTTTGTTGCACCCTTATGTAGTTGATGTGTTTCTTCCTTACCAACTCAACATTTTCCTCTTTGTCTTACTAGATCTTTTGGACTTAGGATGTTTGATCCTTGGAGTTTATTTTTCTTGCTTTTACGCTTTTGTTCTTTTACTGTCTCTCCAATTGACTCTCTTCACTATCACTTCACAGATTAACTCTTTATGTGCAATTAAATTATGCAACTGTATAGTTAATTGCTTCTGCTTACCTGGTGCTGGCATCTCACCTTCACTTTCTGTATTGTCCTCTTGTTTTAATTGTATTTTTGTAATTGTGCGTTTGTGTTTGCAAATTATCTTTGTACATATGTAATCTCCTTGGGCCATGTTGCACTACTAAATGCAAAAATTAAAAGTCATCAGCCTAGGTTCCACCGCCTGTCATGAAGCAAATGTTACACCATGAATCAAGTCTTGTGGAATCTAGCGTATTAGCCTACCCATACAAACATATTGCCTACAATTATAATATTTTGAAGAAGACAAGTTGTCTAAGGGCCACAGTGCATTTTTGATAAGGTGTAAAAATATTCTTTTCCATCCCTTCGGAACTGCACACTTTCTTTTTGTGATTGTACTTTTTAGGACCCCTAGCACTTCCCTCTACACTGCTAGTCCCCAAAGCCTTTAAGTCAGGAATAGAAAGTACACAGGGCTCTATGCCATGTCCTTCCACTAACCACTCAGCAGGAAATCGAAGGCTGTCAAGGAGCTCAGCATAGGATATGGGGTGTACCATAGGCTGGCTCTGGGTGTCATTTATGTTAGGTCCTTCCTGGTGCCACTGCGAATTTGGTGGCTTAATTTTCAGAAACATGTAAATATTGGAGTGAGGGATCCGATCTCAGAGCTATCCTATGAATACAGGGGCCACAATCAAAGAACCGACATGTGCCCCGTGCAGCTCACTAAGAGGAGGATTTATAAAAAAAAATATTTGCAAGTATGAGAAGTAGTACCACAGAGTACTTATTTACTTATTTTTACATGCTTCTGTGAATCATCTCAGTGACATCCAAGTCCCTATTACTAAAGTGCAAAGAGGGCATTAATATTCCTATTTTATTTGAATTTAGATGTTTTGCGGCCCCTTCAGATAGACAGGGGAGGGTATGTAAAAGGGCGACAAGTGATAGTACTTTGGGTACTCCAAAATGCCTTTGTGAAAAGGCGTTAAAGAGCCTCTTTAATATCTAAGCGTGTTACTCCTAAAGGCATCTGATAAATGATATTGTTGACATTTGTGATACTCTTTCGTAAAAGAATGGCCGGGGAGTCAGAGGAGAATGACAGATGCTAGGGCACTTTTACCATCTCTTTCTCATGTGCTCTGTAACGCTGTAATTAAGGGGCACCGTCACTTGTAAAAGGAGTGAATGTCAACGTTCAAAGAAAGCTGATATTTAACAGTAGGCGGCCAATTGAACGTGGCGAGTGAACTATTTCAAAGTATTAGAAGCAATTATGCCCTCCTGACGTGTTTTCTTCATTAAACCACATTGGCGTTTGGTGTATGTCTTTCTTTTGATACAAGCATTAGCTTTCAGTGTCCTTTACTGAGCCTATCACTCACAAAGGAGAAAGTGAATTTATCATTCCCTGGCAGAAAAGAAAAATAATTAGCACCTGTACTCGTGGCCTGATTCAGAAAGTCATCTTCAGTCGTAAATGTACGCTAACACCTGAAAATGCCTGGGCTAATACCCACCAGGTAAACACGAAAGGATACTGAGTAGGAGTAAATGACGGGAGAGTTGCTCCAGTAAAGGGCTAAATATACATTTCAGGGTGGAAAGAGAGATGGAACATCCCCAACTTAGAAAGGTGCAGGTAAAGCAGTTTCTTTATGGGAAAACATGTTCCAGCATGAAAAAAATAAAAATAAAAAGATGTGCAATTGGGCATCGGGGCTGCCTGCCCCCCAATGCGGTATTGTACCGTGTGTACAATTGCGCTCTGTGGATATGCCACTGTACATACATCCACATAATATTGTCATTGGTACCCTTAGAAACCTGCGGCTGGCGTGTCCTACACACAGTGGTTGCATATTGCAAAAAGTATGACTTATGCACTCGATCATAGCAGTACTGCTATGTGTTCAAATGTAATACTTTGTTGTAATTCAGGCCCTGTATGTATGCAATCAGAAGCGGTCGGTTGATGACACATAGGGCTCCCTTTGTATTTTACAGTATTTGCTCAGCTTCTTCAATGCATACCTGATCCCTCCAGTCACATAATCCGCACACTCAACATCAACATCCTCTCCTACACTGACAACATACAACCAAGAGAATAGCCAGAAAATAAAATAGCTCCCCATTTGTACTAAGCTGTTGATGCCACTAAGCAAGTGAAGCAAGTGAACTGAATCGTCCCTAGAACAGCTTCCTTGTATCGTCCATCCCTTTACTCTCCCATCTATATAATCTTCCACTCTGCCATCCATTTTCCCCTCTGCCATTCATCCATCCACTGTACCACCAATCAAACCATCCATTCTGCCATCTATCGACTTTGTCATCCATCCATCCACTCTGCTCTCCACACTTTCATCCACTCTGTGAACCATCTCTCTAGACACTCTACCATCCATCCATCCCTCCACTCTGCCATCCATCCATACACCCACTCTGCCTTCCACCCCTCAACTCTGCCATCCATCCATCCATCTACTCTGCCATCCAACCACTCATCCCCTCTGACATACATCCAACAAGCCACCCATCTATCTTTTTGGCCATCTACCCATCCACTCTGCCATCCATCTAGCCATCCAATCTGCCATTCATCCATCCATCCACCTATCCATCCATTCATCCACCCATTTACTCTTCCACTCTGCCTTCCATTTGTCCACTCTCCTATTCATCCATCCATTGTGCCACCCATCGAACCATCCATTCTGCCATCTATCTACTTTGACATCCATCCATCCACTCTGCTCTCCACACTTCCATCCACTCTTTCAACCATCATCTAGACACTCTGCCATTCATCTATCCCTACACTCTGTCATCTATGCACTCTGCCATACATCCACTCTTTTATCCATCCCTCCACTCTACCATCCATCCATCCATCCACCTATCCACTCTGCATCCACCCACTCTGCCATTTCATCAATCAACTCTTGCAGCTATCCATGCAGTTACTCTGCCATCCGCCAATCCACTTCCAATTTATCAATCATCTAACCATCCATTTATTTATTTATTTATTTATTTATTATATAGTTTTGTATAGCGCGAACAAGACCCGTGGGTATCAGAGCGCTTAACATGAAATATGAAAAGGAAAAGGGTTAACATATATATAAGCAGTTAACAAGCAACCGCAGTGAGGTAGATGATATAAATATTCATAACACATGTTATGTTAGCGTAAGTAAATATGCTATGATTAAATTAAATCCACTCTGCCATCCATCCAACCAACCACCCAGCTGTCTATCCTGCCCTCTATATATCCACTATGCAATCCATCCATCATCCATCCATCCATCCATCCATCCACTCTGACATCCTTCCATCCATTCATCAGCTCTGCCAACCATTCATCCACTCTGCCATCTATTCACTCATCTTTTCACCCACTCATCCATCCATCCTTTTTCTCTGCCTTCCTTTCATCTGTCCAGCCACCTATTCACCCATCTTTTTACTCTGCCATCTTTTCACTTGTCTATCATCCCTTTACTCTGCCATCCTTTCACCTGTCCATCTACCTATCCATTCACTCACTCATTCATCAACCGATCGCTTTATTTGTCATCCTTTCACCTGTCTATCCGGCTATTATTCACTCATCATTTCACAACTCATTTATCCGCATACTCATTCTTCCACCTGCTCATTCATCCATACTTCCTTATATTCACCCTTCCTTCCAATATTCCTTCTTTCTTTTCTTGTTCTGTTTACCAGCTTTCTTATTTCCCTGCTCCTGCTTGCTCTTCTATTGACACTGTATTTCATCGTTAAGGATGATAGTGTGTCTGCTGAGTTGCAGGCAGAAGAGGCACATAAAGAACACCAACCTGCTGTAGCTGCCAAAGTGGGGGATTTACAATGCCCCTGTATACAACTCATACTCTCCCTCTGGGATAAGATCCACAACACAATAAACAAATTTACTGCCAGAAGGACCAAAGTCACTAACTGGAAGAAAGCCAACTGTGTGAAACACTGACCAGACAGAAGTAGTTATCTCCATCAAAAACACTTTATTATGGGACTCTAGCTGGTGGCCAGACAAACTCAGATCCATAATCTGCACCAACACCAGGAATCTCATAAACATCATTAACAGCAAGGTGGGTATGACCGCACAAGTAAATGTCGTCACTGCATCATGCTTACGCACCTTGAAGATGCTGAGGAAGATCTTCAAATAGCTCCCAAGTAACTCCAGATTTAACATCACTCATGCCCTAGTCATCAGCACGTTGGACCACAGAAACACCCTCTACGATGGGATTACCAAACAACTCACCAGAAGAATACAAACCATCCAGAACTCGGTGGACAGACTCAGTGGAGAACCTCCTACAGAGAATTCACTTTGAGGCCACACCTCAGGGACATCCACTGGCTCCCGATACACAAACATGCATGTTTCAAACTCTAAAGATGCACATACAAGGCACTACACAACTAAGGCCCCATCTATCTGAACAGTCACATCTCCTTCTACCAACTACTCACACTTTTCTCTGCTGGACTCCAACTCCCATAAATCCCATGCATACACAGACCAGAGCAGGAGGATGAGTATTCTCTTACATAACTCTTAAAGTGTAGAATGGCCTATCACTTCATATCAGAGCCTCCTCTCTTCTTGAATTCTGCAAGAAGCAGAAAATATGACTTTTCAATTAACTAACCTACCCCAGGAAGTAATGGAAACACACCTGCTTAGCTCCAGGATACCGTCATGGATGATAGTACGCTTTACAAATCCACATAACAGAAGCTGTATGCAACGAGCTTGCTGAAAACTACTAATTTATGTACCAGTGGTTTAAATGCTTCAGCCTTAGAGCTTAAACAAACAGGTCATGGCATAAAACAGAACTTTTTGCTTTCTTTGTATTTTGTAAAATGCTGGAATGTTTTGATCTCTCCTTACCTTATCCAAAATGTCATTTAACATTCTTCCTCAGTAAAAAATAATGATAGAAAATAAGGCCTTATTGGATACCTTACTTTACAGTGAATTTATTAAATATATTGCAAATTTGGGCTGAAGTTGAACTGTTTGTGGACAGGAACCAACTTCATCCTCTTTATCTTTAGTAGTAATCACGTTGTTATGTAACACATTTAGAATAGTAATGGGTAACAGTGAATAATGAGGATGTTTAACACCAAGTGGCATCAAATAGACAAAAACAGTGAAGCTTGAGTAGTATATGATGAAATTCAGAACTCCAAAGTGAGACATTTCCCATTCATTCAATTTTGACAACGTTAACCTTACTTATGTCCCACAAAATTCTCTGCCTTTGCTTTCCACTGCTTCTCAGTGGCAGAGGAATCACAGAGAAGCCATGCATCCCATGGCCTCTCCACCCTGTCCCAAATGAAAAACAAAATATCTGGCGATTTGCCATGCATCCATACCACACTCTGTGCTTTCCCTTCTCTTCCCCACTCAAAAATGTTCTCTTTGCACTCCATCTGAGCATGGAGCCTGTGCTGCACTGACAGGCTCTCAGAGAGACCTGCCAGAGAAGCCAGGAGTTCCTTTATAGCAAACACCTTTAGTTTCCCATTATTGCTGCATCATTGCAGTGAATAACCAAAATGCATACTACATATTTGGCCTCGCACCTTCATCAGAGCCTAGGTGTAAAGGGTTGCATTGCAGACTGAAGTCTGAATTGGTTGATGAGTTGTAAGTGTTGCCATCAGTGTATTTGTAATCATCTAACTCTTTATGGTTGATGTGCTTGATTGTAGATAGGTCAATTTGTTTGAAAAAATAATGGGTGTGGCTGGAGGTCTTCCTAAAATGGTTTAATGCAGTCTAAGCTATTTTACTTGCTCTTCACCCGCTGGGTTGGTACATGAGCTTATTAACCATTGGTAGAAGGTGATGTTGGTGGGTCCTGAGATCTATATTTAGGTCAATCCAAGTTGTGTTTGGGTGGTGACAATTGTTATCATCTATAAGTTATTATACACCTTTCAAATGCACCCCTATATATTTTGCATATATTTTTCATGAAAATACAAGATTGGATTGAACTAGTCATGTGGAACAATATAGGCAACCACATCTCTAAGAAAAACTCAGCCAGCAATTACATAGTGTGCGCACAACATGACACTCTCTCTCTCCACCTAGCTCCACTTTCCATCTTCCTTCACCGCACAGGCTGGCTCCTGTCATACCCAAACAGTACTAAGCCCAAGGAATCACCAGACCAGTTATTAGTGTGCAATGCGTAGATTTTATTCAAATCGAAACATGAGAATTCTCCTCCATCTACCTGGAGAGTACCATTATCCTACTTGGATATATCTATATATATAGATGATTACACATAGCATCACACTCCGTATCCTATTTGGATATATGTATATATAGGATTATACATTGCATCACACTCTCACATCAGTATCATGTTAAGGCAGTAAGGAAATAAGAATCACTTTACAGATAATCATTGTATCAAGTTGACCATAGACTTGAACGCTCCACTGTGCACATTGGGCCGTCAGGCCCCAATGCGCTACAGCAAACTATTACAAATTGTTGAAAATTACATCTTGAAATCCAGGGCACCGCATAGCGCACCGGCCCGCCGGGGATACCTGAAGACAGGCAGCCTCCCAAAGGTTGACCTCAGTCCATAAGTGGCAGGTTAGGGCAGTAGAGTCGAGGACCACCGTCAGGCCAGGCCCTCCTCCCCACCAACCTAAAGCACACTGCAATTTTACCCCCTCCTGGGGGCCCCTACAGGCACTGAACAACAATTGTTGTGTGTCTGCCCCTTTGTTGCTAACTGTCAGTGCTCTGCCACTAGACTCGCTATCCTGCCGGGTGGGTGGGTGGTTGTTGACGCTCCTGACGCTACCTTGAGAGGGTCCCGGGAGACAAAGAGGAAGAGACCCAGGACGTACCCTCTTAAAAAGCCCCCATAGGATTCGGTTTCCTTTTCGTCAGAGGGTCCCTCCCTGCCCATACGTCACCTGCAGTCCCCCACCTCAATAGCCCACAGGGAGCTCGGCTCGGTCCCGTGGCGCAACTAAGGGCGCCCCTCCTCTAGTCGTGGGGGGGGGGCGCCTGATCAATATAATGAGCTAGTGAGAGTACTTTTCAGACATGCTTTGAGTCACTAGACTATGACATTTGCAATATTTCTCATCTCCCTATAGCAACGCCAATGTTATTTAATCAGCTCCCTGGAGGGGGTCTCTAAAAATCTGGCTTAGCATAACACTTTCAATGGGATAGATGTAATGTTTTGATAGCAATTCTTCTAATATGAAGAAGGGTTTCCGAAGGTTAGGCTGGAGTTCGGTCTACTAAACAATGATGCTGCACACTGCAGCATTTATTGGGTGCAGTATTATCTCTAGATTCGGAGTACTGTAAGTAGGGTATAAACAGGTAACACTGCATGGTTACCGCCTTCTGAAATGCATTTTTTTTTTTTATATATATATTTTACAATTTTTGCCAGGTATTAGTAGCATTTTTTTTTCATAACAAAAAGTGCTGGGAGCACAATTTGTTTCTCAGTTGTAATCCGCATTAGGGCTAAAATTTGCGATTGATTCCAAGTCTAGATTTGTAACCGAATTGCAAATAGTGTTAAAGTTAGTATCCACAAATGACTTCCACAAAGAGGGAAAGAAAACTGCCAGCAGGTCAAGGCCATTTGTTTTTTTCCTCAATTTCAACCTCTTGATTTTGGAGTCTGTTTTTGGAAAGCATTTAGCTGATTGGGCGCTATAAAGAAGTTACCCTCCTCGGAGCCACCGCCACAGTAGTCAGCTGCGGCAACAAAGATCTTTGCCAATTTAGCAGAGATCTCTAAATATGGCGGTTGGTCTTCTGCCAGGTTAATGAAGTACATCTCTCAGGCATTCCGTGGTAGGATCGCAGACCCGCCACCATCCCAAAATGTAAAATATAGATGGTGAAACAGAAGCATTGCCTACTGTCAACTGGTTTTATATCTGAAAGCAGCTAGGTAACAAAAGCTGTGTTTACATGGAAAAAATGATAAATTAATCATGTTTCCCAAAGCTGTTAGCCCTACAAGCTGGGAGTCCCATGGAGGGAAAAGCGCTTTTGCACCTATTTGCACCCGTTTCTTGTGCCCCTAAGGCACTTTTCTATTATAGAAAGGCCACAGGAATTTTTGCAGGTCCTCATTTAACACAAAACACATGGTGCCCCATGCAAATGAAGAAGCATTTTGTCTTAGTACTATATAACAGATGTGGGTGAAGAGGTAAAGAAGCAGTCAAGAGTTGCACTGACTGTGTCATATAGAGGGAACCACCAGTCAGTCCGCCCCCAGGACACCACAATCAGGGGGGAGCATTGGGTTCATAGAGACCTTCTGGACATCCCACTGCAGCAGTGGCATAACCTTAAATGATGTGGCCCACACAGAATGTGGTGAGGGGTCCCTGAGAAGCCCATACCTCATACAAATGCATAGATATTCAATTGCATGTGGGCCTCATGGGGTTGTGCACCTTTGCACCGCAGAGTCATTAGCGGCCCTGCAGACTGGTATAGGGATGCCATTGCCCCAGATTCAAAGAGACGTCAGACCACTTCCTGTGAGACATGGTGGACGTTTCTCCACATCTGTCTGTCTCTCATGCACTCTTCGCAGTGCTTGCGGAAACTGCTGGTCTGCACCTACTCAGAGCGAGGTGAATTTTGTTCTGCCCAGGGCAAACCTAGTTAAAGGTGTGCCACTACATCGCAAACAGTGATAACGTAGTCGGTGTGTAATTAGGCATTGGTCCACATATTCAACCTTGCTTAGGATTACTTTTGCATATCTTTTGCCAGCACTGACCTTGAATGTAGTTACTTTTTATGGTTTTCCTCTATATCTATCCTGCTGAGGGTGGAGAGGCAATCATGCAATCAAAGCCCTGTCAAGGAATTATAATTTTAAGACATGCCATTATCTCCAGCTTTGTTCAAGACCTCAGTCTCTAGAATAAAGTATTGGAAAATAGACAAACTCTTGAAATATGCCTTTTGCCTTAATATTTCATTATTGAATTCATGACTTACCTCCCAATAATTTAGCCATGGTGCCACAGCCTAATTAGCATGCACATTTTGTTTTATGTATCTATTTATTTGTTTATTTATTCATTAATTAATTCATTTATTTATACTTGACACTTATGAAGTGCAGTGTTAACCAATGGCGACAGGACACCTTACAAAAATGAAGTTGCCGACATTTGTACTTT
Organism: Lissotriton helveticus; assembly: GCF_964261635.1. Lineage (NCBI taxonomy): Eukaryota > Metazoa > Chordata > Amphibia > Caudata > Salamandridae > Lissotriton > Lissotriton helveticus. The sequence goes on along the minus strand of NC_136065.1, from coordinate 640,706,781 downwards.
TAGCCTCTCCTATAACTATGTGGCACTATAAAAAAGCTAAACAACGAAGGAACCTTCATAGGTTCCACCAAGCTGCACAGCCACATCGCTGCCTGAATCCAATGAATCAAATTCATATGATTAAATCTACTTTTTCCATTTTTTCACCATTCATTTTCATCCTTCTTTCTTGCTTTCAATTCATTTTATTCAATCCATGTTAAACGTTGATGTACAAGAAGGCTCAGAAGCATACGGTGGGTTCCCTGTCATGATTTATTATGTTTTGACAAACCCAATGCAATTCCGGAATGAATTCCCTTCCTCAGGGGCATCTCAAAATATAAGCAAATATATATACTTTTAACCATTATTGTCAACCAAGCAATTCACTAATATTAAACAACGCATTAAATCTAAACATGAAACAACACATACAAATGTTATCAATAGGCCTCTCTATAAAGCGCTGAAAATTCATCTGACTTGTGTATGAAAAAATTGCCTCTTACAGATTGTGCCTCATTATTCAGACATGAATCATGACATGGAACCCAACTTATGCTTCTGAGCCTTCATTGTTTAGTAATATTGCAGTGCAATGGGACGAAGCGCGAAGCAAGTTTTGCAAGCCAATAATGTTTGAAAGGAGTAATGGTTTACACATGATTAACTTTTGGATTACTAGGAGTGCATCTCATCCCCACTCAGCTCACTATAAAAAAGCTCACACCATGCGGCCAGTTACGTTCCAGTCAGGTTCCAGTCTGTACATAGGTCCCTATTAGGATGGCGGACGGACCTGCGTCCGTCCGCCACCCCAGAGGTGGAGGGACCGTCCGCAGGGGCAGCGGCGGTCCCTCCGTACAAATTAGGATGTGACCGCCACCCTGGCGGTCACATCCTGTATGTTTAACATTGCAGCGGGTGCTACTTGAAGCAGCACCCGCCGCAATGTTATAAATGAAAGCAGTGCATTTGCATGCACACAGCGGCAGGCACCGCGCGGTGCCTGCCACTTTGTGCACGCAAAGGCAGGGGGGTACCATAGGTACCCCCCATGTGCACCCCCCACCCCTGGTTCACCCCTGGGGGCCCGCAACAGGCCCCCAAAGAAAAGACCGTATGCCTTTCCACAGCAGAAATGCCGCCGTGGAAAGGCATAGGACCGCTGACATACTAATATGCCTGGCGGTGTCTGATAGACACCGCCAGCCATGTTAGAGCTTTTCCGCCGCGGTCGGAAGGCGACCGCGGCGATAAAGCTGCGGACGGAACAAATATCCCCCAGCCATCCTAATCTGGCGGGGGGTCTTTTTCCAGTCCGCAGCGGATAATCCGCATCCTCCGGGCCGGCGGTGGCTTCCGCCGGCCCAGAGGATGCGGATTATCCGCTATCATAATCGGCCCCATAGTTAGGTGGCTACTTTGATATGTATATATGACCTGTTGAAATAAATCTGAACATGTGATAACCAGCCATCTCCTTACCATATTCAACATGAGACTGTGTTATATATTCACCTGCCCAATGTATTTTTAATGTCTGATAAGTAGATTTAATTGTGTATCATATGATTGGGAAAGTAAATAAAAATCTCACAAGTCGTTTTGTGCAAAGCAAGACTAGTAATTATTTCTCTATTCCTTGTGTTCAGACACAACTGATTGCAAAATTGCTCTCATGCTCTCTGGAGGGATGTTAGAGGACATTGAAGAATTGATTTTTAAAATGGTATTGCTTTGGGGGTATCCTTATACATAGTACATAAATTGCTGAGGAAAATATGCTTCTTAATCAAGTGCTTGGTCTACCGCAGAATCTCACTACGTTTGTATCTGTTCCTAAAAAACAATATATATTACAATTTCAGACTTATAGACGTATAAGTATGGTTACGAAGCCTGAAACAACTTCACCCTCACCAGAGTGCCTTCAACGATGGCTTAATAGATCAGGTGTTGGTACGTCCCCATTTTCAATAATTTTGATAAATAATAATATAGTATCAACTAATTTCACCTAACCACTATAAAGTAATGTAAGTATATATTTACTATTTTTAACTCAGCATAAACTTATCTAGACTTATCCCCAATGTTGTGGGAATGTGCTATTATTGTTATGTGATATAATGCATGCAATATGGTGCCCCTGTACTGATCCAAAGAATGCTCACTACCAAGGTTCCAGCACATTAACCCACCCTGCAAGCTCTATGCTTGATCCAGATTTGGGAATCCCTGGAACCTTTGAACCAGTGAATCATTTGTATGATAAAAACCAAAGAAGGGTGAAAGAAGAAAAACATAGCCAATCCTGCAACAGTCCAATGACCCAATGCTACCTGGCAACAAATATTTGTACTTGGGAAACAGGCTCATTTTTACTGTTTTGCCTGCACTTTGTTTTGTAGATTTTGATGCTATATGTGAAATATGTGCCTCTTTGTGAAATATTAAATGCATATTATTTATTCTATAGCTTTTAGGGCATTTTATCTTTCGAAATAACCCCATTGTAATGTAAATCTGATAGGGAATCTTTTACATAAACTCTTGTGTATAGATTGCTCCAACACGCCCCACTCATCACGACTTTGTTAAAATGTAAAAAAGTACAAACTAGAGTTCTATGGATCAATTATAACCTGAAAGAGGAGGACCATCTAATTGACTTAAGGCCAAGTTATCCCTGACATACTGACATCCAATATTTAAGTTGAAAAGATTATGCACATCTTCGAAATCCACACAAATGCTTTCAAATTACTAACTTTTCAAGTCCTCGAGTTGTGAAATCAACCTTTTGTACAGTTTCATATAGCGCAAACTTGGCGGGAGAGCATTACATTAGTCAATGGACAAATGAGTGATTTGGCCACAATGAAAGGGTGTTGAGTGAAGGGCAGGATTTGAACTAGGTTCCCATGTTCAGCAGTTCTCGCCACTACGCCACATCAGCTCCAGTTTATTTATTGTCAAGTTTTATGGACTGCCATTTGCTGCCTTGCAACCACTACATAAGTGTATCAGCAAAGTGCATGCTATCTGAACAAAGGATTGACGGAGCTTTAAGTGCAACCACATGGAAGTGAGGACACCCTTACTCAGCATTCCTTCATCACAGCCACTGTCAGCTGTGAAGGTCTTTAATTAGATCCTAGTCTAAAGAGATTAGACTTCCATAGGGTTCTGAAACCGAGGCGCTGGGTTCTGGTCCCACACCAAGATGAATCACTCCTGGGTCTGTGGCTCCACATACCAGGTGATCAGCGTGCCTGCTTCTGATGAGGACGGTCAACTTTAACTGTACCCACGTTAACTGGCCCAGCTCCATCACCTATCAAAAGTACATGAATTGGAAGGTGTGGTCTATGAGGGCCAATCAGTTAATTCACACTGGGCATTACCAGGCAGCAGAAGTATACCTTCAGCAGGCGCGACATAATAGTGCTCCATCAGCCAGTCAGAATGCTGTATAGTCTTTCTCAAGTAACTCAATATGATGTCGCACCATCTGCCTGTCAATAAACGTCACCTAACAAATGCCTTTAGGAGAAATCAAACAGTTAAGGTTTTCCCTTTCGAAGGTAAAACCTTTAGATTACTTTCATTAAAAAAAAAAACAATCTGTAGTGCTCTCAAAAAGTATCTTAAGATGCTTTTATGATGTAACTACCCTTTCCCTAATTATAGGATCTTGCCTTCAGCTTCATGCTTATTTTTGGTGGCAGACAATTATCTCATGGGAGTTGCCTTTTCATGTGTCCACTTGACTCAGTGTAGGACACCTGACATTCTTCATGTAGTTTGCAACGTGTTTCTAAATATTTCTACAATCTTGCAAGTGCTAAACATGTACTTGGAAGTAATTGGTATGTTAAATACCATTGCATTTCAATTTACAGATGGTCATTTACAGATCTCAGAAACTGCATGACTGTGGACCGAAGCACTATTTAAGAAAACAAATTATTTTTCCATTACTATTAAAAGAACCATTTCACGAATACAAAAAGCGCCTAATAAATGTAATATAAATTTACAGGTTTCTCAGATTGCACATTTAGGAGCTTATTTACAAGCCCCCTGCGCCACCGGTACTACACTTTTACCCATAATAAAAGTCACGCACCGCGGCGCAAGGGACTTGTAATTAAGCCCTTTATTGTTTAATTTACCTTGAGATATTTATAATGGACTTACCTTGACATAGACTGCCTGACAAGTTTGCATCATCATCATCATCATCAGACATGCAGGGAACACCAGCAGGAGAAAGTATTTCATGGTAGATGAAAGTTTGTTCTTTTTTGTGGGAGTGAAATATTATTTTCCTTCCTTGATCTGTTTTATTTCCACCAAATTCTTTTGCTTGTTCTGGGAATATTTAATGTTGGTATGCTGCTCTTCCCCAAGCTCTTATGCACTCTTTCCAGATCACCACTGCTTATAAGCCTTACCCAGCACTTATTTGGTGAACCATTAATCCGTGAAACAGGCGAGTAAACCTATTACCAGCCAATAAATATTCTGTGGACAAAGAGTTAATTATTTCTCAGTGGCGAGAGGAACTAGGCCACACCCCTGCTGCACCTCGCCCAGTTGGATGATAATATACGATTTTTATATGGCCCTTGGCAGGGCTGGGAATGTGTGCTTATCAGGAGCTGAGGTCATAAATGCCAGGCATCTTATCAAAACGAGTGTAATCTTCACTGGAAACTAACTCCATGCAGTTAAGTGTCACGTCGGAGAAGGCTACAGGTGAATGTGTCCAAATTGATTTGTAAACAATTTCCATTTCTCCTTTATTACATCACACTCTTCCAATGTCTATCCCGGTCTCCAAAGTGACGTCTGCAATGGCATGGTAAAATCATTTAAACCTGAGTTCACAGAAATTAGAGTTAATTTCCAGTCCTTGATTGTAAATCTTCACCCTCCTGGCTAATAAACTCACCATCTTCGATCACTCTCAGCGTGGCTTTAGTCAGTACAACATCATACTAGAGACCAAGAAGTGAAAGAAAGAACAAGACAACAATCTGTTTAAAGCTATGCACCCAGTATCTGGAATGACATCCCCCTAAAAATGAGGACAGACCCAACTCTATTCCAATTTAGGAAGGAGCTAAAGACACACCGTTTTAATCAACACAATATCTTAATACAATACATAGTGCACCCATTCTTTCAGAAACCAGGACCACCCCACCTAGGTATGCTCTCTAATAGAATCTCTGTCTATGGCCATGTACAGCACTCGGCTACATTCAGATTGGGTTCATGCTGTACAAATACCACATATTAAAACACATACATATATACATTTAGATTTGTATATACATTGAGTTAGGCAAGTCTTGGATCTTTACAAACAAGTGGGGCATGGATGATGGCACATGTGTCTCTTTTCAGGAAGAATTAGAAGAAATCTCTCTGGGGATTGTTGTGATCGGACTTCTTTGCTTCAACCAGAATCTACTTGGCGATAAACTATGGAGATGCAAACAATCTGGGCAATCAATATAGTTATTACTAGGCTTTTTACATCAGACTTTCTTGTAAAATTGTTCTCTTGCTAAGGTCATCATTCTCACACTGTCACAGCCATAAACCATGCACTCCCCACTATTGGAAAAACTTTAACCATTTGCCATATAGCATGATCACATTTGTTTGCACAATATTATAACTAATCCCATAGCCATGTATTAAGACAGCTGATTTATGAAACACTCAAGTCACTTACTCACAATAACCCAATCAGTGTTTAACAGTAAGATCCCCTTACTTCACACTGCATCCCTCAAATACTATATGAGAGGCAACTGAAATGGAAATTATCATTTTAAGCATTGTGTCCAGTGGTTAACTGTTTTACATTGTATTCTGAAAGCTATACACTTATTATATGGCAGGTGTGGTATTCCACTATAAAAGCATTCGAAGAAATTTTAAGTAAAGATATTAACTTCCTTTATGTTACAGAAGGAGATTAAGCTCAGTTGCTATCACTAGGTGCTTAGTGTCTGCTTTCATCTTTGACAATAAAATGCAATTGTGAGTGAATTATATTATTTCTATGAAATGTTAAAAATACAGAAATGTGTCACACAAATATAATTGTGGTGTAAATATGTATAAAACAACAGCATAAAATCTGGTCTAGTTGAGTCTGAAAGATATGGTCTCCCTCGCTCTCCCCAACACATCCAGTTGTTCTATAGTTGGTCCAAGCGCCACTCCACAAGCTATACTTCTCTGCGTATACCAACGTCAGTTTAAGTAGAGCCTAGCACAATCATTCTATTGAATGTACAGTGGCCTGTCTCAGGTGGGAGCCATGTTGGGGTGGGCATATCTCTGTCATTTAGATGGAGGAAAACCGGAATGAGTGTTTAAGTTTGTGGAAATCGCACAAGTGCACCCGATTTAAATGGACTGTCTGGTTGCATTTACTGAAATCAACACAATGTTTTTGGTGACATTAATATTTAAACCATATGCCCAAAAAAGAAGTACAGGGCTCAGTAAGATTATAGCTGATAGAAGTGCCAATCAATGCCCCTTGTTAAATGTATTTGCCTGCGCGCCTAAGGGTGGTATGTGACAGTAAGTGATATTATTGACTGAGTCTAAATTCATTAGTATCTATTGTGTATCATTAAGGCGATGTAAAATTGCCACAAACAATTTCATGTTTCCTCGTGTACTTTAAATGACATAATATTGCAGCATAACATGTTGTAATACACACAATTGTTTTACTATAGCACAGTATATCACTTTACAGCTTACATCTGAGGAAGTCTGGGGTTCTATATCTCAATCTTCAGTTGTAATCATTAAATAACCCCTGCCACTGGTCGTATGGACCTTTGTTCGGCAACAAGGAGAAAGAAGGAGCAATCATCTACAAAGCATTAAATTAATATAAACATTAAATACAGTTGTTAGATTGGAGGGTCTCTAGTTGGCAGAGGTAGGTACCTTTGACCAAACAGGGACCCTTGCGTCTAGTCAGGGTAAGGGGCTACACTCCTAAAATAACCCCTGCTCACTCCCTTGGCAGTTTGGCACGAGCAGGCACACTTATCTCAGAGGCAGTGTGTGAAGCATTTGTGAACACATACAGTAATTCAGTGACAACACTACAGATGAACACCTCACAGGTTGTATTATAAAAAAGGAGTATTTTTATATAGAATGTTTTTGTTGTTAAATACATTTTTTATTAACAGAATGACCACAGGGTTAAACCATTACATAACTCAGAGGATATATAACAGAAGGTATATAGAAATTAACACAATCTATTTGAAACAAGAATAGAAAAAAAGCATGTAATGCAAATATTATAAGAAAGTACAATAATGAAAGAAAAGTAACATAACATTGTTATAAAATACTGTGTTCTGGAAGAAGGAGAAAAAAGAAGGAAAAAGGAATAGAATTTTATATAGACTTAACACAAGACCAAACGACAAAAATCCACAATACTGTACTTAAAAATAGACTTTAAAATGTTATAAAATAGCTCAGTTCTCTCAAGTTGTAAATGCAACACGTTACTCTCAATGTACCTTAAATGCATAACGCAAGGAAAACTAAAGGGTCGCAGGGAAGTTGATGCATCGGTTCCTTACACTCAGGGTAGTGGATGTGTCGGTTCCTTACTGCGGTACAAAAGGGGGTGGTGATGGACGGAGCATCTGAATCAATCAAACACCCACACCCAGTCAAAAGATCTGGGTTTAATCCATCACCGTTCTTTAGCCCACTCTGCCACCCCAGTTCAGACATGGCTATATGCAAATCAGTCTGACCCTGTGCCTCATGGGAACAGTCCAGCCCGAACTGCCAAGCCATGCCTTCCCTGGACCGGAAACAAGCTTCCGAGGACCGGTTTCTGGCATTCCAGCCGTCTTCAGCCCGGCTTGCTTGAATCCAGTGGCAAAGTGAGCAAGGGACTCACGTCTGAGCATACCCTGCCACACTTATGGCGGACAAAAACGGTACAAAAGGGGGTGGTGATGGACGGAGCATCTGAATCAATCAAACACCCACACCCAGTCAAAAGATCTGGGTTTAATCCATCACCGTTCTTTAGCCCACTCTGCCACCCCAGTTCAGACATGGCTATATGCAAATCAGTCTGACCCTGTGCCTCATGGGAACAGTCCAGCCCGAACTGCCAAGCCATGCCTTCCCTGGACCGGAAACAAGCTTCCGAGGACCGGTTTCTGGCATTCCAGCCGCCTTCAGCCCGGCTTGCTTGAATCCAGTGGCAAAGTGAGCAAGGGACTCACGTCTGAGCATACCCTGCCACACTTATGGCGGCCAAAAGCGGTACAAAAGGAGGTGGTGATGGACGGAGCATCTGAATCGATCAAACACCCACACCCAGTCAAAAGATCTGGGTTTAATCCATCACCGTTCTTTAGCCCACTCTGCCACCCCAGTTCAGACATGGCTATATGCAAATCAGTCTGACCCTGTGCCTCATGGGAACAGTCCAGCCCGAACTGCCAAGCCATGCCTTCCCTGGACCGGAAACAAGCTTCCGAGGACCGGTTTCTGGCATTCCAGCCGTCTTCAGCCCGGCTTGCTTGAATCCAGTGGCCCAGATCCTTGTACTGGGGTGAATGTATGACATTGTTCTACATTCTGTCCATCAACTGTGTTTTTTGCAATTTTCACCCCGAGTGGGCTGGGTATGCTCAGACGTGAGTCCCAGGCTCTCCACACCACTGGAGTCAAGCTATCCAGGCTGATGAAGGCTGATAGCCAGAAATCGGTCCTTGGATGCTTGATTCCGGTCTGGGAAAGACATGGCTTGGTAGTTCGGACTGGACTGTTCCCATGAGGCACAGGGTCAGAGCTGATTTGCATATAGCCAGTGTCTAACCCAGGGTGGTGTGGAGTGCAAAAAAACGATGGATTTAGGCCCAGATCCTTGTACTGGGGTGAATGTATGACATTGTTCTACATTCTGTCCATCAACTGTGTTTTTTGCAGGTTCCTTACTGCTGCGCATGGGAGTTGATGCTCGCTTCCTTACTGTGTGGGGAGGTGATGCGTCGGTTTCTTACTGCTCTATGGTGCGATGCGACAAGATGGCACCTCGATGCGATACTCTTCTCCGGTGCAATGCGACAAAATGGCGTCTTGTTTACGATGCAACAATGTTGGTGCGATGCGTGCACGCCCAACGGCCTTGCGGCTGCTTGATGATATTTGGAGCCGCGATATGCCCTGCGACGAGCTTCTCCAGTGATGCAACGGCAACCTCTTTGGCGGCGGCCCACTTCTAAGGTGATGCTCCGCACTTCGGCGATGTGATGATGACAGCGGAGGCGGCGGCTCGCTTCTTCGAGAACGCGACGACAGCGGCTGCGACACACTTCTTGTTGTAGCGTCGCTCTTCCAGCTCCCAGCGACACGCAGTCTCTCAGAAGGCCCAGTACAACACCAGGCACTTCAATTCCCAGCGAGGGAATTCAGGGGGGAGCTGGTTGGTGAAGTCTTGTATCCCTGAGACTTCTGGCAGGAGGCAAGCTCTAGTTCAAGCCCTTGGAGATTCTTATTCAAGTTGATAGGAAGCGCACTCAGTCCTTTTCTCCTTTCTTTGACAATGAAGCAACCACTGCAGGCCAACCCCCAAACACACAGCACAGGGGTAGTCTCCTCCTTCACTTTCCTAGTTCTTCTCCTCAGCAAAGGTTTATCTTGATTCCCAGATGTGATCTAAAGTTATTAGGTCTGGCTCCTAATATTTATATTCTTTTTCCCTTTGTTCTCTGAAGGCAGAGAGGTCTTTGCCTCGGCCAAACCAGTTCTGGTCAGTCGTGGAGCACTTTGTTTACAGAACTCCTTCTCGTCCTTGGACAGTGCAGGCCAGGGACATCAGACGCACCACATGAGGTGGAGTCAGCATTGTGGAGGGAAGGCACAGCCCTATTCAGGTCCCAGATGCAACTCCTCCCTCCTGTCTGCATGCAGTTCTCTCTATTCAGCACTGTGCTGACTCACCCTGTCTCCTGGAATCCCCCGAGCCCCTGTCACTCAAACTCCAGACAAGGAATACATAACCTAGCAGAGGGAGGCTTGGATAGTTAGGCAAGAAAATACCTACTTTCTAAAAGTGGTATTTTCAAACACAGAATGTTAAAACCAACTTCACTAAAATATGTATTTTTATCATTCTGAGTTCAGGCATACTAAACTCGAATTTCTACCTAGTTCCCTGACTCAGTTAGATTTATAAGATGTTATAATCAAAACTTCTCATTCTGGCCTATGGGGGACAGGTAGACTTGCAATAGTGAAAAACGAAAATGGCAGTTATTCACTATCAGGGCATGCCACACACACCAGGGCATGTCCTACCTTTTACCAACAATGCACCCTGCCCTTGGGCCTACCATAGGGGTGATGAATATGTATAAAAGGGAAGGTTTAGGGACTGGCAAGTGGGTGCACTTGCCCAGTCAACATGGCAGTACCAGATGGCACACAGGCCCTGCAATGGCAGACCTGAGACACACTTTACAAATTGCTCCGGTGGGTGGCACAATCAGTGCTGCAAGCCCACCAGCAGCATTGGATTTACAAGCCCTGGACACACGCAGTGCAATGTACTAGGGTCTGACTGATCAAGCCAATCATGGAGTCACTAATCCATACATCAATTTACAATAGGGAGCGCTTGCACTGTGGCACTGAACGGCAGTGGCACAGTGCCCAAAAAGCATCTAAAACCAGCAAAAACATAGGAGGGCAACAACAAAAAATGGAAGGGAGCACACGCCAATGGTGCCAGGTCTAACACGTGTCCCCTCCAGCTGAAATGTGGGGAGAACTACCCTACCTCCAGGGAGTTCTCATCACTAAGGCGGCAAAATCTGGACAGACCATCAGCATTGGCATGTTCTGTACCAGGGCGGTGTTCCACCGTGAAGTACATCTCCTGTAGGGATATGGACCACCCTAGCTTTGGATTCTCACCCCTCATCTGCATCAACCATCTGAGGGGCCTGTGGTCTGTCTGAACCCGGAAGTGAGTCCCAAAGAAGTATGGCCTCAACTTCTTCAGTGCCCAGACCACAGCAAATGCCTCACGCTCAATTGCACTCCACCTCTGTTCACGTGGAAGTCACCTCCTACTGATGTAGGCTGCGGGTTGATCTAGGCCCTCCTTATTTATCTGTGACAAAACAGCCCCCGCAGCATGCTCTGAAGCGTCTGTTTGCACGATAAACTCTTTTGAGAAGTTGGTTGCCAGGAGCACGGGCACCGTGCACATGGCACGCTTCAGGGCATCAAAAGCTCTTTGACAGGTGTCAGTCCAAATCACTCTCTTGGGCTGCTTCCTGGAGGTCAACTCTTTCAAGGGTGCAAGAATGCTGCCTTACCCCTTGACAAACCTCCTGTAATACCCGGTGAGTCCTAAAAATGCTCTCACCTCTGTCTGGGTCTTGGGGGTGGTTCCCAAGCCAGGTTGGTCTCAATCTTGGGCTGTAGGGGCTCCACCTGGCCGCTCCCAACCTAGTGTCCCAAATACACCACGGAGACCTGCCCGATCTGGCACTTACTCGCCATGATCGAGAGGCCTGCTCTCCGCAGTGCTATCAACACTTCCCAGAGGTGGCGCAGATGTTCTTCCCAACTGGCGCTGAACACTGCAATGTCATCCAGGTAGGTAGCACTGAACTCTTCCAGTCCAGCGAGCACCTGGTTGACCAACCTCTGAAAGGTGGCAGGGGCATTCTTCATCCCAAAAAGCATTCCCCTGAATTGGTAGTGTCCATCTGGTGTGGAGAATGCTTGCCCTCTCTCTTGCCCAGGTTATCTGCCAGTACCCAGATGTTAAATCAAACGTGCTGAGGTACCGGGCAGCCCCTAACCGATCAATGAGCTCATCAGCTCTGGGGATGGGGTGCGCGTCAGTCCTGTTGACTGAATTGAGCCCTCAGTAGTCCACTCAGAACCTCAGCTCTGGTGTGACACCCGGTGCGGCAGCCTTTGGGACCAAGACCACTGGGCTGGCCCAAGGACTGCTAGAGGACTCAATCACCCCCAACGCAAGCATCTTGGAGACCTCCTCTTTGATGCAAGCTCTCCCCCTGTAAGTATTGTGCTTGACAGGAGAATTGTCCCCAGTGTCTACATCATGGACTCACCAATAAGTGACTCTTAGAATCAGGTAGAACAGGTCAGAAAACTATCCCAGCAACTGGTGACAGTCATTCTTTTATTCAGGGGCATGGTAGAAGAGACGTTCACTCCATCCACTGACCCATCTCGCTCTGTTGCAGTCAGGAGGTCAGGACGAAGCTCAGTCTCCTCCTCCATTCCAGCAACTGTTGTTAGGATCATGCCCACTTCTGACCTCTCTAAGTGGGGCTTCAGGTGTTTGACATGCAGGACCCGCAAGGGGTTCCAGGGAGAATCCAAGTCCACCAAGTAGGTAACCGGACTTTGGCGCTCCACCACCTCAAGTGGTCCGGTCCACTTATCCTGGGGATCACAGGGCTCCACTGGGGCAATGACCCATACTTTCTGACCAGGCTGAAGCTCTACCAGAGTGGCATTATGGTCGTACTACTGCTTCATCTCAAATTTCAAAAGTACTTTATTCGTTTTTTAAAAAAAACAAAACCATAAAAGTTCATGTTACAGTAAAAAATAGCATCCCAAGCTACATTTAAAAAGCTTACAAAACGAAATACAGCATATAGAGAGCCCACAATTCATGACAGTGGTTTGTTCTGCTATTGCACTTGGAAAGAAAAACAGAGTATAAAAAGTTTAACTCTTAATGGTTCTTACATGTCCAAGCATTTCCTATACTTCATGGTACATTTTTAAAAACCTGCCACGTGGGGTATAATTTCTGGGTTCAACATTTGTAAATAAAATAGTGCAGGTCGGGTTTGTACAAAGTTCATCCTTTTTAAAATGGGTTTAAGGTAAAGGATCCTTGGGAATTCATAATATTTACAAGAAAACATAAAGTGAAGCAAGTCCTGTGGAGACTGAGAGTCGCAGCCACAGGGTGCTAACACCTTCCCCTTATGGCAGCCCCTGGGGACTGCCAGTAAAAGATGAAACATGTTAAGCCTCAACCTGGTTAAAAGGAAACGGTCATATGCTGGTATGGGCCAGAGTAAATAATGTTCCTCCTCAGGTGAGATTTTTAACAGAAGGTGGAGGCGTACACTAGGCTTCATTAATTCCCTACCCTCTCTGTCCAGCTTTTTGCGGGTAATAAAAGACTGTTTTGTGAGTATGGGATCTTTATTTGTTATACCAGCCGGGTTTAAAAAAAGATCTGGACGCCCTTCTTTGCGGAAGCTCTCTTTAAGATAACTCAGCCAAGGAATTTTGGACATGTTGTCTAGGCTAGGAGTTTCTTTTAACAAGCTATGTGTTAGCCCTAGATGTTTATTTAGCCAACATTGCAGCCAGAACAGAAGAGGGCGCAGTGACAAAGTGTCGCATAAAAAAGGCATGCCAGTTTCTTCATGTACTGATAAGTTAGGGGCTCCCTGTGGGACACATAAGAGTTTTTTTTTAATTTATTTTCGGCAATATGTAGACACGCGTGATTACTGTAACCCCAGAGTTCACTCCCATAAGTGGCTATAGCTATACTCTTAGAGCGATAAACTTTCAACATGGCTGCCACCGGTCTGTTACCCATTCTAGCTGTGAAATCAAAAAGCGCAGCGTTAGCCCTAGCTACTTCTCCCCTTTTCCTATTCATACAGGCGACCCAGTTTAATTGTTGGTCTAGAAGTACCCCTAGATAAGAAAAGGAAGTACATATAGGCACCCTGATACCATTGACCTTAAATAAATGCTGTTTTCTAGCTGCCTTCCCTACCTGTAATACGTAGGATTTGGTATTATTTATGTGCAGATCTCGTTTTAACATAAATCCATAAAAGGCGTCCAATAGTGTTTGAAGCCCATTAGGGGTACGGGCTAACAGGACGTCGTCGTCGGCGTATAATAAAACGGGTAGGCCCCGACGACCCACATACGAATAATCCGCCCCCGTCTTAAACTGGTAGTCTTCTAGGTCGTTGATATATAAATTAAAAAGAAAGGGGGCGAGGATGCACCCTTGCCTTACCCCCCCGACTAGTGCTAAAACTTTGTGTGACCTTGAGATCCCTGGTGTATCTGACGTTAGCCTTTGTGTTGCTGTGTAAATCCTTTAAAACGTTCACGAGGTGCTGCTCTACCCCCATGGCCTCCATGGACTGCCACAACTTTCCCCGGTTGACACAGTCAAATGCCGAGGAACGGTCCATGAAGGCCATGTAAACTGTTCCTGGTCGTGCGATGGTATATTTTCCCAGGAGTAGGTAGAGGTTGAGGCACTGAGCCAAGGTGGAATGCCCTCTAGGGAACCCATATTGTATATCAGAGATGATCTTATTCTCTTTAGCCCAGATGGACAGTCTCTTCAGGATAATACCCCCTAGGACCTTTACAATGGAGTCTGTCAGGGAGATAGGCCTGTAGTTTAGTGTGCAGTTTCGGTCTCCCTTTTTAAATACAGGGACTATTGTTGAAAGACCCCATGAAGCTGGACAGGCCTTTTCTGCAGCAGCGTTTCCCACAGCTGTAAGGATTGGGGCCCAGAATGTAGAATCTGATTTATAAAGGCCCGGGGGGATAGCGTCTGGGCCTGGCGCCTTTTTGTTGGAGAGGTTACTTATTCCCTCCAGTAATTCATCTACTGAAAATGCCAATACCTCCTGCCCTTGCCTCTCATATGGGGGGGCTGGTTGTGCGTTGTTATACTGCTTCATCTCCTCCTGGTTGGCTTCCAGATTTGCCTTAGCGAGTTTTCTGAATCACCTAGTTTGGTTCCTGAAGGCCAGCATGTAGCTATTAACATCCTGGGGAGGTTTCCTGGGAGCCTTCCTTGACCAGACTCTAAGGGGGTCATTATGATGACGGGCGGACTTTGTCCGCCCGTCACCATAGTGGGGAACGGGACCGCCCGCCATAGGGGCGGGGGTCCCGTGGGGGGAATTAGGATGTGCCCGCCACAGTGGCGTGCACATCCTGTAGTGTTAGCATTGTGGCGGGCGGTGCACTCTGCACCGCCCGCCACAATGCTAAAAATGCTTTTTTGCATTTGCATATGCAAAGCGGCAGGCACCGCACGGTGCTTGCCGCTTTGCATATGCAAATGTGGGGCGGGGGGTACCATAGGTACCCCCCATGTGCCCCTTGACAGTGGTGGCAACCAGGGGGCCCTGCAGGGGGCCCCCGCAGCAATCCCCGCCTGCCTTTCCGTGGCGGCATTGCCGCCGCGGAAAGGCCTCTACTTTGTGCCATTGTAATATGGCTGGCGGTGTCCATTGGACACCGCCACCATATTAATCCATTACCGCGGCGGTAAAGCGACGGACGGTCTTTCCGTCCGCCGCTGTCCCCTCCGCCATCCTAATCTGGCGGAGGGGAAAACGAGAGTGCTTGTCGGGCGGATCCGCCCGACATCCTAATGGGGCCCTAAGTTCCTCTCACTGGGTGTCCATAGAGAAGCTCAAAAGGACTGCACTCTAGAGATTTCTGTGGCACCTCACGTTATGCAAAAAGCAGGCATGGTAAGACCTCCCACTTACTCCTCATAGGTTCCTCAATACCATAATCATGCCTTTGAGGGTCCGGTTGAATCTAACCAGCTCATTTCCTTAGGGGTGGTAAGGAGTGGTGAACTTGTATGTTACACCACACTCCTGCCACAGGGACTTCTTAGAAATGAAGTTGGTACCTCGGTCTGACACCACCTGTCTGGGAAACTCCATGCGGGAGAAAACCCCCATCAGTGCACGTCCCTCCACTGGGGCCATCACTGTCCTGAGAAGGATGGCTTCCGGGTACCGGCTGGCATGGTCCGAAAAGACCAGGATGAACCTGTTGCCCATGGCTGTCTTGGGGTCCAGTGTCCCCACAATGTCAATGCCCACCCTTTCAAAGGGGGTGCTGCCCACAGGGAATGGCTGGAGAGGAGCCTTGTGCTTCCTCCCTCTCTTTCCACTTGCCTGAAAAGTCTGACAGGTCCCGCAATGAGTGTCTGAACTCTTGCACATTTGGGGTCAATAAAAGTGGGTGACAAGCATTTCAAAGGTATTGTCCTGTCCCAAATGTCCTGCTGAAGGCACATCATCAGCCAGCCCCAGAAGGAGGGCTCTGAAGCACTGAGGTACCACCAGCACAAGGGCTGACCCAGGCTCAGCAATCTTAGGCTCACTATACAGGAGACCATTCTCCCAGTAGATCCAATGTGATCCAGACTGATCACCTGTTGACTGGTTTGCAGCCTGCTGCCGCAAACCCACAAGAGAAGGGCACTTGTTCTGCTCCTCACAGCAGTCTTCCCTGGCGGGACCTCCTTGTTGCTGCCAATGGGTCAGCTCAGGCAGGTCTCTCTGTTTAGCAATCTCTTCCCCGGTAGGCTCCAGGGCATCCTCCTCAAGGTCTGCCTCCTCCTGCGCCGTGGGAATCTCAGGGGCCAGTTTCCCGTGCCCCATACCTCTTCTCTTTCAGGCAGGCAACTGGGCCATTTTCTCAGGCTCCAGGTCCTCTTGAATACCCTTACTGGCGGTATCCAGAGGAGCTCTCCAACAACCCTCAATACTGATCTCATTTTGCCCAGGAGCAATTTAACTTTACTCATCGGTGGGGCCCATAGCACCGCGAGTAACACACGCACACACAGTTACTCCTGAATCAGTGACAAAGAAGGTGAGCTCTTGACTAGCGGGGTACCTTAGCTCATATTATAGACATTTATAGAATTGTCTTTACATATGCTAATCTGTTACCTGAAAATTCTACACCAAGGTACTCCAATATTTGGTCAATAGATCATCCAGTAAAAGTTAGTTGATGGAGACTAAGGCCAGCTTAATCATAGTAATCCTATAACTTTAGCATTTTATTCTGTCATAACCTTTTAAAAAAATAAAACCACAACTCGGGTTTAAATTTAAATTTGAATTTATCTACTTCATTTAGAAAACAAAACTTTAGATTCATTTAGGCAAGCTGGAATTAAGCATATATTTACTGCATGTTAAAATAATTAAATTTAGAAAATCATATTACCAAGTTCTGTTATATGAAAATACAGAGTCGCACGAGTCCCAAAATATGTCTCTCTATTCTCCTCAATGCCTCCCTTCCAAAACAAAAACTCTTCATTCGATCATTCCAAAAATATTTCAAAGTCTCTAGCACCATAAAATTGTTCAAACCGACAGCATGACGTGGTGCAAAATAAAATCCATGGAGCAAGCTTTTTTCCTCCTTTCGAACAAGCTCTTTTATACCCTTTTTCACTAACTATCTAACTTAAAATGTAAACTTTTAGGGTCCACAGTTCATTCTGATTGGTCCATTAGAGGGGTGGCTATGATCACCTCATCCCATCTTTGCACAAATCAGTTTCCCAAAATGCTTATTCATCCTTAACATGTTCTCATGGCAGCCATCTCCATTTATGCTTGTCATTCACTTTTTGTTACATGATTTGCAATTCTCTTCCATTTATTAGTTCCGTTCCCTCAGTCTCAGATGCAAACATCTTTTGGCACCCTTCCGCGCCCTAGGCCAAGCTGACCTTGACATCACTTTGCTTTGCGTACCAGCCATTCTGCTTACTCAGCTTTTCATTTATGCGCATGCGTAGAGGCTCTTTCTCTCAAGCTGATGTCAACGCCGCAGTCAGCAGCCATTTTCAACAACCAGGCCGCATAGACCTTAATGAGAACTAGTGCGAAAAAACCCGACAACAGACGTTAGATTTAGAATTATAGTTTTTCTGTTTACCTCCCACCATTCTAATATCCCTAATTAGTGGTTACCTAGCAAAAGCGTGACATATAGCTTTATTTTACTTACCAAGTACATTTCTTTTTCTCTTGCCACAATGAATACATACACTCTAATGAAGCTTAAACATACATGCTTCTTTAAAAAATTTATATTTTTTTAGCACTACATTAATACGACTTGTTCACAATTGTTAATATATTATTTTCGCAAATAGCAATTGGTTTCCCATGTGTAATGTAAAATGTCTAAATGCATTTTGTTGATTAGTTATTCATGCTTCAAACTGTTATATCGGTTATAGTTATGTGAGTATAACTTCACAGGGGGTACACAAACATTTTTTTGTCTCACCCCTGCTCCATCACAGCCATAGACCGAATAGTCACGCAGGCCCACTCAGGGCAACCCAACATCTCTAAATGAGCTCTTCGCTCCACCTTAGCCCAAGGGGAGCTCTCCAAATCGTTACCCAACAGACAATCAACAGGCATGGCTGGCCTCACAGCTACTTGAACAGTCCCCGAGATCCCCCCAACTCAAAGGGAACCTGAGCCACCTTGCAGTGGCTCTCTGTGTTGTCAGCGGCAACAACTGGGTAAAATGCATTGGGGACTACCGGCTCTTCAGACACCAGCCGATAACTACCAGCTGTCATACTGGTTCCGGTGTCTTTAAGAGCTTCCACCCTCTGCCATTGATGGTCACCTACTGCCTTTACTTTTTAGTGTTATCAGGTAGCTGGATCCTGGGGACCACCTCACAGTCTCCTAAGGCGACATGGGACATCTCTGTGGTAACCCACCCACCTTGGGCACCCATCTCCTCCCCCAGGGCTACATTAGCCAACTGCCGGGGGGTGCACCAGTTGGTGCTTTCTTCCCATGCAAAGGACATCTAACATCATAAGAATTGTGGCCTACTAGACCACACTTAAAACAGGTCTTGTCCCCTTGTAAACAGGCTTATCTGTCGGGCCACTGCCTTCTTCTCAGGGGGAGGCTGGGAACCTTTCCCTTGGTTCCCTGGGGATTACTTTGGGGCCCTTTCTGGAACTCGAGACTCCTTAGCACACGTTTAGTATACCATGTTACAAATATATACATGTGTTTCCACAATACAGTTCGCACACAAAATAAATTCTTATTCCTTTTATTCAGGGTTGGTTGTTGTTTATTTCAGGAGACGTCACAGCCGACACGTGTTTCGTCGTTTTGGGGAATGTAACCCCCGACTTTTTCAAGGCTATTCTCCAATGTTTCTTTTGTTATTATTTGAGGTGATAATTCCAACCCTCAAAGGGGTTCTTGTGGGGATGACGTGGGTATAATGGAATCTTCATCCATGTATTGACCAGAATATTGGTTCAATATTTGTAAGCTTATCGCTGTGTTCTTCTCGGGAGGTTATTCGCCCCTTCTGCTACATCTATGTTGCAGTCTGCAACATAGATGTAGCAGCAGGGGCGAATAACCTCCTGAGAAGAACACAGCGATAAGCTTACAAATATTGAACCAATATTCTGGTCAATACATGGATGAAGATTCCATTATACCCACGTCATCCCCACAAGAACCCCTTTGAGGGTTGGAATTATCACCTCAAATAATAATAAAAGAAACATTGGAGAATAGCCTTGAAAAGTCGGGGGTTACATTCCCCAAAACGACGAAACACGTGTCGGCTGTGACGTCTCCTGAAATAAACAACAACCAACCCTGAATAAAAGGAATAAGAACTTATTTTGTGTGCGAACTGTATTGTGGAAACACATGTATATATTTGTAACATGGTATACTAAACGTGTGCTAAGGAGTCTCAAGCATCTTGTGGCATTTGCCTAACTAGAAGAGAGAAAGTGGTTCTCTTCTCCTTGTAGCACCGTTGAAACACTATAAATTGATTACCTGTAATCAGGACAAGTGTACATCCCCCTGTGGCGCCAACACCTAGTAAAAATTACCACTACTCTAGTAGCTAAACCTTTCTGGAACTCCCTCTGTTTACCCTTGTCGCCCTCACTCTTCTGCTGGGGACCCTGCCCACCTTTGGTGAAGTCTCCCACATGACCCTCTTGGACCCGGGTGCTCACCCAGCGGTCCGCCCCCTCAGCAAGCTTCCTAGGGTTAGTCAGCTTGCTATCAATAAGATGCTGGTGTAGCTCTGGAAAACAGGTATTTGACAAGTGCTCCCATGCAGACAAATCATAGAGCGCCTCAAATTATCCACTTTGCTACCCTTCACCCAACCATCCAATGCTCTGCAAAAGAAAGACACATATTCCACCCAAGTGGTAGACTCCAGTTTTCTGCAATTCCTAAACCTTTGTCTGTATAACCCTGGGGTCAAACCAAATCTGGACATTAGGGCTCCCTTCATGTGGGTTTAGGACATCTGCTCCTCTGTAGGCAAATCCAACAAAGTGTCCCTCCCATCACTAACAAAGCGGCCCTACAACCCCGCGACCCAACCCTTCTCAAGGACCCGGTGGGCTAACATTGCAGCTTCATAAAACCTCAACTATTGACGAATATCCTCATTCTTGTGGAAATCTTTAACTACATCTTTGGGGATGTAGGTTCTTGCTTCTACATGCACTGGTGGTATGCTGGCACCGAAGGGAGGAACCTCGAAACTTTTGGCCTTGAGTTCCAATTCCCTCAATACTCTCCCATGCTCAAAATGCATTCTCTTTTCCTCTAGGGATAACTTCTTTATCTCTAATTCCATCCCAAGCTCTATTTTCTTGCTCTCTATATCTTTCTGACCATCCATTTTGAGCCTAGCTAGCTCCTACTTATGCATTCTCTCCTTTTCTCTGTCCTCCAGCTCTCCTGGGGGCAATCCCTTGGAAGAAACTCTGCTGGCTGCCCCTGAAGGTGGTTTCTCCCCAGCTGGGCTAACTGACCCCTCAAGGTGCTCATCTAAATTCTCTGCCTCCATCACTATCTCCTCAGGATGCTCACTGGCATCCCTGGATTCTACCCAGGCCATCAGCGCTTTTGGTATTCCGCTTTCCTGGTGAGGCATTTCACAGAGATTTTAAATTTCTTGCACAAAGCCTTGAGATGAGGCACAGTGTAGGTATCAATTCTCTCTTCTTCCAATACGATGAATACAGATACTATGGATGCTGACTTGCTCATGGTAGCATAAAGACTGGCAGTTCTCAAGAATCAAAAATAGAAAAGAAGTTCCAAGGAAAAATTCTCTCAAAGTATGTGGTTGCGTTATGGTCTGCACTCACTAGTAGTGTACACCAATCACTGTATATGAATCTCACATGCAAGTCCAAATCATCAGCGCTGACCACCAATGTTAGATTTGGAGGTCTCTAGTTGGCAGAGGTAGGTACCTTTGATCAAATAGGGACCCTTGCGTCTAGTCAGGGTCAGGGGCTACACTCCTAAATTAACCCCTGGTCACCCCCTTGGTAGCTTGGCACGAGCAGGCAGGCTTATCTCAGAGGCAGTGTGTAAAGCACTTGTGAACACATACAGTAATACAGTCACAACACTACAGATGGACACCACACAGGTTGCATTATAAAAATAAGTATTTTTATATAGACTTAACACAAGACCAAACGACAAAAATCCACAATACTGTACTGAAATCAAAAAGACTTTATTCGGTTATATTCATGAATAACCATAAAAGTACATCAAATACATCAAAATATTACATTAAAATATTTAGAAAACAGTATACACAATATAAGAATAGGCCAAAAGTTAAAATAGTAGAATTCATATACTGTACTCAAAATTAGACTTTAAAATGTTATAAAATAGCTCAGTTCTCTCAAGTTATAAATGCAACACTTTACTCTCAATGTACCTTAAATGCGTAATGCAAGGAAAACAAAAGGGTTTCACGGAAGTTGATGCGTCTGTTCCTTCCACTCAGGGGAGTGGATGCGTCGCTTCCTTACTGCTTTTGCAGGGGAATTGATGCTTGCTTCCCTACTGTGTGGGGAGGTGATGCGTCGGTTTCTTACTGCTCTCCGGTGCACTGCGACAAGATGGCACCTCGAAGTGATACTCTTCTCCGGTGTGATGCGACAAAATGGCGTCTTGGTTACGATGCAATAACGTTGGTGCGATGCGGGCATGCCCAACGGCCGTGCGGCGACTCGATGATATTTAGAGCCGCGACAAGCCCTGCGACGCGCTTCTCCGGTGATGCGACTGCGAACTCTGTGGCGGCGTCCTGCTTCTCCAGTGATGCGCCACGCTTCGGTGCTGCGATGATGAGAGCCGCAGTGGCGGCTTGCTTCTTCGGCAATGCGACGACAGCGGCTGTGGTGGCGACATGCTTCTCATTGTTGCATCGCGCTTCCAGCTCCCAGTGACAAGCAGTCTCTCAGAAGGTCCAGCACAACAGCAAGCCCTTCAATTCTCAGCAAGGGAATTCAGGGGGGAGCTGTAGTTCAAGCCCTTGGAGATTCTTCTTCAAGTTGATAGAACGCACACTCAGTCCTTTTCTCCTTTCTTTGGCAATGAACAAACCCCTTCTAGCCAACCCCCAATCACCCAGCACAGGGGTAGTCTCCTCCTTCAGCTTCCTGGTTCTTCTCCTCAGCAAAGGTTGTCTTGATTCCCAGATGTGATCTAAAGTTCTTGGGTCTGGGTCCCAATATTTATACAAATTTTCCCTTTGTTCTCTGAAGGCAGAGAGGCCTTTGTCTTGGCCAAACCAGTTCTGGTCAGTCCTGGAGCACTTTGTTTACAGGACTCCTTCTCGTCCTTGGACAGTGCAGGCCAGGGACATCAGACGCACCACATGAGGTGGAGCCAGCATTGTGGAGGGAAGGCACAGCCCTATTCAGGTCCCAGATGCAACTCATCCCTCCTGTCTGCATGCAGTTCTCTCTATTCAGCACTGTGCTGACTCACCCTGTCTCCTGGAATCCCTCGAGCCCCTGTCACTCAAACTCCAGACAAGGAATACACAACCTAGCAGAGGGAGGCTTGGATAGTTAGGCAAGAAAATACCTACTTTCTAAAAGTGGTATTTTCAAACACAGAATGTTAAAACCAACTTCACTAAAATATGTATTTTTATCATTCTGAGTTCAGGCATACTAAACTCGAATTTCTACCTAGTTCCCTGACTCAGTTAGATTTATAAGATGTTATAATCAAAACTGCTCATTCTGGCCTATGGGGGACAGGTAGACTTGCAATAGTGAAAAACTAAAATGGCAGTTATTCACTATCAGGGCATGCCACACACACCAGGGCATGTCCTACCTTTTACCAACAATGCACCCTGCCCTTGGGCCTACCATAGGGGTGATGAATATGTATAAAAGGGAAGGTTTAGGGGCTGGCAAGTGGGTGCACTTGCCCAGTCAACATGGCAGTACCAGATGGCATACAGGCCCTGCAATGGCAGACCTGAGACACACTTTACAAATTGCTCCGGTGGGTGGCACAATCAGTGCTGCAAGCCCACCAGCAGCATTGGATTTACAAGCCCTGGACACACGCAGTGCAATGTACTAGGGTCTGACTGATCAAGCCAATCATGGAGTCACTAATCCATACATCAATTTACAATAGGGAGCACTTGCACTGTGGCACTGAACGGCAGTGGCACAGTGCCCAAAAAGCATCTAAAACCAGCAAAAACATAGGAGGGCAACAGCAAAAAATGGAAGGGAGACACACTTCAATGGTGCCAGGTCTAACACGTGTCCCCTCCAGCTGAAATGTGGGGAGAACTACCCTACCTCCAGGGAGTTCTCATCACTAAGGCGGCAAAATCTGGACAGACCATCAGCATTGGCGTGTTCTGTACCAGGGCGGTGTTCCACCGTGAAGTACATCCCCTGTAGGGATATGGACCACCCTAGCTTTGGATTCTCACCCCTCATCTGCATCAACCATCTGAGGGGCCTGTGGTCTGTCTGAACCCGGAAGTGAGTCCCAAAGAAGTATGGCCTCAACTTCTTCAGTACCCAGACCACAGCAAATGCCTCACGCTCAATTGCACTCCACCTCTGTTCACGTGGAAGTCACCTCCTACTGATGTAGGCTGCGGGTTGATCTAGGCCCTCCTTATTTATCTGTGACAAAACAGCCCCCGCAGCATGCTCTGAAGCGTCTGTTTGCACGATAAACTCTTTTGAGAAGTTGGTTGCCAGGAGCACGGGCACAGTGCGCATGGCACGCTTCAGGGCATCAAAAGCTCTTTGACAGGTGTCAGTCCAAATCATTCTCTTGGGCTGCTTCCTGGAAGTCAACTCTGTCAAGGGTGCAAGAATGCTGCCTTACCCCTTGACAAACCTCCTGTAATACCCGGTGAGTCCTAAAAATGCTCTCACCTTTGTCTGGGTCTTGGGGGTGGTTCCCAAGCCAGGTTGGTCTCAATCTTGGGCTGTAGGGGCGCCACCTGGCCGCTCCCAACCTAGTGTCCCAAATACACCACGGAGACCTGCCCGATCTGGCACTTACTCGCCATGATCGAGAGGCCTGCGCTCCGCAGTGCTATCAACACTTCCCAGAGGTGGCGCAGATGTTCTTCCCAACTGGCGCTGAACACTGCAATGTCATCCAGGTAGGTAGCACTGAACTCTTCCAGTCCAGCGAGCACCTGGGTGACCAACCTCTGAAAGGTGGCAGGGGCATTCTTCATCCCACAAAGCATTCCCCTGAATTGGTAGTGTCCATCTGGTGTGGAGAATGCTTGCCCTCTCTCTTGCCCAGGTTATCTGCCAGTACCCAGATGTTAAATCAAACGTGCTGAGGTACCGGGCAGCCCCTAACCGATCAATGAGCTCATCAGCTCTGGGGATGGGGTGCGCGTCAGTCCTGGTGACCACTTCTAGCCAACCCCCAATCACCCAGCACAGGGGTAGTCTCCTCCTTCAGCTTCCTGGTTCTTCTCCTCAGCAAAGGTTGTCTTGATTCCCAGATGTGATCTAAAGTTCTTGGGTCTGGGTCCCAATATTTATACTAATTTTCCCTTTGTTCTCTGAAGGCAGAGAGGCCTTTGCCTCGGCCAAACCAGTTCTGGCCAGTCCTGGAGCACTTTGTTTACAGGACTCCTTGTCTTCCTTGGACAGAGCAGGCCAGGGACATCAGACGCACCACCGGAGGTGGAGCCAGCATTGTGGAGGGAAGGCACAGCCCTATTCAGGTCCCAGGTGCAGGTCCCAGGTGCAACACCTCCCTCCCATCTGCATGCAGATCTCTCTATTCAGCACTATGCTGACTCACCCTGTCTCCTGGAATTCCCCCAGCCCGTCATTCAAACTCCAGACAAGGAATACACCACCTAGCAGAGACAGGCTTGGATAGTTAGGCAAGAAAATACCTACTTTCTAAAAGTGGTATTTTCAAACACAGAATGTTAAAACCAAATTCACTAAAAAGTGTATTTTATCCTTCTGAGTTCAGGCATACTAAACTTGAATTTCTACCTAATTCCCTGAGTCAGTTAGGATTATTAGTTGTTATAATCAAAACAGCCCATTCAGGCCTATGGGGAACGGCTAGCCAGGGACTAACCAGTGTTTGCAGACCTCCCACCTGGCCAAGAGCAAGAGGAAGACAGCTAGGCACCTTTGCCTACTATTCAAGATATTGTGCATAGCATTGTCCACCCCTAAGAATACCAAGGCTGCTGTCAAAACTACAAGTTCCCCTAAAATACCCCTCATAGAGGTTTCCACAATATTCTTTAATCTCAGGGCATGTGAAAAAATACGTACATCAAAGTTACATCTCTTCCATCTGGGAACTGGCTGTAACACAAACTTAGCCACTCTTTGAGGAGTCCAATACAGCCTGGTGATAACAAAAAATAATGGTGTTCAAAGTTTGCAGGTGTAACTATTGAATATAGTAATTTTAAAGTCCATCTAAAGAGATTGTATGTTCTCTTCCTGAAGTACATCCGACCAGATAACAAAAGGGGACTCCAATTTTGCTTCCTCTGCCTCCAGGAATTGCCCATACCACCTTGCCCCTTCTTTACTTTTTCGGGTTGACTTCCTGGAGGAGGACCTCAAAGTCCCATAGCCCACCTGCCTCCTGGGAGACTGTTGAGAACCATGATGTAAGCTGCATGTACTTAAATCTAGACAGTTTATTGTTTGTCTTTGCGCTCAGCACCTCTCTGGGTAGCATGCCTTCTGTTGATATCAAGTCTCCCCACTTGTATATCCCTGCTTGTTTTAAGGGTAGATTCAGTCCATCCTTAATGCATTCGGGTATCCCAGGGGATTCCCAGATCGGTGTGAATTCTAAAAAATACCCGATGTTTAGCATCTTCCTTACTCCACACCAAAGGCTTAGTGCGGTTTCTAGAACCTTTAACCGTACTTTTGAAAATATTTTTTGGGCTACAAATATATATAGGTAGACGGTCCAAACTCCCTAATCATTTCCCCTAATAGTTGGCCCCAGGTGGAAGAGTCGGGCTTCCCCATGAACATACGGAAGTTTTTAAATTGGAATGACATACAATAGAGACTGAGACCTGGCAGGGATAACCCACCCTTCTTAAGAAAGCCGTACCCCACGGGATGTCCGGATGAAACTAGTTATATTCCCCTGTATTTTATTAATTTCTTCTTTGGGGAATTTGAGTGGGAAGCAGTTGAATAAGTATGTCAACTTCAGGAGAATAGACATTTTTACTAGGGTTGTTTGAATAGAAATGATTGTGTTTATGTATTCTCATATGCAAGTTAGCATTTGCGGCACCATTTTCTATTTGGGCACTATTTTGAATCATGATTGAAACTAATCCTTTGCTATTTCTAAAAAAAGGCCTTTGCTTAGTTGCATTTCTCCAAGGTTGAGTTTTGCTTCAATAATGAATACACTGTTCTTATTAGCGCATACCTTTCCTACCAGATAGAGGCCTTCTCCCACTTGTCTAGTGGCAGGGACGGGCAGAACGGCCTTGAATAGCAGATAATGCATGCAAGACCTCAGAATTGAAATTTACCCTTTGTCATTCCCTGTTTCGCTACGTCTGGTTGTAAAATTCCATGATGGCGTGCCTTCATTGGTTCTGAAATGTATATAATGTATCTTTACGCTTGCTGATGTCAGTCCCTCTGCAGCACTCCTAGCGACTGGGCAGACCTGGCTCCGCCCTGAGTGTACTTTGAATAAACAGTTATTGGTTTGTATTCTCTACTGTCTAGCTGATTCTTAATTTGTATGGAAAGCTGAGAGGTGGTCATTAGTAACCCGGGTGAACCTAATCAGGTAACTTCCTTCAGTTGGTGCCTGAACCGGGACTCCTTCGGATGATTGATGCATCCCCTTCCATGGACAGGGGGGAGGTCGAGGCTATCGTCGGGTCAGACTGACGGATCAGGGATCCCTGCACGAAAGTTCCTGATACTCGCAGCTGTCCCTTCTGTCCCGCCGGACAGTGCCTCCCACAATGGTCATCCCGACTGTAATCCTGAACAGCGAAACCCTTGGATCTGACCATTTGGTCTGAAGAGCCGGCGGTGGAAAATTGGTTTGTTTGAGCTACTCATATCAGGTGAGTTTGTTTTGGGTCTTTGTGGATATGGTACCATTGTGATTTGAATTTGGTGCAGTCGAAGGGCTGTTTGGAAAAAAAGCACTTGCAATTGTTTTGCCAGACAAAAAAAATATTGAATTTGATTCCTTTTGAAAATGCCTGGTATTAGTACATTTTTGCTTTCCTGTTGTCGTTGTTGTTCTGCAGATGCTCAGTTGGAAGAAGCACAGCCGGCGCCTCCAGAAGGCACTCCTAATTTTGATATGTATGTGAAGCATGGTCTTGGCCCTATTATGTTTAGTACTTTATGGCACAAATATATGAGGGACAATGCCGAGTTGCAGTGGCCGTTGAAAGGCACTTGTGATGAACAAAATATTTGTTTTTTACAGGAATTGTTGTTTAAGAGACGAAGTAGGCAATGTTTGATTCCTTCAGAACAAGGCAGAAAGCAGCTAAACAGAGACGATTGATGATGGAAAAGGATGCACAAAAAGGGAGAATGCAGACATTAACTCAGAAAGCTGTAGCACATGATAGAGACCAGCAGGAGGCAGGAATTGAATGTGAAGACAGGAGATTTTGTTTACAGATTGATAAATGTTATCTGGTCCAAGAGGAAAATGATACTTTTGTGGAGGAATTGTTAGACACTTAACCCCCACCCCATATGCCCTGTAGAGGATATATCCCACTGTCCCCTGGCTATGGCAGCAGCCTGCCACTACTGTTTTAACTGTCCCCGTATCTATTGCCGTTGTTTCAACAGCTTTAGCTTCGGCACTTCCTCCTTCTTTGGCTTCACCATCTGTGGCAACTGTGATTGCCATTTCTCCCGCTCTTTCTCCTCAATGGCAGCCACCAGCAACGATTGTACCTGTTACTTCTGCCACTTTTCCTACCTTGGTTTTCCATCCCCGACTTTGTGATAAGTGAAACGCCAGTTCGTGGATTTGAGGATAGAGACCTGATAACATTTAGGGAGGGTATGGGTCAGTTTGTTCGTTCTGAGGTGGGGGATGAGGAGAATAAAGTAGTAGCTAATCAGGCCGTGCAGTGGGGTCGTAATCCCATTTACAGTGTGTAGGATGTTTGGGGAGTAATGAAATATTATGAGCCCTTTGTACAACAACATTCCCTTAAGCATATGTCTGCTATGTTGATTAGTATCTGGCAGCAACATTTTGGGAATGATGCCCTTTAAATTTTATTCGACTTAGAGATAGTGTGTATGCTAGTGGTGTGGACCCTGGCCAAGCTTTCGTGAATGTGGCAACATTAGTTGCTTATAGGGGTAGGTTGCATGAGAAGAGTCATACCCTGATATCTCAGTTTCCGATGCGGGAGGTTCATCCTATATATCACCCAGAAATACCCGAGTTATCGGTAGGCCCGTTCCGCTTGCGGAATTTGCAGAATTTGGGTCATTTTGTGTTACGCGGAGAATGCGAAATTGCCCAAAATTCTGCGTTCTGCGAGTTCGCGAAATTTTTTGCTTGTTCGCGTTCTCAAATGCATGTTCGCGAGATATTTCCCCCTGAGCACGCAAACAGCGATTGCGAACAGTAAAAAAGCATCGTGAACAAGCAGTTCCGCGTGTTCACAGAGTTTCTGCGTGTTCGCGGAGATTTTTTACCGTTTTGCGGAGATTAGCGTAATGTGATTACACAAATTCCGACCACCCCTAGTTATCAGATCAGCATGGTAATGTTACCAGACGGGTTGTAGTGGCCCGTTTTGAGGAACAATGGGTTTATACTCCGTGGAAAAGAAGTGATGTTCTGACCCTTAAGACTCATTTGCCTGATCCTAGGAAAAATCCTAATGCTTATTATAAAGAATTGACTGAAGCTGCCTTTTCTACTGAAATGACTCTCGCTGATATTGAACCTTTCTTTGGTCTTCTTGTTCTTGTTGATATTTGGAGACAGGTTCATACTCAGGACCATGTTGCGGAGCTGGGAGGTACATGGGATGTGATTAAAGGATGGGATCAGGAAAGAAAGCCAGGTGATAACCCCCGAGCTGAGATACTTGCTTTGCCAGGTCTCATTATTACATACTCCCTTATTCCACCAAGGAAAGTAAGCTAGGATAAGTTGACGGTTTGTAGGCAGAAGAAAGATGAAAATGTGTCTGATTTCTTTACTCGATTTCAAGATACATTTTTGGATTATAGTGGACAGGATGCGTCTATTGAGGTAGGAGTTCGGTTGTTTGTTGATAGATTTGTTTCTAACTTATTTCCTGAAATTGCGACTTGTTTGAAGTCGTCTGAGAATACCTGGAACATTTTTTCCTCTGCTGTTATTTTAAATATGGCTCAATACTGTGAACATCATGATCAGGAGGAGCGAGAGAAGACAGATAAAAGCATAAGGATGTGAAGACAAAGGTGCTGTTGTAGCAAGCATTTAGGGGAAATGGTAGAGGACGTGGTGGTCCCGCTAGACAGCTTCCACGCATTAGCAGGCAGCCAAACCCAACATCTTTGGGGCCAAATCAGTGTGCATAATGTAAGGAGGAGGGCCATTGGCACAGTGAGTGTCCTGTGCTTTTGCAGAAGGTTGAGGTTCCTAGAGGGCGAGGTTCTCGTGGGCTAGGTTCTCGTGGAGCAGGTCAAGGGACAGCTAGAGCTCACAATGCTGCAGTCTCACAGGGTCAACCTGATAACAATTACTTTGATGACCCTCGTGATGGATAGTATTATCATGACGATTATGATACAGATGAGATCACAGGGATATCTTACAGCTAGGATAGCTAGGGATAGAGGGAGGGACCAGTTCCGATAACTGTAGATCAGCGTGGTCCTTATGTCACTGCAGATTTGCATGGCTCGACTAAGGAATTTCTGGTGAATATAGGTGCAACAAAAAGTTCTGTTTCTCGATCTTTGGTCCCTGGGGTGGCTCTGTCTAGCCATAATAATGTTTCGGTAGGTTTTTCAGGTGTACCGGTTGTAAGCCCCATTTCACGCCCTCTTGCATTGACTGTTGGTCCTTTCACAGTGTATTCCCTGTTTTTGTTGACATTCATTTATAGTGTAAATTTGATGGTTTTGGATTTGTTGAAGAAATTGTATGCTACTATTTATTGTTCCCCGGTAGGTGTTTATATGACGATAGGTCAGAGTGTAGGTACTAGACAGTGCCTGTCACTCCATCTTCCTGCTGAATTTGCTGATATACCATCCACTTTATGAATGACGGGTTAAACAGACGAAGGATAGTTGCATATACCACCGGTTTTGATTCAGGTTAAAGATAATGCTATTTTGCCTCGTGTTCCTCAGTATAAAATACCTCAGGCAGGAGAACAGGCCCTTCTAAAAATTATTCAGCATTTGAGATGCAAAGGAGTAGTTGAAGAGATATCTGCCAACATTTGTAATATCCGATTCTTCTGATTCTTAAACGGACACCTTTGGTGCCTCTGAAGATCATGAGGATGTTTACCATTTTGTGATTGATTTGCGCGGAGTTAACAAAATTATAGTTCCTCAGTTTCCATTAGTTCCTGATAGTACAACACTTCTGACAACGATTCCTTCTTCTGCAAAATTCTTTTCTGTTATTGATCTGAAAAATGCCTTATTTAGTATTCCTAATCATCCAGATAGTAGATATCTATTAGGGTTCACCCTAGCTGGTAAGAGCTTTAGGTTCTATTGACTACTCAGGGCTATACAGAGAGTCCAAGTATTTATAGCCAAGCATTGAAAGGTCAATTGGATTCTTTGTCACTTCCCTCAGGTAATGTATTGGTGCAGTATGTTGACGACTTACTTATCGCATCTGACACAGAAAAAAGTTGTAAACACAGTACAGTTCAACTGCTGTTACACTTAGCTCAGCATGGCCATAAAGTTTCCCTTTCTAAATTTCAGTATTGTCGACAAAAGGTCACCTATTTAGGTCACCTACTGTCAAAAGAGGATAGGAGGTTGCCGCTGAGCGCATCAGCACCATTGTTAAAATGCATGTTCCACAAACTCAAAAAGATGTGTGCACTTTTATAGGAATCACTTCCTACTGTCTGCAGTGGATACCTAACTACTCCTTACTAATTAAACGTTTGCTTGCACTAACAACAAAGGATGTGCATGAGCCTTTGCCTTGGATGCCTGAATGTCAGCAGTCTTTTGAGCAATTGAAAACTGTGCTTTGTTTGGCTCCAGTACTTGGAACACCTAATTACCGTAAACCGTTTGTGTTGTACGTCCATGAGATGGCTGGTTGTGCGCTTTTTGTCCTAACACAAACATTTGGGGCTAAGCAACAGCTGTGTGCTTATTTGCAGTGCTTGATCCTGTCATGAGAGCCCTCCCAAGTTGTCTAAGAGCGGTCGCGGCTGTGGTCACCTCAATCAGACAATCGGCTGGACTCGTACTTGATACTTGATCTCACAGTCATGGTACCCCATGCTGTGGATACATTCTTGAATGAGACAAAGACCCAGCACCTCACCAGTACATGTCTTACTGGCTATGAATTGACATTGTTTGCTAAGCACATTACCATTAAAAGATGTGCTACTCTGAATCCAGCCACATTACGACCCCTCCCTTCCGAGAATGATGAAGTCGACAAACCTGATTGCATCTTTCAGACGGAAGAAAAGATGAAAGGATAGGTAGACTTGACTGACTTTCCCTAATCTGACCCACAAGAGGAACTATATGTCGATGGCTCTTGTTTCAAATTACCAGATGGCACTACAACTGCGGTTTATGATATTATCACACTGCATACAGTAGTAGAGACATCACGAGTCCTTTATCATTCTGCTCTAGCTGCTGAGCTTGCTGCCCTTATTCGAGCTTGTGAATTGAGTGAGGGACTGGCTGTCAATATCTATACTGACAGCCAGTATGCCTTTGGGGTCGCGCATAATTTTGAGGGACTCTGGGCTGAGAGAGGGTTCCTTACAGGCAGGCCTCCTCCTCAGCTGCCACAGAGCAGGTAGGGTGATATGTCGGCACATGGCTCTTCTCACGGCTCGCTCCCATAGGCACAGTTGGCCCAGTGTTGCCCCAACAACAAGGCTGCACAACTCCTCATGGTGTGGAACCTGGGCGCCCAGCACGGGCAGGCAGTAATAGCTCTGGGTCCTCCAGAAGCAAGGCCTGCAGGGGCCACTCCATCTCCATACCTCTCCACTACAAGCCTGACAGGCAATGGCATGGGTCCTGGAATAAATGCCCGATTATAGGGTTTGAGTGATGGAGATCTTTCAGGGAACATCCGCCATCTTCACTGCCATAGCCACGCCCCCTCTCAGTGCTACTCTTTTAATACAGAGTTCTGCCAAATTCCGCAAATCACAGTGCAGTGCAATGCTGTTCATGGTAGAGCAATGCAATGGCAACAGGAACAACACGAGGCTCCAGCAAGCAAGCTGGTGAGCAAGAGCAAGATTTGGCATCCGCTAGCACGATTTCCAGACAAAACGAAGCCTTTTGGCATGATTTTCTAACACAAGCAGTCGTGGTTAGAGGGCTGCTTCTTGAGTAGATTTTCTACCTGAGGAGCAGCAAAACCAACTAAAATGTACTCCTACGCACCGCATGTTGCTGTTCATGCTAGATTTTCAGTGTGGATGACCCCCCCAGGGAACGGAAACTAAGAAAGAATCAGGAACGATGATTGTTAGATGGTCACATGGCCACAAAGGCAATTTCCCTCACATATGGTACATTTATGATAAACACACAGGGCAACCTGCACAAGCTATAAGCACAATGGCGAAAGGTTGATATTGCATCTCCCGGGTTGAGGCAGGTGGGAAGGGGGTCGGGAGGAGACTGCACGTATCGGAAGGAATGTTCCATCTTTTCTACTTGCTGTTATTGTTGTATATGTAAAATCAAAAAAATACACAATAAAAATAAAAGAAGAGGTAGTCAACAATATACTGGTCACCTGCCAAAGAATGTACACTCATTTCAGGCATTCATTAAAAGCCCAGAAGCAGTTGAGGATCCTTCAGAGTGCTAAGAAACCACCTGAAAGAGTTCTCATACAGGAGGTGTCAACGAGTTGGAACTCAATCTACTACAAGCTGGAACACCTTTTTGAATAAAACAATCTATGAACTATTATGTAATTCAAAGGAGAAGAGATGCACCTGCCAAAGCCATGACTACAGAGAACAAACAAATGGAGGCTACTGGAGTGTCTGATACAAATGCTACATCCTTTCGAGATTATGACACAGGAAGTTAGCAAAGAAGATAGTTCCATGAGCCAAGCAATCCCATTGCTGCATCTTTTACTGGAGTTGAAAAAGGTGGAACACATGCTCACTAGTGTCAATAGAGAGGCAGCTTCTTTGGTGAATAGCTTAATCCTTCGATTGAACACCAATCAAAGGCTGCAAACAAAGATTGTGTCCTCCAAAGACTACATCTGTGCCATGATACTGCATTCACAATGCAAACAAAGTACTGCCCACTTTCATTCCTTTTACTGAAACGGATATCTCAGCTTACAAAACATGGATCTTCAGTAAAGGGACAGATCTAGAACACATTTTGGTTAGGGTAGAAATTCTGAAGTACAGCAGGAGGTTGATGCTGTCTTGCAGTCTCTGCAGCAGCCAGTACCATCATCAGCTACTCAAAAACTGACTGAACAAGTTCAAAGCCAACTCCTGCAATGGGTTGGTTTCATTCAGCAGGACTTAAGTCAAGTGCTGATGAGCAGGAATAGCAAGTGATAGCATCGATAACAATTCAGAAGATGGTCCAAGACTATCTGCACAACCCACCATGGTGTACCTGGACCAAACCCCATTGATCTATAGGTATAGC
This sequence comes from Lissotriton helveticus, assembly GCF_964261635.1. Taxonomy (NCBI): domain Eukaryota; kingdom Metazoa; phylum Chordata; class Amphibia; order Caudata; family Salamandridae; genus Lissotriton; species Lissotriton helveticus. The sequence continues at coordinate 640,672,622 of NC_136065.1, read as the reverse complement.
AAGAGGGCACAGCAGCCAGAGCTCAGCAGGTTTGCAATAAAGTCTCTTGCATATCTGAAAGCCAGTGTTTCTTCAGAGTCTGTTTTAATGCATCTGGCACAGTTATCACAGTCAGAAGGACCAGTCTCTCACTCCAAAATGCTGAAGAACTGGTGATGATTGCAATAAACAAATGCTGCATTCCAAAGGATTATAGTGCTCAGCTGAGTATGGCATGGTAAATTGATCTGACATCTCAGGATTGGACAGTGATTATCCTCCAGATGAACCACCTGAGCTTGAGGAAGGACTCTACTTTCCAGACTAATACATTAGAAGTTAAATAGGAGAACTGCTTAATAAATGTTTACAGCTATATAAATGATGTGTAGCTTACTACATAGACAGCATACTGCAAACAATAAATTGAAATAGAGTGGCCCACTGTGTATGGCACGGAGAGTGAAACAAGGAGGACACAGCACGTATTTGGCCTGGCTGGCAGAGCATTGAGAGCTAAAAAAAACTGATTTAACCTTTTGGTTCAACCGTTGACTTTAAAAAAGCAAATGATGACCTTCTGCTGAAATAGAAAGCCTCCACTGTTCCCTAAAAAGAGAAGTTGAAGAACAATATGTCTCCCATGTCTATACTTTCTTTCATTCAATTGTTGGACCTTGCCAGCATACATTGTTCCCCCTGCAGTCCAGCTCCACCTGGTTGTGGTCTGACCTCTTGAGCTCTAGGTTTTGTGTTCAAGGCCCTTCTCCACCCGCAGGCTCCTGCCTGCGCCTCATCCCTGGAGGCCCAGTGGTGAGCCTGTCTCTTGTTTCTGTTCGGCTGTTGTTTCTTTTTCATGGCCTTTTTATGTCTTTCATTTTTTTGTCTTTCATTTTTCAGTTTTTATTTTCTTGTTTTATGTTTAGCCTTTTGCTGTCCTTTTAATTTTGCTCTGGTTTGCTTTTCTTTCTTTCCCTTTCTCCTTCTCCATGCCCCCCTTCCGACCCTTGCCACTGCTCATTCCCCACCGCCCTGCCCCCTTGCAGTGCTGTTTCCTTCTTCCCAGCTGACCAGAGCTCTCGCCTCCCCAACACAACTTAATGGTAGCTGCTATGTGAGCTCGCCGAAGTTGTGCCAAAGGCAAGCCTGTCTGTGCCTGGACCACACCCAGTTTCATGGACCCTGGACCTGGCCTCCTCCACCTCTACAACGCCAGTATCCTCCACGTTCTCAACCCCGGACGTCCACAAGGACCTCGCACACTGGCCTGGAGAAGGTGTCACCATAATACACAAAAACACCCTCCGCCTAACAACTAGTTTTGACGACCACTCACCCGATATGGAACACCTCCACTACCAGATCCAAAACAACCCAAATGCCCCCTCTACAATACCCACATCAACAGACCTGCAGGGCCCCGTCCACCCTTCAGCGAAGCCATAGACTACTTCATCGCTCACCACGCTGTCACCTCACTGGAGAACATCCTCCTTAGCGACCTCAATTTCCACCTTGACAACCACAACACATCAACCCTACTAGAAAACCTCATCCATGGGCATCCGCAGAAATGTTTTCAGGGGAGGGCAACATTTTAACTTCATCACCATCCTCCGACATGATTGAGCACAAGTATTAAATACATAAAAAAAAATCTAATAAGACAAAGAGCTTAAATAAACAAAGAAACCCATAGGGGGGAGAGAAAAATCTTGTGAGGCGCCACAGCAGACGACCTGGCAACTACAATAAAACAGAGGGAAAAACTAAAAATGACCGGAAAAAAACAAAAACATTTTAAATCAGGTTGATGCGGTTCTAGAGCATGGGTACTTACAAAGTTTCTCTCGGGGGCCAATTTTAAAGTGTGGTTTGTGGCCGAGGGCCGCACCGGTGGAGGCGGGGTCAGTGGGGGAGGGGGGAGAGGCTAGAGCAACAAAAAAACTATGACCATGAGGTTGAACACAGGTCCACGCAGCGGACGCCTTCGTCCACTTAGCCACCAGACCCGGCATACACACATCTTTCTTTCTCTCTCTCTCTCTCTCTCTCTCTCTCTCTGTCTCTCTGTCTCCCTCCCTCTCTCTCTGTCTCCCTCCCTCTCTCTCTGTCTCCCTCTCTCTATCTCTCTGTCTCCCTCCCTCTCCCCCTTCTCCCTGTCTCCCTCTGTCTCTCACTCTGTCTGTATATCTCTCTCTCCCTCGCTCTTTCTCTGTCTCCCTCCCTCTCTCTCCCTGTCTCCCTCCCTCTCTCTCCCTCTGTCTCCCTCCCTCCCTCTATCTCTCTCCCTCTTTCTGTCTACCTCCCTCTGTCGCCCTCCTCCCTCTGTCTATCTCCCTCTGTCTGTCTCCCTTTGCCTGTCGCCCTCTGTCTGTCTCCCTCCCTCTGTCGCCCTCCCTCTGTCTCCCTCTCCCTCTGTCTCCCTCTCCCTCTCCCTGTCTCCCTCTCTGTCTCACTGTCTCCCTCCCTCTCTCTCTATCTCTCTGCCTCCCTCTCCCTCTCTCTGTCTCCCTCTGTCTCATTCACTGTCAGTCTATCTCGCTCTCTCTCCCTGTCTCACTCCCTCTCTCTCCCTCTCTCTCCCTCCCTCATTTTCTCTCCCTCCCTCTGTCTATCTCTCTCCCTCTGTCTGTCGCCCTCTGACTGTATTCCTCTGACTGTCATCCTCTGACTGTCATCCTCTGACTGTCTCCCTCTGCCTGTCTCCATCCCTTTGTCTCCCTCGCTCTGTCTCCCTCGCTCTGTCTCCCTCCCTTTGTCACCCTCTCTCTGTCTCTCTCTGTCTTTCTCCCTCCCTCTATCTCCCTCTCTCTGTCTCCCTTTCTGTCTCCCCATGTTCCCTCCGTCTCCCTCTATGTCTCTCTGTCACTCTGTCTGTCTTAGTCTCTGCCCCTATCTGTCTGTCCCTGTCTCTGCCTCTATCTGTCTGTCTCTATCTGTCCCTGTTTCTGTCAAGATTACGTTCCACAGGATCCGGTCGTTGATAATGGGGGTCCACCTCCTAACGTTACCAACTCCCTGATCTTATAACACAGGGAATTGGAACCATTAAGCGAGGGAAGTCAGGAAGAGGGGAGGGGACTGCTGGGACAAAGGCTCTGAAATGATATAAGAACAGACAACACAGTTAAACACAACATAGCAACATCATAAATACTCTCTTCAATTCTCGCTAAGAAAGGAACATCAGTTGAACACACTTACACACCTGAACCACAGAGTCTATTTATACCCAGCAGAGTAAACAGGGAAAACAAAGGAAGGCGTCTTAGCTTTCTCCACCTGTAAATAACCACTGAACGTCAGTAGCTATTTATAAGCACAGCACAGGCAAAGTATACCAAAGTTCTTCAACACCTGGAATATTGTAACACCATATCCAGCTTGTTGGAAAAGGAAATGTGCCAGAGGTAGAATCCCCACCAAACACAAACGAAAAGTATATTGTGGCAGAACCCACGATAATTCACCAAATATGGGAATCCATTAATTCCAAGGAATCACGGCAGCAAGTGGTTGGCCAACACACCTTGCTCCGCTACAAACGAAGAAATGATTAATCATTTAACGGTAGCGCGTGGCCAGCCGACACACAGCGCTCCGCTCTTAGCAGAAAGGCAATGTAGAACACGGTAACATGTGGCAGCCACCACTATGTTCCGCGCTCTGTCGATATCAAAGAGGAGCGATGCAGACACGCATGGCCAGCCAGCACTACGCGTTCTGGAACAGTAGTAGCGCAGCCGCGCGGATGCTCTCGAAGCCCCGAGAACATGTGAAGAATGAAGAACAACGGTAACGTGTGGTCGGCCGACACACAACGTTCTGTTGACTAACGAGGGGGATCACTCACCCACCGCAACCAAGAGGGGATCAGGAACGCCTCCAACCAGCGAGGCAGGATCAGCCAAGCGACGCCTCAAGCCCCGAACCTGCGGACCTCAGCAGGACCCGGAACAATCAGAATTACGCGCATGAGCCGATGCGCTCGCAGTCACTAAGTAACTTCCTGGTACCAAGGCTCATGGGAGTTGTAGTTCAGCATGGGAGTTGTAGTCCATAGGCTAGGCAGGCACGAAGGGAGCCCGATTCCTGACAGTAGGTCCTCCTCCCTAGCGCCTCCTAGGGCCTGGCTTAGCTGAGAATCGTACATGAAAGCGACGCACCGCCGCCGGAGCGTGAACGTTCTGCTGTGGCTCCCATGTGTCATCCTCGGCCGAATAACCCTTCCAGGCGACCAGGTACCACAGCGTACCCCGCTTCCATTTAGAATCACGTATGCACCTCACCTCGTACTCATCCCCACCATCGACCAGCACTGGGGGGGGCGCCTTCCTAACACAGGACAAGGCAGGCTTCAGAAGACTGCTGTGGAATACAGGGTGTATGCGCATACTGGCAGGCAGTTTCAACTTAAACGCCACAGGGTTCACTCTTTTCACGATGACATACGGACTGATGAAGCGAGGATGGAACACACTTCGTATTTTGAACCGTATGTTCCTGGTAGAGAGCCAGACTCGGTCCCCCACCTGATAATCAGGGCCTTCCCTTCGATGAACATCGGCCCACCGTTTGTAAGCCACCTTGGCCCTGGTCAAATGCTTGATGAGCTGCTTCTGTACTGAGTGCAGCTTCCTCACTCTGTTATACACGGAGGGCTGAGCAGACACGCTCTCAGGAATCTTGACAGGAAGAATGTTAGCGTCTACCCCATACGTGGCATAAAAAGGGGACATCCCTGCAGAACAATGCCAGGCGTTGTTGTAAGCCAATTCAGCCATCCATAACAACGATACCCATGAGTCTTGTGCTACACTGGCATAACAACGGAGGTATTTCTTTAGTGTCTGGTTAAGCCTCTCCGTTTGCTCATCCGTCTGAGGATGGAAGCTGGTGGACAAGGACGACTTGATCTGTAACGCAGTGCACCAGTATTTCCAGAATCTGGCTATGAATTGTGGGCCCCTGTCCGAGACAATGACCTCAGGTACCCCGTGTAAACGGATCACTTCTGTGAGTAGTAGTTGAGCCGTCTGACCCGCCGTCGGTAGGTTGATGCAAGGTATAAAGTGACCCAGTTTGGTCAGGCTGTCCACCACTACCAGAATTGCAGATTTGCCCTGATCAGAAGGTAACCCAGTCACAAAATCCAAACTTATCGTTTGCCAGGGTCTTCTTGGCGTAGGCATGGGTATCAGTTTTCCTCTCATCATCCCGCTGTCTGTCTTCGACCTTGCACAAACAGCGCAGCGAGCTACCCACATGGTAACATCTTTTCTCAAAGTCAACCACCAGAAATGTCTCTGGACCAGAAGTGTCGTTTTGAGCACGCCCTGATGACCTGCCAGAGGAACCACATGACACCACCGAAAAGCCTCTTGCTGCAAGGCGAGGGATGGTAAGAATAGCTGAGAATTAACGAAAGGCAATCCCTTCTTCATGGATCGAGTACTGTCTTTTGCCGCCCGGAATCCCAAAGAGAAGGGGTTTTTGCAGTCCGTACCTTACTCAAGAACGTGTCCGCACTGAGCACACACACCACCTTAGCAGGTTCTATTATGGATTCCATAACCGGAACAGTCGCGGTCTCACCTTCGTCTTGCCTAGACAGTGCGTCAGCTTTTCTGTTCTCACTGCCTGGTCTGAAGGTAATGATAAAGTTGAATTCGGCAAAGAACAGCATCCATCTCATCTGACGTTGAGACAAATGCCTGGCCGTATGCATGTATTGAAGATTCCGGTGGTTTGAATACACCGTCACCGGATGCTCCGCACCCCAAAGGTAATGTCATCATTCCTGGAATGCCCTCTTCACAGCCAAGAGTTATTTTTCAGAGATCGTATAGTTCCTTTCGGCTGTATTCAACTTTCTAGAAAGTTATGCAACTGGATGTAGTTGTCCGGTCTCAGAATCACTTTGTGACAGGATAGCCCCAAGTGCCTCATCGGAGGCATCTGCTTCCACGATGAAAGGCAACTCGGTCTTTGGATGGGCCAACACAGGGGCTGAAGTGAACGCCTGCTTCAGACATGTAAAAGCCTGCTCTGCCTCCAACGACCAACAGAATGTCATTCCTTTCCGGAGCAAACGTGTCAGCGGAACTGCCATCTGTGAGAACCCTACAAAAAAATGCCTGTAATAATTAGCGAAGCCCAAGAAACTTTGTACCTCTTTTACTGACTTGGGTGTAGGCCAGTCTTGGACTGCTAGGACTTTGCGATCAGACATGCGTAGACCCTTGGGGTGTAACATGACTCCCAGGAATTCAACGGAGTCCACTCCAAACTCGCACCTGCTTAATTTGCAAAGCAGTTTATGTTCTCTCAGTTTCTGGAGTACCATGCTGACCTGTGCTGCATGTATGTCCACCTCCTCAGAATAAATCAAAATGTCATCTATATAGACAACCACACAGACATCCATGTACCTGCACCTGCACCTCGCAGTGCCCGGTGCAGCCTGGCTCTGCCTCTGAGTCTGCCAAAAGTATGTTATAGTTCCAGTTATCAGTTCAGTCCTCCTTCTCTGCATTCCTAAGCTACTGAACTGCATCAATAGTTTCCGTCATTGTCTAGCCTATACGGCTCCACGTTAGAGAAATACTGTATTTAAATGGTCATTTAATATTCTCCATCACGCACTACATGTAGAATAATGCATGGTCCAGTCTTAGAATCAAGTTAGCTTTTCCCCTCATGACTTCTAGTTTATATCAACATGTTCCCTAAACATCAGATACTAGATAGGGTTTAGGTACATGTCGCTCCGACCCTCCAGACTCTAGTCTCTGCTCCTAGCACAGAGTTCATAGCCCCCAGCTTCTCCTAGTAATACGTCATTGCCAGTTTACGCGCACCATTAGGTTAGAGGTCCCGGCTCCTTAGGTAGCCCCCTCCAATGATTCCGCCCATTCATGACATATTCTGTTACGTTTGCACCACATGTCTATGTATACGCCCAGTTACACCCACTTTTACTGTTATCTTTCGCGACTGCTACGCGTCACGCCTTCTGCTCCACCCACTGCTACGCCTACTGCAATGTAATGCTATGTGTTCGCGCTATGTATATATGCCTGTGTATTGTTATGAAAAGTCAGCGCGCTCATCCCAGACCCGGTCCCAGCAGCTGCTGGGTCATCCTATGCAGGTTGTCCTGATCCTGTCCTTATGCTGTAATAAACCTGCAGAAACTCCTACTACCTCGAATCTTGACTCTTATTTATTGAGCTATCTGTTATGCTATATGCCTAGTCAAAAATAGGGTATTATTTATTTATTTACCACATAATGGCGCCCGAATAGGGACTTGCCCTTTCCCCACGCGTCGGTGAAGCCACGCCGACCCCCTGACCCTCTGCAACCGTGACGGAACCATACCGTGCACTGGCAGATATTTCTGCTCCAAGTATCCCTCAGGCCCACGGAGGAGACGGAGGAGGCGGTCCAGCATTCGAACGAGACGGTGGAGGAACGCGGTGAGTCCCGACCAGAGCCCAAGCCGAGAGTTCAAGGTCCGAGGTATCCGGAGGCCCACCCGTAACTGAAGTCCGAAGTCCGAAGTTCGTCGTCGTAGCAGTCCAGTCCCGTCCAAGGCCTTCCGTTCCGTGCTGCCCGGTGAGTACCATTGCTGGGGTAGTATCTAGACAGGACCAATCTAAATTGACTCCTGGTCCGTGGGTTGGTGGTGCCCAGACTCACAAACGAAGTGTCCACCTAGGTGGATACGGGTCTTGATGCGTTCCTTTATGGGACCGGTATGTTCCGTACTGTTACAGCAGTGCATCCAGTAATTCTAGTCTGTTCCGTTCTCGAGAAAATTCTTGTATTTCTGCTCTCAGTATTCCAGGTAATATTCTGTTCAAACTGTTATTTATAATGTTCTTCATGTATTGTAAGGTTGTGGTATGAGTGTGACGTGATTTCGTGTTTATTGTGTATTGTATTGTGTCCAGATTACAGTTCAGTCATGCCTATATTTTCCAAGTTACGTCAGTTAAAAACTAGAAAGGGTCTGCTGGAAGCAGCAGTTCCTGTTCCGCCTAGGGACAGTCCAGGTCATTTTATGTATCAGAAACATGGCATAAGTGCCATATTGTATCTAGATTTATGGGTAGAGTATACCAAACAGTTAGAAGAAAAGTATAGATGGCCCGTATCGGGTACATGGGATGCCGAATGTATCATGCGAGTAGAGGAAGCATTATGGAAAAAGAAAGCCAGACAGTCACAGAAAGATGCTATCGAGTTATGGCGTAAAGAAGCGCATAGAAGAACCGAAAAGGAGGTCAGAAAGTCAGAGTTAAGTAGAGAATCCCAAGAACGAGCCCAAGAAAGAGAATTAATCGAGATAGGTGAACAAGTCAAAGCCGAACAGTCAGACAGACAGAGGCATGCCCTCATTAAGGGTATGTATCCTCTTCTTGCCGAGGGCTTGCCAAAAGCGACCCCAGAGGCATCCAGTAATTTCCCGCCACCATTAGTTCCGACCAAGCTACGTCACAAACAGACCGCAGCTGATATTTTTATTTCGTCCTATTTGGACGACACAGTCCCAGAATATGCAAATCCTGTTCGCGCTCCGCCAGTCCCTGTAAATCAGGCACTTCCCGCTCTTCCAGACACCGGAGTACCTGCTACGGTACCCCCGGTCCAGCCAGCATTTCAACTTCCCGCTCCGCCACGAAGAATGTCCGTCGATGATTCTAGTTTAGGGGCCGCAGGAGGAGGTCCTCCTCAAACCCCGCCGCCACACAAGCGTTTAACGTTAGCCGAATTACACGCACAAGCGTCCCAGCGTACGCCTAGACATCAGACTGTAGCAGAAATAAGAAAATCCCTTGCCGAATGTTGCTATGATCCAGTCCCAGGCGAGGATAATATGGTTTTATATTCATTCCGCGTAAGAAAGGTGGCCGAGTATCTAGTCACCCTACCAAATATGAAAGAAGACCTAGACAGAATATATCGTTTCATCCGTACAGGGGATGATCCAGAAAGTATTGGCGAGACCATGTCTCAAAGGAAAGCCGAGATCCAGCTCATGATATTAAAGTTCCTGATCAATTGTCTAATAAGAGAACAAGACTACCCGTCTAAAGATTCCGCCGAAATGAGAATCCTGACAAGGTGGAGTGATAATATAGCCGAGGGTAAGCACAAGACCGTCGGTGCCATGGAAAGTATGTACAAGAAAATCCGTAAGGAGATAATAAAGATACACGAACAACGTAAAACAGCACAAGTAAGCGAGAAAGAAAGTATCTCTGATCCTGAAGAAGAAGAGGACGAGAATCCCGCCAGAATAGCGTATGTAGGAAAATCTAGATTTCCAGATCGCCATTTACGTCTAGAACACAAGTCTATTTTCCGTCATCCAGCGCCAGAACAAGGTTCTCTAGAACAAGTATTTCAAGCTACCGATCACATTCTGAAATCACGAATCGGTTACAGTGAATTAAGTACTATGCATGAACAAGAACTAGCCCGATCAGCAGTCCGATGGATTACTGATTCTACCACTTTTCCAGACGAAATAGTGGCACAAATGTTTCTGAAACTGCCCCCAGCCGAGCAACGACTGGTGGGTATGTATATGATTCAGCACCTCATTACTTTGTATGAGGGTCAACACTCTGATCCAGGTCCGTTACATGATGTCCTGAACGAGTTACTCCAGTATAAGTGGAGAGGTCTAGGTACCGATTTAATTAGTGTCATTCTAGAACAACGTCACAAATATAGAACGTTCTTGAACCCGCATTTTGTTCATGTCTCACCCCCAGAAAGTAAACCATTCTATATAGACAGACAGAATCCGTTACGGGAAGTCCACCCAGTTAGAGGAACGGGTGGCGAAATGCAACGAGTGTTTGTATACACTCCAATATCAAAGATGGAACTTCTTGAAATGAAGAAATTAATTCCCTGTCATGACAAAGATCCAGCGGGGTTCCATAGAGAATTAAAAGACATGCTCCGTATGGGAGAATATACTTACCCAGATATCATTAAAATGTTAAAAGTCCTGTTACCCGCAGGGGTATATGAAAAGCTAAAGGAAAAAGAATGGGAGGTGGGAGAGAAAAAGATCGATTGGGCAGTTCTAGAAGCTGAAGACAAGGCACGAGTACCAGGTACCGGTCTTGGAGATAAATGTAAAGAATTACCAGAATTATTGATTCAAGTTTTACCCAGATTATTGACAACGAGAAAGGAAGACTGGGATGCAATCTCAGCCTGTAAACAGAAACAAGATGAAGATATTAGTGATTTTTATTCTAGATTTGAAAAATGTTTCAGTATCAACAGTGGTCTCAAGACAAGTAGTGAGTCATACCCTCACCTTTTCGTTACCAAATTAGTCGAGAATTCAAGTCCACAAATTAAAATCGAGTTTTGAAAGTCGAAAGCACCTGGCAAGCTAATACTCCGTCCCAGATGCTCCAGATGCTTCAGTATCACCAGAATAGAATCAGGGAAGAGCAAGAACACGAAAGAAAACGTATGAAAGACACGAAAATGAAAGTGCTAGTTGCACAATCTGTTCCTCAAGACAGTCAGAAGAGGGGTCCGAATCAAGCCAGTCATCCTGCAGCTCCCGTTAAAGGGAACTGCAATTATTGTAAACAGCCAGGTCATTTTATAAATGAGTGTGCAGTTCTGAAACACAACATAGCTACTGGTAAGACTAAAGAAAGACCACGTCCGCCTAGACAAGAACAAGTTTCACAGATTCCTCAGTCACAGAATGCACAACAGACAGTTACAGTACCGCAGCCTATTGCTGCAACACAGCATGTCACATCACAGATGTACCAGTATGCACAGTCTGAGTATCCAGAGTACCAGCCATATTCATGAAACAGCCTAGAGAGGGAGGTAGGCTTGCCTCTCATCGAGATACCTGTAGATCAAGAAGGTCCCTATGTTCACAGTCAAGTATTAGGGAAAGACAGAAAGTTTTTGATCGATACAGGGGCAAGTAGGACCACAATTAGTCATGCCGAAGTTCCAGGGGCTCCGCTCTCAGGCTCAAGAAATGTTTCCCTTGGATTTTCAGGAAAACCGATAGTTAATGAGATTTCAAAGCCAGTTACTCTAGAAGTAGGTCCACTGTCCCGTACTACTGATCTGTTACTTACTAAGTCATGTCCAGAAAATCTATTAGGCATTAAGACACTGAAAGAATTAGGTGCAGTTATTTGCTGTTCCCCAGAGGGAATACGATTGTTCCTACGTGACTTTAAGGGTCACTATGTATTACGAGATTTTGATTCGAGATTGTCTAATGTTCCGCAGCATTTATGGGCGCAAGGTCCAACTGATGTAGGTTATATGCAAATCACACCCTATCGTGTGACTCTCAAACCAGGTGTAGTGTTACCACGAATCAGACAGTATAGATTGCCACCCGAGGCTGTAGCAGCCTTATCCAAAATTATAGACGAGCTCATTGCTCAAGGAGTAGTTGTAGAAACTAACTCCAATGTATGTAATTCTCCGATCATTCCAGTCATGAAACGTACTGATCCAAATGCACCCCCAGTATATCGATTAGTGATTGATTTACGAGAGCTTAATAAATGTATTATTCCTCAGTACCCAGTTGTCCCAGATATCTCTTCCCTATTAACTGCTATTGATTCCGAAGCCACGTTCTTCACTGTCATAGACCTCAAGAACGCATTTTTTAGTGTTCCCATTCATCCAGACAGCCAGTTTCTTTTCGGATTTTGTTTAAATGGAAGGAGCTATATGTTCACACGCGCTCCTCAAGGTTTCACAGAAAGCCCTAGTATTTACAGTCAAGCACTCAAGAGACAACTAGACAATATTCACATGCCAACTGACACTGCCCTGCTCCAGTATGTCGATGATCTACTGATCACAGCCCGTTCTGAACGTGCATGCGAGCGAGCATCCCTTACAGTTCTGTATTTCCTAGCCGAGATGGGGCACAGGGTGTCACCTTCGAAGCTTCAATTCTGTGTCCAGCAAGTGGTATACTTAGGACACTTGCTGTCCAAGAGGGGCAGGCAGTTGACACCAGACCGTATCCAGTTAATAGCGAGTCTTCCCCAGCCCAGAACCCAGAAGGAGGTACGTGCCTTTATCGGCCTTACTTCTTATTGTAGACAATGGATTCCCCAGTATGCATTTCTAGCCAAGCCACTGATACAGTTAACGACACAGGAGGCAGCCGTATCGACTGTCCTCCCTTGGACATCTGAACACACACTTAGTTTCAACGAGTTAAAGAAAGCCCTATGTCAAGCTCCAGTTCTAGCTACACCAAACTACAGTAAGCCTTTTACACTTTTCGTTACAGAACGTGAAGGTACAGCATTATCTGTTCTCACACAAGATCAAGCAGGTCAATCCAAGCCCTGTGCTTATTTTTCGAGCACATTAGATCCAGTCGCCCAGGCGTTGCCTGCATGCCTCAAGTCAGTTGCAGCCACAGCACTAGCTATCAGACAAAGTGATTCCATAGTTTTAGGACATTCCCTGACAGTACAAGTTCCACACTCCGTAGAAGTTCTTTTGAACCGAACACAAACTCAGCACTTGACAATTGCACGTTTAACAGGTTATGAATTGACACTGTTCCAGCCACACATAGAAATTAGACGCTGCAACATCCTGAATCCTGCTACACTGTTACCATCAGTCAGTTTGAACCCTGACCCACATGACTGTGTGGAAGTAGTTAACATTACGACAAAGCCAAGACAAGACCTGACAGATATTCCATTACCAGATCCTGACCTGACACTTTATGTGGATGGTTCATGTATGAGAACTAGTACAGGAGAACTAGTCGCCGCGTATGCAGTGACTACTGACACTGAAGTTATTGAAACACACCGTATTGATACCCTGTCCGCTCAAGCAGCAGAGCTAGTTGCTCTGACACAAGCCTGTATACACGCCAAGAACCTGAAAGTTAATGTTTACACAGATTCACGTTACGCATTCGGAGTTGTACACGACTTCGGAGTGCTCTGGCAGGAGAGAGGTTTCATGACTTCTCATGGAACCAAGATTCAGCATGGTCTCCTTATTCAAGCTCTGTTAGATGCCATACATTTACCGACATCTATCGCTATCATGAAATGCAAAGCACATACGAAAGTTACTGACATTATTTCCCAAGGTAATGATCTAGCAGATCGCACAGCCAAGCTTACAGCACAGACTCCAGACATTCCAGTTAATCAGACACACACTCCAGATCCGACTACATGCATGACAGTTAAGGACCCTACACAAGATGTCATAGATATCCAGTTACATGCTACTCCCGATGAAATCAAGAAATGGTCCGAACAAGGAGGGGTCCAGACAGATCAAGGATGGTTAACGAAGGGTAGAGCCACATGGTTTCTCCCCGATTCTATGGTTCAAGTCATTATTAATACCGCACATAGTCCAGCACATTTAGGAGAAAAAGCAATGTTAGACAGTATCCAGAACATTTGGTTCAACAAGCATTTACGAGCTGCAGCCAAGCAGAAAGTCCGTACCTGTATGATATGTTGTCAGTTTAATCCAGGTAAAAGTGTCCCGGTGGAACAAGGTGGTTTTCAGCCTCCTGACCACCCTTTTGAGGTCCTCCAGATGGATTATATTCAGATGGAGCGATGTCGAGGTTTCAAGTATGTCCTTGTAGTAGTATGCGCTTTGTCCAGGTGGACAGAAGCATATCCAGTCCCAGATTACACAGCCACGACCACTGCCAAGCAGTTGGTTCGTGAATTCTTCCCTAGATATGGACTCCCTAGAGTCGTATATTCTGATAACGGTCAGCCATTCTCATCTGAACTCATGAAGCACGTTTCCCTTTTGTTAGGGTACCAGTGGAAGTTCCATTGTGTACGCCATCCTGAAGCAGCCGGTCTCGTTGAGAGACATAATCAGACCCTGAAAATCCGTATTGCAAAAGTCTGTAAAGAAAAGGGTGTGGACTGGCTAGTAGCTCTGCCAGTCGCTTTATTTTATATGCGCATGGTCGCACATTCCAGATCAGGTCTGTCCCCGTATGAGGTCGTATTCGGCCGTCCCCCTAACATGTGGGGTACTCCTAGACCCCGAAGTATTACCGATGTTTCATGTAATATGCTGACAGATTACCTAGCTTCCTTGATGTCTGCCCTCAACTCATGTCGTTCACAGGTTGCCGCCGCATTTCCAGACAATACCGAGGTGGCACCGCATGAAATCGTTCCAGGTTCCCTTGTGATGGTCCGGAATTTTGACAGATCAAGTCCGCTGGAACCTCGTTGGAAGGAGCCACGTCAGGTCCTCTTGACCACCCGAACTGCCGTCAAGCTGGAAGGCAGGAAGGGGTGGGTCCACCTTTCTCATGTAAAACTTTTCAATGGATTGAAACCCGTTTCTAAAAACATTTCCAAGGAGTCCCAGGATTTTAAAGACTGCCAAGACATTGTTTTAAAGGACTGTCCCGCAAAAGACATTGTTACAACCCCTTCCCTGTTAGAGAAAACTCCGCAGCAGGAGTATAAGTTAAAGTTAAGGTCTAGTAAATTAAGTCAGTCAGTTTGATTGTATAAGTCCTCCCCTAGGTGAAACGGTTAGACTGTTTCTGACATGTATAAAATAGACCCCCATAGTGAGAGAGTCAGTCGAAATTCAATTCAATGTATCGTTTTTCTAAGTTTCATATTGTTTCTCAGCATAATGATTTCCTGTACTAGCTACGCATTTTTCCTGTATTTTCCAGTTCCTCATGTAAATAAGTCTGCTAATGCTACAGTAGAGCACACGTTTAGTGATCTGCCTCCTCACGAATATTCATACCGCCTCGCTATGCGTAATAATTCATTTATCCGTATGTTACATTATTCACACCAGACCAGCAATGCCACTAATTGTTGGGTGTGTGGTCGACTCCCCCCTTTCCAGACACCGAAGGGAGTTCTGCCACTCTTTCCTTATCCATTCTCACATAATGGTTCGTGTGGAGCATGGTCCACGTTAACGTCATCCTCAACAGATATGTCTTTTCTTAACAGTACATGTTTCCCAGACAAGCAAGGTTTCCCCCACAGAACAGGTTTAGATCTAGAAAATGAAGTGTACAATTTAGGTAATTATTCATCGAATTTCATGGTCCTGAATGTTCAGTCTGATACTACTCCAGACTCACCTGCTATTTCAGTACTACCAGTCAAAGGCGAATTATGTGTCCGAAATAAGGGTTCTGTACAAGTAGGCCATAGTGAATGTACTACTGTTATCCAGTATAGTGACAGTGGGAAATCTATTTTCAAAGCTTCACGTCATTCTTATTTTGTTTGTGGTCAAACTGCATATGTTCGTCTGCCCCTCGATTGGGAGGGAACCTGTTACATTGCCTTCCTACTGCCACCTGTTTTTCTAGCCCCACCTGACTACCATAGGAATTCCTTCCTAGTACACACTAGACACAAGAGAAATCTCCCGATTGTCGATTATACTGAAACCGCCGCAGAGCAATTTATTGATATTGATAAAGGTGTTTTCCCTTATTTAGGTACAATTGTAAACAGTAAGCTAATCCGTAGGTTAACAAGAACCCTTGAAGCAGTAGTAGATGAGACTGCCTCTGCTCTAGGTAACCTAACCGAAGAGCAATCCTTTATGAGAATCGTCGTTTTACAGAATCGTCTCGTCCTTGACGTCATACTGGCCGATAGGGGCGGGGCCTGTAGAGTCCTTGGATCTAGTTGTTGCATTTTCATTCCAAATAACGCGCCGTCTGTTTATTCAGCTATAACCAGACTCCATAAAATTGCCCATCTGTTACACCAAGATCCAGGCACCTGGACATGGTCTGGTTGGTTCTGGAATATAATTTCCGCATGGGGATGGAAAGTCCTGTCCTTTCTAGGTATAGCAGTAGCGATCATATTAAGCTGCTGCCTCTGTATACAATGTGGCCCTGCGATTTGCGGCATTTGTGCTACCTCTTGTATTCCTAGTCCCAAGCCCCGTTCTAAATCCCGTTCCAAGACAATTCGAGACGAACAAATGGTACTGTATGAAATGATAGATGGTATCATGAATATTGATGTTTCCTGATGGAAACGTAGTGACAAGGAGGGAATGTGGAAAAGTAAATTTTGCCATGTTCTGTGTCCCTACGCCTCATCCATCATATGTTATGTGTGCATGACCAATATGCATATGTTATTCCCCATGTCCGATTAATGACGCAATTACAGTTGTGTCCACCTCTGGTATGCCAGTTTCCAGTCCTCGTGAATACTACGAATATTAGGCCTATGTAAAGCTACGTTGCCACGTTTCTCAGTGTGCACGTTATTCCAGACTTTAGTCCCCGTTTCTAGGCCTCAACAGGGCCCGGACCACAGATTCAGCTCCTGTCTCCTGAAGCCTCGCTAAGGAGCGATACAGCCCCCACCTGTATCCTCGACCTTTCACTTACTTCCTGCCTCGCAGTGCCCGGTGCAGCCTGGCTCTGCCTCTGAGTCTGCCAAAAGTATGTTATAGTTCCAGTTATCAGTTCAGTCCTCCTTCTCTGCATTCCTAAGCTACTGAACTGCATCAATAGTTTCCGTCATTGTCTAGCCTATACGGCTCCACGTTAGAGAAATACTGTATTTAAATGGTCATTTAATATTCTCCATCACGCACTACATGTAGAATAATGCATGGTCCAGTCTTAGAATCAAGTTAGCTTTTCCCCTCATGACTTCTAGTTTATATCAACATGTTCCCTAAACATCAGATACTAGATAGGGTTTAGGTACATGTCGCTCCGACCCTCCAGACTCTAGTCTCTGCTCCTAGCACAGAGTTCATAGCCCCCAGCTTCTCCTAGTAATACGTCATTGCCAGTTTACGCGCACCATTAGGTTAGAGGTCCCGGCTCCTTAGGTAGCCCCCTCCAATGATTCCGCCCATTCATGACATATTCTGTTACGTTTGCACCACATGTCTATGTATACGCCCAGTTACACCCACTTTTACTGTTATCTTTCGCGACTGCTACGCGTCACGCCTTCTGCTCCACCCACTGCTACGCCTACTGCAATGTAATGCTATGTGTTCGCGCTATGTATATATGCCTGTGTATTGTTATGAAAAGTCAGCGCGCTCATCCCAGACCCGGTCCCAGCAGCTGCTGGGTCATCCTATGCAGGTTGTCCTGATCCTGTCCTTATGCTGTAATAAACCTGCAGAAACTCCTACTACCTCGAATCTTGACTCTTATTTATTGAGCTATCTGTTATGCTATATGCCTAGTCAAAAATAGGGTATTATTTATTTATTTACCACACAAGGACGACTTGATCTGTAACGCAGTGCACCAGTATTTCCAGAATCTGGCTATGAATTGTGGGCCCCTGTCCGAGACAATGACCTCAGGTACCCCGTGTAAACGGATCACTTCTGTGAGTAGTAGTTGAGCCGTCTGACCCGCCGTCGGTAGGTTGATGCAAGGTATAAAGTGACCCAGTTTGGTCAGGCTGTCCACCACTACCAGAATTGCAGATTTGCCCTGATCAGAAGGTAACCCAGTCACAAAATCCAAACTTATCGTTTGCCAGGGTCTTCTTGGCGTAGGCATGGGTATCAGTTTTCCTCTCATCATCCCGCTGTCTGTCTTCGACCTTGCACAAACAGCGCAGCGAGCTACCCACATGGTAACATCTTTTCTCAAAGTCAACCACCAGAAATGTCTCTGGACCAGAAGTGTCGTTTTGAGCACGCCCTGATGACCTGCCAGAGGAACCACATGACACCACCGAAAAGCCTCTTGCTGCAAGGCGAGGGATGGTAAGAATAGCTGAGAATTAACGAAAGGCAATCCCTTCTTCATGGATCGAGTACTGTCTTTTGCCGCCCGGAATCCCAAAGAGAAGGGGTTTTTGCAGTCCGTACCTTACTCAAGAACGTGTCCGCACTGAGCACACACACCACCTTAGCAGGTTCTATTATGGATTCCATAACCGGAACAGTCGCGGTCTCACCTTCGTCTTGCCTAGACAGTGCGTCAGCTTTTCTGTTCTCAC
The DNA here is from genome assembly GCF_964261635.1 of Lissotriton helveticus. NCBI lineage: Eukaryota > Metazoa > Chordata > Amphibia > Caudata > Salamandridae > Lissotriton > Lissotriton helveticus. The sequence goes on along the minus strand of NC_136065.1, from coordinate 640,654,593 downwards.
TGCCTGGTCTGAAGGTAATGATAAAGTTGAATTCGGCAAAGAACAGCATCCATCTCATCTGACGTTGAGACAAATGCCTGGCCGTATGCATGTATTGAAGATTCCGGTGGTTTGAATACACCGTCACCGGATGCTCCGCACCCCAAAGGTAATGTCATCATTCCTGGAATGCCCTCTTCACAGCCAAGAGTTATTTTTCAGAGATCGTATAGTTCCTTTCGGCTGTATTCAACTTTCTAGAAAGTTATGCAACTGGATGTAGTTGTCCGGTCTCAGAATCACTTTGTGACAGGATAGCCCCAAGTGCCTCATCGGAGGCATCTGCTTCCACGATGAAAGGCAACTCGGTCTTTGGATGGGCCAACACAGGGGCTGAAGTGAACGCCTGCTTCAGACATGTAAAAGCCTGCTCTGCCTCCAACGACCAACAGAATGTCATTCCTTTCCGGAGCAAACGTGTCAGCGGAACTGCCATCTGTGAGAACCCTACAAAAAAATGCCTGTAATAATTAGCGAAGCCCAAGAAACTTTGTACCTCTTTTACTGACTTGGGTGTAGGCCAGTCTTGGACTGCTAGGACTTTGCGATCAGACATGCGTAGACCCTTGGGGTGTAACATGACTCCCAGGAATTCAACGGAGTCCACTCCAAACTCGCACCTGCTTAATTTGCAAAGCAGTTTATGTTCTCTCAGTTTCTGGAGTACCATGCTGACCTGTGCTGCATGTATGTCCACCTCCTCAGAATAAATCAAAATGTCATCTATATAGACAACCACACAGACATCCATGTATTCTCTCAACACGTCATTCAGAAAAAACTGAAAAGCGGCAGGGGCATTGCAAAGCCCAAATGGCATGACCAGATATTCATACAAGCCATAATGGGTCTTAAATGCGGTCTTCCATTCATCCCTTGCTCTGACGCGGACTAGGTGATAAGCCCCTCGAAGGTCAAGCCTGGTGTATATCTTAGCTTTACGGACCTGACCTAGTAATACCGTAATGAGTGGCAAGGGATACCTGTTGCGAACTGTAACCTTATTGAGTTTGCAATAATCCACGCAAGCCCGTAGATCACCATTTGCCTTCGATATAAAAAACAAAGAAGAAGCAGAAGGCGAGCGGGAAGGCCGGATAAAGCCTATCTTCACGTAGTGCTCTAGGTATTCTTTCAGGTACTTAGTTTCAGGGACAGATAAAGCATATACCCTACACAAGGGGATTACTGCACCTTCCACCAGATCTATCTTGCAGTCGTATTCTCTATGTGGGGGTAATTGTTCTGCCATAACCTCACTGAACACACCATGAAACTCCTGATAGCACGGAGGCAGGACCACCACCTTTTCTGCTGCAGTGGCTAAACAATGGGAGTGTGTCAATGCTACAACATGAGGAGTGTGCTCAGACACAATGTGAACCCTACAACTGGGATCTACAAATTCCAGAGTCTTTTCTCTCCAATTCACCAAGGGATTGTGGTGACTCAGCCACGGCATACCCAGGATGACTTCATATTGGGGTGCCTCTATGATGTTTAATTGTATCTCCTCCCTATGTACCCCTCCCGGGACAGGCAAAGATAACACCAGGTCCTCCGTTCTCTCTGTTGTAAGGCCTGATTTCAGAGGTTTGCCGTCTACTGCCCATACCTCCTCGGGGCTGTCTCTCTGAATCCTGCCTATTGCCAAAGAGGAGACTAAGCCGCTGTCTACAAAGTTCCCCGTAGCCCCTGAGTCAACCATAACCATTACTTGGTGTACCTGAGCCTGATTTTCTAAGGACATGGTGAGCACTATATGTGATTCATGTTCCTGTATTTCAGGGGCTGTGAGAGAAGGGAGTTTCCAGTTCTTCTCTTCTCTTTCCACCGGTGGTGCTTCCTCCGTAGAGATAGAGGATACAGTCGCTTTCTTGTTTCGTGACCAAGTCCCTGAAGCCCTGGGTTTCGAGGGACATTCCCTAACATAATGGCCCTTCTTCCAGCAATACATACATAAACCTAGCACTCTCCGGCTTTCCCTCTCTGCTCTAGTCAAAGGGGCCCTTACTGCTCCTATCTCCATGGGTTCACTTCCTGTATCTGCAGGTTGGCTTACCTTTCGAGGGTAATAATCCGGGCGATAATTCCATCTCTCTGCCTGGCGTCTTTCACCCCCTCTGTCTGTGAGTCTCCCATCCAGCCGAAGTGAAAGATTAATCATGTCAGAGCAAGTGAGAGGCTGAGGATCTATTTGAGCTATGACATCTTTTAATCCCTCGCGTAGCCCTTCATAGTAAATAGACATCCTTTTCTATTCAGGCCATGCAATCTCTGCAACTAACCTGTTGAAGGTAGTGAGATATGTAACCAGGTCTTGTCTCCCTTGTCTCAACTCTAATAGCTCTCTGTCAGCACTAAAGGTGGTGGCCCTCCTATCAAACACCTTCTCAAACTCTGCACGGAATGCCGTCCAGTTGGATAAAATGGCATCATCATTCCGTACCAGAGGTACCGCCCAGTTGGCTGCATCCCCACTTAAATAGGAAATCGCAAAAGCTACCCTTGAATGATTAGAAGGAAACGAAGAAGGTTTACAAGAAAAATGCATCAATACTTGAGTTAGAAAAATCTGTGTTTTAGTGGGATCACCAGAATATCTCTCGGGGTTAGCCAGCGGAATGGAAGGGGGTATCGTGACCTGAACCGGAGGGGCAGCCGTTGTAGCGTCAAAAGGGTTTCTGGCTAGCTTGTCTACCTTTTCGCTCAAAGCAGCTGCTTCCGACTTAGAAGCTATCAGTTCTTGCTGCACTAAGACCAGTGCTTGGAGTACATCATCCATGGTGTCCATAATTCCCAAAACCACCAGATCGGGTGGAACACAATTCGTTGCCGCGTAATTCTGTCAAGATTACGTTCCACAGGATCCGGTCGTTGATAATGGGGGTCCACCTCCTAACGTTACCAACTCCCTGATCTTATAACACAGGGAATTGGAACCATTAAGCGAGGGAAGTCAGGAACGGGGAGGGGACTGCTGGGACAAAGGCTCTGAAATGATAGAAGAACAGACAACACAGTTAAACACAACATAGCAACATCATAACTACTCTCTTCAATTCTCGCTAAGAAAGGAACATCAGTTGAACACACTTACACACCTGAACCACAGAGTCTATTTATACCCAGCAGAGTAAACAGGGAAAACAAAGGAAGGCGTCTTAGCTTTCTCCACCTGTAAATAACCACTGAACGTCAGTAGCTATTTATAAGCACAGCACAGGCAAAGTATACCAAAGTTCTTCAACACCTGGAATATTGTAACACCATATCCAGCTTGTTGGAAAAGGAAATGTGCCAGAAGTAGAATCCCCACGAAACGCAAGCGAAAAGTATATTGTGGTAGAACCCACGATAATTCACCAAATATGGGAATCCATTAATTCCAAGGAATCACGGCAGCAAGTGGTTGGCCAACACACCTTGCTCCGCTACAAACGAAGAAATTATTAATCATTTAACGGTAGCGCGTGGCCAGCTGACACACAGCGCTCCGCTCTTAGCAGAAAGGCAATGTAGAACACGGTAACATGTGGCAGCCACCACTATGTTCCGCACTCTGTCGATATCAAAGAGGAGCGATGCAGACACGCGTGGCCAGTCGGCACTACGCGTTCTGGAACAGTAGTAGCGCAGCCGCGCTGATGCTCTCGGAGCCCCGAGAACATGTGAAGAATGAAGAACAACGGTAACGTGTGGTCGGCCGACACACAACGTTCCGTTGACAAACGAGGGGGATCACTCACCCACCGCAACCAAGAGGGGATCAGGAACGCCTCCAACCAGCGAGGCAGGATCAGCCAAGCGACGCCTCAAGCCCCGAACCTGCGGACCTCAGCAGGACCCGGAACAATCAGAATTACACGCATGAGCCCATGCGCTCGCAGTCACTAAGTAACTTCCTGGTACCAAGGCTCATGGGAGTTGTAGTTCAGCATGGGAGTTGTAGTCCTTAGGCTAGGCAGGCGCAAAGGGAGCCCGATTCTTGACAGTTTCCCTCCCTCTGTCTCCCTCTCCGTCTCTCTGTCTGTCTCTGCGTGTCTTCCCCTGTCCCTGTCTCTGCCTCCCTCTGTCTCTGTATGTCTCTATCTGTCTCTGTCTCCCTCCCTCCCTCCCTCTCTCTGTCTCCCTCCCTCTCTGTCTCCTTCTCTCTCTCGCTCTCCCTCGCTCTTTCTCTCTCTGTCTCCCTCTGTATCCCTCTGTCTCACTCAATCTGTCTGTCTCCCTCTCTCTCTCTGTCTCCCTCTCTCTGTCTCTCTCCCTCCCTCCCGCTGTCTCCCTCCCTCAGTATCTGTCCCTCAGTCTCCCTCCCTCTGCCTCCCTCCCGCTGCCTCCCTCCCTCTCTGTCTCCCTCTCTCTCTGTCTCCCTCTATCTCCATCTCTCTCTGTCTCCCTCTCTCTCTGTCTCCCTCTGCCTATCTCCCTCTGTCTCCCTCTCTCTGTCTTCCTCTCTCTATCTGTCTCCCTCTCTCTCTGTCTCCGTCTTTCCCTCCCTCTGTCTGTCTCTGTCTGTCTCCCTTTATCTGTCTCCCTCCCCTGTCTCCCTCCCTCTGTCACCCCCTACCTCTGTCGCCCTCTGTTTTCCTCCTTCTGTCTCCCACCCTCTCTCTCTCTCTTCCTCTGTCTCCCACCTATCTGTCTCCCTCTCTCTCTGTCTCCCTCTGTCTGTTTCTGTCTCCCTCCCTTGGTCTCCTTCCCTCGTCCCCCTTGCTCTGTTTCCCTTCCTCTGTCTCCCTCCCTCTCTCCCTCTGTCTCCCACCCTATCTGTCTCCCTCTCTCCCTGTCTCCCTCTGTCTGTCTATGTCTCCCTCCCTCCGTCTCCTTCCCTCTGTCTCCCTCCCTCTGTCTCCCTCCCTCTGTCTCCCTCCCTGGCTCCCTCCCTCTGTCTCCCTCTCTCTCGGTCTCCCTCTGTCTCTCTCTTTCTGTCTCCCTCTCTCTTGTTCTCCCTCTCTCTGTCTGTCTTCCTCTCTCTGTCTCCCTCTCTCTGTCTCCCTCTCTCTCTGTCTCCCTCTTTTTCCCTCTCTCTCTGTCTCCCTCCCTCTGTCTGTCTCTGTCTGTATCCCACCCTGTATCTCCCTCTATCTGTCTCCCTCCCTCTGTCGCCCCCTTCCCTCTGTCTGTCTTCCTCTGTCTGTCGCCCTCTGTCTCCCTCCGTCTCCTTCCCTCATTGTGTTTATCTATAATTATGTCCTCCCCTCTCGCCTCTTTTCCTATCTTCTCTCGTAAATCATTTCTCCCTCTTTCCTCTCCCCTCTCCATTTGTCTCTACTCCCCACTATGTCTCTTATTTTTCCTTTTGGCTCTGTTTTTCTCTTTATCTCTCCTCTGCTCTTACGTCTCCCTTGGCCGCAACATGGAGGAGAAATTAAATTTTTCACTACAACATTGTCAAAATCGAATTTTCATTTTTTTTCATTTTTAGTCATATTGTTCTTTAAATGTAGTTATTTCAGTCCTTAGTGTTTTTTGCAGAGTTTTTTCACTGTTAGCTGTATACAGCATTCTCCCCATTGCACAAACGGATGGAATGTCATAATAAAGTTTCAATTTCAATCCGGTCTGTCACTTCACAGTTTTTAAACTAAGAATGTTTGCACTAACCCCGCTCCCCAAACACCCCCGCCCACGCCCCTTAGCTTTTTATCTGATTGTTGTGGCCTGCTGTGAGAGACTAAAGCTCCTGTCCCCTGCCTAAGACTTGCTAATTGTGCTGCTCACCTCCTGAGGCCTGGGGTGAGCGGAGATGCTCCATGCTGTGCCTCCTCTGCCGGCCCATTGTCATTCTGCCCATGACAATGAACCGGCCTCACTCTGTGACCTGCTGAGAGTCACACTCGGCGCTGTAGCAGCCTTTCAGGTAGGAAAATCGGCCCAGGTATGTGGGCCCATCCTCTAGAACCGGGCCTGAATTCAGGGGGGGGCAAGCGCCCCCTCTTGCCCCCCCCTGCGGACGCCCATGACCTCATCACCATCAGACTGAAACAACTGATCTCCTCCCCAACACAGTCAGCAAGAAACATGCTTGACCCTATCTTCTCCTCAGGCAACAAAATCTCCATCAGCCACACCTCCGAACTACATTGGACAGACCACCACTGTATCCACTTCTCCTTCATCACTCCTACCGAACACCATCGCGCCCACTGTAACTCGTGCAGAAACTGGAATAAGATCTCCAAAGACTAACTCGCACACCTCCCTCAGCAAAGCCACACCGCCAATCACCACAGGAGCCAATGCCTCAGCACGCAGCCTCCGCCAATGCTTCTCAAACTGCTTCAACACACTGTCCCCCCCCTTAGAAATCCCTCTGGCAAGCAGCCCTCCGGGAAAGGCAGCTGGTTCTTCCCCATCCTCCAAGAGTCCAGGCATACCTACAGACATCTCAAAAGAAGATGGAAGAGCAGCAAGACCTTAGCAGACCACACAGCCCACAAGACAGCTGTCACTGCACACCACCACCTCATCAGAACCACCAAGAAAACTGCCATACAGGAACACATCAATGCCAACACACACAACAGCAAATAACTCTTGCCCGCATTCAAGGAATTTGCCAAACCTTACAGACTCCACAGACATCCCCCTCACAAGATCTCTGTGACAACTTCGCCACCTTTTTCAACCCAAATATTGTTGACATCTATGTCAGCTTAACAATTCAGGAGCCAACAACCCAAACTGAAACAACGCAGCCAAAGGCTCCAGATCCCAGCCAACACTGCTAAACTGGACCACCCTCACAGCTGACGACACCCTTAGGATCATGAAAACCATCCGCTCTGGAGAAACACTCTGCTGACCCGACATACCTCAAGAATTATAGATCCATCTCACTGCTCCCCTTCCCAGCCAAAATCACGGAGAAGGCAATCAACTCTCAACTCACAGAATTGATTGAAACAAACCATACCCAGGACCTCTCCCAATCTGGCTTCAAGAGCAACCACCGCACCGTGACTGCACTCCTCACCACACCTGACAACATCAGCACTCTCTATGAGTGAGGTGAAACCTCAGACCTTATCCTCCTGGACCTCTCTGCCACCTTCAACTCTGTCTCCCACCACACCCTCTGCACAAGACTCCACGGTGCCTGCATCTGCGGAAAAAAGCTAGAGTGGATCCACTCCTTCCTCTCTGGCGAAACACAGAGAGTCAGGCTCCCACCGTTATCCTCAAATCCTACATGGATCAGCTACAGAGTCACCTGGGTGCTTTCTCTGAGCCCCCACCATTTTCAACATCTGCATGACCTCGCTTGCAGCCATCATCAGAAACCATGGACTCAACATCATCTCCTACGACGGTGACACACAACTGATCCTATCCCTCACCGACAAACCTGCAGCCACTAAGAGCAACTTCCATGATGGGATGAAGGCAGTAGCGACCTGGATGAAGGAGAGCTGCATAAAACTCAGCTCCGGTAATAGCAAAGTCCACATCATGGGCTCCACTCCCTCCGCATGGGACGATTCCTGTTGGCCAGCAGCACCCGGACCCCGCCACACCCACTGACCATGCACACAACCTCTGCATCATCCTCGACTCCTCCCTCTCTATGAACCGCCAAATTAAGACTGTATCGTCCTCCTGCTTCCTCACTCTTGGCCTGCTCTGAAAGATCTTCAAATGGATCCCTATCGAGTCAGGGAGAAATGTCGCCCATGCATGTGTCAGCCCCAAGCTCGAGTATGGCAACACATTGTACGCCGGCACTACCCAAAAACTCCAAAAGAAATTGCAGTGCATCCAGAATGCCTCCACTAGGCTTACCCAGGACCCCCCCACCCCCAAAAACCACATCTCCGGTCACCTGAGAGACCTTCACTTTCTCCCGATCAACAAAAGAATCATCTTCAAGCTCATCATGCATGTCTTTAAAGCCTTGCACAACACCGGACCCAAATACATCAACCATCGCCTCTCCTTCTCACACCGACCAGACACCTCGGTTCCACCCATCTGGCCACTATCCCAAGGACCTGCAAGACGTTGGCTAGATGAAGATCCTTCTCCTACGTCGCTGTGAAGACCTGGAACTCCCTATCTCTGCACCACAGGCAATCACCGTCACTGCCTCAAATCAGGAAGAACCTCAAGACCTGGCTCTTTTACTGAGCAGCAGACTCCCTATCCACTTCAGCACCTTGAGACCCTTCCAGGTGAGTAGTCACGCTTCATAAGAACCCTGATTGATTAATTGATTGATTGATTGAACGCCAGTGGAGACTTTATATACTGAAACTACCCTATATTTTTGTATTGTTTCCATGAAGAAGGAATACCACACACTTGAAACAGGAACCTTGCTTGCGCTATGTGTTGAAAATTCTTTAGTAGTGGCTCAAATCATGGCAAACTCATATTAAGTGATTTAATTGTGATCTGCTTTACTATGCCCAGCAAGATGTGGTTATTATTGAGTGAGCAGTTGTCTGTGATTGGTGGTACGAGATTTGGTCTTCACACTTCTTAGTTCATGGCACAACCACTCCACCAGCCTATGCCCTGTTGTACCTTGATTCTCCAATATTGACATTATATTTTTGTACTACACAGACCATCTCGTCTGTAAGAAAATTGTTCCATAGTGCTCCAGCTTTTAGTTCAGCCCTACACCCAAGATGGACAATGCCAGAAGAATGCAGTCAATTTGTGCACAGGATCATTTTTCTTTTCACAACTAACTATTTTTTTTAATGTGTGGGTCCTCCCTATTTTTCATTTTACTGGCCGCGGGTACCAAATTTATTAGATTACTTGGGAGTCTGGGGGCAAAGGACTGTTTTGCTTTTGGTAACTGAACTGTTACTGAACTGTTCCTTCCACAACAGATGTGATAGGCTCATCAATTTGATGAATGTTGCATTTTGATTGTCTCACCTTTCCCTAATTCCTTCTACTCATATATTCATTAAAAATACCCGAACCATCTTCCTCCAGGTTATGTGATCAGTTGAGTAGTGTGTTAATCTCTACTATCAATGGATCTCATACTTGGTGGATGTAGTTAAAGTGACGCCAACTGTTGATGGAAGTGGGAGCACCAAAATTGACATTTGCCCACACCGTCCCGTCCTACCAATCTTTATAAGGGACACTATAGCACAAAGGCGTAATTACAGCAATGTATGTCCAAGGATGGGTAGAGTGCACTTTCCACAATCTACGTGTCATGTATTTGTATTCTCTTGAGACATAAGGGGTTCAAAATAGTTCTTACTTTAGAAAGTAACTCAACACTATGTTCCTGATTGTTGTTTTATCATGGTAGTCTCAGATTTTCCATTCTTACAGGTTTCTTTCAGTCAACTTGGTAGCTGAGATGCACTAGGTCACCTCACCAGGTTCATTTATGATGTCACTTTGCAACCCCAGTGATTTTGTGCCTGTAAGCGCTGTTGGTCTACCACAGCTAGCATTAAGAAGGACCTTTGGAAAATGCTGAATTAAGGTATGGGCCAAATATAGGAGTACAACTCCAGACTACTACACCCACCACCCAAAATAATGTTCTATAAAACGTTTTCCATTGGCTGTGGGGCCAATAAGTGACAGTGGGAGGGAATTGAAAGAACCACTTTGCTGCCGCCACTTGCCGCCACTTACCCGATTGCGAGGGTAGAAGAGAGAGGACTCCATCAGGTAACAAACCCCGAGGCCACCAACACCGCTACCGCTACCGGTCCTTCCCCGCCGCCGCAGCCTTCCAATCAGTGCGCGGCCGCTGTGGGGGGGGACCGAGGGGAGCTGGGAACTACATCACCCAAGCTCCCTTGCGGCCCTGCTGAGGGGGACTACGCGCCAGTAGCCGCTTTAAATTGTACGTCACCCCCGACGGAGCGAGGGAATTGAAAGAACCACTTTGCTGCCGCCACTTGCCGCCACTTACCCGATTGCGAGGGTAGTAGAGGGAGGACTCCATCAGGTAACAAACCCCAAGGCCACCAACACCGCTACCGCTACCGGTCCTTCCCTGCCACCGCAGCCTTCCAATCAGTGCGCGGCCGCTGTGGGGGGGGGCCGAGGGGAGCTGGGAACTACATCACCCAAGCTCCCTTGCGGCCCTGCTGAGGGGGAATACGCGCCAGGAGGTGCTTTAAATTGCACGTCACCCCCGATGGAGCGAGGGAATTGAAAGAACCACTTTGCTGCCGCCACTTGCTGCCACTTACCCGATTGCGAGGGTTGAAGAGGAAGGACTCCATCAGGTAACAAACCCCGAGGCCACCAACACCGCTACCGCTACCGGTCCTTCCACGCCGCCGCAGCCTTTCAATCAGTGCGCGGTCGCTGTGGGGGGGGACCGAGGGGAGCTGGGAACTACATCACCCAAGCTCCCTTGCGGCTCTGCTGAGGGGGAATACGCGCCAGGAGGCGCTTTAAATTGCACGTCACCCCCCGCGGGCCCATTTAAGCCCGTTCAAGCATGGATAAGAACGAGACAGGCAACCCCACTAACAACTGGAGCTTTACACCAACAAGGTTAGTGTTTTAATATATATCATTGGGTTGATATATATTTGGTTGTACAGTCACACTAGCCTTCCACCTGTTGTCATTAAACATGGCTGCTATGCCCGAAGACGGGACAGTCGGAAGGAAATCCACTGGGGGCAAACTAATGGGCACTTTAGATAACTTTTTAATTAGAGTGTCATCAGCCCTGGCAAAGGACATAGAGCTCACCGAGAAAAGGCTCTCCCTGGATATTGCCTTTGATAAAAGATCTTCCCTGGGCACCCTAGCGAGGTGTAGATCGCCGCGGAGTCATCACGCTGACATAGAGGGGACGCTTCCGCCATCGGGAGTGGAGGCGAGATCCCTATCGCCCCAGCCAGTCATTATTCTTGATACATGTGATGCCTCGCTCAATAGCAGCGGTCCCGAAGAGGATGTAAATAGAGCCCCAACACCTAATATAAGAACACGCTCAGCAAGCCAAGCAAAGCTGGGAATGGTACGACAGACTGGGGGTGCACCGGCAAAAAGAAAGCGACCAGGAGCACAACCACATATAGGGGGAAGGAAGGCAAAAAGCGCGAAAAACTTTGCTACTCAAGAGGATTCGGCGGTAAACCCACCACACAGCCCTAAGCAGCCTGGTCCACTTGATAAAGATGGCCTTATTATGAATTTGACCTCTGTGAGGGTGGAACCTTACCCTGATTTTGGCCCTTTGTTTTGGAAAAAACTGGAGGGCACTATTAGGAAGATATGGCATCCAATCCATGATCGGTTGGACTCAATAGAAAATAGACTGGTATGTCTTGAACTTTCTCTCTCACAAGCCCAAAAGAAGGCAGGACTGAGGAACAGTACCACTGCTGCTCGCCCGGTAACATCATCTGTGCATACTACACCTGATCTTAGCTCTAGTGGTATGATGATTGAGGGGGATAAAGCATGTCAGCCTAGTAAAGGGGTGCCCCCTGCTATCTCTCCGCCTCTGGTGCCGGCAGGGGATGGGAGTACAGCACACACCAATAGACGTCCCCAGGCTAAGAATGTTTCTAAAGCCTTACCTCCAGTTCCAAATAAAGTAGGGGCTGAGTCACCATTGGTAGGGAATAGTGGAACAACACAGGGCAATGGTAGAAGGAGGGATGCTAGACAACAAAATCTGCCCCACCTATCCCCGGTATATGATGACGCCCAACTACCTTACATCGATCTCCCTCCCCAGTCTGCCCCTTTTGTAGTAGTGTTGGTTGGGGTCCCACCAGTTGCCCAGGGGAAGCAGGAATCTTATCTTGATCTTAAACATAAGTGAATTTTTTGGCTTAATAAGTACTGCCCATTGCCAATTAATATGCGAGCTGAGATCATGCGTGTTAGAAGAGTCAATTGGATCGGAAGAAGATGCAAGACTGTCGCAGGGGACTGTATTATTATTAATTTTAGAAATTACCGATGTGTTAATCACATTTGTAATTGGCCTTACAATGATCACTCCCCTGGGATCCAGGCTCTTCCACATGCTTACTTTTATGGCCCTCCAGTTCCCTCTGAGAGGGATATTTTTCAGCAGGGTATCACACCAAACTACTGCCCATTGGGGAATGTAAGGCTGTTTAATAGATTCGAGGCTCTCTCTGGCCTGGCGGATTGTGACTGACATCATGCACATTTTAGTCTCGCCTTATGTAGTACAAAAGAGAGGAATAGGGACGAGGGAGAATTGAACCTGAACCTAAATTTAGTGTCTACCCAGGGGAACAGTGCAGTGAGGGAGGGCAATGCTGGTCATAATGTTACAGCCATTGACAATACTGTGGGGGAGGGCAATGCTGGATGTAATGTTGCAGCGATTGATAATATTGTGGGGGTGGGCAATGCTATTTATAATGCTGGTTATAATGCTACAGCCACTGTTAATACTGTGCTACACAATGATTCTTATTCCCTGGAATGTCAGAACATTGTATATCATAGGTTAGGTGATGATCCTACTGCGGGCGATTTGATTCCAGTTTCCAAAGAGCCAGTGTGCTCCACCTCCGTTATTTCATGGAATGTGGCAGGAATAGGGACTAAAGTCATTTCGCCTGATTGGCAGGAATTTATTGATCATTTTGATATATGCCTGTTCCAGGAGGTGTGGGCAAATGATGCTATATATAAAGTGGGATACTTGAATTTTTTTGTCCCAGCAGTTAAAAAAAAGTCAAGGTCGCCTATGGGAGGTCTGATCATAAGGGTCAGACAGAGTCTTAAATGCCACATTCAGCAGCTGTCTGTGACAATAGTGACATTTTAGTTGTTAGACTCAAATTCCCAAATGACTTAAGAATTGATATTTATAATGTTTATGCAACGGGGCTTCCAGGTGGCAAAAAATCTGATGTGGTTATAAAGTTAGAAACATTGTTGCAGGCTACTCCCCCCAGCATACTACCATTAATCGCGGGGGACTTTAATACTAGGTTTGAGCCCCTCAGTTAGGACGATACTTGAAGGGCCTCTGTATGGGGAATCAGCTAAGGGCTGCTAATGGGCGCACATTGTCAGACAAAATTGGAAAGGAAACGTTTGACAAAGGTGTAAGGGCAAGTAATATTGATTATTTGCTTGTGCTGTTTAAGTTGTGGAGTACTCTCTTAGATATGGAGGTGGTTGCTCGTGTTGAGAGTGACCACAACCCTCTTTCGGCATCGTTTAATTTGGGACTTCATAAAAAGAATGTGGTTCCTGGAAGACCAAGTTTGCCTGATTTGGTACTGTCAAATGATGAGCGCCACCTTAAGTGGTGCCAGGTTGTGGGGCATCAGGAAATTATTTCTGATATTAGTGAGGACCTGGAAGGAGCATTAGCAGCTATTGAGGAGGCCACTTTGTTTGGCCCTTGGTATCAACCCCTGATGGAGATTCATAATAGCCTGTTTGCTAAATTAAAAAAATATTTTTGCAAATCTAATTCTTGCAAACCTAATCTAGGCAGTAGATCCCAGATTAGAAAAGAAGAAACCTGGTATGATGACCTCTGCCGCCAAGCTAGGGGAGATTTAGGCCTTGCTTTAAAGACTAAAGACCTAAGGAAAATAAAGCTGGCCGGCACAAATTATAGACAAATTCAATATGTTGCAAAAAAGAAATGGGAACAAAACTAGTGGCAAGATCTTAAAATGGCATGCAAATCTAAAACCCCCAAATTCTTCTGGAATATTTTTAAATGGGACAGGGGAGGGCATAGAGAGAGCCCTTAAAATAACATTGACCAAAACTCATGGGTTGAGTATTTTAGCCCCCAATATGCTAGCAGTGTAGCTGATAGTAGCGAGGGGGTGTTTGTTCATGCTTTTTATAAAGAAGCCACTTTCCCTTTAGGAGAAGTGGACAGGGCACTAGACCTAGTTAATGAGGGTCGTGCTACAGGCATGGACTGTGTGCCCGCAGACGTATATCCAGACCCTGCTGGAGGATGTATATCCTGTATGTGGCAAATGCCATAGCACAAGGGATGGAGGTACCCCATTCATGGAAAGGTGCAGAGATAGTGCCAGTGTACAAAAAAGGGGATAAGTCGTCAGCAGCTAATTATAGACCGATAAGTCTGATCGACTCGATCCAAAAGATTGTGGGTCGACTTGTATTGGGCAAAATCCAGTCCCGGATGGATGATGATAACATCTTGAGTCACCTCCAGGCTGGCTTTCGCCCGAAAACAAGTACTATAGACCAGGTCTTTAGGTTTATCATGTTATATTGGCGTACAGTGATCTTAGAGAAAGGCACCTTGTACGCGGTCTTTGTTGACCTAAGGGCGGCTTTCGACCTTGTTCCGCGTAAAATCCTGTGGCAAGTCCTTGCAGGGCTGGGGATGGCGCCTGAACTATTGAGCCTAATCGTCCGCTTACATGAGGATACTTTTGCCCGGGTTCGGTGGGGTCGTCAGGGAGAGGTAGCGTCCCTATAAGTACTCCTTTAACACCTCTAATGTGGGACCTTGGACAAAAAGCGGTCCAGGACCTTGCCTCTCTACAGCCCTTGCTGTATTGGCGCCGACTGTGGACCACAGAGGAACCTCAACATTATGCACAGGGTTTACGGGAGATTTTGACAAAAGATGGCTACCAAAAAATCCACTGGCTGAAGTCCATTCGGTCCCTACTAATTAGGTTGGGACTGAGAGAGCTATGGGATGATCCGATAAACGCTACATTCCCTTCCAAGAAACTTCTGAAAATAAGCTATTGGGAGATGATAAATGCAGAAGTATGTATAAGGGGTTTTTCTTCACATCTAACAGGCCGTTTCTTAGAATTTAAGGCCCAACCGAAACTGGAATTGTATTGGGATGCCATAGAGCAAAATCAAGATCGTAAACTTTACTTTCAATTTAGAGTAGGCTCCCTTCCAGTTAGGTCTTTTACAGCCAATTGGGCAGGGGAAAACGGTAGGGATAAATGCCCTAAGTGTGGTGAAGAACGAGAAACAATAAGTCATTTCCTCTCCTTCTGCCTCTATATTCTGCACCCAGAGCCATGTGGGTTAAGCCTATCTGCAGAGCGATTGGCACACAAAGGTATGCAGAGGCTTTAAGAATTTTAAGTACTGACCCCTGCCCTGTAATTGCTATTGCTATGGCCAAATTTCTGAAATGGGCCTGGGTAATCCGTATGCGCCTTGTTGCGGAAGGGCTCTGATTATTAATTATTAATTATTGGTGAATTACTATTGCTGACTGTGTGTAAATATGTGGGCTTACTCAATTTGTGTAATTCATGTGCAATACCCCCTGTACTGTTAAAAATGATGGATTTTGTTTTATAATTTTTGCTTTTATGCACTCAAAATAATTGATATTTGGCAATTGTCTATATTAGTTTAATTCAATCTTAGATATTTATTGAATTGTTTTTATTGGAATTTTATATCGAAAAACTGTCGTTTTATGTATGTTTTTAATGTTTGCTTTTATGACTTAATTGTCGAATAAAGTATGATGATGATGGACAGTGTAGGGTAAGGTTAGGTGCGATATACAGCAGGCTTTGGGCTAGGTTTATTTATGTCTGGTTATTGACTGGTTTGGTGTTATATTCTATTAGGTTTAGTTGCAAGGTTAATGGGTGGGAGAAGATGAAACAGTAATGAAGACAGAAAACTAGTCACTTAAGCAGAAACTGTGAGAGAACTGGGGCACATACTAAGATAGGATTACAATTTATGAGCTAGTTGGGACAAAAGGATGGGATAAGTTATAGGCGAGGGGACACTGGGTACCACACCTTGCCTTATAGCACTTGAATGGTAGTGAGGATGAACAGAAACATAGATGGCAGTATAATTTATTAAAGGATTGCTGAGTAGGCTTGGAAGACAATGAAGAATACCTTGAAAAATGCAGTAGTTGTCATTGAGAATGAAATGTGACCTACACCTTCTCACAGGAGCCACACCTTCCCTCTTCACTGGGAGGTGGTCTCTGCCATCCTCCGCAGGAACCTGGAGTACTTTCAGTAATAGACAAAAACATAACACATATATTAAAATAACTGCTGCAAGTAAGCATCAGATTATTTTGCACGTTACAAAAGCAAAATATCACTATTATTGGGTTATCTTTCTGATCTACTAATCAAAAGATTACTTTGAAAGGTTTGATGGACCAAGTAAGCAGTCAGAAATGCATCGCTATGTAATATTTTGTTTTCATAATATTCATTTGGCCATGGGTCCGAAAGGATCGAAAAAACAAACAATGATGCAGTGGAATGGAAGGGGCTTATGGTGGTATGTATCCTGTCATGTTACGCTGTCATGACTCATGACATCAAGGATCCCTATATGACATGACATCCTTCTGGGGTCTATATTACCAATCTCTAGTCTGTACCTGCACTATGGACTGTTTGCTCAATAAAGCTTATTGTCAACCTACATGGTGACAGCATGGTGAATAGCACACTTAGGGCTTTTGTTCCTCTATACCTTACCAACAATCTATTCTTAATGCAAGACATGTAAAAGAGGGGTGAGATAAATGTTACTAAAAAGACAGGGTAACAAAGTCACAGATAGGAGAAACCCAGAAGCAGAAACTGGGGGAATATAAAATAAAACATAAGGCAGGTTTATGTGGTGAAGGCATACACTAAAATAGATATGGGAAAGTTAGAGAAAATACAGAAGAGCCTAACACATACTAGTTTAGAGGCAGAAAGTATTCCACATGACTTACCTGCAGCACCAGCAGGAATGGCAGGGGTGGTCAGGCGCTTTGGTTCTATCGGGCAAGTTGGGGTAGGTGGTGGTGACTGTCCTACAACATGGAAAGAAAGTAGTAGGTATATTTTTAAAAGGCGTTTTGGAGACAAACAAATCTAGTGCCTGTCTACAAAATCCTTTCGTTCACTAGTGTTCAACCCCAAACATAAAATAGTAAATCTCTCCTTCACCTTGCTTCATATAGTTTTCAAATGCTGACGCTCAGAAAGCTATGGGCAAAGTCAGTCTCCTTTGTGTACTGTGCAACACAGAGATGGAGCATAGATATGTGCAAGAGGGGTGAGGTAAAGATTTCTGTCACCATAACAGTTTTGTGGGGGGGGAAAGCTACAGACAGGATGGAGTCAGCTGCGCAAACAGCGATTACACAAAACACAAGGAAATATGTGGGCATGATAAACACTGAAGGAGACCAGTGGAAGTTGGGTAAATGAGAAATACAGATTGATGATAATAGACACTAAGTGGGGATAGTTCAAGTTAAACACAAATGTTTTCTTCCAATGTTCTGCACAATATTTACAAGGAATTACACGGTTTAAGTCATCAATCATCGCATTTAATTGGCTGTGATGTTCCATATCACTCTGTATCCATTATGATATATCGTATTCAACAGTTTACATTGTAAACACTCCAATGGTACTACCCGATGCATTTTGGGTTGTACATGACCCTTTGTCAGGGGTCTTCCGATTACAAGATCCATTAAACTGTCTGTTAATCTCTGCGTCTTCCCCTTCGAAACGAACGGACGTGTAATCGGAAGACCCCTGACAAAGGGTCATATACGACCTGAAATACATTGCGTAGTACCATTGGAGTGATTACAATGTAAACTGTTGAATATGACATATTATAATAGATACAGAGTGATATGGAACATCACAGCCAATTAAATGTGATGATTGACGACTGAAAACATGTAATTTCTTGTAAATATTTTGCAGAACATTGGAAGAAAAACATTTGTGTTTTGATGCTAAGTGTGACCGACAGCTAGGGAGTGGTCCTTCCGCACCTGGCATATATTTGTTCATTAAATGCTACTGCGCTTTTCAGACACCGCGGCACTTTCTGGGTCGCACACCATGAAATGGATGGTATAAGAAAGTTTAACAGTTATTAACAAGGAGTGCACCACTGTAAAATTGGGTACTGCACCTCACAGAGATGTAATCTGTATCAGTAACCTGCCTTTTTACCTGCTGCCACTTGAGGGGAAGTTTGCTGCCGTTCTGCCTCGCCTGTGAGCGAGGTGCTGACCTTGAGGGGGACCGCTGCCTGGGCTCGGCGCCCGTTCCTCGTGGGGGACTGCCGCGCCGGGTCCTCGCGGGGGACTACATCCCCCAGAATTCCTTTGGGGTGCCGCATCATCGAGCAGTGCCGGGAGGCGCTTAAAGACAGATGAGCTCTCCCACAGCGCGGGACTTGCGCGGGCGGGCCCGTCTGTGCCAAGCAGAGGCTGGGCTGTGTCACCCCCCTAAAGTCTACCACAAGAACTGAAGTAAGCAGCCTAATAACTCTGGTTAGGAGAACATTGTTGCTATATATCCGTCAGCACGTTCAGAAAGCTAACTGTGATATAACTGTTTTGGGCATATTGCGGTCAGATAGCGATTTACTGTGGATAACTGATCAGTGCATGACCAGTTAAAGATATAACCTGAGTCATGAGTAAGCAAGCAAGTAAAGGCGGAAATGGGGGGAGAGTGTGGGGACTTTGGATGCATTTCTTTCCAGGGCTGAGTCTGTGCTAATGCACGAGATTCAGCTCACAGAGCGGAGGTTATCATTAGAACCCCTTAATCCATACATGCCAACATTTCAGGAGAGCAAAGTGGGAGATTTAAAAAAAAAAAAAAATCTGGAGAATGCGGCTTTGAATCGGGTTACTGGCATGTATGGGCTTGTGTGCTGCTGTAGGATTGGACATTTGAAACGCAAATGCACGTTTTTTTTTCTTACCTTTCAGAAGCATGGAGCATAATGGCAGACAGAGAGGGTGATACACGTGTTGGGCACTGGCCTGGCAGGTTGTTGGCAGTGCATGCACCCCCCACCCCCCCCTGTGGCAGCCCGGGCTGAAACAGTCCCCCCCCCTCTACTTCGCAGGTCATTAAAAGACGATTCCTTTGTTAATGACGCTTTGTTGATTTTTCACACCTTCGAGAGCCCCTGCATCACCACTCTTTGCTGGAAGAATTAGCACTTTACACAATACCAAGCCCTGTCAGCTGAAACCCCCGAAGAATCGGGTTTTTGCTTTTAGGAATCGGGAGGCGGGAGACTAGCCTTCAAATCGGTAGTCTCACGCCTGAATCGGGAGGGTTGGCATGTCTGCCTTAATCTAAATCTATCCCCAGGTCCACCCGATAGAGCCTAATATTATTATAGCCAACAGACAAATAGTTCCCCAGAGTTCTGTTTCATTCTAGCTACAGGCTACCCCTGAACCGCCAACCCCGGTTAACCCATTACGCCTATTACCATCACCCTCTCCCCCCTTCACCCGTACCAGGCAATCAAAGATCCTGCCAGCATGTAAAGGAAAGGAACAGTTAAAAAAAAGAAAAGCACGCAGCGCTCCTAAAGCTATCCAACAGATCACCAAACATGCTAAAAACAGGAACGTTACGCATGAGCAGGGAGGCCTGATAGTTACGTCACTAACTTAAGATACTTATAAGGGGGTTGGGGACAGTATCAGTCTGTCAGCAGGAGGGTCAGATCATAATTATCCCCAGGGGTCAACAGATATTTTTAAAAACTTGGAAGAAAGGCTATCAGTAATAATTAGTCCTGTGCTGGCGAAGCTGGAAGCAATTGAAGCTAGATTAAATACATTAGAGAAATACTTATCTACCGATTCATCTAACTCTGGGGCCCCCAAGGGGGGTGGGGGGGTTGGGTGCTAATGCATTGATAGAGCAGACGGGGGGAATTACCGAGCATCCACCATCAATCAGGCCCACGCCAGTATTAAATGCCAACCTCACGCCTCAAGGCCCTAGAATCACCGGTAGCAGGCCCCAGGGTGTAAGGCCCATTTATGCCCCAAATCCCACCGTACTAGATCTACATCCCCAATCCACACCCCTGGTGGTAATCTTGGGCAATGTTCCACCCCTTTTGCAAGGTATTACCGAGGACTACTCACAACTTAAGAACAAAGTGATCCACTGTTTCCATAATAACGCATCAGTGAGCCCAACAATAGATTGCAACATCATAATGGTCCAACGGGTGGGATGGTTGGGAAACTTAGGAAAACCGAGAGGGGGAGACTGCATTGTCGTAAACTTTAATGATCGTAGGCCCGTTGAAAGGTTACACAGAGAAAACGGTTCTGACATGCCTAAAATAAACACTGGAATTCAGATTCTCCCTCTGGGTTTTTTCTATCATCCGGAGTATCCAATTAAAAACATCCGACCGTCACACACTAACTGGCATCTAAACGGGTCATCTACCGATACCAGATCAACGCATCATACATTTCAACCAGCAAAGTATATTCCCCAGGGGAACCCCATCAATTTGCCTAGTTTAGGTAATAGATTTGCAGCCCTCTCCTCTCTAGAGGAATGTGATTGACTAAACAGACCTGTTGTATCTGAAGATTCGAGCAAAACCAAAGGAAATGATGGACGGAGCATTGACAATACAAGCACTCACCCCCCAGTCAACTGATCTGGGTTTAATCCATCACCATTCTTTAGCCCACTCTGCCAACCCAGTTCAGACATGGCCATATGCAAATCAGTCTGACCCTGTGCCTCATGGGAACAGTCCAGCCCGAACTGTCAAGCCATGCCTTCCCTGGACCAGAAACAAGCTTCCCAGGACCGGTTCTGGCATTGTAGCCGTCTTCAGCCGGGCTTGCTTGAATCCAGTGTCAAAGTGAGCAAGTATCTGAAGAGTCAACATCGCCAATTGATCCTCAGCACACGACAGAGCATGGCTTAGGTGAACCCAGGGGTAGAGATTACATTGCTTCCCAAGTCACGAGCCCCAAAATTGATTTGGGCCCAGCCAAAAGGAACAATGTTGCTTACAATGTAATTTCCTGGAACGTTGCAGGTCTGGTAGGGAATTTCCAAGATCCAAAGTGGCTAGAGTTTATTAGGTCTTTTCCCGTGATCTCTCTACAAGAGACCTGGTTGGTGGACTGTGAACTCTTTTTGGAGGGCTATAAGGCATTTTTCGTCCCGGCCGAACGTTCACCGAGGGGCAAAGCCAAAAGTGGCCTGGTCATATACACCTCTTTAGCGTTGAAATGTGTAATCACCCCTATAACTAGTAACAACAGTTATATCCAAGCAGTTATTTTGAAGCGAGGGAATGTTAGGGTGCTTTTGATCAATTTTTATAATGCGGTGAACTCATTAGGGACCTGCCAGATTGACCAACTGTGTGCATTTATTAAACAACACCGGGGAAAAGCCTTAAATTGCATGATGCTAACAGGTGATTTTAACATTCACCCCTGTGGTAACCCCGCTAAAATTGTCTTGGGTGAACTGGGTTGCGACAGAATGGGGGGTATACACTTTGAACACTCAAGTCGGGGTGATGCCCTTAACCTTCTAATGAATGAACATGAATTAATAAGTACGATGTCTGTGGCAGATGTTGAGAGCAAATTGGCTGTCTCCACATTCAAGGGCCATTCAGGAGGAACTTGTATAGATCACATTTTAATAACAGAGGGTTTGCGAACCCGTTTATCGAGTTTCGGTATTTTAGAAAGTATATATAGTGATCATAACCCTGTTTGTATTCATCTGGCAGGGAACATATTGTCTCTACCGGAAAAGTCCATACCTTATGGGGTGTTGAAACCTGTAGATGGAAGGCGCCGCCTCAAGTGGTCTAAAGTAAACCTGGATGCACTTTACGAGGGTATTTACAAAACATGTGCTCCGGAACTTGAATCATGTGTTTCCCCTGCCTCTGCCCCAAATGATATTCTTGGGGCCTTTGAGATAATCACCATCAAAGTGGGCACAATGTTGTCAACCCCCAAAACAGCCTTGAAGCCTAGGAACCCAGGATGGTTTGACCACAACTGTTCAAGGGCTGCCAGGGAGTTAAAGTCAGCCCTGAAAGGAATCCTGAGAGATCGTTCGCCGATTTGTTCACTACGTCAATTATATAAAATTGCGCTAGTAAAGCGTGAGGCTGAATTAAAAGAAACGATCTGGAAGGAACTCTTAGACCCCAGTACTTTGAATAACAGTGAGAAATTTTGGGGCATAGTCAACAGACCACTGTTTGACGTAGGCGGGGCACCCGATTTAGGCAATAATATCCCTGAACATGATTGGGTAATGCACTTCAGCTCCATATTTAAGGCCAAGATCCCTCCGTCAGAACTGTGTGAGGGTGGGACGGATGCATCCCAACCGTATTTCACCTTAAGTGTAATTGAGAGAGGCATTATGGGGCTGACGCGTAATAAAGCACCAGGCCCTGACGCAATGCAGCCGGATCTTTATAAGTCAAACGTGGCACTATGGGCGCCGGTTCTTACAGCAGTAATCAATGCAGCAGCAACCTTGAGTTGTCCTGGGTCTTGGGGAACTTCCACGATCGTACCGGTCTTCAAGAAGGGAGACCGGAATACCACTACTTGCTACAGACCGATCTCCCTGATCGACTCTGTGGTTAAGGTCGTGGGAGGGGTGGTCCTGAACAGATTATCAACTTGGGCTGAGGAAAATAGGATAAAATCGGACATTCAATACGGGTTCCTCCCTGGCCACTCCACATTGGCACAATGCCTAAATCTATATATGGTCCTAGGGGCACCATCTACATGGCGTTCATAGATCTCTCCTCCGCGTTCGATTGTGTAAACCGGGGGAAGTTATGGGATCTCATGGGCGCCATGGGGGTGGAGCCTCCTTCGGTAAACTTTTTAAGGGCCCTCCATCAGGCCACCAAGGCAAATGTAAGATACTCGCTAGATCTTAGGGTATCCGGGGACTTTCCCATTGAGAGAGGAGTAAGGCAGGGCTGTATCTTGGCCCCCTTCCTTTTTAATTTATACGTTAATGAGCTGGAAGCATCTTTGGTAAAAACCAACGCTGATTTTCCGTATGTTGGGCGCAGGGGTCTGCCTGTCTTGTTATACGCAGACGACGCTATTCTCCTGGCAAGAACCCCCAGAGGTCTGCAATCTTTATTAAATGCCTTTCATGGCTTTATGGCTGACCGAGATCTTGCCATAAATAATACCAAATCGTATGTAATGCAGATAGGTGTGCGCCCAAAGAAACAGTATTCCTTCATGGTAAATGCTGAGAAGGTACCATTAACCAGTTCGTTTTCATACCTGGGCGTTCTGTTTGATGAAAAGCTAAGTTGGGGCCCGTTGGTGCAAAGGAAAAGAGGCGAGATAATAAGGGCTAACTCAGGAATATTCAACTTTACGACTAAAATGGGCAAACGTCCAGTAACTGCTCTACTGAAAATATATCAGTCAAAAAGTGTCGCCTTGGGCAGCTATGACAGTGAACTTTGGGGGTACGCACCAGTCGAAAGCATTGAGGTGGCGGAGAACACCTTCTTGAAACAGCTACTGGGGGTACCCAAGGGAACTGCCAACCTAATAATACATGAGGAAACTGGGATACCCTACATTGGCGACACTATAGCACTACGGCCCTTATTGTTTTGGTTAAAGTGCTGGCTAAATAAAGACCTGGCCCTAAATCACCAGCTGCTAAGAGAAGTCTTGTCTCAGGATCATATGCTTAATATACCTTGGCTCAAATACTTAAAAAGCTGTTTTACCGGGCTGGGGCACCCAGATCTTTTTTCAAATCCAGACCTGATTGTCACCGCAGATGTGGAGTTTGTTAAAAAAAAACGTTTGCTAATGAAAACACTAGCTAGAGATGAGGTGGAACTGGCAAAATCCAGCATACGTAAATTTGTAATGCTTAAAACCACATCCTTAATGGAGCCATATTTATCATGGCCCATCACAAACCACGAACGGTTTCTCTTAACAAGGTTTCGATTGGGCTATTATCATCTTCTATTAGCCATACCCAGGGGTTCATATAAAGGTCAGATGTTACCTCCTTGCGGCTGCGACAATACGTCCCCGCAAGATCTGGTGCATTTTTTATTTATCTGTCCCTTCTATATTATTCCCCGGAGATTTTTTCTGAAACCTGTGCTAAAAAAACGAAATTTTAAACAGGTCCGCCCGCCCTATGTTACCTGCAAATGCTAAATCCTGAAAGCACTTTATATATGGTTGGATTTCTTAAATCACCATTAAAATCCAGAAACATAAGAGAACTTTGACAGCCTTTTTTTAATTGAGGTATTAAATCTTTATTTTATTGATACATTTTATATATCTCTGTAAATGAAATGGATTGTATAGAAATTGATGCAAAGAATATGCTACCTACTCTGCTCAAATTTTTAATGTCCTTGTTGTAATGTTGCTTTTATGGTTTTTAACATATGTAAAACCGAATAAAGTATCTTTGTATTGTATTGTATCAGTAACCTAAAGTCACAGAGCATGCCTACACCCCAGATATCAGGTTATCATATCTGGGGGTGAATGTTTTGCCATTGTGCAACATTCCGTCCATCATCTTGTGTATTTTACTGTTCACCCTATGTGGGAAGGGTATGCCCAGACGTGGATCCCATAATCACTACGCCACTGGAGTCAATCTATCCTGGCTGAAGTCGGCTGATAGCCAGAAACCAGTCCTAGAATGCTTGATTACGGTCCAGGGAAGACATGGCTTGGCAGTTTGGTCTGGACTGTTCCTATGAGGGACAGGGTCAAGACTGATTTGCATATGGCCATGTCTGAACATGGGGTGGCTTGGTGAGCAAAATAACAATGGATTAAACCCAGATCTGTGACCGGGGGTAAATATTTTGCCATTGTGCAACATTCCATCCATCATCTTGTGTGTTTTGCTGTTCACCCTATGTGGGAAGGGTATGCCGAGACGTGGATCCGGTGCTCACTATGCCACTGGAGTCAAGCTATCCTGGCTGAAGACGGCTGATAGCCAGAAACCGGTCCTAGGATGCTTGATTCTGGTCCAGGGAAGACATGGCTTGTCAGTTCGGTCTGGGCTGTTCCCCTGAGGCACAGGGTCAAGACTGTTTTGCATAGGGCCATGTCTGAAGTGGGGTGGCTTGGTGAGCAAGATAACGATGGATTAAACCCAGATCTGTGACTGGGGGTGAATGTTTTGCCATTGTGCAACATTCCGTCTATCATTTTGTGTGTTTTACTATCCTAGTAACTAACATCTCTCAAAATCACATTACGCACCTGCCTCACATTTCAACACAACCCAGGTTGTATTGTATTGTATGATTCACTTGATGTCCACTCCACATCCCTCCCAATCCTTGAAGTCCTACACCCTCACTGTCAGACTGGCAAATTGACAACATTCCCCTCTACTCTGTGGACCACATGCTCAGTTCACAGTTCACATGCAAAAGTGTACAGGGAAACCATGCACACTCCTATTGAAATAAAGACAGTGGATGCAGACACGCTCTGCTACAAAAAGTGAATATATTTATGTGAGTGGCACACATAAACATGCAATATCCTTCAAATGAGCCTCATCCAGTGCAAACATTGGGGCAGAATTATCAAAATGTTACACTCCACAGCAAGACAATTTGCTGCTCTGTATTGCATTACAGAGAGAGAGCTGGAATCCACCATATCTCCTCAGATATGACGCATTATTACTGCTCTCTCCCTGAGCAGACACACTGAGTGATGCCTAGTGACAACACAGGTATCTTTGTGAAATGTAGTATGGGTGTCCAGGTTACAGACAGATTTGCTTTTGGGCAGGAAGGCACACCTTTTGGCACAAACGCAATCCTTTGAGGGATTTTCCTCTCTCTGCGTGCTACAGAATGCAGAAAGCATAGAAGGAGAAAGTAACGAAGAGAAATAAACATATTTCTCCTCGTTACACTTCATTGGCATTTCATAGATTTTTGATGAATATCCATGTTTACAAGTTTCTTGCGAATCAGGAAATGCACCATAATCAATGGGTTGATACATGGGAACGCCCACGCTCCAATCATGGCACGCCTTCACAACATAGAGTATTACAAGGTATCGATTTGCACTGCCGTGTAATACTCTGGATGTGCTAAATCTCACAGTCATGCTAGGCAACCATTGACCCTTGGTAGGTCCCTCCCCACACTGCACAGCTCCGCCTGTGGACCTGTGCCCTAGCCTGCTGCCGCCGCTGCTCTCAAGGGGTTTGAGGCCCTCCCCGCTCCTACTTATAGTTGTTTGTTTTATGTTACTGGAATCTGTGCTTTTCTGTAAAGTCTTTGTGTTTTTGTAAGTTCTTTTGTGCCTTTTTAAGTTTGCTGTTGGTCGTTGTTCCCCCCTCCCATCTGTGCCATTCTGCACCCTTTCCACTGTTGCCCATTCCTTTCTCTGCCTGTCCGTTCCCACCGTTGCCTCCATTGCAGCATCGCCACCTGCTCTCCAATTTGCCCCGCTCCCACCTCCCATCTGCTCATCCCTCCCACCTCCCCTTCTTATGGCAGCCGCTACAACTCCAGCACCCTCCACGCAATCAACGCTGGACAATCACGCACTTGCTGCCTAACTTCCCCGAAGGGCACACAAGGACCCTTCTTCTGCCGGAACTGCAGCTACACCAGCATCCGACCCGCCAACCCACCAACCAGGAAAGAACCCAACTACCTCAGATGCATCCTCCTCAACGTCCGCAAACACGCCGTTGAACTCTGGGACTTACTCAAAACAACCTCCCCAGACGTCGCCTTCCAGACAGAGACCTGGTTGCACCCCTTCTCGGCACCTGATATCACCATAGCCATCCCGGACGGCTATAAGATCACCCGCAGGGACCGCACCAATGGAGTAGGAGGAGGAATCACCATCGTCCACAGGAACACCCTCAGAGTCTCGACCGTCACCCTCAGCACCGCCGAACACCTGTACTTCCAGATCCACACCGACCCCAAAACGACCCTCAAAGGAATCCTCGTACAGAGACACCCCGGGCCGCGACCACAGGTCAGTGACTCCATTGCTGACTTCATCAGCACACACACCCTCGCCTCCACAGACTACATCCTACTCGGGGACTTGAACTTCCACCTCGAGAACAACAATGATACCAACTCCACGACCCTAATAGCCAACCTCGGACTCAGACAATTCGTCACAACACCCACCCACTCTGCCAGCCACATGCTCGTCCCCATTTTCTCCGCAAGCCCCCACGTCTCTGTCAGCCACTCCACTGAACTCCACTGGACCGGGCATCGCTGCATCCTCTTCACCTTCCAGACACCCACCTCACACCACCGCTCCCAACAGATCCCTCGCTGCTGCTGGAGCAAAGTCACCGAAGACCAGCTAACCACCACCCTTGCCCTGGGCCCATCCCCCTAGCCCGCCGACGCTAACACCGCCGCCCGCAGCCTCAGACAGTGGATCAACGACTGCACCAACACCCTCGCCCTGCTCAAGAAACGCTCCAACAGACACACCAGCAAGAAAGCCAGCTGGTTCTCAGAAGACCTCCAGGCCTCCAAGCAAACCTGCTGAAAGCTGGAGAAGAACTGGCTCCATGAACAAATACCGGACAGCTACGCAGCCCACAAAAGTGCAACCCATAGACACCTTCACCTCATCAGAGCCGCCACAAGAGCCTCCTTCAAAGACCGCCTAGACAACAACGCACACTACAGCAAAGAGCTCTTCAACATAGTGAAGGAACTCTCCAACCCCAGTTCCAACACCAAGGACATCCCATCATCGCAAGACCTGTGTGACTTGCTGGCCATCTTCTTCCATCGCAAGATCACAGACATCCACGACAGCTTCAACAACACGACCACCACAACAACCACGGAAGCCCCTGCCCCAACGACCACCATCCACACCAACCGCCTACTCTCCTGGACCAACATCAACGACGATGACACCATCAAGGTCAAGAACACCATCCACTCTGGATCTCCATCAGACCCCTGCCCACACCACATCTTCATCAAAGCCAGCACCGCCATGGCACCCCATCTCCGGAAAGCCATCAACATCATCTTCAAGACAGCAACCTTCACGGAGAGTTGGAAGCATGCCTTACTCAAGAAACCCAAGGCGGACCCCAGGGACCTCAAGAAATTCCGGCCCATCTCCCTGCTCCCGTTCCTGGCGAAGGTCATTGAGAAAACTGTCAACAAACAACTGACCCGCTACCTCGAGGAAAACAGCATCCTGGACCCATCACAGTCCGGGTTCCGCAGCAACCACAGCACGGAAACTGCCCTCATCACCGCCACCGATTACATCAGGATCCTGCTGGACAACAGAGAAACCGTGGCCCTCATCCTTCTGGACCTGTCAGCCGCCTTCGACACGGTCTGCCACCACACACTACGAACACGCCTCCATGACACAGGGATCCAAGAGAAGGCTCTGGACTGGACCACCTCCTTCCTCACCGGCAGAACACAGGGCATCCGCCTCCCCCCTTCTGCTCCGAAGCCACCGAGATCATCTGCGGTGTACCCCAGGGCTCATCCCTCAGCCCAACACTGTTCAACATCTACATGGCACCGCTCGCCCACATCGCCCGACTGCACGACCTCAACATCATCTCCTATGCCGACGACACCCAGCTGATCCTCGCCCTCACCAAGGACCCCCACACCGCCAAAACCAACCTCCACAAAGGAATGAAGGCCGTTGCCGAATGGATGAGGAACAGCCGACTGAAGCTGAACTCTGACAAGACGGCGGTCCTCATCCTTCGTTCCACCCCTTCTGCCTGGTACGACTCCTGATTGCCAGCTGCACTAGGAACAGCTCCAACATCCACTGACCACGCATGTAACCTAGAGGTCATCCTCAACTCCACCCTCTCCATGACCAAGCAGGTCAACGCCGTCTCTTCCTCCTGCTTCAACACCCTACGCATGCTCCGCAGGATCTACAGGTGGTTCCCCTCCAAAACAAGAAGAATGGTCACCCAAGCCCTCGTCAGCAGCAGGTTGGACTACAGAAACACCCTCTACGCAGGAGCCTTGGCCAAACTCCTGAAACGGCTTCAATGCATCCAGAACGCCTCTGCACGCCTGATCCTCAACATCTCTTGCTGCAGCCACATCACACCTCACCTGAGAGACCTGCAGTGGCTCCCCGTCAACAAGAGGATAACCTTCAAGCTCCTCACCCACGCACACAAGGCACTCCACAACACCGGACCAGCGTACCTCAACAGCCGACTCAGCTTCTATACCCCCACCCGACAGA
Source organism: Lissotriton helveticus (assembly GCF_964261635.1). NCBI lineage: Eukaryota > Metazoa > Chordata > Amphibia > Caudata > Salamandridae > Lissotriton > Lissotriton helveticus. The sequence goes on along the minus strand of NC_136065.1, from coordinate 640,625,480 downwards.
TCCGCTCCACCGACCTCGCCCTGGCCACAGTCCCCCACACCCGAAGAGCAACCTCTGGCGACAGATCATTCTCCCACCTCGCCACCAAGACCTGGCACACACTCCCCACCCACCTACGGCAAACCCAAGACCTTCTGTCCTTCAGAAGACTCCTCAAGTGCTGGCTCTTCAAGCAGTAGCAGCATCCCCCACCCCCCAGCGCCTTGAGACCCTCAGGGTAAGTAGTGCGCTTTACAAATGTTATGATTGATTGATTGATTGATTGATTGAAGGTGGCTTTATGTGGGATAGTAAATCTCATTAAAGCCCATGCTTTGCCTTGTATCACCTTGCGTGGCAAAATGACAATGCAAGGGCTTTGCAAATCTGGACCACGGCAGCAACAATCACATAAATAAATATCCATTTTGCACCTGAGAGCATGTCAGTCTGTATCTTTTGCTGCAAAGAAGTGGTCAAATAAATTACTGTTTAAAAGATATAAAAATTAAAATGATGACTATTCGCTAATTCATAGTACATGCAGTATCAAAGTTCATAGGCCCAATAGGGCAAAATTGGGGTTACTGAATTCATGTCTTATCTGGCATGACTGTGTGAAATGAGTGGTAAAAAATGAAATACTGCATAGTAACTTGATTTAGCCATAAATTATGGGAACTGTTTAAATTCCAATGTATTATAAAGTATCAACATGGTGAAATATAAATATGCTACCCACATTTTAAAACATGTATGAGCAGGATAAGCCTGAATATAATGAATTTCAGAAGGTTTGCCGCAATAGACTTGGGGCCAGATGTAGGTCGGCAAATACCGACCGGTATTTGCAAATGGAGATGTAGGGGGAATTTTATTTACAGAATTGGTATATTTACCGATTCGGTAAATTTACAGATTCTGTAAAATACCGATTCTGTAAATTTACCGAATCGGTAAATCCAGATGTAGGTGGCACTTCAAACAGTGCCACAGGCCATTACCGATTCGTTATTTACCATGTAATACAATTGAATGGTAAATAACGAATTCCAGTGTACATGCACATCTGTGCATGTACACCGGTGCCATGTGGCACACATACATGCCCTAAGGGCATGTATGTGTGTCATATGGCACACAAGCCAAAATCAGGGGTGCAACAGGGTGTCAAAGTGACACCCTGTTCTCCTTGCAAAATCGGTTATTTTACCGAATCGGTATTTACCGATTCGGTAATTGACATTGATTCCTATGGGCCTGTAGGCCCATAGGAATCAATGGCAATTACCGAATCGGTAAATACCGATTCTGTAATTACCGAATCATACAGATTCGGTAAATATTACCGATTTTTTTTACCTACATCTGATTTGCCGAATCTAGAATACCAAATCGGTAAAATTTGGTATTCTAGAGTCGGTAAATCAAATTTACCTACATCTGGGCCTAAATTTTATAGATTGGCTGTCGTGAATTCCTTGCAAAATTGACTTCATGTCGTCCTACTTTGATTATGGTGTAGTCACTTGTATATGTGTAATGGTGAAGCAAACACAACTGACCCGTGAGCAAGGAGCGGTGAGCTCCGAAACGCTTCGGGGGTTTATTGTTTCTTTTGAAATAAATAACACAGTGAAGGAATTGAGCCGTGGCAAGTCTTTCTATGTGGGAAACAAGGAGATGCTGGAAGTAGTGTATGGTTCATTGCCCCGCTACGGGCTCACCATCACAAGAGGCGGAAGATTCAGCGACAATTGTGACAGACTATTTGAAAGATATATATAGATATATGCATACAAATATTTAATGTATATATATATATGTATATATATATACTGTAATGTTTTTGTTATGTACGTTATGAAAGATGATTATACAATAACATACCTAACGTAAACACATATCAATATACACATATATTAGTATTTTTGAATATATTTTCATTAAATGATTATGTATCTATGTGTGCATATACATTATGTATGCATCTAACATACATGCATACAAAACCACAATTAGCTATATAATCTACTCACAGATGTAATTATATATCTATTTTTTAATCATATATCTATATTATATAAAGCACATTTCTGTGCATATTATATAGAAAATATATCAAATGTATATGTTAGGAATAACATGCACATCAATCATTATATATAATATATTTTTCTAAAGAATAAAATAAGCAATTTATATATGCATGAGGCTACACATTGTGGCGTTAAAATTTACTGGAAATCCTGGAGTGTCTGAGCGTTTTTTAACAGTGGGGGCATACGATTTGAAATTGGGGGCTACTCACTGAGAGAAGCACAAGTTAGAGGGACATTATAGTTAGGTTCAGATTTTAAACATACAAAACCCTGCCCTAAGGTAAACTATACCTTGCGCCTCCTCCATACACAGTTTTCTCATTAATAATTTTACAGCCAATGTTGCAGTGATATTATCAATGATGTCATAGAAGATGTCATGAGTGATGTAATATGTGGGGTAATTGGAAGTGCATGATGGGGGCTCCAGTTGAGTTATAGTTATTTTAGGGCACAAGTTATTATTACTTGAGATAACTTTAAATGGTGAATTTCCATGGTTCATTCTGTGTTAAATCTGAACCTAATTATTATGTCCCTGTAACCTTTATTCTTTTAGTGAATTTATAAATGTTTCAAAATTCTACTTTCTTGCCATAACGTCCCTGTAACTTTTGGTTTTTTCAGTGAATTTCCACAGTTTTCAATGTTATTTTATAATTATAACTAGCTTACCCGTCGCGCGTTGCTGCGATCTCCGAAGAAAGGAAAATCAAGGAAACTCGTCATGATAACATTCAATTTACATTGTGTCATTTTTATTGAAACTTATTCATTGTAATATGGAAAACATTTCAAAGTGTTGTTTTAATTCAATGTATTTATTCGCGTGCTTGTGGATACATGATTTTGTGTTTTTCCGTCTGGTGCATACATCAGTTTTCGAAAGATTATGAGAGCCCTGGGGGCCGATATTTAAAAATAAATTATGACAGAAACCTTCGAGGGAGTGTACTCAACAACTTCCCAAAGTTTCCTGGCGATCGGATGAATGGTGTTTTAATTCTATTTATTTATTCGAGTGCTTGTGGATACACAATTTTTTGTTTTTCCGTCTTGTGCGTACATCAGTATTGGAAAGATTATGAGGGCCCTGGGGGGCCAATATTTAAAAAAATGTTATGGCAGAAACCTTCGAGGGAGTGTACTCAACAACTTCCCAAAGTTTCATGGCAATCGGATGAATGGTGTTTTAATTCAATTTATTTATTTGAGAGCTTGTGGATACATTATTTGTTGTTTGTTACGTCTGGTGCGTACATCAGTATTCGAAAGATAATGAGGGCCCTGGGGGGGCAATATTTAAAAACAATGTATGCCAGAAACCTTCGCGGGAGTGTTCTCAACAACCTCCCAAAGTTTCCTGGCGATCAGATGAATGGTGTTTTAATTCTATTTATTTATTCGAGTGCTTGTGGATACACGATTTTTAGTTTTTCCGTCTTGTGCGTACATCAGTATTCGAAAGATTATGAGGGCCCTGGGGGGGCTGATATTTAAAAAAAATGTATGGCAGAAACCTTTGTGGGAGTGTACTCAACAACTTCCCAAAGTTTCATGGCGATCAGATGAATGGTCTTATAATTCTATTTCTTTATTCGAGTGCTTGTGGATACACGATTTGTTGTTTTTCTGTCTGGTGCGTACATCAGTATTTAAAAGATTATGAGGGCCCTGGGGGGCCGATATTTAAACAAAATGTATGCCAGAAACCTTCGCGGGAGTGTACTCAACAACTTCCCAACGTTTCATGGCGATTGGATGAATGGTGCAGTAATGCATAAAGGACAAACAGACAGAGAAACAGATAGACAGACATACATTTGTTTTTATATATATAGATGTCCCTGCAAACTTTTGGTTTTTCAGTGAATTTCTAACATTTTTTACAGTAAAGTAATATTTAATTACCATTCGTTAACCTAACCACTGCCACACATGTTGGTATGGTGGCCAAGGGGCTTAGCTTGCGGCCAACCCTCCACATGCAAACAAGCCCCCAAAGGCAGCCAACCCGCAGACTTTCTCCATGGGCTATTTTTGGCCCTGGGGACCCCATTTCCCATGGCCAAGCACATTTTTAGGGAGAGTGGGGAACAGGCCCCCTTCTTTGGCAGGTTTTGGACCCTGGGAGCCCATCTTTCACAAGGAATTTTTGGGCCCGGGGACCTAATCCCCCGGGGACTATGAAAATACTTTGTGAGGGGGCACTCAGCCCCCCTTCTGGGTCAATTTCAGTCCTAGGGGACCCATCTTCTGGGGCCCAGCCATATTGTAAAGGGTGAGATAGGCACACAGCACCATTCCCTGGGCTGATATCAGCCCTGGAACCACATCCCCCAGGGTCTGCCCATTAACAAAAGGGGATGGGGCCACCAGCCGCACTCCTCCGTCCAATTTTAGCACAAGGGACCTCATCTTCTAGGGCCCCACCAACAAAGGGTGAGTGCCCTGGTGCCCACCCAAGGGACACACCATATCCTGGTTGGGCGATGCAGGGGCAGTACCAAGGCCACTGAGGACCCAGCGCCTCCCTGCATCAAGCGGGAGCCGGCATTGCTCCCAACCACAAGGAGTACATAAAAATGGTGCTTCCTTTGGACAGGAACAATATTCAGATCTTTTTCCCTGCCCGCATTACTGCAGGCAGGGAAGCAGATTTGAAGTCTACTCCCAGCAGGTGAGAGCATTTGTAACGCTCCCACCAGCTGGGAGCGTACGTTGTGTCGGCTCTCACTTTGCAGAAGCTTTCAAATTACTCTCTCCAAGTAAGCTCAAACACAGGTTTCCCTGCCCGCACCAGTGTGGACAAGTAAACCACTATGTCCCATGGGTGGGTACCCCTAGGACCTAGCAGGAGCCAGGCCTGGGAGATGGGGGCCCTCAGGGCCTTTAATGGCTGCGGAAGAGTGGCCCCCTCCAATTTGTTATTGTGGCTGGAGACTAGAGGATGGGGTCACCAGTGCCAAAATCAGCCCAAGGAGAGGGGCTGGGTGCCCCTCCCCCTTTTTAACTGTATCCAGAAGATGGGGTCCTTGAGGCTTTAATTGGCCTGGGAGAGGGGGCAGTGTGCCCCACTCCCACTTCCATTTTTAAGAAGGCCAGATCCTGGGGGATGGCAATTAGCCCGGGGCCTCCTGCACCCCCTCCACGTAATAATATAAACAATTACCCCCAGTATCTATCCCTATGGGAGTTAAAAAAAACAAATGCAAAATACCATGTCTGTTTTTTTGTTTTTATTTTGCCATGGATTCTCTGCACGTTTGCTGCACAATGTGGGACCCAACCTTCAGGCCTAAGGAGTCAAGGTATTCCTACCCTACCCCCTTGTATTTTTGATTACTTCAAAACTAGGGAACAGATTTATACACCACATTATAAAACTTCAGGCCTAAGGAGTCAAGGTATTCCTACCCTACCCCCTTGTATTTTTGATTACTTCAAAACTAGGGAACAGATTTATACACCACATTATAAAAAAAGATCTTTCTGGAGCAAGATCTAGCTGTCTGACACATTTTGGTGTAATTCCGTTCAGCAGTTTCGGCTGTAGTCATGTCTAAAATCCCTATGGGAAATTGCGTGGGAAAACGCTTTTTGGCACCCCCCCCCCCCCTTTTTCCCACCCCCCACCTGATGAATCACCCCGACACTTTCTAGACTGCAGCTGACGTGAGTGGCAAACTAGTTTTGAGAATTTTGTGAATATTTGATATATTATAAGATATATATTTACAGATATACACACACACATATACTTATATGCAAATTAATGCGACCAGAAAAGACATAAATATAATAATATACAACTTTTTACAGAACATCACTTACCTAACCCCGCCATTTCCACTCATAGATGGTGCAGCAGGTCCTGCTCCTAGTCTATTATGTCAGCCCAACGGTGCTCCACTTTCTCCTGTGAGCAGTATCAAACTCGCCCCCACCTCAGCCAATGCCCTGCTGGGCTGTAGCCCCGAAAGGACCTACCTCCTGCTGCCAGCATGAAGGGGAAGTGGCACAGCGCATAAAAAAATAGTGCAGCCACTCCTGACTCGCTGAACATGTGGCGGGGTTTTGCCCCCTTCCGCAGCCTTCTGCCACAAAGGGGCGAGACTCTGCAGGCCTCCTGCCTCTGCCATAGCTAGGGGTTAGGTGGGATGAGTACAAAAAAGGACTAACTGGAGGGAAAAAGTTTTAAAAAAAATACACATGGGAGTAGGAAATTAAAAAATGTGGAAATATATTTATAAAGGGTGGGATTGGGTGGGTGGTGCCTAGGTAAACAGGAACATGAGGAGGTGGCTAGGAAAAAAGCAAGCCTTATTAAACAAAATAGATGCTTGCTTGCTCACATGTTGTTTGTGCTGTTTATTAGCACAAAGGGCATCACGTGCTTCGTTTTTCTGTCGTGACGTGCGTGACACCAGATCACAATGCAATGGTTCTTCCCTTGTTAAAATTCATTTCTTCGGTTAGGTGCTTCGACGCTCATTGGGTGGACAGTTATGCTTTACAAATAAACACCCATTACAATGAAATACATTAAATAAAAGTGCAATGTGGCTGCAATATTTTAGTTTTAGGGTACGTTAGATATCAAATTGATACGTCTAATCCTTAGTGTGTTTTTGTGCATATGAATAAGCTGAATTTATATATACGGTTGGATCCGTATAATTTTTAAAGGATGTATTTCTAAGGCACTATGTGGAATCGTCAACAGCAGAAGTTCTGGTTTCACCGTTGCTTCCATGGCCGGATTGGCCTTTTCTTCCTCCAATGTGCATATCTCCGGAGGGTTGAAGCTATCGAGAGACCGATTTTGAAAACCAAGGCCCACTCATGGTGCCTCTTTCGCTTTCCCCACTTGTCCGAGGTTAACTGAAGCGGTCAAAGGGAGGCATCAAGAGACAGAAAAGGGGGGGGGGGGGTGAGAGTGAGACCCCAGAGGAAGAAGAGGAGGGGTGTAGCAATAGAGAATGCACGGAAGGATAGGGACAGAGAGCGAAGAGAGGAAGAGAGAGGCGCTGGTTTGAGCATTTTGCCAGTGCTCCCCCAGTTCAGCCCCCAACTGCTTCCAAGTTAAATCTGAATGAATAATCCTTTCCACAATTAACTGGGATCAGCAGGGATCTTGTAAACATCCCACTCTGATCGTATTTCAGACAACCTGCAAGGCCCCAGGTTTTATCCCTTCCTTTTACGGACTAACAACCTTTGAATATACGTCTGTCCCTAAAAGATTAGCCGTGCTCCAAACTCATAAAACAGGGCAAATAAAAATGGCAAAAAGGAAACTGCAGTAAAACTGTAAACACAGGATGGATTAGCAACCTTGACATATGCCGAAATGCCTCCCATTTGACAAACAATGATGCCAAAGGACCTGTCTCTTAAAAGTCACAACGCAATAAAAAGCGATTGCGCGAGCAGTGAAATTGTTGCTCTTCAATCACTCATCTTCTGTATGTATTTTTGAAGCAATAACCAGCTCAAACACCGACCCAAACATAATGGAAAAATCTCATGACCCACGATTTGATCCAAGGAATTACAAGCTGTTACTGTAGGACCTTTCGTGATAAACCACCAAAAATCATGGCACTCAAACTTAGGGCCCGATTACAAGTTTAGTGGTGCGGCGCCGGGTCCACCCCGCCACCGGACTGCCAAACCCAGGTCGTTCCACCTACCAGATTACGAGTATTTCTTATGTCTGGCTGGATTTATTCTTATGTTCCCATGGCGGTGCCCTGAAAATGGGCACCGCCATGGGAACATCAAAAACAGGTCCTGCGCAGCATGGACAGTACAGTCCATGCTGTGCAGGAACTGGGTTGTATGCATAAAGTGGGGCACATGTTGTGTCCCTGAATGCACCCCAGGGCGCAGAGGCACAACTTTGTTTCCTCTCCGCCACGGTTTTAATGAAGAGTGAACTGCCATGAAAACCATGGCAAAGAGAAAAAGCGAAAACATGTAATATGCGTGGCGGGACTGCAGCAGTCCCACCAAGCATATTGAGGCCTATTGACCACTGCAACGCCACCAGAGAATGGTGTTTCCTGGCAGCTGCGGCTTGGCAAATGCGGTCCGACTACTCAACCTATAGGGCGGCTGAAGGGCTGCCACTTCATGCCCCCACGAGTCTGGCAGACTCTGAACCACCAGACTCGCAATAGAGCTCTTAGTGTGTTGACTGGTTAATCTTAGAAATGTGAATGAATTAATACGTTTTTGGTGAGTCTTTGAAAGGAATAGGGAATTAATATTTTTGAAGAGTATGTTACCTTTATTCGTGCATGGTGGAGTCAGTTAATGATGCATTTCACCAACTTTCACCTTTTTTTAGAGCCCGAATTACACTGCAACAGTTAAAACCTTTGACATAGAACTGAACCATACATTAACAATGGTAATTTAAATGCAGTGCTTCATTTGCAGAATAAAAAGTGAGGGTGTCCAAAGAACTGGCCTGAAGCCCTCGGCCAGTGCTATTTAATGTCGGCGTGCCTAATGCCAAGGTTGGTAGTCTGGGATCCACATCACTCTTTAATACACTGCCAGACACAGTCTGGCCCATTAACTTAATCTTGCAAGTTCCTGTTTCTTCTTTCTTGGTTTTACGCTCTGTGCGTCTTTCCTTCTGTTACCAACGCTAAACGTCTGATGTAGAAAAACAAGTGCTAATCCCCAAAAAGAGCATTGATGTCCCCCACCAGCAACCACCATCTCAAATGAAGCACTGATTGAATGTCCATCTCCATTGACTTCTCTAATTCTGGAGTTTTAACTAGTGCGAATAGCGAAATCTATAACACTAGCAGGAGACAGCATCCTTTGACGAACATTACTTTTTTAAAGCGTCTTTCACAATAACTTAATTTTCCCATAACATCGTAGACTAAATTGTGTTCCATGGCATAAAATTGAAATTTAGCAAAAAATATATTCATTTATAGTTTGACAATATGGTTTTGTAAAACTATAAACCATAGATGTCCCAGCCTCCCAATATCTCTGCCACAAACTCGGCACCTTCTTCCACCACAAGATCAGACATAACTATGACAGCTTCCTCACCCAAAACCCTCCCACCACCCCCAACACCACCACAAGCAACCATGCTGCACACCAACAGATCCTGCTCAACTGGACTCCGCTCACCTCAGATGGGACACTCAAGAGCATGAAGAGCATCCACTCTGGAGCCCCCGCTGACCCATTCCCTTATCACATCTAGAGCAGCCACAACCATCGCTCCCGAGCATCTTCACACCATCTACAGCTCCATCAACACCACCACCTTTTCCGACAACTTGAAACATGCCAAGATCAACCCCCTGCTGAAGACGCCCTCTGCCGACCTGACAGACCTCAAGAACTTTAGACCCATCTCCCTCCTCCCCTTCCCAGCTAAGGTCATCGAGAAGGCCATCAACGTCCAACACTCCAAGTTCATTAAAGTGAACCATATACTGGATATTGCCCAATACAGCTTCCGAAGCAACCACAGCACAGAAACAGCCCTTCTCACCACCCTCTTCATCCTTCTGGAACTCTCGGCCACCTTCGATACTGTCTCCCACCGCAACCTGATCGCGAGACTCCACAATGCCGGTATCCACAACAAGGCCCTGGACTGGATCCACTCCTTCCTTACTGGCAGAACACAGTGAGTCAGACAACCTCTCTTCCTCTCAGAACCCACAGAGATCAGCTAAAGAGTGCTCCAGGGCACCTCCCTGAGCCACCCCTCTTCAACGTCTACATGGCCCATCTTGCTGCCATAGTCAGGAACTACGGACTCAACATCGTCTCCTGTGCCGATGACACCTAGCTGATCCTCTCCCTCACCAATTAACCCACGGCCACCAGAATCAGATTCCACAGCCGAATTAAGGCTATTGCCACCTGGATGAAAGATAGTTGCCTCAAACTCAACTCAGACATCCAACCAAAGTTCTCATCATGGGACCCATCCCTTCAGCTTGGTACGACTCCTGGTGGCCCACCGCATTGGGACCCCCGCACCACCACGCACGTAACCCTGGCATTATACTGGACTCCACACTCTCATTGAACTGCCAGATCAACGCCGTATCCTCATCATGCTTCCACACGCTCCGCCTGCTTCAAAAGACATTCAGATGGATCCCCTAAGAATCTAGAAAGACAGTTACCCACGCACTCATCACCATCAGACTCGACTACTGCAACTCACTCTATGCTGGCTTCACCCAGAAGCCCCTCAGGAAACTACAGAACTTTCAAAAAGCTGCAGACAGTGTGGTGCTCAATATCCTCTGGCGTAGCTTCATCACTGAACACCTTCGAGAACTTCACTAGCTCCTAGTCAACAAAAGAATAACCTTCAAGTTCTTCACACATACCTACAAAGCCCTCCACGACGCAGAACCAGCATATCAGAAGCACCTCCTCTCATTCCATGTACCCGCCAGACACCATCGCTCTGCCCAACTGGCCCGGGCCACCATCCCACGGATCCACAAAACTAGAGCTGGAGGAAGATCCTTCTCCTACCTCGCTGCCAGCACCTGGAACACTCTGCCTCTTCACCTCAGGCAATCCCCATCGCTAACCCAATTCAGGAAGGATCTCAAGACCTGGCGCTTTAACTGAACGACGGTGCCCAGATAGATCAGCAGGCTCCCCCCTCCCAGTGTGATGATACACTTATGGGTGAGTAGACGTGCTTTACAAAACCCTGGTTGATTTAAAAGTCAGATTTATTAACAGTCAGTAAAGAATATTTTGTAAGTAGCTTAAGGCAGTTTTGAAATTCACAATAACATTTTTTGACAATTGATGCAGTGATTCGAAAATTTTAACTAATAAAACACTACAAAACTAGGAAACAAGGTGTTTAGAAAGTATGTGCATTTGAAAGTATTTGTGGGTGGCAGGAAAGAAGGACATGTTTGAGCAAGAGGGGATGCATAACTGGTAACTTGTAAAATGGTCCATTATTGACACCTTGTAATTTGCTGGGCCTTAGCCTGAATGGTTGGTAAATTTTGCCTGACCCTCAAGATCGCAATATATATTAAACATTGTACCTATTATGCATGTTTCATAATATATGTTTATTTTAGGAGAGTTACCTTGGAAAGCTGTCTTCTTAAAAATGCAGTTAACAAAAAGCATTGATTGGAATTAGAATGTTTAGGTTTTGTTTACCTTTAAAATGTTGATAAAACAGTGGGCCATGGCGAGTGTTGTGTACAAATGACTGGACACCGATTCAAGTAAACTAGTTTATTGTCTGGAGCCATGCAGTAAACATGTCTACACAACACCATATTGAGCTATAATTTGCCCACACCCAGTGGCTACATTCTAGTGCTGAAACGTAGCCCACACACCATTGCCTAGCAACCTCACAACAAGGAAGGAACATAACTGTGAGGCCTGTGGTTTAATGTGATTCTATGGCTGCAGTTTAAACTACATTATTATGGAGCCTCAGTTACTTCAACCATCTAGAAGTCATTTTTGGGGTGTTTCCAAACTGTAAACGGCCATGGAAAATGTTTGCGAATACACACTTACTATTATTAGATGTTATGTGAAGCCCCCCTCACAAGCTCTACCCTATTCACACCCTTAATTAAAAGTAAAGACAGCAAGGAATCTACCATGCAGATGGATTTTTTGCTGTTGTTAGTGAACTTTTCAAATCTAAAATACCATTAATCCTTGTTATGCACTCCAATGTACCCAATCTAGGCCTCGGTAGCAACACAACCTTTTACCTACGTTTGTCCTACCTTGCTCTGCATAACGGTTCTAGCACTGACCTTTTACCCAGTTATGTGCTGAATAAATGTTGTTCAGTTTCCTTGACACTAGTCTCATTTATTATGCATGAGGATTCTTTAAAAAGTCTGCTGCTCATGACGTACATAACAGGATAAACATACTCTGTATAAGAGTCATGGCCCTCTTCATCCTAGGGCAAAAGAACTACTTTGTATAATTGCAGGTATTGATTTAGGCCAATTTACATATTCGTACTCACAACACTTAGATTGTGTAAGGAACACAGAGGCTATCTTTATGGCATAAAATAACTATACCTACCCTAGATAGGCGGAGGAGAAGCTTCCACGCTGACACTAAAGGCTGAGGTCCATGCCCGCAGAAGCTCCAGCGCTATGGTCTGACATCCATTGTGGGGTGTCCAACTCAAGATCAAGACGGGATCCCATGTTCTCTCCAATCAAGTAATGGGGTTGACTCTTTCCTAGGGGATTCTTGGCTTTACACCCACATACATTCTAGGTACACTTATGTACACTTAGATAGGGTCCGCATAGTAGGAGTAGGCTTGATTACCGTCATGTCTACATGCCTGCATATATTCACTGTTTTAGCACCATGGTAGAATGCTACCTTTTATTTTCTTTGTTGGTGTTTGTAATCGTATAAATCTGTTTCTGTCTAATGATTGTTGCAGCAAGCATGTTTTATACTAGAATGACACTGGTTCAATAAATGCTTATTGAAAATGTCCCCATCGTTTATTCTGTGTATCTCTCTGAGACTAAGTGAGCATGTTTGACTGAATGAAAAGTACTGTACTGTTTCCATGATCCCTGAAGGATCAAATGTAGTTGAGCTTATATAGCGCACAGCTACCAGCAGTGGGTTTCCCGGCGCTTGCTTAGGGAACCCTTCCTGGTATTCCCCTGTGAGATAGCAGGGTATCCACAAGGTGAAAGTCAGGCATCCCGCCGTGAGGGGCCGTTGTGGAGATTAAGCAAGCTATTGCCCAGAGTCGCAGAGTGTGAACCCGTGAGTCGAGGAGGCACCGGGGCGAGAATTATCGAGTCCGTGGAATTTTTAGCCCAAGACCCGCCGAGACGGGGAATTGAACCCTGGTCCAGGACCGATCTCAGCTTCCGGGTCTGCTGCCTCTAACCCCTGAGCCACACTTCTCCACAAGGGTTGTCATGTTCAATAGTTGCCAGAAACTGTTTGCTCCTTGGTAAGGTTAGGGGGCTTATGGTGACACTGTGAGCTAGCTGGTCTAAAGACTAACATATCCTTTGGGGGTGTCTGGAGCCAGTCTGGACACCAATCCCTTAGTTTGTGTTACTAAACGTGCAGATCCTAGATATTTTTAGGAACTACACAACACCCTTATCCAAGTAGAGATGTAATAGCATGATATGAAATTTTTATGGGTAAGATAAACAAGATTGGATTATAGCCATAATTTACATAGGAGCTGTTGTCTGTCGATAAGGGATCGAGCACCAAACATTTAGACAAAATATGCAAATGAGAAAATGCACCATTTGTAGACAAAGACTAAAATTTGTTTTCTTCCTTTCAGATAACAGGGTGTGCATTTTAAGAGCAGTTTTAAACTCAATAATACAGGTGAATTTTCAAATGTCAAGAAGCAGGAAAGTCCTGTCAAGGGGTCCAAGGTGGTGAACCCTAAGATCCTGATAGTTGCACAAGAATATTTGGATGCAGGTAGGATGTCCAGAATGGTAGATCAAAGATTATTGGTTGGTTCATTGCATCTCACTGCAAGCTAAGGTGTCAGAGGAATTCCATGAATTTCTCTAAATACCAGGGTCTGCAACTTGCAGAGTAACCTACTTTGTGCTTACAGCCATCCCAATTTGTTTTGAAAGAATAAGGTGACCATGTTATCAAAAGGGTAGGATAAAATTAGTTGGACTTGGCTCTCTCCACAAGGTCACCCCCCATATATTTTGCCTTCAACCCTATTATTATCTGAATTCGTTTTTGATGGCACTAGGACTCTGTCCACTTTACCACTACTAACCAGTGCTAATGTGCTCTCACCCTAAATTATGGTAAAAGTTGCCCACACCCGATTGGTACATTTTATTTACTTGTAAGTCCCTAGTTTTGGTACTACATTGTACCAGGGCCTGTAAATTAAATGGTACTAGTGGACCTACAGCACTCATTGTGCCACCCACTAAGGTAGTGCTTTAAAACATGTCACAGGCCTCCCATTGCAGCCTGTTGTCCAATTTCAAGCTGCCGTATTAAACAGAAAAAAATAACTTTTGTCAGGCCTAAATCTTAATAGTTGATACATATAAGTCACCCCCAAGGTAGACCCGCATAGGCTCAAGGTGCCTTGTATTTAAAAAGTTGCACATGTGGGTTTAAGTTTTACATGCCCTGATAGTGAAAAACATTTAAAGTCGTTTTTGCATGGTTGTACGTGATTTCATAGAAAAACAATTTCATGGAATACCATTCCTAAGAAACAGTTTCACCTAAACTGTTTAATAGAAACTTGCAGGATTCATGGCATTTACCATTTCATCGAAACCAACTCAGAGAATGTCTTTATTTTGAAATTACATTGTGCATGCTTACTTTTTAAGTTGTAAATATTGCAGGTGTTACTTTAAGAAAAATGTTGTCTTGGGTATGTATTTCAGTGATTTTCTTCAGGGGACATTATTTTAATATTATATCTTTTACATTGTCAATTCTTTGAACCCTTTTAATTCACTGACCCCTCACCTCCCCTAAAACCATTCTTGCCATCAAAAAGCCCATTACAGTGTCTAAATTACACCAATCACTGACCCCTTAACACCAATTGGATCACTGACACAATATTGAAAATAAAAATATTGTGATCCAAAATGTATTGTCAAAAATCTTGATTACAAAAATATTGTATCCCTATATTTACAATGGTAAGTACAAACCTATCAAAAAAATATTGTTTCACACTATCATTAAAAAACATAAAAAATATAGTTTTTTATATATATTGCTTTAAATATTAACCTTAAATATTATAATATATAACATTACTATAATGTGATTTAAATATATTTACATGAAATGGAATACAATATATAAGTAGTTACTTACATAAACACATATGTGTGTGTATGTTTATATATACATAATAATAATTCAACACTATTACTAAAGATATGTATTTGACATGATATTAAATGTTTTGTATATTACATAGACATGTCAGAGAGCATTCCTTGTGGTTGATTGAATACTTGAACTCATCAATAAATGAAAATGTTTTTTAAGGAATTGACAGGAGTTAGACATCTAAGGGGTACAGGAATATCAGAGATATTTGTCTCACTGCAAAAGAGTGCGAAACAATAGTTGAAGGAAATTTAAATGCTATACGTCCGTACTGTAGTAGGCCATGGGAGAGTATAATTCACGCTCAGAAAGAGAGAAAGTGGTTGGGTAAAAAAAAACATGAAATGACGACAATGTCCTAATGTCATTATGGCCTAATTGTCTGGGAAGAGACCCTTAGTGTAGAAACCCCTCAGAACACAAAGTGTAGTGGGAGCAAAAGGATCTCCCTTTGCTGATCCGGACGCAATTGAAGACGATCCATAAAGAACATGAAGGTCAGAGTAAGTCAATTGGCGTTCGTTGGAAAAATACACTTTTCACATATGAGGGAACATGTAGAAACTATTAATGATTAAGGAGGCGGTACAGTGTCAGCAGGACCATACTGCTAACACTTTAACAATCTGTTAAATGTTATTTAAAGGCATGGAATAGTGGAAATAGGTTGGGTCCATTACATTTTCGTGCAGTGTTTACTGCATACCTAAGAAAGTAATTAAAAAGATAGGGGTTCCTTGAACTTCCTTCGCACATTCCCAAACCCAAGTCAGACAAAGTAGAGGCACTTATAGTAAAGGAGATGCGGAGCCATGAAGGTCACCTGATTGACCCTTCATCAAATCCTTAACTGTACAGCCACCTGGTGATGTATATTAACGCCCTTGTTTTTTTAGTCAAACTTAAATGTGGAGTGGGTGCATGAAAGAATCAGATTGATGAGTCAAACCATGGTGGGAAAGTGGGGGGGCTCTCCCCTTCACTATCAGGGGCATAACGGAGACTCCCGCAGCATCCGTGGCGCACGCCGTTTACCTCAAATGGGCCCCCCAGCTGCAACCAAACAAAACACTCAGCAGCAGCAAGGCAGTTAGGGAATGGGTAAGGTGGCCCCCTCACCTTACCTTGCAGGGGCACCCTGAGGTGTTGTTACGACACTGTTCACTCGAAACTGCTCCCTGTCTGTGCATAGTGCACTGGTGAAAAGGTGATGAGGGGACATGATTGTGCTCAGCTGTGCCAGAGTCTAGTGGACAATTGCGTAGTATCCTTATTTAGTACTAAACAATGGTTCAGCCTGCGATATACTTCACAAAAACCAGTTATCTTTCCTCCTCACCACCATGGTGCATAAAAAGGTCAGCCCAAGGACAGGTCGAGGACAAACATTCTGTATGCATTTCCAGCATGGTCAGCGACTAGCTGCCGCCTCCCCCCCAATCCGGCACCCAATACCCAGGAACGTGGACACGAGACGTCTTTACTTTTTGGAAGGCGGGCGCTAGTCGCCCGGCCGTATTTATTAAAGTATGAAATTAAAAAAGTTTTTTTTTTAATTGCATAATCAACAATTTATACAAAAATTCAGCAGGACATTTAGGTACATAATTCTTAGCAACAAGTTTGAGAGCCTGACTTTAACAAAACTCTAATACATGTTGTTTCCTAACTTAGACTAAACATCCTCATCTAGAATTTTTGTACATTTCTGGCCATATGGCAGGGTCACTACCGGTGTCAGGTCCTACAAGCTGCGCCTCCCCTCTGGATGTGCGCATGCGCAGTGTTACCCCGGGAATTGCCCGGTCTACGCCCTGAACTCCATTTACCCACTAAAGGAGGGCCCTTACTCTGCGCCGGTGGCGTCATGAGTCCACGCGCGCGGGGTGGCTACCAGCCTAAGGAAAGCGTGAACTACTCCTACCCGCGCTCCTTTGCCTATTACCTTGCCCCTGGAGTTCTGGGAGTGGCCCGCAGGCCCCTCCCCCTGGGCGGGAACCTCCATAGGATGATGCCCGCCCCCTCAGACCTCAAATATGTGCTCACCGATAATGACCTTACCGCATGCCCCATACCTAATAAATACGATGACCTATGGGAAAAAATTCTAAAGGACAGCTACACTGGCTAATAAATAACAGTATCAACGTATAGCTACAAAGGGAAAAAAGGCCTAAAGACACTTAGCATCAAATACAATTCACTTCACACATGACTTGCTAAAAGGGGAAAAAATTCCTAGACAAAAGCATCAACAAAATATACCAACAGTTCCATCTCTATTACCCTGTGAGACCCGTGGACCGTACCTTCAAAACTTACCATTCAACCAGACATAAGAACTGCTCCAAAACTTTTTGTTCCAAGGGATGGTGGGTGGGAAAAACAGAGAAGCCCCGAGCGCGGGGCACACCGTTTCGGCGAGGGAGCGTCCAGGGACAAGGGGGTCTCCTGGGCGCTCCCTATCTCTTTATTCTCGAGGGGCCAGGTGGCCCCTCCTATCGCCCGCCCCCCCTGACCCGGACCCACTTCCCAGGATCCGGGTCAGGGAGGCCGCCAGCCAATCGGCGTTGGGCCGCGCCCCCAAGGGCACGCCCCCACCGCCGAATGGCGACCAAGGAGACAGTGGGGGCGACGGTCGCCGCGCCGCCATGCGTGCGGGGGGGCCGAGGGCCCCCCCTTTTCACATGGTCAGCGACTAGCTGCCGCCTCCCCCCCAATCCGGCACCCAATACCCAGGAACGTGGACACGAGACGTCTTTACTTTTTGGAAGGCGGGCGCTAGTCGCCCGGCCGTATTTATTAAAGTATGAAATTAAAAAAGGTTTTTTTTTAATTGCATAATCAACAATTTATACAAAAATTCAGCAGGACATTTAGGTACATAATTCTTAGCAACAAGTTTGAGAGCCTGACTTTAACAAAACTCTAATACATGTTGTTTCCTAACTTAGACTAAACATCCTCATCTAGAATTTTTGTACATTTCTGGCCATATGGCAGGGTCACTACCGGTGTCAGGTCCTACAAGCTGCGCCTCCCCTCTGGATGTGCGCATGCGCAGTGTTACCCCGGGAATTGCCCGGTCTACGCCCTGAACTCCATTTACCCACTAAAGGAGGGCCCTTACTCTGCGCCGGTGGCGTCATGAGTCCACGCGCGCGGGGTGGCTACCAGCCTAAGGAAAGCGTGAACTACTCCTACCCGCGCTCCTTTGCCTATTACCTTGCCCCTGGAGTTCTGGGAGTGGCCCGCAGGCCCCTCCCCCTGGGCGGGAACCTCCATAGGATGATGCCCGCCCCCTCAGACCTCAAATATGTGCTCACCGATAATGACCTTACCGCCACAGGCCAGCATTGTTAACCGACGATCTGGCCTCCCCCCTCTAGCCCCTACCTAAGGAAACCCTCCTACTTTCAAAACCCTCTAGCCAGGCCCAGATATTGTCAGACCACAAGACATTACCCTCCTCTGTTAAATGAACTCCGTCCTTTAAGTAATACTTGTCGCCCCAGATGCACCCATGAGGTTTAGACTGCAACAGGGGGGCTCGAAATAACCTATCCAACCGTGTGTTGATCCTCTTTACCGAATGATTCAACGCCCTGACCGAATGTCCCCCCCGCCACTGTAGTCGGGGTATGAGTTGTGACCATACTAGTGTGCAACCGGGGCAGGTCCTGGCCAACCAACCCGCCGTTGAGATAATCTCCTCAATCAGAATGCGCCTACCCAGTGTTGCCAAATCATTCTCCCCGAGGTGAAGTATCACCACTGACGGTGGAGATTGCTGGCGTGCTAAAAGCCCTTGGAAGAATCCCCTAAACTCGTGCAGACACAACCCCCCTCTGCCAAAGAACATGATGTCCAACCCTAGTTGTGCCGCCCTTTTCCTCTTGTCACCTGACATAAAGACACATTCTGCTCGCTTCACATATGAATGACCCACAATCCAAACACTGTTCTTCATTGTTTCCTGGTCGCCGCTCCGTGCTGTTGTATGTTGCCGGTGCCCGACGACAAATTCCTCCCCTGCGTAACAGGTCTGAGAAACTGTAAGAGAGCGGAAAGAAACCAAGCGTGAGTGACATGTAATCATAGCATGTCAATCCGAACATAACGTTTATAGCATTCTGAAGACCATCTCCCAATTGTCTTCACTCTTTCCACTGGGAGGCCCCCCGCCACCGCCTCAGTTGCTGCCCCAATCCTGAAGGAATGAGAGCCAAACTCTTTAGGGTCCAGACCTGCTTTCCTAACACCCATCTCTAATACTTTCCTGAATTGATACCTGGTCAAGGGGCTCCCGTCGGCGTGACAGAGCAATGCCCTGCCCGCTGAGCCTACCAACAGTCCGTGGAATAATTCCACATGCCTCACCGGGCAGCAAGGGTTGGCGGGGGCCCGTTGCAGAACTATGGTGTGACCCCTAGCCTCCTGGTCGGTCTTTGACTTCTGGATAATCACCCACATGGTGTCCTCCCTTATCGTCACACTAGCCTTTTGCAAGCCGCCCAGTAGGTCTGACTTAGAACCTGCCACAAGTTCGCTAATTCTCAGCGCCCCATAGAATGCCAAAGAGAATGCCGCCCTAAAAAGAAGCACCTCCCACTCCGAGCTACAAACCGTCTCCAGCGTGCCCAGTAGGGCTGTCAGCCGGGCCAATCCAATTGGATTTCTCTTATCCTTCTGATGTCCCTGAATACGGCGCCATCCCCTTAAAGCCTTACGTATCATAAAGGTATTAGTGGGATCCCGGAGGCCCCTAGCTTGAGCGAAGAATGACACCGCTGCCCTATGTCTGTTCGCAGCTGCCACCGAGCGCCCCTCCCTATGCATCCATTCTAAATAGGCTGCAAAGCCGTCCTCCTCTGTCCAAAGCGCTTCCCATTGTTGCCCCAAAAAAGAACAATAAGACAGAAACGCCCCTTCGTAAGCCGTCTTGGTCCTGGGGGCTAGGCTAGCGACCACGAGGTCCTGTAATCTGGGGCACCAATCTGCCAAAGTACTGCTGGGAAGTGTGCTGGCGAGGGGTCTGCTGTGGGAAGATGCTCCCTGAAAACCTGCATTTTGAAGCGAGAGAGGGAGTCAGCAGCATTGTTTAGAACACCAGGGACATGTTTGGCTCTAAAATTAGCATTCAGTTTAAGGCACCGCAGAACAATTTCTTTGATCAGACGAAGTATGAAAGGACACCGCGCCCCCTGCTGGTTGATACATTCTACCACCGTCATGTTATCTGACCAAAACACCACTGATTGGTTACATAGGTGTTCGGGCCAGACCATCAGTGCCACCCATATTGGGAAGAGTTCAAGGAAGCCAATGTTGCTGGTCAGACCCCATGTCTTCCATTCTTCTGGCCACTGTTGAGCGACCCACCTGTTCCCTAGGATGGCGCCAAAGCCCACACTACCGGCCGCATCAGTCCATAGGCCCAACTCCGCTGATGTTGTGAGCGGGCCGGGCCAGACCACCCTACCGTTAAAATCCTCCAGGAATGCCATCCAAATAAGCATATCCTGGTGAATTTCAGCCGATAGGCGAGTGCGGTGGTGCTTTTCCCTCAGCCCCTTCATCGCGTGAGCGATGGAGCGAGAGAAAGGGCGAGCCATGGGGATGATTCTCAGTGCGAAATTCAATTGCCCTACCACCTCCTGTAATTGCTGCAAAGTGACCTTCTCCTTCCGGAGGCATAACTGTAGCGCTGTCTTGAATTTGCACACCTTGTCCCTAGGTAATCTAAAACATCCCTCCATTGAGTCAATCTCAATGCCAAGGAATTCTAAGCAGGTGGTCGGGCCAACAGTCTTCCCGGGCGCAAGAGGGACTCCAAAAGCCCGCATGAGCAGGCAAAATTCCTGCAATGCCAGTGCACACTCCTGAGATCCCGCTGTACCCAGGAAGAGGAAATCATCTAAATAATGCATGACCCGCTGATGGCCCGTCACTTGTCTCATGGCCCATTCAAGAAAGGAGCTAAACATCTCAAAGTAAGCGCAAGATATAGAACAACCCATAGGCATGCATTTGTCCATGTAGAACATATCCCCAAAGGTGAAACCTAAAAGATGTTGATCCGCTGGGTGGACTGGGAGGAGGCGAAAGGCTGATTCTATGTCTGATTTCGCCATCAGCGCCCCGGGTCCCGTGGCCTGTAATAAGTTAACAGCCTGATCAAAAGAGGCGTACTTAACACTACAGATACCCTCGTCAATGGCATCATTCAGTGACGTCCCCCTAGGTGCTGACAGGTTATGGATCAATCTGAATTGCCCTTTCTCTTTTTTGGGGACAACTCCCAGTGGGGAACACACAAAATTGGGTACTGGCACTTCAGTAAAAGGGCCAGCTATCCTGCCTAATGATAGCTCCTTGTCAATTTTGGCGGCCACAACAGCCGGATTGTGCTTGACTGACAATTGATTTCTACAGTGCGCACTGCCTGTGTATCCCCCGGCCGGGATCCTAAAGCCCTTAGAAAAACCTTCTTGGAGTAGGGTGGCCGATGTGTGGTCTGGGTATCTGTTCAACCATGGAATCATTGCCACCACATCCACTGGAGTGGGGGGGCCTAACCTGTTTGTCTTATAGTGGCTTTCCCCTACCCCTCTGACCTGTGTTACCTTGCTTGGACCTACAGGTAGTTTCTGGATGAGAGGGGTGCCCACAGGAGGAACATGCATGTCTAAACTTACACGCGGCCCTTGTGCAGGTGCGCCTATTAAAATCCCAGCACACCCCTTTTTTCTCTGGCCCACCTGCCCTAAACTTCCCAGGTACCTCACTCGTTTGGGGGGGCCGAAAGGGCTGTTGCGGTCTAGTGAACACCTTGACCGCACCGAACTGAGGGGGAGGTGCAGTATCAGAGAACTGTTTGTGCCAAGCCATGGAATCTACCGTGTCCCATGGCAATGATCTATTGAATTCCAATGCCTTCCTGAAATTGACATCATAACCCTGCCATGCTTCCCCAGAATACTGTTCACTCCACCCCACAATCCTGCTCGAGTAGCATGCCAATGCTGCCTGTAAATCTGGAGGACGCTCAACTTTAATTGCAGTGAATACAGCCCATGCTTTCATCCAGTTGTTGAGAGTTTCCTCAACCCTAAATCTAGTACACTGCGCCCTCCATTCGCTTGGGAGCATCCACTCTTTTAGTGCTTTTGCCTGCTCCATTTCCCTATTATCTAACAACAAAGAATAAATGTACACGTATTTATCCGCCCAAATCATCTCTTTCACAGCTAATGACACATGCTGAGCCAGATTTTCGCTCCTGGAAGGTAAAACACCGTCCCCCAAGCGCGGCAATGCCACTTCCTTACCAAGTGCGGGCACTGGGGGCGGCTGCCCTTTAACTCCGTCCGGCTGGGGAACACTTGGACCTGCAAGGGGAGAAGATATTGGCAATGCAACACTGTCGGCGACCGCTGCCGATCTGATTTTCTCCACAAACCTCGCCGCCTCTGCCGCATGGTCTGCAGAATTCGGGAAGGCTCCCCCTTTTTGGAGCCATGGCATCATGGCCGTTAACTGAGATAACAATTCGGGGGGCATTGAATCTACATTACCCCCCGGGACAACAGGTACCACTGGGGTTATGCCCTGTGGTCCTGGCACAGCTGGCAGGGCGGGTGCCGGGTGTGGCCAGCCTGTACCCGGGATTGTGGGCACCGGTGAGGGAGCAGACCCAGCGTCTACTGGTTGACCTGCCGGCACCGGCACCACGGGGGCAATGGGTGTAGGCACATGCGGGGGTGGGACGACCGCCGGCGGCGCGGCAGGTAACGGATCTACTGGACCTGGGGTGGGGGCCGCATCCCTGGGTCTTTTGGACCTAGATTTCCCGGGCGGGGTGACAAAATCCCCCCTTGGCACTGGTGCCACCCTCTTGCGGATCGGCCTCCCGGATGGGCCCGGGGCATCACCATCCCTCTCATTAAACCGTGCTTCCAGCTCATTAACTTTCCCTAGCTGTTGCTTAATGTCACTCATCTCCCGCATCATGGCCCGCATCATAGCCTCCATGTTGGACCCCCTTTTTCCACCCCGTGGACCTGGCATGATGCTACCCCAAAAACACCCGCAGCCTACTCTCTTAATATCCCAACAGGTCAACTATGTGTACCTTTCAGATGGAGGGTCACCAGGGGGCTTTCAGCACCATGCAACGGC
Source organism: Lissotriton helveticus (assembly GCF_964261635.1). Lineage (NCBI taxonomy): Eukaryota > Metazoa > Chordata > Amphibia > Caudata > Salamandridae > Lissotriton > Lissotriton helveticus. The sequence goes on along the minus strand of NC_136065.1, from coordinate 640,602,291 downwards.
GACCGCAACACTAGCGGCTTGTCCGCTTATGTAAGGGGTGAGTAAACCTAATGTAGACCCACCCGGCGGCCACCAGGAGCGATGAGTGCTAGCCCCCCGTACCCCTCTTACCGATCAGTCCCGTGTCCTCGCCGGCGATAATGGTCTGCGTTCACGCCCCACACCACGTTGCGTGCTGAATGCCCTCACGTCCTGTCTGCGAGTGACTTGCACCAATAATGTTGTAAAATTGCCTGGAATTGAGAAATGTATTAACACCGTGTACAGAAAGTAGGAGCAGATTTAGGAGAAACCTGGTTTTAATACAGAGGACTATTGAACCCTCCCTGTTAAACCTCACTGTAGCTGTGCGCCACTAAAAACACACTATATGAGCAATATTCACAAATAACTCTCGCTCACGGGTAAGGATAATTCAGAACATATAAGGTAATTATCAGATTAGGCAAGTACAAGATTAGATTAGGCAATGCAATACACTTATAACACAGTTACTGAATGTTACTTCTCCCCTTTCTTCCACAACATTCCTGAAAACGGTATGTGAATCCTAGTTTTCGCCTTGTAATTCCACGGTATTCTAGGGGTCTCCCATCCAGGTGCTGCCCTGGTCGACCCTGCTTCGCTTCCCTGCACGATTTATTGTAACCTGCTCCCCCCGTCCCGATTGCCGTTTAAGGAAGTGCGCTCTAAACCATTTTTAAAATGACGGGCATATAATAATCCACTGTTGTAAGGAACACAATCCCCCGTATTTCTACCGCCGCTCCCGGCGTATCTCAGCAGCGTACTTAACAAATTGTGCGTTTTACTTTTCCAAGGACTCGGCGGCAAAGGGGAGATCACAGGCCCTCAGGCTCAGGACTGCTCACGAACATACCCCCGCTCTCAAGTCCCCCGCCCAACACAATACCTTACGGGGCCTTAAGCGACCCGTACCGCGCTCTCCCCGTCGACTCCACGCCCTTGCTAGTCCGTCACCGGCGAGGCGCTGCTCACGACGGTTCTCCGCTCCTCGGCGATGTCCCCGGACAAGGCTCTCCGCTCCTCCGATGCCACCGGCCCCCACGCGGCTGGAACTCTGGACGTCCAAACCTGTGAGCGGAAAAAAGGAGAATCACCACGTTCCGGCACAAACTCGAAATCCCGCGGATTCTCGCTCCGGAGTGCCTGAAAAAGAAAGCAGAGAGAAATTAAAAAACAGAGAAGCCCCGAGCGCGGGGCACACCGTTTCGGCGAGGGAGCGTCCAGGGACAAGGGGGTCTCCTGGGCGCTCCCTATCTCTTTATTCTCGAGGGGCCAGGTGGCCCCTCCTATCGCCCCCCCCCCCTGACCCGGACCCACTTCCCAGGATCCAGGTCAGGGAGGCCGCCAGCCAATCGGCGTTGGGCCGCGCCCCCAAGGGCACGCCCCCACCGCCGAATGGCGACCAAGGAGACAGTGGGGGCGACGGTCGCCGCGCCGCCATGCGTGCGGGGGGGCCGAGGGCCCCCCCTTTTCATTTGGATAACCTCAGAGTTGAATAGTATTGCACTCATGTGAGGTAGATTAGACAGCACAGGGGACACTTGAGAATTTATATATTAAGGTTGGAGGTGGTCCCAATAAGAAAAGTGGATTTTGTTTATGATATTGTTTTCCTATATAGGCTCTGCTTGCCTACGTCATAACATTTCACATATTTTTCTACGTTCCGGATAACGTGAGAGTCAAGTATATTTATATCTTCCCACATCAGGGTGGTGAATCCTTAACAAAATCTCCTTCACGCATTTTACATTCTTCTGCTACATTTTCAAACCACGCCCAGGCAGCTTATCCCTGGCTATGCCGTATAATTGCATAATATACGTTGCATGTGCAGCTGAGGCTCTTTATGTAGCCAGAGCCTACACGACCATTACACCTGCCCTGGGCGGGACAGAGCTAGAGTGCTTTAGCATAGCACTCTCCAAAATTGCACTTTTCAGCACTATCAACTCTGTTTACCTGAATTGGCACAGAGTACCCGAGGGGCCAAAGCAGAGGAGGGGAAATAGGGGAAGCAGCAGCTGAGAAAGAGATTTGAAACGAGAACCAGCGATAATAAATGAGCGATAAAGAGAAATGCTATTGCTCTGTTTGACCTTGACGACTATGAATGTGTAATCATTCTTTGACAGATAGTGATGGTGAGAAAGTCTCGCCAAGGGGTGTTTTTCTTTGCACTCCTGTTCAGTTACCTGGGCAGAATGCCTCTCTTTCTTAATTATTTACTGTGGCTAGCATTTTCTTAGGCTTGCTCTTATCTGAAAGGTAACTTAAATATAAAGTAGATGGCAGGTCATCAACAATATACTGCAGAAGTACCTATCCACCATCTACAAACACATGCCAATACTCCTCTAGCAGAAGGCAACTAACCCTCACTGAAAGGCACCAGCAGACTTATAGCAACAGCAAAACTAGATCATACAGCAAATTATCATTTGATACCCCAGACAACTCTGAAACAACACCCACCAATCTTAGTGGAGAAGCGTGGCTCAGTGGTTAGAGAGCTGAGATCGGCCGTGGACAAGGGTTCGATTCCTCGCCTCGGCGGGTCTCGGGCTCAAAAAAAAAAAAAAAAAAAAAGTTCCACGGATTCTCGCTCTGGTGCCTACTCGACTCACGGGGTCACACTCTGCGACTCTGGGCAATAGCTTGCTCTATCTCCACTACGGCTCCTCGCGGCGGGATGCCTGGCTTTCACCTTGTGGATACCCTGCCGGGGTATCTCACAGGGGAATACCAGGACGGGTTCCCTAAGCAAGCGCTTAGATACCGTGTCGGTGATTTGCGCTATATAAATACATGTACATTTACATTTACATTTACCGAATGCCTCCTTTAAAATGCCAATAGCACTGCAAGTGGAGCAGTGCAATTTTTGCTACACCCGTCATGACTGATTAGGCCACAAATGTACTTATTGCTTCATGTATTCGTGTGACTTAATGTGATTATTAACAGTGTAGTGCAATTTGGAGTAATATCGAAAGAGCATTTATGGTGTAACCTTGATATTTCTGTGTGTGTGCATGTTAACGTTTTCTTTACAGTGACAATGTGTCGCAGTTCTCGCATATACCTGGACGTGTGTGGTTTGAATAACAATGTTAGTGCTCATGTATCCACAAACTCATTTAAATAATATTTTGCATCTATTATATATTGGGAAATGTATCTATTAGAATTGTATCCTGCATTTTATCCTGCATTTATAATGTGACTGTCTATGTATCTGTAATCAGGCAGATACAATGTGTATTGAAATGCTTGCTATGCTAAAAAATGGCCAAAGGCCTTAAGCATTTGGACTTCGTAATGTTTTAACCTTCAGCATGAATATTTGCTTCGGGTGCAATGTGAACAAGATAGGACGATAAGACTATCGAGCAAAGGGAGCTGGGGCACCCCGATCTTTTTTCAAACCCAGAACTGATTGCCGTCACCTATGTAGAGTTTGTTAAAAAAAACTTTTTGCTAAGGAAAGAACTTGAAAGAGATGAGGCGGAAAGGTTAAAACTGAGCATACGTAAATTTGTGATGCTCAAAACCACATCTCTAATGGAGCCATATCTATCATGGCCCATTACAAATCATGAGCGGTTTCTTTTAACAAGGTTCCGGTTGGGTTTTTATCATCTTTTATTAGCTACACTCAGGGGATTACATAGAGGCCTGATCCTACCCTCCTGCGGCTGCGACAACCTGTCTCCGCAGGGTTTGGTGCATTTTTTATTTATTTGTCCCTATGATATCTCCCCCCGGAAGTTTTACTTGAAACCCTTGTTAAAAAAACTACGCCCTGCTCTGTGTTACCTGCAAATGTTAAAACCTGAAAGCACTTTATATACGGTTGGTTTTCTTAAATCAGCATTAAAATCCATAAATGCCAGAGAACCTTAACAGCCTATCAACTGGATATCTAACTTGTATTTTATTTATTTATTTTATATACCTCTGTAAATGAAATGCAATAAGTCCAAACTGAGGAAATGATCTTGACTTTTATCTTTTTAAACTTGTATGTCCATGTAGTAATGTTGCTTTTATGGTTTTAATACATGCAAAACCGAATAAAGTATTTTGAAGGACTACTGTCTGTGCGGAATGAGGAGATGGGTGGAATCCAAGGTCCTTCTGAATATGTGGATCAAAGAAGGGAGTTGCCAGTGTGGCTGCCAAAAAGTAGTGTTTGAAGGTGGACACTAATGAGACCTTTAATATGGGATTCTAGAGGGTTCTTTCTGTGGGTATAACTAGACACACACTTTAGCTTTGTTCAGATTCCTATCAAACTAGGAGAGGTACAGATCTCTTTGTGCTATTTCTGTTTTATGGCTTTATGCTATGCAATATATTATTTTCTTTGAGAACTTCTACAAAAGTTCTGTTATGCTGACACCTTTCTACTTTATTAGATCTAGTTAGGGTTTTCATTTAGCATTAATTAGTGTAGGTTAGTCAAGGAGAATTAGTATTCCCTTTTGCATCATAGACATTGGAACCAAAACTTTCAATCTAACCATCAAACTGTATTTCTTATCCTTTGTACTGTGGCTACTGAATTACTCATTTGTTTTCTGTTATTGAGGATGCAATTTGTGTGCAGAGTCGACTTTCCGTTGGTAACCCTGTATTTTTATACTATGTTTCTGAGACTGATTTTTATTACTTTGGCTCTGAATTTTATTAACATATCTATACTTAATCCCACTTATTTAGTCTGGGGTTTACTGTGTGACCAAAAGGGTTGCACTGTAATTGTAAATTGAAATTGATTCTAAGTCCTTTGTTCCTCAGGGACCAAAGGTTTTATTGCAGGGGATAGGAAACGGTTTCCAACTTTTATGCGTTGTCAAATGGTAACAGATGATGGTTGGATCCTGATCCACAACAGCTAAGGGCAGAAAAAGGCCAACTTTCTAAATGTTGTATGCACACAAGGTTACATGAGAATAGTTAAAGTCCCAGTCTTAGTTTCAACCTCACTTCCAGAGTCCATGTTTCGATTTGGTGGATCATCAGAGTTCCAGTGGCAGGGAAGTAGCAGCAGAGGAGTGAGTATCAATAGAGTTGTGTGTAGGGGTTGTGCTTAATCTATACTTAATTCCATGTATTGACTCTGGGCTTTACTGAGTGAGCAAATGGGTTGCACTGTAATTGTAAATTGAAATTGATCCTAACTCTTTTGTTCCTCAGGCACCTCAAGAAAGTTCCATTACAGGGGTTAGGAAAGGGGGCCCGACTAGTATGCATTGTCACAAGCTAAAATACTGCTGAAGAAAAAGGAAGTCTCGTCCCTGAAAACTGTCATCCCACCCATACTGATTCAATTCAATGTAATTGGCAGTCACACTTGAGCTGTAGTGTTTCCTTAACAAGCAGGGCATACAGGACCCCTAACATCCTGGCTTCCATCCATGGGAAGCTCTAATTGCTGCGCTAAAGGGCCTTACAGCCTTCTGTGAAATACGATTTGGTTTGAAGTGTATCCAATAAAAGAGATTCAAATGCACACAATGGTTTTCAGAGACAGATAGGAAAAAATATTCAAATGCACTCAATAAAGAGTCCCCAAATGCATACAATATAAAGTGTTTAAATCCACACTATAAAGAATCCTCAAATGTGCACAATAAAGCACCTTAAAGTAGAAACAATTTTGAGTCTGAAGTACACATGATAAAAAGTCTTCCAGTGCACATAAAGTAAAGAAAGGCGTTAGCTTGTCGTCCTCGTGGTCGCTGTAGCATTTTGTGGTAATTTTGGAAAGTTTTTACCTAACATCTGCTACCTACTACGGAACCATTCCTTTATTTGAATGAATCATTGCTTCTTATAGGCTATCTCCAGAAATATATGGGTACTAATGTCTAAGAAATTTGTAATTGACCAGTGCATGGGCAAGGCAAATATATGTATCATAAATCCACATGGAGCAACTTTTTCTGTTCGGTGACTATTTTGAACATTTCTACTTGTGACCCACTAAGGAGTAGTTTGGACCAGTAACAACATGCATGAACTTCTGGATACATTTCAATTGGCAAACTAAGGGGTCGATTAGGATCGCGGTTTTTCCGCATCCTCGGGGCCGGCGGAAGGCACCGCCGGCCCAGAGGATGCGGAAAAACCGCAGCGGACTGACCAAAGACCCACCGCCACATTAGGATGGCTGGTGGGTCCTGGTTTCCGTCCGCAGCTTTTCCGCCGCGGCTGGCTTACAACCGCGGCGGAAAAGCTCTAATATGGTGATGGTGTCTGTCAGACACCGTCCACCATATTAGGATGGCCTGTAAAGTATGCCTTTCCGCGGCGGGTTTTCCGCCGTGGAAAAACATACGGAACTTCACTGCGGGGGCCCGTTGCGGGCCCCCTAGGTGAAGGGGGGGTGGGGGGTGCACATGGGGGGTACCTATGGTACCCCCCTGCATTTGCATGCAGAAAGCGGCAGGCACCGCGCGGTGCCTGCCTCTTACTGCATGCAAATGCAATGCGTGCATTTTTAACATTGCGGTGGGTGCAGCTTGAAGCTCCACCCGCCGCAATGTTATAAATAGAGGATGTGACCGCAACCCTTGCGGTCACATCCTAATTGCACAGGAAGGGAACTCCGCATGCCATGCGGAGGTTCCCTCCTGCTCTGGGGTCGCGGACGGACGCAAGTCCGTCCGCGATCCTAATGACCCCCTAAGTCTCGTGATTTCACATCTTCTTTTGCCATTGTGATTTTGTTTGAATTTAGGTGTGAATTTAACACAGTAGGGGGCATATGTACAACAGAATGGTAGAACATCACAAATGGTAAAGCCGCGCTCCTACATTCTGAAAACGCAGGGATGTGCCTTATTCACAATAATACAGCACACCCCTGTGTTTCCCCTAGCGCTGGTGCTAAATTTAGCTACATGGCATCAACGCAGGCACCCCTGCACAATAGTGGAAGAGTGCCTGCATTGCAGGGAATGATTGTTCATCTGTAGGAAGGTGTCCCTTCCTGCACAGGAACAATTGCTTACGGCGAATTGTAACTTCCATGAGTGCTGCAGAATGCAGCACATATAGACGTTTCAACTCGTCATTATCTAATGATTGTTCATGTGCAGGAAGGGACACTTTCCTCCACATGAACAATCACTTCCTGCACATGAACAATCTCTGATGACAATTTGCTCTTTCTACGCGTGCAGCAGACTACAGCACACATAGAAACTGCAAAAACAAGGAGAAATTAATAATTTCTCCTCATTATACCTGTCTATGACCAGGTTTTCCCTGGTGTTATTTTTGGTGCTGTCCATATTTACGCCAGCCTTGTAAATAGAGTGCAGTGTCAAAAAGCAATTGGTGTTTTGGCAGAATGCCCACTGCAACACCTTTTGCCTGTCCCTTTCACTATAAGTGCTGCGTGAATAAAGGCATTATTTACGAGGTGGCTTAACGCTGCCTTGCAAATAAGGCAAAGGGGTTTTCGCCACCAGAACGTCACAAAAAGGGATGTTCTGGTGGTAATAACCCCTTGTAAATATTCCCCCAGGTTTCCTTTGATTGAGGATTGTGAACGCATTAGTTATGGTTGAAGGGCCTACTGTTCCTGCGAATGGAGACCGTTAATTTAGTAGATTATCAAGGCAATATTTGAAATGTTATAAAAGGTTGGAGCAATTGGGTTGTTGGTTGACTGAGGTGTGAGCACTATTGAAGCAACAGCCACAATCTCTTGCAGGGTGAACTACAAAAGGTCACTAAATTAACTTGTGCTTAACGCTGGGTAGCTTGGCACAACAAGCAGGCTTGCTTGACGTAGAAGCAATGTGAAAAGTATTTATGCAGTACACAAACAGTAATAATGTGAAAACATAACCAAAGAAATATTCTACACCAATTTGATAGAACAGAGAACATTTTCATAAATTATTTGACATCAACAGACCAAAAATCCAATCAGTAGACTCAACAATATGAATTTTTAAAGTTTTTAGTGAACATTAGCGCTCATAAGATCAAAGCGTCAACTGCAGACATCTAGAACCGGAGACATCTGGTCACACAACATTGGGTCAAGGTAAAAAAAATATGGGACACCGCAATGGAGCAGGGTTCTGACACATGGAGTGGCTTGGGCCCGGTCAGCGCTTACCTTTAGATGCAAACCTTTTTTTGAGGAAAATTGTTCTGAGAAGGTAAAGTTTAGCGGGACAAGGCTGCATGGGGTATCCGAAGAGGGAGCGCCATGGGCGGACTAAGGGCCATATGTAGGTAATTGCCAAATACCGAATTCTTAATACCGAATGTTACCGATTCGGTATTAAGAATTCGGTATTTGTGATGTAGGTAAATATTCGGTAAAAAATACTGAAGAGTTAATATTCCTTATTACTGAATCGGTAATACCGATTCGGTAATAAGGAATACCTACCCATTCATTCCTATGGGCTTGGAGGCCCATAGGAATGAATGTGAAGACATTCGGTATTACTGATTCGGTATTACCGAATCGGTAATACCGGGAGGTATTTCAACGGTGCCAGGGTTTCCAAAGGACACCCTGTTGGACCCCTGAAAGTGCATGTATGCACATGTGGCACACATCCATGCCCTAAGGGCATGGATGTGTGCCACATAGCACTTTTAAAAAAGCAAAAATGTGCTTTTTTTGAAGGGATTCCGTAATTACCACCAACTTGAAGTTGGTGGTAATTAACGAATTCCTAAGGCCCAAAAGCATTCTTAAAAGTGCTTCCTACATTGCATTTAAGGAATCATTATTACCGATTCCTTGAATGCAAGGCCAATTAGATATCGGTATTACGGATTCGGTATTTACCGATTCCTTAATACCGAATCCTTCCCTATATCGCGCATGCCTATATACCGGTCGGTAACAGTGAAATTTACCGATTTTCACTGTTACCGACCGAAATTTGGGCCACCTACATATGGCCCTTAGTCTCTGAAATGGAAGTTGAAAATCTCCAGCGGGACGAGGCAAAGGGCTGTTGCTGAATACAGTTCCAAAAGACTGAACACCTCTTTGACAAAGGACCACTGAAATGGATTCGCTGCTGCAGATAAGAATGCAGCCGGAGAAGCTGCGAAATCAATAGCACCGGCGATGCCCCTTGGGGGATAGGCGATCAGGTTGATCTCAGTCTCCTCCTGGTTCTCAGAGACGTTTTAGGCCAAATGTTTTTGAAGTCCCTACTTTTGAGCTTTGCTACATGGTCACGTTCAGCATCGCTTCCAAGGGTCCAAGACAGGTGGGGCACCACTTAGAGGGTCTGCACTTATTCAGGTTAGGTTCAGGTGTGGGTCCAAGGTTTGTGTCCCTGACGCAGATCAGGAAGGTAGCAAACTATCCCTTTGGAGTTGCTTTGTTGGTCTTGGGTTAAAGTTGCAAGTCCAGTCCTTCTTCCGCAGACAAAAGGGCAGCAATTCAGCAAGGCAGCAGCAGGTTATCCATCCAGTAAAGCGGCAGTCCTTTCGGTAGCACAGCAGTCTTTCTTCCTGGTAGAGTAACCACAGGAACATAAGTGTCCTAAAGCAATGGTGTCAGAAGTTCTATTTTATTCCCTGGTACCCTCCTTCTGGAAGGTGAGAGACGCCTTTAGAAAGTGACTTTGAGGTGCATGGAATTTCCTGGGTCCCCTGCGCTGGCTCCAAGCTAGCCGCGGTGATAATGTGAAGGTGTTAGGTCCTTTGTGTGAAGGCAGGGCACTCCCTATAAAGTTGGGAGTGGGGCTGTGCTCAGCTCCGCCCCATCCTGTCAGCAGATGGCCCATCCAGGCACACCTAATCCCTCTATTGTGTGACAGTCTGATAGGAATTCACAAAGTCTAACTGACAGTTACACCCAGTCATGTGGGCCAGGCTGCAGACACACAACAGCTAAGGGCAGAAAAAGGCCAACTTTCTAAATTTTGTATGCACACAAGGTATCTGGATAGCATTGTTGAACAAAAATGTTTATACAATGAACAAGCCAATGTCCTTAATTCAAAAGCCAGTCTGATTTATTTCACTGCTGTTTGTATTATTCAGAAAAACAAGATTATGGCATTTTGGTTATGTCATCATGAAGGGCAACACATAATTTTGCAACATATTTACAGAAAAAATGAAAAATTCATAACGAACAGATAAATAAACAAAAATTACATATCAAAACTTACTGACTTCTTCATTGACGAGACGTGTAAGACCAGTCCCTTATTACATTCAGAAACACTAGGCGGACAATTAAGCTTTTTCGAGAAGCATCTATTATATCCTGCCTGTGTATGTGGCTCTGGGAATCCAAGTTTTTTAAGGTGTTGAAGATCAGATAGTGGTCTTAGTACAAAACTCTCTCCCAGCACACCCTACGGGTGCCTTATCCCAAGAGCTTGGGGAACTTTCTAAATGTGGCATTTTTTTAAAGTGTAGCCAAAAACCTGCCTTTATCATTAAATAGAGTTTGTAATTACAATTCCAAACATGTCAGACGGGACATAGCTACCTGATACCAATTGATAATGACATCTTATTTAAAGTAATAAGGAATTCCCAATGTTAACCTATGTGAGGGGTAGGCCCTACAGTAATGTTAAATTAATTCAGGGTTTTTTCACTATCAGGACATGTAAAACTTAAAAGTACATGTCCAAACTTTTCATTACACATCACTCTTCTCTATGTGCTACATAGGCCTCCCTTAGAGGTGACTTATATTTAATAAAAAGGAGAGGTTTAAGGCTTGGCAAGGAGGTTTTAAGCCAAGTTGACATGGAAGTTTAAAACTTCATTCAGACAGCAATGACAGCCCTGGGACATGTTTTAACGAGCTACCTAAGTGAGTGGCACAATAAGTGCTGCAGGCCCTGCAGCATTTAATTTCCAGGCCATGGGGAAATGGTACACCTCTCCACAAGGGACTCTGTAAGAACGGTTTATATGTCAATTGGGTATAAGCCAAGGTAATCATGTTTTAGGCGAGTGAGCAAAAGTATGTTAGCACTTGTTAGCAGTGGTACAGTGCACAGAGTCCTAAGGCCAACAAAAATAAATTGAGCAAAAAGTGGAGAGAAAAAGGCAAACAGTTTGGGGGTGACCCTGCAGAGAGGGTCGGGTACAACAAGGGGTCCTAACCCTTTTATTAGCTGGCTGTTTGCACACATCTATAAAAGAGCTTGTATAAAAAAACATGTAAACAGCGTTACATTGCCTAAACACATATACCTCTTTGGTCTCTTTTTGCGCCCATACAAATGATATGTGTTTGCTACATTCACGGCTATGTATTTTTAATAGCAGATCATTGTTATTGCTTTTATCTGTGCAGTACAGAGGAAATACTTCAAATTCTTTCAAAAACAAGTAAAGATTTTACTAAAGCAACCCATTCCAACCATTATTCATTTTCCCTGGCCATGCATATGAACAAAGAAATCAACATCCGACTAAAACAATCAACCCCACTAGAATGTGTGTATGTTTTTTCTATGACCTTGGCCTATGCCTGTGGGTCTCATATTCCCGGATCTCCTACCCAACGTCATAATCATAGACCCCATTGAGCTACAGTAATGCCCCGGTATTGACACAACTTTGCCCACATTTTGTAGTGTTTTTGTGGGCAGCTTCTGGAGGTGCAGATGGTTTTTCCATGCTCCTGCACTGGTCTAGACCCAGTTTCCCATTCCTCGTTTGAGGATGCATTCTCCCACCATCTTTGTCAAATGTTCCTTTTCACCAATATTAACCTAAATCACGTCAGCATCAGCTTTTACCTGTTGTCCTCTAAATTTGCTTTAATATGTAAAGTGAAGAACTTGAGGTGTTTACTTCTCCTCTAATCAGTTAACGAATACATTACAAATATGCAGTTGTTCGTGTCAGTTGTACACACTAATGAGTGACACTCATGCCTTTTCCATTCATATTAGTGCAAAACATTATTAAAGTGGCACACCGGTGACATGACACTGCACACAAACATAAAAACACTTCACACGTGGTGGTTAAAAAGAAAAATTGAAAACATTCACACTAATTCTTACCCTATCTCTAGTTCCTTAGAACGTGATGGTTTGGGTGAAGGGGGCACCCTCTGAAGTCAAGCTCTAATCAGATAAATATTTGGTGGGATACTTAAAGTTACAAAGAATCATTGAATCTGCATTCATTGTTCAGTCAATCAAGGCAAGTCATTATTTTACGGTCACAAGTTACAAACAATCTCACTTTAAATGTGTTTTTGGTCAAGAAACGTATATGCGCCATTTTCTGATCATCTATCGTCTGACTCATTAAATACAAAATACGTATATGCACCATTTAATAATCCATTACCCAATTCATTATTGGTGGTAATGGTTAGTGAAGGTAGGTTCTGCACATAGCCACAGCCGGCAGGTAACCCCATAGTATCATTAGTGGAAGTGGGGTATAGAGCTATGATTTTTCAGAAGGGCAGACTCTTCACACAAAAATAACAACAGCCCAAATACAGCGTGTAATCAATTGCGACCCCCATGCAAGAAATGTTACAGGGTGAGATTTTGCTGGTGATATCAATAATGACACACCAGCATGGTCTAAAAACCTTCACAGTTCAATAAACTCTTAGCCATGTTGTGCCTTAAAAATGTTGATCAATATACATCAGATTCCCTTCTCTCACCCACACTTGTGCTGGATAAACTACAGAGGGTGTGGTTCTTTTATATTCAAGCTGCCGTCAGTGGTCAGTACTTAATTCCTAAAAAAGTGTGCTCTTTCTTTGTACCAACTTTGCCATATGGTCTGGGTTGCTGATGGTGATCGAGTGTTTAAAAACACTTGCACAGAGCTGAGCATCTGGCGTGGTAGATCGTGTCACGAGGAGTGCCCCAAAATCGTGCTGACACTCAAGACCTTATGGGAGTTGTAGTAGTGGCAAGGTCCCATCCACTTGTATGTCAACAAACGTACAGAATTAAGGCATAATTTGCAGCACATGAGAAAGCAATTGCAAATAGGGGATATTTGATCAAATACTGACACAGTTATTCGAATTTCAAACTCATAATGATACCAAGCCACTAGGATATCTTCAAAAAACGTTTTTAAAAATAACATAAGCAATCTCAAAGCAGAAGACAAACATTTGTGTTACTACCTCAAAGAGACAGATACTGGTCTGTGCCTGTAATTGTTGCTGTATGATAAGCTCATTGGAAAACAGTACCTGATTAATATTACTGAGACAGGTCATATTACTGAGACAGGTCAGATTCTTTTATGAGTCTCTAATTCTAATTACTGGATGTAAAAACAATGGTATATTTAATTGTTATTGACTAATTTGTGACCATGGTATGTCATCGTTCAGACCCTTAATATCTGTTCACAGCCTATATATCCAGCATTGTTCAAAGAACAGAAGTGCCACTATCATGTCCTTCCATAATGGTTTCAGCTTCTTATTGACAATCCCTTGTAGATTTGTCTCTGTTTTTTTTTCTCCATAAAATGCCTAGTTAGTTTTGTCATATCTTTTTTGAATTCTATGGTGCTACAGTGTTCATTTATTCAGATGCCCAATTTTGTTGTTGTCATGTCTATGTATCTTAGCCTCCAAGAAAAGATGATGACTTAAACAACATTAGTGGAGTTACAGTTTGAAAGGTTTTTGACAAGCCACAGAGTAGGCAACTCAATGGTCTTCTGTATGAGCCAGCATATATTACATTTGCCAGAAGGGTAATGCCCTGTGATGGGAGTCAAATTCCATAAGGTAATTTGCTCAATTCTGACTTTCACCTTTTGATGGTGGGTATGCACCAACTTTTCTCTCACGTTCTCTCCAAATTTGAATCATTGGCTTTTATAGTGATAGATTTTCTGATGTGAGAATGTGCCAGTGTTTATTAACCCATCTTTTTAGATTATTTGAGCTGGGACTGAACATGGTCACACAAATTAGTCTGTCTGTTTCCATTTTGTCATGGGTCACTAGTAATTCTTCCCTTTTGTTGTTCAGTGCCCTTTTATTTGCCTTTCTGATCACATGCTCAGGGTAGTTCTCCTGTAATTTCACAGTCAGCTTGTTTTTTTATCCTGCCTTACGTTCATACAATTATGTCTGAGGCATAATAATTGACCAACTGAGAGATTCTCCAGGACAAAGCAGGTGAAAAAATTCTACAACTGAACTAGATTGTTAGGTTGTAGTACACCTCTATCTTCAAAATAGCTTATTGACAAAGATCTTCAAATGATGAAAGGTTAATTCCTTGTTGCTCGTGGTGGTGATGAATTTCAGAAGGGGATCGAGGGATTTGAGCCATTCTGGTAATTGAGACACCTGTTCCAAATCTGTGATTGGCCAAATATATAAAATGAGGAATTGTCTGGACCCTAAATGTTTTTGCCCAATTTTTCCCTGGTTAATGAAATGGGGAGAATGTTTCAAGCTATCCTAAAATCATGGACTGAGGAACACCATTTGTTCTCTGATGTTAAGACGAGGAACCGGGACAGCACAGCAATGTCTGAAGCTTCATCTGCTTATTGGTAAAAGTATAGTGTTGAAGAGGGGCCACTCTATATGACCTTTATGGACTGTAAATTGCCCTCTTTCCAAATTGTGGTTCCTGATGGGAATATGGGAATTGAGACGTCTGTTGCAAATCTCCTTTGAGAAATTGACACTGAGACAACAGAGAAAATCAGGTATGAAGTAAGGGAAATGTTCTAAAGCATTCTGCATAGTGAGGGGGGAGAGCTATGTCCTTCAAACATTACTTTTCATCCTATATATTAACTTGAAAAATGTATTAGTTGAATAGTACAGGGACATACTTCAGCTTGGTCATCGGCCTGTCCTGGCCCTCCTGTATGCTGATGACATAGCCATAAGGCCAGTACCCCAAATAGCCTGCAATCATTATTAAATACCTTGGTGGATTTTTATGTCTGATTTGGACCTTAAAGTTAACCTGGGTGAAGCCTATATTATGACGTTTGGGTCTAAGACTACTAAAACCCCTCTCTTAAGAGTAGGGGCTGCCCACGTCAGGTTTTAATCAACTTGCGAGGCTCATGGAAACAGCTATTAACTGCAAGGAAACATCACTTTGATACATCAGTTACAACACTACTTAGTTTTTCATCACAATTAGCAGTGAAATAGTTGTGAGAAATGTGCAGAGTATTCCAATCAAAATGTGTTTTGATTGCTACTTATATAAAGGGTGTCTTGAGTAGGCCTGTGCGGAGTTCGCGGAGTTCTGCTAAACAGAACTCTGCTGAGTCAAAAAAACTCTTCTGTGCCACGTGGAGTTCTGCTAGTGGGCAGAGTTTGCCGGCATGCCTGTCCTCATTTTTGGGGAAATATGTTTGTGCTTTCCGTGACTTTTTACATTTTGTCTATTTTTTCCCTTTACTTGCTTATTTCTTCTATACTTTCCCTTCCTTTGTTTTTCTTTTGTTCTACCCCACCCAGGGCCATGGCAGAGGGATGGCTTCTTTGGAGGTAGAGCCGCCCCCTTGGTGTTCAGCCCCGGTGCGATCTTTGGAGAGGAGGAGGTAGCAGCACTAGTTTTTTTTGTGCAGCGCCAACTCCCCTGTATGCGGATGCCCCATGAGGGAGTGTAGGCATCACCCGTGGAGGGTACATCAGTGCATGTGGCGCTCTAGCCAGGTTCAGCGCATCACCCAGCAGCTGACGCACTGCCGAGTGGACATACTGGACCGTGAACAGGACCTGCTAGCTGTCGAGATTCCGGGGTTTGGTGAGCATATTATTATTTGTTGTGTTTGTGTTCTACAGGCTAACATTTTGTTTCTGAATAGCATGCTGCTCACACTCAGATGTAAGTTATGTTTAGTTTACGTTGGTATATTATTGTGTGTTCCAGTTTCTAGTTTCTGCAAGGCAAGTGCTCAGCACTACCTAATCGTACTCTTTATTGGCGCTCACTTTGGCTGATTAATTAAGAAGCCATTGCAGACTGTTCTCCTGTCACTATAACAAATCAGTGAGTAGCGCATTATACTCTATGTGAGTTTGTATGTAGCTTGTACAGTTCCAAGTTATTAGTTTCATAGCGATGTGTAGTATGCATCTATGCATCGCAAAAATGGAGACTGAGTTGGTCCATCAAGGGGGGTTGAGAAATGGGAATAGAATCAAATATCATTCACTGCAATGCATTAGTTACAAATGTAGCTTTTGTTAAGGAAATTTACAATGGGGATTTTAGGACTAGTATGGGCAACTCAACGACAGTCGATAGACTCGAGTCGAAACTAGTAGAACTATAGGCGATCTGTTTTTAGAGAAGTACAATATGACTGCATTTGCTTGTCCTAAAAAATGTTGTGGACATTATTAACTAAGTTTCTAATCAACTTTTTGTATCTTCTTAATTTCTTTCATCAGCACACAAGGGTAAGAAGAGGGATAGTGCCGAGAATCCGGAAGCAGATGGTCAGCCGGCACCGGCCACCTGCGCCACTGCCAAGGGCTCTTCGGATCCCATTAATCCTTTTATGATTGTTGTGGACTTCTTAGGTTAGAATCTTAGGGTAATGGAATGTAGGTACTGTCTATTGTGAAGACTCAGATAGCAGGCCCAACTAAGCTAGTATGATAAATGAAATTCACGATGTATGCTTGTTGAGAAGGCTTTCCTTTTCATGCTCATGCTCTAGCACAGTTGAGTTCACAAGAGAGTTGACATGGTCATCATGTACCACCAGCACCACCCCAATGTAATGTGCTGCTGTCCCATTCATTTATAGTTACAGTATACCAGCAGTTTCCCATGACAGTGCAGCATGGCTGGAAAAGAAATATGAGGTGCCACTCCCACTGAATCTGCCAACCAACACCATATGTCTTTCATTGACCATTATTCCATCCCTGGCTAGCCTAACTTTGTGAACCAACCAATCAAATGCCCAGAGTAATATTTACAAGATACTGCAGTGCTAACTGAACTGTAGTATTGTGTTGCAGTTTTTTGGGGGGATTACATATCAAGCATCTAAATTGTGTGTAATGTTTTATTCTAGCCACACAGAACATCGGTGATGCCTGCTCCAGTGCCACTCCAGGAGGAGACGGGTCAGTTGGAGGGGGAGAAGTGGCAGTAGGGACGGGCACTGGTAAGTCACATAATTTCTTGCAATTACTATGCTCACTAGTTATTGCCAGGGCGTCGTCTTCAACAACATATGACCCCAGCTTTACCAGCCACAGCTGTGGTTGAGTTATTATTATGGCCTCTTCTATCGGTAACTCAGCAAAACCACACATAATGATGGCTTGAGGGAGACAAGAAAGAATGGAAGAATAATGGATTGAAAGTTTTGGTGGAAGACTGGATGAGAGAAAGTAAAGCTTAATCATGACGGCTATGAGTAAATTAGAATGAAAGGATGAATAAATATTTGGATTGTTTAGATGAATAATCAAGGCAGCTCTTCTCATGGAGCGAATGCTGCTCACCTACTTTGCTTATTTGGTTTATGTAGGGTTATCAATCATTCAAAGCTATGGTTCTAAGTGGGAGGTATTTTTTATTCTTTGTTCTATTCCCTTGACTCGCTGTATTTGTTAAGTGAGCCAGATGTATCCCATCCATCATTCATCATCCCCCTACCCTGCCCACCGTATTTTTTGCCACTACTGAAAAACTGCAGTTTGGCCTGTGTAATGTGCATCTGCTTCAGTTAATGTGGCATTTACAATGTTTTCAATGCACTGCAAACCGAACAAACATGGTGTGTTGTTTCCCTTCACCCACTCAATTACCTCTTACTATGTCACTCCTATATTTTTTCCTAACTTTTTCCGTCCCAGATTACCAAATTGGACAATCGATTCTTGGCATGTGCCATATTTAATTCTATAACCATGTAAAGTGAAGTGATTCCAGAATATATTTCATGTTTTCCCATAACAGAATTGTTTTTACACTTGTTCAGCTTTTTCTCTTTTGAATTGTAGAGTGACTCAATAAGCCAAAGATGATGAATCGATGATCAGTGTAGTGACCCCTCTATTCTATATCAAAAAAGCTATACTCTACTTGTCTAATCCCTCTAGGAGGGATGGCGGTGGGTGGGGTGAGTGAGAGACCAGCACTACAAATCCCAGCAGGCCCCCATGTCCACAGGGAGGGTGGCGGTGGGTGGGGGGAGTGCGAGAGGTGTGTGGGGTGTGTGAGAGACCAGCACTACAACTCCCAACAGGCCCCCATGTCCACAGGGAGGGTGGCGGTGGGTGGGGGGGGTGCGAGAGGTGTGTGGGGTGTGTGAGAGACCATCACTACAACTCCCAACAGGCCCCCATGTCCACAGGGAGGGATGGCGGTGGGTGGGGTGTGTGAGAGACCAGCACTACAACTCCCAGCAGGCCCCCATGTCCACAGGGAGGGTGGCGGTGGGTGGGGGGGAGTGCAAGAGGTGTGTGGCGGGTGTGAGAGACCAGCACTACAACTCCCAACAGGCCACAATGTCCACAGAGAGAGTGGCGGTGGGTGGGGGGGAGTGCGAGAGGTGTGTGGGGTGTGTGAGAGACCAGCACTACAACTCCCAACAGGCCCCAAAGTCCCCAGGGAGGGTGGCGGTGGGTGGGGGTGTGAGAGACCAGCACTACAACTCCCAACAGGCCCCCATGTCCACAAGGAGGGTGGCGGTGGGTGGGGGTGTGAGAGACCAGCACTACAACTCCCAACAGGCCCCCATGTCCACAGGGAGGGTGGCGGTGGGTGGGGGGTGTGAGAGAGGTAATTGATTAGTAATGTTGTTACCAAAAACATGTCATGTCCACAGCATTGATCATGATAATCTCGTCTCTCAGGTGATCGCAACTTGACTGGCGCAAGCAGCAACCGCCAGCACCAGTCACCCCCCTCACAGCACAGACTCTCTGGGGACGAGCCCATTGCCAGCTCAGACGCAGAGGACGAAGCGGGACCAAGCAGACTTCCAGGGCCATCAGGCTCACAGGACACCACTGCCTCCACCACCTCGGCCTGTGTCACCACACCATCACCTGCCATAGTGAGCTGTGCAGCCACCACCACCACCACCACCACCACCACTCCTGCCTGTGCCACCCTGCCTGACCCATCAGCCAATGATGGACCATCTACATCCCAGGCAAGCAGGGAGAGTGTACGTGAGAGGTCACAGGTGAGGGCACAGCACACAACCAGGAGTGCAGTTGTCCGGCGAGGTGGGGTAGGGCACCCACCTCATCCTGCCGCCGAAACCCTGGAAGCCATCGCAAGAGTCAATGCCTCCTATCAGTGGGCGCAGGAACAGTCTGAACGGGCCCACCAAGACTCACAAGTGAACAGCAATCTGTTGCGGTCCATTGAAACCCGCATAGGGCAAATTGTGGACCTCATGGGCCAGCAAACTGCTCTGTGGAGGGACTGGCTATCCCACGCCACGCCACCCCCCCCTCACCCTAGTGCCCAGCGGGACCGCTCCCCAACACCACCGCCACCCACACCTGAGCCCACGGACAGGGAGGTGGCCCCTGACCAACCTGCCCCCACAGCTGACTCCGCTCTGGCTCCAAGACAGAGGGGCCGTTGGACGGCTGGATGCAGGTGAGAACAGTGGTGTTGCTCCATCTACCCGCTCTAAGAGGGGGCGCCAATGACTTCACCCTTGTCTGAGCCTGCCATTCACCCTGAAAATAATCACGTCCCACAATGCCAACCATTGCCACACGTCTGTTGGACTAGCTGGACATCACACATTGTGGTGTTCCCACGGTCTTTTCATCTGCCATGACCTTCAACTCTCACTCCCCCACCAACACTTCTTTGTAAATATGCACCAACATCAATCCACAACCTGTAAATAAACATCACGTAAACACTCAATGATGTGTGGCCTCCATGTTTTAATCACATGATTGTCTTAGAATGTAACGTTACCAGGTGCAGGGATCAATGTTGTTGAGAGTCATGCCTCTGTGGGAGTGACCTAGGGATAATGAGAGAACAACAAACAGAGGTCAGGAAAGAGATTCACACCCATCACAACACACTCTACTGCAACATCCCACAAACCACACTCATCACCAATTAAGTGGATCATAGGTAGGCTGTCCTGTTTTCAGTTTCTATTTTTGGTAAATTCTGGTGGGGTTTTTTCAGTGTTTTCAATATCTTAAAAAGCAGTTGTTATCAGTGGTTACACATTTTCACGCCACTAAAAACAATAGAAAAAGTGTTTTTCCGGTGTTTATGGAACGTTTTGCTTTTATCATTGCTTGCTTTCTGCATTGAAAGAACATGGTATATAGACAGTGTACGTATAGTGTATATGAGGTCCAAAGAGATTTTTGCAAATTAATCTTATTGTAGTACACCATACAATACTTCTTCAGTGAGTCTTTAGTCATGTGCGCTCGTGCTTTCCTTCCCATGTAAACTTTTGTGAAACGGCCCTCTCAGCATTCATAGCCCCTTGGGCTGAGAACCGTCAGCTAAGGGACACAGTTGGGATGACTCTTTCTTTGATGCCACATAAAGCACGAAATGATAAATATTAGCATTTTAGTTCCTTGGCATAAGAAAACAATGCACCAAAATGGACTAAAAAGTCAATAGCATCCCTTATGAAGATTGTAAAGATGCTTTCAGCATACTATCTAACAAGTGTCAAGGATCTCCTACAGGGAATCACTTCGGGAAACATCCTTTACAACAAAACCTTTACAACGCAGTGCTTTTACAACGGAAACCATTACAACGCATTGAGCTGGAGGGCGCTCTAGGATAGGGAATAGATTTAATTTACTATCCAACACCTTCCCTAGTGTCCACGGGGACTGGAGTTGGAATAGTAAATTAAACTATTCTCTATCCAGCACCCCAAAGCGCTATGCGTTGTAAAAGTTTGCATTGTAAAAACTGCGTTGTAACAGCATGCGTGGTAAAAGCATGCGTTGTAACGTCATACATCCAATCACTTCAGTTCGGGTATCAATTTTGACAGGTCATCAACCAAATTTTTTATATACGTAGCTGAATCACTGCAAATACAAACAATATCACTCCAATCTTTGTTGAACTTGGAAAGAACCTTTTTTGAAGAGCATAACAAGTGACACTGTGTACCACATTTTCCAAAAGTCTGGTTTCACGTTTTCACCACTATCCCAGATGCTTGGTGATATATATACATATCACTATACCTTGCATTTAATGTTTAAAGCCTGAGGTGTTGGCAATTCACCTACTATCAATACTGACCCACTAGAAACTATGGTCTGATGTATGAAGGGTTTTTACCCATTCTCTGTGGGTAAATGTGATGACACATATTAGGAAAGATTTTTATGAAACTAGTCCTTTTACCTATCAGTGAAAGAATGAAATGCAGCCAAAATATCAAATATGAGTTTGATATGTCCTGATTCTCTACAGTTTATAAAACAATTAAACTAGACCTAAAACATGAAACTAAACCCTGCACCTTTAAGCAAAGGCCATAAAACTGAAAAAAGTAAAAGGAAGAAGAAACAATATTTTAGTGGCATCCCTAAAGAACAAAACTCAAGCAGAATAATGTTAGCCAGTCTTTCTTACTGCTAGCTTCTATAACAAAGTTACATTTTCTTGACCCCTTCAGTAAGAACGAAATTACTCTTTCACTTTCTTTTTCCTTTCTTTGAATGGCATTTAGTTTGTGGTTGTGCAGGTGTTTTGTCAGTGTTTATATGTTTTCACCGGTGAGGGCTATTTTTCTTTCAGTGGGGTTTTATCAGTTATTATAGGTTTAAACCTAAAACCCCACAGCCTAATCATAGGACACACATCAGGGAGCATAGCATGTACCCCATCTAACACACACATTTCAAACAGAACATACCAGAACAGGCAGCACAGACACACCACATCCACACTCCACCACCAAACATACATCACGCATTGTCTGGCTGTACAAGCGGTAGTTACTCACATTCAAGGGAAATAGCGATCAATGAGCTGACGCCTCTGGTCCGCACCTTCTTCCTCCCCACTATCCTCTTCAGTCGACATGGGTGGGATGGGAGGCCGAGCAACCTGTTGGTCTTCAGGGTCCATGATCAGTTCAATGTAATTGCGCAAGGCCAGGTTGCGGAGCATGCAGCAGGCAATCACAATTTTGCATACTTTGCCTGGTGAGTATGGCAGGGCCCCTCCGGTTTTATCCAGGCAGCGAAACCTAGACTTCAGCAGTCCAAAAGTACATTCTATCACTCAACGTGTCCTCCCATGGGCATCATTATAACGCAATTCACCAGGGGTAGTAGGATTCCTGATGGGGCTCAGCAGCCACGGCCTGTTTGGGTACACAGAGTCGCCTAGGTGGTGTGAAGACAGACACAAATTTCATTACCATGACTTGTGGAAACATCATTCCACACATACAACACAATTGTCCTCACAACACAGTGACAACACAATTGTCCTTTCAGCAAACTCACCTACAAGCCACGCACGTTCTGGACGCAGATTAGCCATCAGTTGGGGGACAATGCTGCTCCGCATGATGTGGGAGTCATGGGCGGAACCGGGAAATCTGGCACACACATGCGAGATGATGTTGTCGGCCAGGCACACCACTTGCACGTTGACCGAATGGTAGTGCTTCCGATTCCTATAAACAGCTTCACGTGCCTGGGGTGGTATGAGACCAATATGTGTCCCATCAATTGAACCCACCACATGTGGTAACTGGGCCAGGGCATATAAGTCCCCTTTGACTGCTGCCAACTGTGCCTGGCGTGGAAAATGGATGTAATCATCCTTGTAAAGCATCATGGCATTCAGGACATCCCGCAGAACCATGCTGAACATGGATTGTGACATTGTGGAAAAGTAAATTTTGCCATGTTCTGTGTCCCTACGCCTCATCCATCATATGTTATGTGTGCATGATCAATATGCATATGTTATTCCCCATTTCTGATTAATGACGCAATTACAGTTGTGTCCACCTCTAATATGTTAGTTTCCAGTTCTCGTGAATACTACGAATATCAGGCCTATGTAAGTAATGTTGCCACGTTTCTCAGTGTGCACGTTATTCAATTATAAAATCTCCGTTTCCAGGCCTCAAAAGGGCCCGGACCACAGGTTCAGCTCCTGTCTCCTGAAAGCCTCGCTGAGGAGCGATACAGCCCCCACCTGTATCCTCGACCCTTCACTTACTTCCTGCCTTGCAGTGCCCGGTACACCCCGGCTCTGCCTCTGAGTCTGCCAAAAGTATGTTATAGTTCCTGCTATCAGTTCAGTCCTCCTCCTCTGCATTCCTAAGCTACTGAACTGCATCAATAGTTTCCGTCATTGTCTAGCCTTTTCGTCTCCACGTTAGAGAAATACTGTATTTAATGGTCATTTAATATTCTTCACGCACTACATGTAGAATAATGCATGGTCCAGTCTTAGAATCAAGTTAGCTTTTCCCCTCATGACTTCTAGTTTACATCAACATGTTCCCTAAACATTAGATACCAGATAGGGTTTAGGTACATGTCGCTCCGACCCTTCAGACTCTAGTCTCTGCTCCTAGCACAGAGTTCGTAGCCCCCAGCTTCTCCTAGTAACACGTCATTGCTAGTTTTCGCGCACCATTAGGTTAGAGGTCCCGGCTCCTTAGGTAGCCCCCTCCAATGTTTCCGCCCATTCATGACATATTCTGTTACGTTTTGCATCACATGTCTAAGTAAACTCCCAGTTACACCTCTTATTACTGTTATCTCTCGCGACTGCTACGCGTCACGCCTTCTACTCCACCCACTGTTACGCCTATTGCAATGTAATGCTATGTGTTTGCGCTATGTATATAAGTCAATGTTTTGTTATTGAATGTTAGCGCGCTCATCCCAGACCAAGCCCCGGCAGCTGCTGGGCCCCAGTTGTCCTGCTGGGCCTTATTGTCCTGTTCCCATGCAGGTTGTCCTGATCCTGTCCTTATGCTGTAATAAACCTGCAGAAACTCCTACTACCTCGAATCTTGACTCTTATTTATTGAGCTATCTGTTATGCTATAAGTCTAGTCAAAAATAGGGTATTATTTATTTATTTACCACATAATGGCGCCCGAACAGGGACTTGCCCTTTCCCCACGCGTCGGTGAAGCCACGCCGACCCCCTGACCCTCTGCAGTCGTGACGGAACCATACTGGCCAAGTGCAGATATTTCTGCTTCAAGTATCCCTCAGGCCCACGGAGGAGACGGAGGAGGCGGTCCAGCATCCGAACGAGACGGTGGAGGAACGCGGCGAGTCCCGACCAGAGCCCAAGCCGAGAGTCCAAGGTCCGAGGTATCCGGAGGCCCACCCGTAACTGAAGTCCGAAGTCCGAAGTTCGTCGTCGTCGTCCAGTCCAGTCCGAGGCCTTCCGTTCCGTGCTGCCCGGTGAGTACCATTGCTGGGGTAGTGTCTAGACAGGGTCAGTCTAAATTGACTCTGGTCCGTGGGTTGGTGGTACCCAAGCCCACAAACGAAGTGTTCACCTAGGTGGATACGGGTCTTGATGCGTTCCTTTATGGGACCGGTATGTTCCGTACTGTTACAGCAGTGCATCCAGTAACTCTAGTCTGTTCCGTTCTCGAGAATTCTGTTCTGTTTCTGTGTTCAGTATTTTCAGGTAGTATTCTGTTCGAACTGTTATTTATAATGTTGTTTAATGTATTTTCAATGTCGTGGTATGCCTGAATTGTTTTCCCAATTGTTATTGTTTTTCGTGTATTGTATTGTGTTCCGATTCAAGTTTAGAATGCCGCTCTTTTCCAAGTTACGTCAGTTAAAAACTAGAAAGGGTCTGCTGGAAGCAGCAGTTCCTGTTCCGCCTAGGGACAGTCCAGGTCACTTTATGTATCAGAAACATGGCATAAGCGCCATATTGTATCTAGATTTATGGGTAGAGTATACCAAACAGTTAGAAGAAAAGTATAGATGGCCCGTATCGGGTACATGGGATGCCGAATGTATCATGCGAGTAGAAGAAGCATTATGGAAAAAGAAAGCCAGACAGTCACAGAAAGATGCCATCGAGTTATGGCGTAAGGAAGCGCATAGAAGAACGGAAAAGGAAGTCAGAAAGTCAGAGTTAAGTAGAGAATCCCAAGAACGAGCTCAAGAAAGAGAATTAATCGAGATAGGTGAACAAGTTAAAGCCGAACAGTCAGACAGACAGAGGCATGCCCTTATTAAGGGTATGTATCCTCTCCTTGCCGAAGGCTTGCCAAGAGCGACCCCAGAGGCACCCAGTAATTTCCCGCCACCATTAGTTCCGACCAAGCTACGTCACAAACCGACCGCAGCTGATATTTTTATTTCGTCCTATTTGGACGACACAGTTCCAGAATATGCCAATCCTGTTCGCGCTCCGCCTGTCCCTGTAAATCAGGCACTTCCCGTTCCTCCAGACACCGGAGTACCTGTTACGGTACCCCCGGGTCAGCCTGCCATACAAGTTCAGCCCACGTTACAATTACCGACCCTGCAAGCACGAAGAATGTCAGTCGACGATTCTAGTATAGGGGCCGCAGGAGGAGGTCCTCCTCAAACCCCGCCGCCACACAAGCGTTTGTCAGCACTCGAATTACATGCTCAAGCATCACAGCGTACTCCAAAAAGTAATAAGTCAGTTACAGAAATCAGACAAGCCCTTGCCGAATGTGTCTATGACACAGTCCCAGGCGAGTATAATATGGTTTTATATTCCGTACGCGTAAGAAGGGTGACCGAGTATCTAGTCACCTTACCAAATATGAAAGAAGATCTAGACAGAATATATCGTTTCATCCGTACAGGGGATGATCCAGAAAGTATTGGCGAGATTATGTCCCAAAGGAAAGCCGAGATTCAGCTCATGATATTAAAGTTCCTGATCAATTGTTTAATAAGAGAACAAGATTACCCGTCTAAAGATCCCGCCGAAATGAGAATCCTGACAAGGTGGAGTGATAATATAGCCGAGGGTAAGCACAAGACCATTAGTGCCATGGAAAGTATGTACAAGAAAATTCGTAAAGAAGTAATAAGGTTACACGAACAGCGTAAAGCAGCACAAGTAAGCGAGAAAGAAAGTGTCTCTGATCCTGAAGAGGAAGACGAGAATCCCGCCAGAATAGCGTATGTAGGAAAATCCAGATTTCCAGATCGCCATTTACGTCCAGAACCTAAGTCTATTTTTCATCATCCGGCACCAGAACAAGGTTCTCTAGAACAAGTATTTCAAGCTACCGATCACATTCTGAAATCACGAGTCGGTTATAGCGAATTAAGTACCATGCACGAACAAGAACTAGCCCGATCAGCAGTCCGATGGATTACTGATTCTACCACTTTTCCAGACGAAATAGTGGCACAAATGTTTCTGAAACTGCCCCCAGCCGAGCAACGACTGGTGGGTATGTATATGATCCAGCACCTCATTACCCTGTATGAGGGTCAACATTCTGATCCAGGCCCGTTACATGATATCCTGAACGAGTTACTCCAGTACAGATGGAGAGGTCTAGGTACCGATTTAATTAGTGTCATTCTAGAACAGCGTCACAAGTATAGAACGTTCTTGAACCCGCATTTTGTTCATGTCTCACCCCCGGAAAGTAAACCATTCTACATAGACAGACAGAATCCGCTACGAGAAGTCCACCCAGTCCAAGGGGCGGGTGGCGTAATGCAACGAGTGTTTGTATACACTCCGATATCAAAGATGGAACTTCTTGAAATGAAGAAATTAATTCCCAGTCATGACAAAGATCCAGCAGGGTTCCATCGAGAATTAAAAGACATGCTCCGTATGGGAGAATACACTTACCCAGATATCATTAAAATGTTAAAGGTCCTGCTACCCGCAGGGGTGTATGAAAAGTTAAAGGAAAAAGAATGGGAGGTGGGAGAGAAAAAGATCGATTGGACAGCTCTAGAAGCTGAAGACAAGGCACGAGTACCAGGTACCGGTCTTGGAGATAAATGTAAAGAATTACCAGAATTATTGATTCAAGTTTTACCCAGATTATTGACAACTAGGAAAGAAGACTGGGATGCAATCTCAGCCTGTAAACAGAAACAAGAAGAGGATATTAGTGATTTTTATTCTAGATTCGAAAAATGTTTTAGTATTAACAGTGGTCTCAAGACAAGTAGTGAGTCGTACCCTCATCTTTTCGTTACCAAATTAGTCGAGAATTCAAGTCCACAAATTAAAAATCGAGTTTTGAAAGTCGAAAGCACCTGGCAAGCAAATAGTCCGTCCCAGATGCTCCAGATGCTCCAGTACCACCAGAATAGAATCAGGGAAGAGCAAGAACACGAGAGAAAACGTATGAAAGACACGAAAATGAAAGTGCTAGTTGCACAATCTGTTCCTCAAGACAGTCAGAAGAGGGGTCCGAATCAAGCCAGTCATCCTGCGGCTCCCGTTAAAGGGAACTGCAATTATTGTAAACAGCCAGGTCATTTTATAAACGAGTGTGCAGTTCTGAAGCACAACATAGCTACTGGTAAGACTAAAGAAAGATCACGTCCGCCGAGACAAGAACAAGTTTCACAGACTCCTCAGTCACAGAATGCACCACAGACAGTTACAGTACCGCAGCCTATTGCTGCAACACAGCACGTCACACAGCAGATGTACCAGTATGCACAGTCCGAGTATCCAGAGTACCAGTCATATTCATGAAACAGCCTAGAGAGGGAGGTAGGCTTGCCTCTCATCGAGATACCTGTAGACCAAGAAGGTCCCTATGTTCATAGTCAAGTATTAGGGAAAGACAGAAAGTTTTTGATCGATACAGGGGCAAGTAGGACCACAATTAGTCATGCCGAAGTTCCAGGGGCTCCGCTCTCAGGCTCAAGAAATGTTTCCCTTGGATTTTCAGGAAAACCCATAGTTAATGAGATATCAAAGCCAGTTACTCTAGAAGTAGGTCCATTGTCCCGTACTACTGATCTGTTACTTACTAAGTCATGTCCAGAAAATCTATTAGGCATTAAGACGTTGAAAGAATTAGGTGCAGTTATTTGCTGTTCCCCAGAGGGAATACGTCTGTTCCTACGTGACTTTAAGGGTCACTATGTATTACGAGATTTTGATTCAAGATTGTCTAATGTTCCGCAGCATTTATGGGCGCAAGGTCCAACTGATGTAGGTTACATGCAAATCACACCCTATCGTGTGACTCTCAAACCAGGTGTAGTGTTACCACGAATCAGGCAGTACAGATTGCCACCTGAGGCTGTAGCAGCCTTATCCAAAATTATTGACGAGCTCATGGCTCAAGGAGTAGTTGTAGAAACTGACTCCAATGTATGTAATTCTCCGATCATTCCAGTCATGAAACGTACTGATCCAAATGCACCGCCAGTATATCGATTAGTGATTGATTTACGAGAGCTTAATAAATGTATTATTCCTCAGTACCCAGTTGTTCCAGACATTTCTTCCCTGTTAACAGCCATTGATTCCGAAGCCATGTTTTTCACTGTTATTGACCTCAAGAATGCATTTTTTAGTGTTCCAATTCATCCAGACAGCCAGTTTCTTTTCGGATTCTGTTTAAATGGAAGGAGCTATATGTTTACACGCGCTCCTCAAGGTTTCACAGAAAGCCCTAGTATTTACAGTCAAGCACTCAAGAGACAACTAGACAACATTCACATGCCAACTGACACTGCCCTGCTCCAGTATGTCGATGATCTACTGATCACAGCCCGTTCTGAACGTGACTGCGAGCGAGCATCACTTACAGTTCTGTATTTTCTAGCCGAGATGGGGCACAAGGTGTCACCTTCGAAGCTTCAATTCTGTGTCCAGCAAGTGGTATACTTAGGACACTTGCTGTCCAAGAGGGGTAGGCAGTTGACACCCGACCGTATCCAGTTAATAGCGAGTCTTCCCCAGCCCAGAACCCAGAAGGAGGTACGTGCTTTTATCGGCCTTACTTCTTATTGTAGACAATGGATTCCCCAGTATGCATTCCTAGCCAAGCCACTGATACAGTTAACGACACAGGAGGCAGCCGTATCGACTGTCCTCCCTTGGACATCTGACCATACACTTAGTTTCAACGAGTTAAAGAAAGCCCTATGTCAAGCTCCAGTTCTAGCTACACCGAACTACAGTAAGCCTTTTACACTTTTCGTTACAGAACGCGAAGGTACAGCATTATCTGTTCTCACACAAGATCAAGCAGGTCAATACAAGCCCTGTGCTTATTTTTCGAGCACATTAGATCCAGTCGCCCAGGCGTTGCCTGCGTGCCTCAAGTCAGTTGCAGCCACAGCACTAGCTATCAGACAAAGTGATTCTATAGTTTTAGGACATTCCCTGACAGTACAAGTCCCACATTCAGTAGAAGTTCTTTTAAACCGAACACAAACTCAGCACTTGACAATTGCACGTTTAACAGGTTATGAATTGACACTGTTCCAGCCACACATAGAAATTAGACGCTGCAACGTCCTGAATCCTGCTACACTGTTACCATCAGTTAATTCAAATCCAGACCCACATGATTGTGTGGAAGTAGTTAACATTACGACAAAGCCAAGACAAGACCTGACAGATATTCCGTTACCAGATCCTGACCTGACACTTTATGTGGATGGTTCATGTATGAGAACTAGTACAGGAGAACTAGTCGCCGCGTATGCAGTGACTACTGACACTGAAGTTATTGAAACACACCGTATTGATACTCTGTCCGCTCAAGCAGCAGAGCTAGTCGCTCTGACACAAGCCTGTATACATGCCAAAAACCTGAAGGTTAATGTTTACACAGATTCACGTTACGCATTCGGAGTTGTACACGACTTCGGAGTGCTCTGGCAGGAGAGAGGTTTTATGACTTCTCATGGAACCAAGATTCAGCATGGTCTCCTTATTCAAGCCCTGTTAGATGCCATACATTTACCGACATCTATTGCTATCATGAAGTGCAAAGCACATACGAAAGTTACTGACATTATTTCCCAAGGTAATGATTTAGCAGACCGCACAGCCAAGCTTACAGCACAGACTCCAGACATTCCAGTAAACATGACACATACTCCAGATCCGACTACATGCATGACAGTTAAGGACCCTACTCAAGATGTCATAGATATCCAGTTACATGCTACTCCCGATGAAATCAAGAAATGGTCTGTACAAGGAGGGGTCCAGACAGATCAAGGATGGTTAACGAAGGGTAGAGCCACATGGTTTCTCCCCGATTCTATGGTTCAAGTCATTATCAATACCGCACATAGTCCAGCACATTTAGGAGAAAAAGCTATGTTAGACAGTATCCAGAACATTTGGTTCAACAAGCATTTACGAGCTGCAGCCAAGCAGAAAGTCCGTACCTGTATGATATGTTGTCAGTTTAATCCAGGTAAAAGTGTCCCGGTGGAACAAGGTGGTTTCCAGCCCCCTGACCACCCTTTTGAGGTCCTCCAGATGGATTATATTCAGATGGAGCGATGTCGAGGTTTCAAGTATGTCCTTGTAGTAGTATGCGCCTTGTCCAGATGGACAGAAGCATATCCAGTCCCGGATTACACAGCCGCGACCACTGCCAAGCAGTTGGTTCGTGAATTCTTCCCTAGATATGGACTCCCTAGAGTCGTATATTCTGATAACGGTCAGCCATTCTCATCCGAACTCATGAAACATGTTTCCCTTTTGTTAGGGTACCAGTGGAAGTTCCATTGTGTACGCCATCCAGAAGCAGCTGGACTAGTTGAAAGGCATAATCAGACTCTGAAAATCCGTATAGCTAAAGTCTGTAAAGACAAGGGTGTGGACTGGCTAGTAGCTCTGCCAGTCGCTCTGTTTTACATGCGTATGGTCGCACATTCCAGATCAGGTCTGTCCCCGTATGAGGTCGTTTTCGGCCGCCCCCCTAACATGTGGGGTACTCCTAGACCCCGAAGTATTACCGATGTTTCATGTAATATGCTGACAGATTACCTAGCTTCCTTGATGTCTGCCCTCAACTCATGTCGTTCACAGGTTGCCGCCGCATTTCCAGACAATACCGAGGTGGCACCGCACGAGATCGTTCCAGGCTCCCTTGTGATGATCAGAAATTTCGACAGATCAAGTCCGCTGGAACCACGTTGGAAAGAGCCACGCCAGGTCCTCTTGACCACCCGTACTGCCGTCAAGTTGGAAGGCAGGAAGGGGTGGGTCCACCTTTCTCATGTAAAACTTTTCAAAGGATCGAAACCAGTCTTCAAAAACATTTCCAAGAACATTTCTCAGGATTCGAAGGATTGCCAGAACATTGTTTTAAAGGACTGTCCCGCACAAGACATTATTACAACCCCTCCCTTGTTAGAGAAAACTCCGCAACAGGAGTATAAGTTAAAGCTCAGGTCTAATAAGTCAGCCAGTTTGATTGTATAAGTCCTCCCCTAGGTGAAACGGTTAGACTGTTTCTGACATGTATAAAATAGACCCCCATAGTGAGAGAGTCAGTCAAAGTTCAATCAAATGTATCGTTTTTCTGAGTTTCATATTATTTCTCAGCATAATGATTTCCTGCACCAGCTACGCACTTTTCCTGTGTTTTCCAGTTCCTCATGTAAATATGTCTGCTCATGCTACAGTAGAGCAC
This sequence comes from Lissotriton helveticus, assembly GCF_964261635.1. Lineage (NCBI taxonomy): Eukaryota > Metazoa > Chordata > Amphibia > Caudata > Salamandridae > Lissotriton > Lissotriton helveticus. The sequence goes on along the minus strand of NC_136065.1, from coordinate 640,570,662 downwards.
ACGTTTAGTGATCTGCCTCCTCACGAATATGCATACCGCCTCGCTATGCGTAATAACACATTTATCCGTATGTTACATTATTCACACCAGACCAGCAATGCCACTAATTGTTGGGTGTGTGGTCGACTCCCCCCTTTCCAGACACCGAAGGGAGTTCTGCCACTCTTTCCTTATCCATTCTCACACAATGGTTCGTGTGGAGCATGGTCCACGTTAACGTCATCCTCAACAGATATGTCTTTTCTTAACAGTACATGTTTTCCAGACAAGCAAGGTTTCCCCCACAGAACAGGTTTAGATTTAGAAAATGAAGTATATAATTTAGGAAATTATTCGTCGAATTTCATGGTCCTGAATGTTCAGTCTGATACTACTCCAGACTCACCCGCTATTTCAGTACTACCAGTCAAAGGCGAATTATGTGTCCGTAGTTATGGTTCTGTACATATAGGTCATAGTGAATGTACTACTGTTATCAAGTATAGTGACAGTAGGAAATCTATTTTTAAAGCTTCACGTCATTCTTATTTTGTTTGTGGTCAAACTGCATATGTCCGTCTGCCCCTCGATTGGGAGGGAACCTGTTACATTGCCTTCCTACTGCCACCTGTTTTTCTAGCCCCACCTGACTATCATAGGAATTCTTTCTTAGTACACACTAGACACAAGAGAAATCTCCCGATTGTCGATTATACTGAAACCGCCGCAGAGCAATTCATTGATATAGATAAAGGTGTTTTCCCTTATTTAGGTACAGTTGTAAATAGTAAGCTCATTCGTAGGTTAACAAGAACCCTTGAAGCAGTAGTAGATGAGACTGCCTCCGCTCTAGGTAATTTAACTGAAGAGCAATCCTTTATGAGAATTGTCGTTTTACAGAATCGTCTCGTCCTTGACGTCATACTGGCCGATAGGGGCGGGGCCTGTAGAATTCTCGGATCCAGTTGTTGTATTTTCATTCCAAATAACGCGCCGTCTGTTTATTCAGCTATAACCAGACTCCATAAAATTGCCCATCTGTTACACCAAGATCCAGGCACCTGGACATGGTCCGGTTGGTTCTGGAATGTAATTTCCGCATGGGGATGGAAAGTCCTGTCCTTTCTAGGTATTGCAGTAGCGATCATATTTAGCTGCTGCCTCTGTATACAATGTGGCCCTGCGATTTGCAGCATGTGTGCTACCTCTTGTATTCCCCGTCCCAAGCCCTGTTCTAAATCCCGTTCCAAGACAATTCGAGACGAGCAAATGGTACTGTATGAAATGATAGACGGTATCATGAATATTGATGTTTCCTGATGGAAACGTAGTGACAAGGAGGGAATGTGGAAAAGTAAATTTTGCCATGTTCTGTGTCCCTACGCCTCATCCATCATATGTTATGTGTGCATGATCAATATGCATATGTTATTCCCCATTTCTGATTAATGACGCAATTACAGTTGTGTCCACCTCTAATATGTTAGTTTCCAGTTCTCGTGAATACTACGAATATCAGGCCTATGTAAGTAATGTTGCCACGTTTCTCAGTGTGCACGTTATTCAATTATAAAATCTCCGTTTCCAGGCCTCAAAAGGGCCCGGACCACAGGTTCAGCTCCTGTCTCCTGAAAGCCTCGCTGAGGAGCGATACAGCCCCCACCTGTATCCTCGACCCTTCACTTACTTCCTGCCTTGCAGTGCCCGGTACACCCCGGCTCTGCCTCTGAGTCTGCCAAAAGTATGTTATAGTTCCTGCTATCAGTTCAGTCCTCCTCCTCTGCATTCCTAAGCTACTGAACTGCATCAATAGTTTCCGTCATTGTCTAGCCTTTTCGTCTCCACGTTAGAGAAATACTGTATTTAATGGTCATTTAATATTCTTCACGCACTACATGTAGAATAATGCATGGTCCAGTCTTAGAATCAAGTTAGCTTTTCCCCTCATGACTTCTAGTTTACATCAACATGTTCCCTAAACATTAGATACCAGATAGGGTTTAGGTACATGTCGCTCCGACCCTTCAGACTCTAGTCTCTGCTCCTAGCACAGAGTTCGTAGCCCCCAGCTTCTCCTAGTAACACGTCATTGCTAGTTTTCGCGCACCATTAGGTTAGAGGTCCCGGCTCCTTAGGTAGCCCCCTCCAATGTTTCCGCCCATTCATGACATATTCTGTTACGTTTTGCATCACATGTCTAAGTAAACTCCCAGTTACACCTCTTATTACTGTTATCTCTCGCGACTGCTACGCGTCACGCCTTCTACTCCACCCACTGTTACGCCTATTGCAATGTAATGCTATGTGTTTGCGCTATGTATATAAGTCAATGTTTTGTTATTGAATGTTAGCGCGCTCATCCCAGACCAAGCCCCGGCAGCTGCTGGGCCCCAGTTGTCCTGCTGGGCCTTATTGTCCTGTTCCCATGCAGGTTGTCCTGATCCTGTCCTTATGCTGTAATAAACCTGCAGAAACTCCTACTACCTCGAATCTTGACTCTTATTTATTGAGCTATCTGTTATGCTATAAGTCTAGTCAAAAATAGGGTATTATTTATTTATTTACCACAACATCCCTCCCGCATGACCAACGGTGTACTGGAAAGTGCCAGTCGCAAAGAAATGTAGTGCCGCCATCACCTTTGCAGTGGGTGTGAAAGCTCCAGGATATGTCCTGCGTGGCTGCAGATGAGGTGACAATTGTGTGACAAGCTCCTGCAATCTCAGTCGGTCAAGCCGGTTTTCGCGGATCACCTCCTCGTCAACCATGTCCTCCAGCACAGTGTATGGTCGATGCACATTTGGAGCCCTCCTGTGTGGGAGTAGATGGCAGCAGATGTCAAATGACCAACAACGCATAGCTGTGCAACACTATCACATCTTGAGCACCACAATGCTAATAATACATGTAGGAGACAGTGATGATATGTGTGACCGGAACAACATATAAGGAAAAAGAGCTGACTACACACACAATGTACAGCCACAAAGAACATCCAGTGGGCTAACATGTACAATGTAAAGTGCACACATGTTAAAACATCTTGCAACAACACATGACTGAGGGCCCATATGTGGAGAAGCGTCCACACAGACACACATATACGTGTACAAACAACATGAAATTGGAACACACCCTACTTGTGTTCATGCACCCATGAACACACATACAATGCCCCCTCAGCTGACATGCATGGGCACACAACAACAGACACGCATACACAGAATGCATGTACACACACATCATTGTAACTTGCACACACAAACGACACACTCACAACAGATAATGAATGTGTTTACACACCCTTGCGGTACTGTGTAGATGTGTAGAAATGAACACGTGTGTCCACAAGACCAAAACGTCAACACGTCGCAATGCACATCTGACGCTACTTTGGCCCACAACACTAGCCTTTGTTAAACACTGGCAAGGTCTACAGTCTGAGCACACATGCAAAAAATGGACATGAATGTCGCACGTGGACATGGTCCATAGACTACACATCAAAAATCTTACAGCATTCCGGACATGTCCTGACACACACGTACAACTAAGAAGATTACATGTGTGCGGAGACATGCAGTGTGTGTACATACGCCATCTGGGGGCGCCTTCCACCAACACAGGAGATGACCGATTACACAGCAATTAAGCATGACATGTGCTGTATGGTCAATGACCATCCTGGTTGCACCCCGCTAAATGCATGTGCGCACTACCGTGGCGGTGCATCATTTGAAATCAATCACCCACTGGCGCCGCTATGGCGGTGCACGCCTTCCGCGGTGGCAGTGCAGGCAAACACATACATTTGATGATGCAATCTGAAATGGCAGTTTTAACAACCCCTTACAGTGTTCTTGCCTCACACACCGCCAGTCCAGCCTGGTCACCCGCCGCCAGTCCAGGCCGGTCACCCACCGCCAGTTCAGGTCGGTCACCCATCGCCAGTCCTGGCACCGCCCAGTCCTGGCGATGGGAGACTGGCGGTGGGTGACCGGCCTGGACTGGTGGTGGGTGACCGGCCTGGACTGGAGGTGGGTGACCGGCCTGGAATGGCTGTGGGTGACTGGGCTGGACTGGCGGTGGGTGACCGGGCTGGACTGGCGGTGGGTGACTGGTCTGGACTGGCGGTGGATGACCAGTCTGGACTGGTGGTGGGTGACCGGGCTGGACTGGCGGTGGGTGACCGGGCTGGACTGGCGGTGGGTGACTGGCCTGGACTGGCGGTGGGTGACCGGCCTGGACTGGCGGTGGATGACCGGGCTGGACTGGCGGTGGGAGACCAGCCTGGACTGGCGGTGGGTGACCGGGCTGGACTGGCGGTGGGTGACCGGGCTGGACTAGCAGTGAGTGACCGGGCTGGACTGGCAGTGGGTGACCGGGCTGGACTGGCGGTGGGTGACCGGCCTGGACTGGCGGTGGGTGACCGGGCTGGACTGGCGGTGGGTGAGGCAAGAACACTGTAAGGGGTTGTTTCAACTGCCATTTCAGATTGCATCATCAAATGTATGTGTTGGCCTGCACCGCCCCCGCGGAAAGCGTGCACCATCATAGCGGCGTCAGTGAGTGTGTATTTTCAAATGATGCACCGTCGCAGTAGCGCGCACATGCGGTTGCCGGTGTGTGAACGTGACGGTCCATGCACATGTAGCCAATGGGAACAGGTTACGCGTTGCGCGTAAGCGCATTAAAAATTTGCGGAAGACGTGCACCGCCACAACAATGTGAGTCATTGGCTCTTTTTGAATTAAGCATCCAGGGAAAACCAATTGCTGCAGACGTGTGCCACTGATATGAGCTCAGGGCCCTATATATGTGTGAAGATTTCCTGCACACATTCACTGCTTCCAGCCACTGCTGCCTGCGACCGTCACATCCACCTGCTGCTCCTGAACTATCCAACAACAGCTGCCTGCGACCGTCACCTCCACCTGCTGCTCCTGAGCTATCCAGCAACTGCTGCCTGCAACCGTCGCCTCCACCTGCTGCTCCTGAGCTATCCAACAACTGCTGACCGTCACCTCCACCTGCTGCTCCTGAGCTATCCAACAACTGCTGCCTGCGACCGTCACCTCCACCTGCTGCTCCTGAGCTATCCAACAACTGCTGCTGTACTGCCACAGTCGTGAACCTTGCCATACAGAGAGTGCGAGAGACCCGGTCTCGTCCCTTCACCGCAGCGGAGCTGGATGTCCTTGTGGACGGTGTGCTCAGCCACTATGAACGGCTCTACGGTGCCCCCAGACAAGTGGGTAACATGTTGGTGGGCATGAGGTGGTCACTGACTCCTTGCTTCTGCAAGCTTGGCGGTGTGCTGTGGGACCTTCACATGTGTTGTACTGCGCATGGCTGCATGAAGATACGTGTTCCTGCAATGTATGTGATTGTCAAACAGTCCAATGACGTTCCCCTCTTGTCTCCCATCCTGGTAGGTGAAGCTGCACCTTCGCAAGGCCGTGTGGAAGACCATAGCACGTGATGTACGGGCAGTGGGGGTGTGCAATAGGCGACACACACACTGCCACAAGCGCTGGGACGACATATCCAGGCTCAGCAAGAACGTTGCGAAGATGACACTGGGGATCATTCCGAGAACAGGCCGCCTTGAACGATGCACCATGACACCTCTAATGCACCGCATAATTGCTGTGACGCATCCTGACCTGTCCGCCCGGCTGAGAGGGGATCAACAGCAAACTAGCGGTAAGCAGACTGTATGTGTCTGTAACTTGTGAGTGAATGCATGTATCCGTGCTCAGACACAGTAGTGACATCCGTGGTGCGTATCTTTAGCATATATTGCATGTTGGTGTCATTAGCGGAGTGAGCGGTAGCACCCATGTCCGCCATGTGGACATACCAGTTGATTTGTATTTGAGGGTTCCAGGACATGCCGTTGAGGTCTGGTGTCCCATGGCATGACATGTGTGGTGGTCTGCATGCACTTGCCCTGTTTGTATGATGTACAGGTTCCACAGACACCCACGGATCTATGATGTGTGTATGTGTGGTAGGGGTGGTTCGTATACAGGATGGGTGCTGCATGTCAATCGACCGTAATGAACGATGTGACTTAGAAACCTTCAGTACGTGAGTGTGTCACTTAGGTTAACATCTCTTCCCTCTCTCTTCCAGCTTTGGCCGAGGGCACTGAGACACAGACGACGGAGATGAGTGGTGGCAATGCATCCGGATCCGAGATGACACAGACGCAGACTGACACTGAAGAGGGCAGCCACGGAGAGGGGGACAGAACCATCCCTGAGGACTCACATGTGGAGACACCATTGTCCTCATCATCAGAAAGTGTTGGTGAGTCAGCACTGTTGTCACAGACAGGGAGTGGGCAATCGACACATTCAGTCGGGACACAGCACACAGGGCCCACACTGCCACCCACTGCAAAATGTACTGCTCGTGCTCGCCAGAGGAGGGGAGCAGAGTTGCCTTCGGTGCAGGAACCGCTGCCCCTGCCCCTGTGACACAAAGTGCACTTTGTGCAGAGGCTGTTGATCTCCTGCGACAGCTGTGTGTAGGGCAGACCAACATGATCAATGCATTCTAAGACCACGATAGGAAGGCGGGGCAGGTGGTGGCATTCTTGGAGGGGATGCATGGCGATGTTGCTGGTCTACACAGAACAGTTCAGTCATTGGCAAACACTGTGTCCTCAGCCATTGTACAGTTGCATACACTGGGTGCTACTTCTGTACCACCATCCACACCACTTGATGTTACAGGGGAGAGTGAGTCATCAGACCAGGCCTCTTATTCAGGTTATTACACTAGGAGCAGCCACAGGCAGCAAGGCAGGGCACGGAGGGCACAGACACCATCCCCTAGGACTGTGATATCTTTCTCCGAAGACGACGTGAGCAACACTGGAGTTGACACACAGGTTCATCAAGGGGTGTTGGTGGAAATGGATTCACATGCAACACAGGCATCACCCACAAAAGGGACTCCCAAGGCAAGGGCACCTCCCAAGAGCAGGGACACTCCCAAGGACAAGGACACTACCAAGGATAGGGCACCTCCCAAGAGCAGGGACACTCCCAAGGACAAGGACACTACCAAGGAAAGGGCACCTCCCAAGAGCAGGGACACTCCCAAGGACAAGGACACTTCCAAGGAAAGGGCACCTCCCAAGAGCAGGGACACTCCCAAGGACAAGGACACTACCAAGGAAAGGGCACCTCCCAAGAGCAGGGACACTCCCAAGGACAAGGACACTACCAAGGAAAGGGCACCTCCCAAGAGCAGGGACACTCCCAAGGACAAGGACACTACCAAGGAAAGGGAACCTCCCAAGAGCAGGGACACTCCCAAGGACAAGGACACTACCAAGGAAAGGGCACCTCCCAAGAGCAGGGACACTCCCAAGGACAAGGACACTACCAAGGATAGGGCACCTCCCAAGAGCAGGGACACTCCCAAGGGCAAGGTAGCTTCAAAGGAGAGGGACACTACAATGGACAAGTCAGCACTCAGGGACAGGGCACCGGCAAGGGATCAGGGACATTCCAGGGCCAGGACACCTCCTACGTCCAAGGCACATCCCATGGCCAAGGGTTCTCCCATGGACACGAGCACCCTCAAGGACAGGCATATATCACCCCTGGCTGCACTGAGGATGATGTTTAAGGAACGTACAACACATGTGTCAGCGGTGGAGTCCCCCCATAACTCGACTCCCATCCACGCCCCGCAGAAGCAGAGGAAGGAGTACACTGTTATTGCATCCCCCATTATACATGATGCAGAGGGCAGAAGGCAGGCCCACAGCAAACGGCAGGCAGGGTCCAGCACGTCCCCAGAGAGCAGACCACCACAATCACATGATACACCTTTGATGTCTGATGATGCCACTCCACTTACCAGTTCACTCATGTCCGGGGTGCCCCAATATTTCACAAAAAAATGGAGGCACACACCAGTGACACATGACCACCCAGATGTCGCTCCAGTACAGCTTTCCCCCAGCTCCCAGGGCCACCCTGCCTCCTGGCCCATACCGCCCTGTGGCTCATCATTTCAGTGGTCCTAGGGAGTCAGCTGCAGTTCACTCTCGTGTCAGATAGTGGCACTGTGTCTATTGTACGCTGTCATGCATCATGTAGTAGCACTGTGTCAGTTGTGCCCTCTCCTGTTGCAGGTACTGGCACTGTGTGTGTCCGCCACTCTCATGTGTCAAATGCAGGCATGGTATGTGTTGGTCAGTATACAGAGACATGTCCTGGCAGTGTGTCTCGGTCTATGGCTCATGTGTCAGTCAGTAGATCTGTGGCTGTGTCTCACACTCCTGTTTCTGGTGCTGGCGGTGTGTCTGGGTCTAGGGCTCATGTGTCAGTCACTACAGCTGTGGCTGTGTCTCAAACTCCTGTTTCTGGTGCTGGCGGTGTGTCTGGGTCTATAGCTCATGTGTCAGTCAGTAGATCGCTGGCTGTGTCTCACATTCCTGTGTCTGGTGCTGGCAGTGTGTCTGGGTCTATGGCTCATGTGTCAGTCAGTAGATCGGTGGCTGTGTCTCACACTCATGTTTCTGGTGCTGGCGGTGTGTCTGGGTCTATGGCTCATGTGTCAGTCAGTAGATCGGTGGCTGTGTCTCACACTCCTGTTGCTGGTGCGGGCGATGTGTCCGAGGCGAGTAGTTCAAGCAGTCCACCAGATTCTGTGGTGTGAGGTTTAGTTGCCATCGCTCACATGTCATTTAACTTTGTGTGTAGATTGACGAATGTAACCACCTAGATATTATTATTGTCCTTGTCACGGATCGCTTGACACACGTACTTGGGTAGCCAGTGATGTACCTGCTGTGTTGTCCACAATGCCCTGTGCTGTTCTGATACTGCATTCTGCCCACTCATATGCTGCCTCTGATGTAGCTGTTCTGTGCAATGGACTGTTGATGCACTTACCCCCTCTGATGTGCTGCCTCTGATGTAGCTGTTCTGTGCAATGGACTGTTGAAGCACTTAGCATGGGCGGATTTTGCGGATCCACGATTCGCGGATTTAGCGGATCCACGGATCGTGGATCCGCAAAATCCGCCTATTTAGCGGATTCAGCGGATTTGTGGATTGGGGGCGGGGCTTCCTCGAGTGTGTGGGCGGGGCCAAACGGACGGGGCTTCCACGCGAGCGCACATGCCTCTTGTGTGTCTAAAAGGTCAGAGACCGATCAGAGCAGCATCGATGGGATATTTGGGAAGAAGGCACATCTGCCCAGCCTCCCAACGCTCACGATTTTTTTTGGGCTGATGAATGAGTCACTACATTTGCGCTTCAACTAGTTCCAGCGACCAAGTGTGTGTTACTATGCAATCGCGCCGAAGTGCGCAGGGGTCCCTTTAGTGAAATGTCCATCATAGTGGGTAAATGGCGGGAAGACGGTGCACACCTCGAGTGTGTGGGCGGGGCCAAACGGACGGGGCGTCCATGCGAGCATGCCTCTTGTGTGTATAAAAGGGCAGAGACCGATCAGCAGATTAATTTTTGGGCTGATCAATGAGTCACTGAATTAAAGCTTCAACTAGGGCACATGCTTTATTGATATCTGCAAGTGTTTCCTGTTGAGGTTTATGTTTTTGTGCCAGGACCGTCATGCCCGAATGAACCCTGCCCTTCATATTTACTCAAGAAGACACCACCGTTGAAATAATTTACGATGGCGCCGGCAAGCTGCCAGCGCCATCCTGCAATAGTTACTTAATTAGCTTCAACAGGAAGCTCCAACTGTTAAAATAAAGCAGGCGCTCGAGCCCCTGCTGTATCTTATCTATTAGAGCTTCCTGTCGAAGCTAATTAAGTAACCATTTGAGGATGGCGCTGGCAGCTTGCCGGCGCCATCGTAAATTATGCAGGCTTGAACTTTTGACCGCAAAATCCGCTCCGATCGCGGATTGCGGATTCTCGGTAAATCCGCGAGAGTTCGCGGATCGCGGATTTACCGAAAATCCGCAAAATCCGCGATCGGAGCGGATTTTGCGCTCATGCTTACCTCTCATATACTGCCTCTGATGTACCTGCTGTGTTGTCCACAATGCCCTGTTGCTGTTCTGATACTGCATTCTGCCCTCTCATATGCTGCCAATGATGTAGCTGGTCTGTGCAATGGACTGTTGATGCATTTACCCCCTCTCATATACTGCCTCTGATGTACCGGCTGTGTTGTCCACAATGCCCTGTTGCTTTTCTGATACTGCATTCTGCCCTCTCATATGCTGCCAATGATGTAGCTGTTCTGTGCAATGGACTGTTGATGCATTTACCCCCTCTCATATACTGCCTCTGATGTACCTGCTGTGTTGTCCACAATGCCCTGTTGCTGTTCTGATACTGCATTCTGCCCTCTCATATGCTGCCTCTGATGTAGCTGTTCTGTGCAATGGACTGTTGATGCACTTACCCCCTCTGATGTGCTGCCTCTGATGTAGCTGTTCTGTGCAATGAACTGTTGAAGCACTTAGCCCCTCTCATATACTGCCTCTGATGTACCTGCTGTGTTGTCCACAATGCCCTGTTGCTGTTCTGATACTGCATTCTGCCCTCTCATATGCTGCCAATGATGTAGCTGGTCTGTGCAATGGACTGTTGAAGCACTTAGCCCCTCTCATATACTGCCTCTGATGTACCTGCTGTGTTGTCCACAATGCCCTGTTGCTGTTCTGATACTGCATTCTGCCCTCTCATATGCTGCCAATGATGTAGCTGTTCTGTGCAATGGACTGCTGATGCACTTACCCCCTCTCATATACTGCCTTAGATGTAGCTGGTCTGTGCAATGGACTGTTGAAGCACTTAGCCCCTCTCATATACTGCCTCTGATGTACCTGCTGTGTTGTCCACAATGCCCTGTTGCTGTTCTGATACTGCATCCTGTCCTCTCATATGCTGCCAATGATGTACCTGCTCTGTGCAATGGACTGTTGATGCACTTACCCCCTCTCATGTGCTGCCAATGATGTAGCTGTTCTGTGCAATGGACTGCTGATGCACTTACCCCCTCTCATGTGCTGCCAATGATGTAGCTGTTCTGTGCAATGGACTGCTGATGCACTTACCTCCTCTCATGTGCTGCCTCTGATGTAGCTGTTCTGTGCAATGGACTGCTGATGCACTTACTCCCTCTCATGTGCTTCCTCTGATGTAGCTGTTCTGTGCAATGGACTGTTGAAGCACTTAGCCCCTCTCATATACTGCCTCTGATGTACCTGCTCTGTTGTCCACAATGCCCTGTTGCTGTTCTGATACTGCATTCTGCCCTCTCATATGCTGCCAATGATGTAGCTGTTCTGTGCAATGGACTGCTGATGCACTTACCTCCTCTCACGTGCTGCCTCTGATGTAGCTCTTCTGTGCAATGGACTGTTGATGCACTTATCCCCTCTCACGTGCTGCCAGTGATGTACATGATCTGTTGTACCCAGTGCCCATGCTCTTGGATATTCTGATATTATACACCTATTATGTTGAATAAAGCTAATAAATCATGTTTTGTTGTTTGTCGTTGTCATTCCTGGTTGTGTACTACAATTGTGTATATTTTGGTGCGATCGTCAATGTATTTCCTGTGACATGACACTCCCCCTTCCAACGTCACAGCCCTTGCAGGTACTCCCCTTCCGACAGCAATTGGTGAGTTGGCGTACCTGCGTCGTCGTCGATGATGGTCCATGACTTGCTGGTGGTGGAGCACGAAGAGTATCGGAAATGCGTGTAGCGCTGGGTCCATGACGGCGATCTGCTTGTGGTGGGTATCTCCGCTGTGGTGATTCCGCCGTGTTAAGGCAGGTTGTTTTTCCACAGTGAATTTATGTGTGTTTTCCGCCATCGTGATTTGGAGGACGGTCGGAGACGTAATTCCGTACGGCGGTGTGTCTGGATTGGGTGCGTCCGCCACGGGGTCGGGTGTACTTCCGCAGCGGTGCGTGCTCTTCTGCCGCGTACGGAAATTTGACAGGGTTTCCCATCCTAATATGGCGGACGGAGTGTTCGCGGCAGGCGGACAGAAAAAAGGCTTTTTCCGGCTACTCCAGGATGGCGGTCGTCATTCCGTCCGCCATCTTAATCGACCCCTTAGTATCTTAATTATTATTCATTTGTCTCTTTGGAGACAGGGTAAAAAGAGAAATGCATTTGGCGAAGAGCAGAGCCATTAAATAAAAAATAGGTAATTGTCAAATACAGCTGCAGACAGTAGAAAACTAGCCGACATGCTGGCTAGCAATGAGCATGGCTTCATTATTTTAGCACAACACACAATTTGTACTCCATATAGTGCATAATGCCGTACTCATTAATGAGAAGTAATTTACTTTTCAACTCAAAGTGTTTGATTCTGTTTTTAGTTACCTGAAAAGCCTTTACAAGAAAAAAATAATCAAATCAATGTTTTTTTTAATCCAGTGATTTTATTCTGCCTTTTGATACTTTTCTGCCACACAGTCAGAGCTTTTTTATGCAAGGCATGTGTGGGTAAAACATAAAATTGGCTTTGTGACTCTCCTAATCATAATCTCATCAATTTCCAATGGCGCTAGCGGACCAGAAATGTACTGCTACCGTGCCACCTAATAATTCAAAACAATTGTTTGCACAGAACATTATTTACAATTTGTCTTTTTTGTTTTTCTCAATATAGCTGGACCACCCACCAGGCAGGAGATAGTGGCCAGTTTGCAGCAGCAGAGGCTGCAGCATGCCCAGCTAGAATACCAGTGGCTGGTGGTCCTGGAAGAGATGGATAAGAAAATAAATGCCTCTCTGTCGGGCCCCGGTGTACAGTCATAATATCGAGTCAATTATTTCGACTGGACAGAATATCGAGTAAAAAATATAGAATGGACATAATATCGACTAGACATAATATAGACAACAAAAATATCGACTAGAGAAAATTAATATCGAATAGAATGGACATAATATCGAATCAAAAATATAGAATGGACATAATATCGACTAGACATAATATAGACAACAAAAATATCGAATTTAAGGTAAGTTAATAATAATTTTTATTTTTTGTGTAATATAAGTCTGTAGCGGGTTGTGGGTTTATAGGGGAATAGGGTGGGAAGTAATTTAATTCTAATTAATTAAATATGTTAATTTATTTATTGATATATATTTAGAATTAATTGTTAATTAATTATTAATTGGTAATTAATTAAAATATAATTGGTAATTAATTATAATTGATTAATTGATAAATATTTTAATTTTAGTAATTTATTTTCTGTAGCGGGTTGTGGGTTTATAGGGGAATAGGGTGGGAAGTAATTTAATTATAATTAATTAAATATGTTAATTTATTTATTGATAATAATTTAGAATTAATTGTTAATTAATTATTAATTGGTAATTAATTAAAATATAATTGGTAATTAATTATAATTGATTAATTGATAAATATTTTAATTTTAGTAATTTATTTTCTGTAGCGGGTTGTGGGTTTATAGGGGAATAGGGTGGGAAGTAATTTAATTATAATTAATTAAATATGTTAATTTATTTATTGATATTTTTAAAAAATTAATTGTTAATTAATTAATAATTGGTAATTAATTAAAATATTATTGGTAATTAATTATAATTGATTAATTGATAAATATTTTAATTTTAGGGTTCAGGGTCAGTTGTCAGTTTTTGGGTAAAGGGGTATTTTTAGGGTTCAGGGTCAGTTTTCAGTTTTTGGGTAAAGGGGTATTTTTAGGGTTCAGGGTCAGTTTTCAGTTTTTGGGGTAAAGGGGTATTTTTAGGGTTCAGGGTCAGTTTTCAGTTTGTAGGTAAAGGGGTATTTTTAGGGTTCAGGGTCAGTTTTCAGTTTTTGGGTAAAGGGGTATTTTTAGGGTTCAGGGTCAGTTTTCAGTTTTTGGGTAAAGGGGTATTTTTAGGGTTCAGGGTCAGTTTTCAGTTTTTGGGGTAAAGGGGTATTTTTAGGGTTCAGGGTCAGTTTTCAGTTTGTAGGTAAAGGGGTATTTTTAGGGTTCAGGGTCAGTTTTCAGTTTTTGGGTAAAGGGGTATTTTTAGGGTTCAGGGTCAGTTTTCAGTTTTTGGGGTAAAGGGGTATTTTTAGGGTTCAGGGTCAGTTTTCAGTTTGTAGGTAAAGGGGTATTTTTAGGGTTCAGGGTCAGTTTTCAGTTTTTGGGTAAAGGGGTATTTTTAGGGTTCAGGGTCAGTTTTCAGTTTTTGGGGTAAAGGGGTATTTTTAGGGTTCAGGGTCAGTTTTCAGTTTGTAGGTAAAGGGGTATTTTTAGGGTTCAGGGTCAGTTTTCAGTTTTTGGGTAAAGGGGTATTTTTAGGGTTCAGGGTCAGTTTTCAGTTTTCGGGTAAAGGGGTATTTTTAGGGTTCAGGGTCAGTTTTCAGTTTATGGGTAAAGGGGTATTTTTAGGGTTCAGGGTCAGTTTTGGGTTTTTGGGGTACAGGGGTACTTTGTAAAAATAAGGTAAAATTACATTTAAATTACATTTATTTAATAAAATTAAATTATATTAAATTATATTATAATATTTTTTATTAATTTATATTCAAAAAATTATTATATACTTACCAATACTTATGTTGTAATGGTATGCGTTGTAAAGGTATATGCGTTGTAAAATCTTGCGTTGTAAATGTATGCGTTGTAAAAGTTTTTGCGTTGTAAAAGTTTTGTTGTAATGGTAGGCGTTGTAATGGTAGGCGTTGTAACGTCATACATCCCTGGAGTGGGAATAGTAATTTTAACCTCTACGCTATCCAGCGCTTTCCCTACTGTTGCACCCACTGGAGTGGGAGTAGTAAATTTTACCTCTACGCTATCCAACACTTTTGCTAATGTTGAACTCACTATAGTTGTAACAATAAATTTTAAACATTTTCTAAAATGTTATATATGTTTATTTAATAATATGTTATATATATATATATATATATATATATATATATATATATATATATATATGTGTGTGTGTAATTTTTGGTGATATAATTTTTTTAATTATATAAATTATTTATTAAAATTATATTTTTTTAATAATTATATCTAAGTTTATATTAAATATATTTATTACTATATTAGTTTTAACTTACTTTTAAGACATTTTAAAAAATCGATATTTTGACAGTCTATATTTTTGTAAGTCGATATTTTGGAGTCGATATTTTGGTACTTACCTGTTTGAAGATAGGGAGTCGATATTTTGTCAATCGATATTTTTGACTCGATATTTGTGTATCTCGATATTTGTGTCGTCGATATTATGTCAGTGATCCCTGCTGCCACCCCCTACCACTCTGACAACAGGCCATTGCTGCCCGCATCCTGCAGTGGCTGAACACCATTGAGGGCTGGCTCACCAAGATGGAACAGAGCCTGGAACAGCTCATGACCAATATCCATAAGCCCTCTTCTAGCCCTTTTAAAAAAGATTGCTTTGGTGGGAGAGACTTGTTGTTTGTAGGTGCTGGGTGGTGAGGGTCAAAGGAAGTTGGGACTGGAATTACTTCTTCCGTGAACATTTTGAGTTTTGGGGCTTGGGTCAGTTTTGTTTGGGGAGAGGGTTGGGCATGTTGTTTCAGTGGAGAGAGTGTGTTTCTTTGTAGTAATTAAAGGGGGAAACTATTTTATTCAAACAAAATGTATGCCTGAAGCAGTTTGTTTCACTTTTACTTTGCACTGTTGCCTTCAGCTAGTGCTAGAGTTACACTTCTTTAACTATCTTGAACGTTAGAGGGAATGCTGCCATGATGACCTATATTGTCTACAACAACCTAAATATACAACAGTAGCAGCTAATGACTTACTCATTAAGTCAAATTTCATCCATACTAGTTGTCTTACCTGAATATAGATAAAGCAATAACAGGGAAGTCGTCACAACTTCACAAGCGATGTCCCACTTCCATTTCCACCCAGGTGAGCTCCAACTGTCCTCCGGTCTAAGGCCTGCTCTCTCCGCAGTAGCTCCATAGTGCCCTGCTTCGCCGCTGACTCCTGCTACTCCTCCCATGCCTGTGGTTCAAAACTGCTGTTCCTCTCCTCGCTCTCCTTGCCGTGCCTGCCCCAGCCACCCAGCCCGTTCCTCCTGACTCTGTGCCCCCTCACTGCTTCCTGCACATTCGTCTGCCGCAGTGCAGGTAATTGTGACACTTGCTGTGTGCCACTTGTTGTTTCTTCGGTGCTGTCTCTCCTTTTGTTTATTCTACTGTCTATTTACTGTTTTTGGTTAGTGCTTAGCTAACTGTTGTCTCTGTCTTGCCTGGCTCTCCTCCCAGCCACTTCTGCCCCTGCGGCCCCTCCCCCCTGCCCACACCTGTTTTCCGCCTCCCAGCTGATCGTCCCTCCCCCTCCCCTACTTAATGGCAGCTGCTGTGTAGTCGTGCAGCAGATGCGTGCAGCGGGTGCGCCAAAGGCAAGCCCGTATGCGCCCGTACGTTACTCGACCGTGGCCAGCACCAGGAACCCTGGATCTAGGACCCCCTAACGCTACAATTCTGCTGCTCTCCTCGCACTCAACCCTGGTAGAAAACAACAACTGCCAGAGATCGATGCTGAACACCACCCACGGCCAGTTCTCCTGCCTACACTGCCGACAATCCTTCACCATCAACAGCCCCCCCTACGACCGCTGAACCCACGCCGGACGCCCGTACCACCAAAGCCCTGACATGCATCCTCCACCAACGTGCGCTCCTTATACAGACACCCTGTATAGATCTATGACCTGCTCGACACACTCTTGCCAGAAGTCGCTTTCTTCACAGAAAAATGGACCAACGCCACCTCTGACCCTGACATTGCCACCGCTATACCAGACAGATTCAAGATCCATAGAAAGGACCGCCCTCACTGCCCAGGAGGAGGACTCACCATCGCACACAAGAGCTCACACCGACTCTCCACCTCCAGCACAAGTGAACCCCTCTCCAATGCAGAGCACCTCCTCTTCCAGATCCAGACCAGCCCCAGAACCATGCTGCACAGGACCCTCATCTACCGACCCCCAAACCTGCCCCGTGCCCACCATGAAGGAACGGGAGTAAGATCACAGAAGAACACCTCGACACCACCCTCCTCCATGACCCTCCTCCACCATGACCGATGCCAACTCCGCAGCCAAAGAACTACACCGCTGGATCTTCAGCTGCACAGACAAGCTTGCACCCCTCCGCCACCCTGTCAAACTACGCCTCCTGAAGGACGCCTGGTTAACCACCGACCTTCAAGAAGCCAGGAGCTCCTGCAGATGCCTCGAGAAACTCTGGAGGTACAGGAAAACCACTGAAGAGCAGAACACCTACAGGAATGCCATGACTGAATATCACCAGCACATAAGGACCACCAAGCGGACCTTTATCAAGAACAAAATACACACCAACGCCCGTAATGCAAAATAATTCTTCAACATCATACAGCAGTTCACCAAACCCCCCCGCGAAGCAACGGATGTCACACCTTCCCATGACATCTGCAACAAGCTCAGCTCCTACTTCCACCTGAAAATCAAGGCCCTCTACGACAACTTCAGCTAACAGACTCCAGAAACCACCACCCTCTCTACCTCCAACATACAGCCCACCATCACCGACTGGAAACCGGTCACCACCGAAGACACCGCCACAATCATGAAAAACACCCACCCAGGAGCTCCCACAGACCCCTGCCTGCGGCTCATCTACCACAGAGGGGCCACCACCATAGCACCTGAACTAGGCAGGACCATTAACACCTCATTCAAATCTAATATCTTCCCAGATGACTGGAATTGGGCAGAGGTCAAACCCCTCCTCAAGAAGCCCTCTGCCGACCTGACGGACCTGAAAAACTACGGGCCCATCTCTCTCCTTCCCTTCACAGTCAAAGTCACCGAGCTGACCACCTACATCGAAGAGAACACCATCCTAGACCCCTCCCAGTCTGTATTTTGCAGCAACCACAGTTCCAAGACCGCCCTCCTTATATGCTACTCGCCCAGGGCCACACTGCGGCCCTCATCCTACTAGACCTCACAGCAGCCTTCAACACCGTCTCACACTGCACTCTCACAGCCAGACTCCATGATGCTGGGATATGAGGAAATGCCCTCGACTGGATCCGCTCCTTTCTCTCCAGTAGAACCCAAAGGATCAGACTCCCGCCCTTCCTCTCCGTGCCCACAGAGATCAACTGCGGAGCACCCCAAGGATCATCGCTCAGCCCCATGCTCTTCAACATCTACATGGCCCCCCTCACCACCATCGTCAGACAGCATGGGCTCAGCATAGTATCCTACACCAACAACACCCAGCTCATCCTCTCCCTCCTGAAGAACCCCAAAGATACCAGACTCTGTTTCCAGGAAGGAATGAAGGACGTCGCAGCCGGGATAAACAACAACTGCCTGAAGCGCACCTCGGAGAAGACAGATGTCCTTGTCTTTGGACCCTCCTCCACCGCCTGGGACAACACCTGGTGGCCTTTCGCCCTCGGAAACCAACCCACTCCATCTGACCATGCCCAAAACCTCAGCATCATCTTAGACTCCTCACTCACCATGACCCACCAGATCCGTCGCCTCCACCTGCTTCAACTCCCTGCGCATCCTCTGCAAGACCTTCAAGTTTATGCCCCCCCCCCCGAATGCAAACAGACCATCACCCACGCACTCATAACCAGCAGACTGGACTACGGCAACACCCTCTACACCGGAATCAACAGAACCGTGCTACACAAGCTCGAAACTATCCACAACTCCACAGCCAGACTCGGCCTCGGAACCCCGGACATGAGCACATGACCCAGCACCTACGAGACCTCCACTGGCTCCCCGTCGAGAATAGAGTAACCTTCAAGATACTCACACACGCCTACAAATCCCTCCACAACATAAGACCCAAATACCTCAACGAGAGAGTCTCCTTCCACGTACCCAAAAGGAACCTCCGCTCTGCCGACTTCACCCTGGCCAAGACCCCACATATCTGCAGAACCAGAGCAGGCAGAAGAGCCTTCTCCTCCGTCGCAGCATTGGCCTGGAACGAGCTCCCAGTCAACATCAGACGCTCCCCTATTCTGCACACCTTCAGGAAGAGCCTCAAGACCTGGCTCTTCAACTGAACTGGAGCTGCACCCCCATCTCCCAGCGCCTTGAGACCCTCACAGGTGAGTAGCGCGCTTTATAAAACCCTGATTGATTGATTGATTGAACTGTAGGATTAGTCTGAATGATTGATTGATTATCCATCGTAGGCAACTAATTGGAATTAGAAAGATTGAGTGAGTGGGTTACATATTTTTCTAAGATTCACAAAGAATTGACACCACATAAGTGCTACATGTTGACACAACAAGAATGCCTGATAGTGCTAAAGTACAAAAAAAAACAATATTAGTAACTTTTGGCGGATGTGGAGCTAGTAGTATTGTTTGTGAAATTCGCAAGTTATAAAAATGGACTCAAAGTCTGGAGTGGACAAGCTTAGGTTAGGTGTTTATGGTTACGCAACACAAGGCCCTAATGATGATGTTAATGACTGATGTTCTTCATTCTATATCTAAAATATGGATAATTTTTCATGTGCAGGTGGGTAATGGCAAGTGTGGGCTATTGCTTAGAAGATCCTGCAGTAAATTGGTGTTGCTTACACCCCACATCTGCCCCAATAAATGTGTGCGATCCATTGATGGTGTCAGGAATTGACGAGGTCGTGCCTACCTTATGTGCAGGAGTTATGCAGAACTACACCTCCCAGATGGGCGTCCTTCTGGGAGGGACTTATTGTTTATAATCACGTACTGCACATGAAGCGTTGTACGTGATTCTGTTGTAGTCCGGTTCCCATCGAAGCGGATGCTCCGTATCTCGCTGTTCGTGCTTTCTCTGGATTTAGCGTTCTCGGCTGAGACGTGAAGAAAACTTCTGTGACGACTGCCAGGCTCGGTCTGAGCCGTTTGGTGCATTCCACTCGGCTGAGCGTGAACTCGCTCTTCTTTGACATTTTCACCGCTCGCCGCTGCGGCGGGTGAATAGAGGACTTACTACCGTGACGGCAGTGGGGCTCCATCTATGCCGTCTGATGCGTTCCGCTCGGCTGAGCGTGAACGCCTCCTGAGTTTGGCAATTCTTGCTTGTGTCTGCGGCAGGGGTGCTGCAACGTTTTGCCTCATTTCCACCCTCTTTACTGTGATGCAGAGTAGAAAAGACAACCTGGGGAATATTAAGGGACCGGCCTTTCTTCCAGCTTGAAGCTCCTACCGAGTCTTGGAGTAGTTGGTGCGATTTCAGGAGGTCCTGTAAGCTCCCAGGGCATCCGGAGAGGATGTTCGGGATAGAGACTTTGGATGTTATACAACACAAGAATAACAAACTATAAGGCTGGGCCAGCTGGTATAGTCTTGGTAACATTATTTGTTATTTGGTTTTCTGAACTCAATAGAGATTACAAACATTTTGGGTGATTCTTTTGCTCAGCCCTTTTTTCTTACCAGACACCGATATCCCTTCCCTGGGGCTGGAGTTGGCATTTTACTTTTGGGATAAAGGGTGTGTGACAGAGGGTAAGGATGTTGATCATTGGAGGCTATAAAAGAGCCTCCAATGCAGTTTGAGGTTAATAACTGTGTGCGTTGACTTTTAGGTGTGGCCATTTCCCTGCGGTGAGAGAAGCATCTCGCCATAAAGAGAGAGCAAGGGTTCACCTCTTGAATAATCCTATCTTAGGTATGGGTCCACATCTAGTGAGAAATACATTAGAGTAACCAGGATTTTGTATCATATTAATTGTGTCCTTGTTTTGTTTCAGGTATCCCTCTTAAACTTCTGTTCCCATCCAAACCCTATCCCTCGCTTGATTACCTCTATACTCTGTATATATATTTTTTTGAGCCAGAGTGTGGGGAGGTCTGGAGGTGAACTCTTTTGAGCATCACCCTGATCCTGAGGTGCTTGGTGATCGTGACCCACGTGATCGCAAGTTGGATGTTTAAAATTGGTATGTTTACAACGAGACGCCACGAGAGCTGACTACGCGCTCCCTGAGGCACCAAGAAGTAAGGAGGTATAGGGTGGGCTGGCCTGATTGTGATAGCGGGTGGGATTTGTAATGGGCCAGAGACCCAAGGAACCAGTTTTTGACTGTTGTAAAGCTATACGGTATAAATGACAGCGTTACTGTGAATTAGCTGTACATGAGAAAGGGGTAACAATATACGAGCGTGCTGCTTTGGAGTTTAACGGTGAAATGCTCCTCATATACACTCACAGTTTGTATAATTGTGCTCCTTCCGTTTATATGTTGCTAAATACATTTTATTTTATTTTATTTTGGCCCTACTTCAGATCGACATAACTCTTGTATGGTCATTTCTTAAGAAGGACTCATAAATGGAGTTTTCTAGGTGACCTCAAAAGTGAAACTTGGTACAAAAGACAATGGCTATCTGAGGGTAAATATTATCATGGGAACAGGTTAAAAATATAGCATTTTTTGCACTTTTTAATTGGTAAAGGGGTGAGTGACGCAGTATGTTATGTGTCTCTTTTTGCATTTGACAGTCTTCCATAACAGTGTGTCCAATACGGGTGCTTTGGTGAAGTGCTTTGGCCCTGAAGAATTTGCCTAAAATTCTGCAGCAAAGAAACATGATGGCAATTGAAAAGGTATGCATGAAAGTAAACCTATTCATTTTAATTTGATAAAAAACACTCAGTAAATAATAAAGGGATTGCTTAGGGAGTGTTTTCTTCAATTTTAAATCACATTTGGTTACATCTTGTGATGTGACCTGTCTCACTTCAATGCACCTGACTCATACTGTTTTTTGTTTGGACACTTTTCTTTTTCTTTTGACAAAATGACCACCAATGATGATAAAAGTGGGCACAACTGGTGAGTACCAACCAGTTATCCCATTGGTGGTGCGCACGTCAGGGGTCATTTTGTCTTTTCCCACTTTTTTTACTGTTTTTCACAGTTTGTGACTGCGGGGTTCATACAGTTTTGAATTTGATAAAAGACGCCTTAGAAATCAGGTCTTTGTGTTTTAACATATCCTCCTGTATCAGGTCTTTAACTGGTGCGCTATTATTACGCTGAATAATCCGCAACTGCTTCTGAGCTTTAAAGGAATGGCTGAAATTAGTGCAGATTCTTCTGCAGGTGGTCAGTATGTTGCTGACTATGTCTTCCTTTTTGAGTAAGTCTTGCACCACCATGTTGATGTACTGGGCCAAACACAGGACCCTGAAATAGCCTCTGTCTGACATGATCTTGACTATGTTACTGTTAATGTTAAGTTAAATAATTTTGCAAAGCACAAAAAAATGCCCGAAGTGTCAAGGCACTTCTGAGTTGTGAAGCATAAGAAGCTGGGTTAATAAGTAAACAGCCAGGTTTTCAATGCTTTGCGAAAGGACAGTGGGTCCATATGAGATTTAATCTGCAAAGGTAGAGACTTCCACAGTTTTGAGGCCCCAGTCACAAACTCCTACCAGGAGGCCTGCCTGAACTTTTAGGTCACCGTGTTATTGGCCACACCTGAATGGAGGAGCCTCTTCGGAAGATATCATTGAAACCTGTCTTTGGGGAAGTTTGGGCCAAGGTTATGCAGCACCCTAAAGGTGATAAACAAAAAAGATTTCCTTTCTGTGTTATTCAGTTACTTCCCATAGTGATAGCAAGACCATCTAGTACCTAACATGACACAACTTAAGAAAAAATGCAAAATAAGATTCATTTGTTGATTTTATTAAAATACTTGTATCTTTTTTTCATAAAATGATAATAAATACATCAGGTAATATCAATCACACAGTCGTCATCATAGTTGATTCAAAAGTTGTTGATTCAATCTAGAATTACTCTTTTCTGACATCCTGTGTGCACTATCCAATATACAGTAATATTCACATACACAATCAATATACAGTAAATTATACAAAAAAGATAAAACAATAGTTCTCTTGTCGACGCGTTTCGATGTCTTTTGTGCTTTTCATACACCTTCTTCAGGACAGACAATTAAAATCCTAGCATCTTGGATCTAAAAATAAATATGTGCCATTAGAATCTTCATACCTGTGTAGATTAATACATTCACAAAAACAATGACAGGAGTAGTCCCAAGACGTAAAACATTAATAGTTTCAAAGCGGATAAGAGATGAATGAGTAACAGAGAAAAAAGAAATCTTTTCTTTTCTAAGAAACCCCTCACTCACCGACCTGGTCGGTGACATGCTTCATCATCGGGGCCCACACAAGTAGCCGAGTGCCATTTAGGTGTGCTACGACGTCTGCAATTGCAGCAGAGCTGGTTATTTTGTGTGTAGTGAGGGGTGAAAATAAAGGTATTAGTGAAGTGATTTAAAAGGCAAACATCAGATACTCCTTTAGAAATATTTATTCTGGAGTCCGTGTAACCAAATTAAAAACTAGTGTGATACTGCTCACGGTACTATTGGCCATATGGTATCTGAAAGTGATTTAAAAATGTGGTCGACATGTTTCAACCTCTTTTAATTGTAGGTTTTCTTCAGGACCAGGATAGAAGGGATGAGAGGTCTGCACACGCTAAGGTGCACCCTCCTCAGACCCTACAGTGCAACTACCGCGTACTCACGGTTGTCGTTCTATATACAGCATTCTGTGTAAGAACCTGAAACAGAAACACAAACACACATAACATGATGATAGCGATGTTCCGTTCAGGTACACATTCATCTCTATATGTTTTCAATGCACTCTGTTTTAACATGCAAAAATGCGGGCCAACAATGAAACTCTTATATTGTTGGTCACGATTGGTAACCCAATCCTATTGTTTCGTGTTTTCACAAAAAGTCACAGGGATACCTCTACTATTTGTAAGGACCCTATATTAAGTTACCATGAACAACGTGGTCACTCCTATTTCGTATACACACGTTGTTTTATAAAGAGAAACAAAATATAAATACGGCGAAAAATCAGGTAGTCCAAAACTAGTGTTAAAATCATGATGCCAAAAGGGAGATGAAATACCCTTCCATTGTAACCCTAGAGGGATCAGCGACTTACTTCAACGAGGTTCTAAATGTGCCTCATGGACATCACGGGTGGGTGATCTCCGAGCGTTCTGTGAGAAAATGAGATTAAATCAGAACGCTATATATACATATATATATATATATATATATATATATATATATATATATATACGCAGAATACATTCAACCACCTATTCCTCTCTACATTCTATATTTAGTTGTGTTAACCAGATTGGTCATCTCTTACAAGAATTAAAATTCAATATTCTTACATGAGTTGCCAGTGCAATGGCTCTCATTCATGCAATCAAGGACCTTCTCCTTTCCTTCTTGCGGTCTCTGTAGGGGGCAGTATCTTTATAATTATACCTACTGTAACCTAAAATGAAAAAGAGAGTCTATCTATCCAATTCCAGTTTATTACTCTCTTTATTCTAGGCCCTTTAGTTCATATGTTGATACACTTACTCAATTAACAGAGGATTTTCTTTCTTTTCTTCCCTTTCACTTCATATGACCATCCTTGTCGTGACGATCACGAAGAGTGTTGAGGCGTAAATCAAATCGCTCTAGTGTGATTGGTTAACCTCAATCAAATTCGCGGCCCCTCCTTTGTTTAATTTTGGACTGTTGGGCACCTAGAGAGATGGGAAAGTATTCATCAGATTCCCTTCATCACTCCCGCTGTCAGTTGTCGAACCAGTAGATTAAATTCTGTAGACTTCAGCCTCCTGCACTCGTCACTTTTCTAAAATAGTACTGCGTTATGGACATTGGTCCTTACATGCCCCGCTAAGAGCTTCATTTACACTCTTATCACCTTTCTTAGTTGATGTCCCAAATTAATGAATTTAGGGCTATCCATTGTCTCTTCACCATATACTTCCTTTAGTTTTTATGCCATACATGTTTATAATCAAGCATACGGTATCTTCGTTTTCATGGCCAAAACTATGGACAATATGCAGCAGAGGGAATACTTCCTACTCTAGCTCATTCCCATCAGGAACTCTACGCCTCTTATCCACTATTACGCTCCCCCTTCTTGATTCCTGAAGCGTCTATACAGGCGTGCTCCCTCCTCTCACTTAGCTTATCAAGATCGCCCAGCGTTACCCTTTTGACCTTAATTTCCTGGATCTTGCATCCTCACTGCAGTCGTTTCCCGTTAGGAATGACTGTTTTCGGCCAGCCTTTATATACTCATCGGGACCGAGATAATTGCAATTAATTGCCGTCAATAAGGCTAATTATCTACCAAGTATCCACGTCATGGCGCCATGATGCCATATTTGTAGTTTGTTTATAGTGTTGTTCTGGATATCTTCACGTAACGTATCTACACCCTCTGTGCTGATTGAAAGGGTTGTACTAAGTATGGCCGATGCCGCGTTTAATGATGATTATTATTTCGTACTCCCCCTCGTTACGTATTTTGCATCCCTCATGTTTATAGAAACTAGTCGTTTTATGAAAAATAGCCTAACGCCATGATATTAGTTAATCTCATATATGGCTCTCCCTCCGTTCCTGCGCCATTTTAGTAGTTTGTTGTAGCTGCACGGCAAGGAATAAACGTCAGGCAACCCTCTTAGACAATGTACAGTCAAGTTTGCGCCCGGTCATTGCTCTACTCAGAGTACCCTCCTACGTTAATTCGCCTATTTGTATGACTTCCCAATTGTATGCATTTGCAACTGTAAAATATAGTCGAAGAACTCTACCAGTCACTTCTTTGATTAATCTGTGAACCCGCAACCCCGTGGGCGCCGTGTTTGTAGTTTATATACATTTACTTTTGTAGTGCAATGGACATAGCCAACACAAGGTCTATTCATTCTTATCCTCATATTGCGCAAAGCTTCTCTCTATCATCAAACTTTTTATATACACATAAGTAACCTTTTAGTCGTTCTATTTCTTACACATTTGGAAATGCCACACCCCCCCAACCCCCAACCGCCTAACTTATTTACTCGAGAGTGATAGGTGCAGATTCAACTTAAGTGCACAGTATGGGTATTCATTTATCTGCAGTCATATCACACCGTTCCTGCAACAAACAGAACTAATTTAGAAAATCATATGGAACAAACTAGGATACAATTTCTGTTTTATTACAGTCCTTATGCAAATTGGTATACTTAGTACTCAGCACCTCAGCAGAGAACCCACATGATCATACTAGCTTTTTGTGGACGTCCTTGATATAAAAATCAAGGCAAGTGAAGGGAAATTATGTGTAGAATTATTCGTAAATCCATCTGACAGGAACACGCTTCTACACCACACAAGCAATCACCCCAAATGCCAGAAGGAAGGGATACCATTTAGCCAGTTTCTTAGAATTAGGCGCAATTGTAGTGATAGAAGAATGTTAGAGGTACACACGGAGACACTCAAACTCAAATTGGCCCAACGAGGTTATCCAAAAAGACTAATAAAAGAGGCCTACAAATGGGCTACATACTTTAATAGAGGCAGCCTGTTTGAACCTCGTAAAAAGATACGCAATGAGTCACAGGGCATTGTGATGGTATCGGATTTCAATGGAACTAGCCATAAACTGAAGAACCTGATCAATAAAAACTGGTCATTACTGAATAAGACTGGAACTATACCTCTGCATAAACCAACTTATGCATATAGGCGCAATAAGACCATTCGAAATCATCTGGTGCAAACATATAGAGAGCCGAAGCAGTGCTATCAGATGAATATCAGAAATACAATCGCAATTAGGGGCAATCTTCCCTGTAGAACATGTACTCATTGTAAGAATATTGTTAAATCTGATAAGGTAGAGGTCAATGGTATAACACACTGGATGAACGAGCATGTAAATTGCAGAACCTCTATTGTAATTTACTTAATAATATGCCCGTGTCAGAAATGCTATGTAGGCGAGATGGGACGTGAAATACGTCTGCGCCTGACCGAACACAGGTCTGCAATCAAAAACCAAAGAAAGAATGCTCCTCTAGTTGAGCCCTGGATCTCTGAGAACCATAAAGAGGATGATCTTAAATGGTTCATATTAGAAAAAATCAAAATTTCAGCTAGGGGCGGTAACTTTGAGAAAAAACGTAAACAAAGAGAACAATTTTATATGTCAAAATTTAAATCCTATTACCTGGAACTGAACAACAGTGAAGAGTGGGAAAGATTGGTCAGACAAAGTGTTAGATAGATGAGCCGAGATGTATACTAACTTGCTCTATATGTAATTGAGTTCATGTACTGTTGGTGTAACACAAGCTAGTCCATGAAGGTAAATCGCCAATAGTGAATGGTTGTTGTTATATACTCAATATCAAAACATCGGAATAAGAACCAAATTAGGGAAATGTATTGTGTTACCAATATGTATGCTCACAGGTGTGTAGAAGGAACATATTTGAACTATAGAGAGTAATCCATGCAGGGTTGCGATTATTGTTGATGTAAATACTATGTACATAGTAGAAGAAGCTCTCCCGCCTAGGGAGAGAACAACCCAACGCACTACTTTCAAAGGACCAAAGGTCTGATTCATTACTTCAACTGTGAGGATATTCGTACTCAAGATGAAAGAATGTTCAAATGTGTGATTTATTCATATCCATATCAGGATTTCAATATAGATGGTACATGTCAATAATCTGTATTCCACACGTATGTTCGGGTGTGTTATCACATCACACAACCCAATGCATTTCGGGCATGGCCCGTCGTCAGGGGAATTACTCTACAAACAAAAACATACAAGAACCAAATGTAATACGCATGTAACAATATCAGCAAAAACCAAACTAGAATCCAATCCCAGTAAACGTGTGTTTGAAAAATGAGAAGTGCTCGACTACGTGAACGTGACAGAGAAGCGAGAGTATGTGACCCTGTAAATGAAATTATAGCCTTAGAACCAAAAGTCACAACCGAACCATAAACCATAAACCATAGTGAAACGCTATATATAGTGACTACTTCAATCAAACGGGTGCACAAGATAGAATATATCTTCAGTAATCCAGTAACCACCACCAATCATGCAATAAGAAAACGAGTCCCCGATCGTGGGTACTTACTCGTGTGAATGTAACAGCGGGACTCCGAAGAGTTCCACGAGGTGAACGCGCAGTGAGAAAGCAGGAAGTCAGAATATACACGACAGTGAACATAGAGATAGGACTAAACGTAATGAATAGAGTGTGGGCGCCATCTTGAAAGGTGCAAACCAGTAAGGCAAAAGTAAAGTAGACAGATCAGAGATAATTCAACAAAACGGGATGACAAAAAGAATCACAAATAACATAAAAATTCAATGCGATCATTGAGACCCAACGGGGCCATCGTGGAAAGGTACCGGATCCAAAAGTTCTCTCTCTTTAGTAGGTGGTTCTTATTGTTGCATGTGATAGGAACTTGTTCCAATATTTGGAATTTAAGCTGAGCCACTGTATGTCTGTGCTCAAGGAAGTGGGTGGCAACACTAGATTTTTGATTTTCAGTTCGAATGTTGCTCTTATGTTCCAAGATTCTCATGCGAATCATTCTCTCAGTGTGGCCCACATAGCATTTGCCACATGGGCATTTAAGAACGTAGATCACATTCTTGCTGCTACACGTTGCGTTGACCTTCAACTTGATAGGGAAACCTTTCATCGGGTGGTTCATGGTATTGCCTTGGATGCTGTTATGACAGTTGCTGCAATTGTGGCATGGTTTAAAGCCACTGTATATCACTGCGGATTTGGGACTGCTGGTGTTGTTCAGAATCTCTTTCAGGTTTCTGCCCCTGGTGAAGGCAAAGATGGGGGGTTCTGAAAATAAACCATTAAAATCAGACTCATGTGTCAAGATAGACCAATGTTTACGAATGATCCTTTGAAATTGTGAAGAGGCTTTAGAAAACTTAGAGACTACCACCATGCGTTCGGTGGGGGTCTTGCGTTTCGGTTGTAGCAAAGATGCTCTACTGAGTTTCTCAATACCAATATGTATGCTCACAGGTGTGTAGAAGGAACATATTTGAACTATAGAGAGTAATCCATGCAGGGTTGCGATTATTGTTGATGTAAATACTATGTACTCAGCATGTTTAGCAGCCTAAATATAGAGAATCTAATTTCCCTTTGCCCTCCATGTACCAGATTTGGATTAAGTGAGCGACCATACATATGGCTCGAGTGTTTGTTCTCGGCAATTGGCATTATTACAGGTTATGTAGCTGCCCGTCCTTGGACCGCTAGTATGATCATGTGGGTTCTCTGCTGAGGTGCTGAGTACTAAGTATGCCAATCTGCATAAGGACTGTAATAAAACTGAAATTGTATCCTAGTTTGTTCCATATGATTTTGTAAATTAGTACTGTTTGTTGCAGGAAGGGTGTAATATGACTGCAGATAAATGAATACCCATACTGTGCACTTAAGTTGATTCTGCACCTGCCACTCTCAAGTAAATAAGTTGAGCAATTGGGGGTTGAGGGGGTGTGGCATTTCCAAATGTGTAAGAAATAGAACGACTAAAAGGTTACTTATGGGTATATAAAACGTTTGATGATAGAGAGAAGCTTTGCGCAATATGAGGATAAGAATGAATAGACCGTGTGTTGGCTATGACCATTGCACTACAAAAGTAAAGGTATATAAACTACAAACACGGCGCCCACGGGGTTGCGGGTTCACAGATTAATCAAAGAAGTGACTGGTAGAGTTCTTCGACTGTATTTTACCATTGCAAATGCATACAATTGGGAAGTCACACAAATAGGCGACTTAACGTAGGAGGGTCCTCTGAGTAGAGCAAAGACCGGGCACAAGCTCGACTGTACATTGTCTAAGAGGGTTGCCTGACGTTTATTCCTTGCCGTGCGGCTACAACAAACTACTAAAATGGCGCGGGAACGGAGGAAGAGCCATATATGAGATTAACTAATATCATGGCATTAGGCTATTTTTAATAAAACAACTAGTTTCTATAAACATGAGGGATGCAAAATACGTAACGATGGGGAGTACGAAATAATAATCATCATTAAACGCGGCATCGGCCATACTAACTACAACTCTTTCAATCAGCACAGAGGGTGTAGGTACGTTACGTGAAGATATCCATAGTAACACTAAAATCAAACTACAAATATGGCGTCATGGCGCCATGACGTGGATACTTGGTAGATAATTAGCCTTATTGATGGCAATTAATTGCAATTATCTCAGTCCCGATGAGTATATAAAGGCTGGCCGAAAACAGTCATTCCTAACGGGAAACGACTGCAGTGAGGATGCAAGATCCAGGAAACTAAGGTAAAAAGGGTAACGCTGGGCGATCTTGATAAGCTAAGTGAGTGGAGGGAGCACGCCTGTATAGATGCTTCAGGAATCAAGAAGGGGGAGCGTAATAGTGGATAAAGGGTGTAGAGTTCCGGATGGGAATGAGCTAGAGTAAGAAGTATTCCCTCTGCTGCATATTGTCCATAATTTTGGCCATAAAAACGAAGATACCGTATGCTTGATTATAAACATGAGTGGCATAAAAACTAAAGGAAGTATATGGTGAAGAGACAATGGATAGCCCTAAATGCATTAATGTGGGACATCAACTAAGAAAGGTGATAAGAGTGTAAATGAAGCTCTTAGCGGGGCATGTAAGGACCAATGTCCATAACGCAGCACTATTTTAGAAAAGTGACAAGCGCAGGAGGCTGAAATCTACAGAATTTAATCTACTGGTTAGACAACTGACAGCGGGAGTGATGAAGGGAATCTTATGAATACTTTCCCATCTCTCTAGGTGCCCAACACTCCAAAATGAAACAGAGGAGGGGGCCGCGAATTTGATTGAGGTTAACCAATCACACTAGAGCGATTTGATTTACGCCTCAACACTCTTCGTGATCGTCACAACAAGGATGGTCACATGAAGTGAAGGGGAAGAAAAGAAAGAAAATCCTCTGTTAATTGAGTAAGTGTATCAACATAAGAACTAAAGGGACGAGAATAAAGAGAGCAATAAACTGGAATTGGATAGATAGTCTCTCTTTTTCATTTTAGGTGACAGTAGGTATAATTATAAAGATACTGCCCTCTACAGAGAACGCAAGAAGGAAAGGAGAAGGTCCTTGACTGCATGAATGAGAGCCAGTGCACTGGCAACTCATGTAAGAATATTGAATGTTAATTCTTGTAAGAGATGACCAATCTGGTTAATACAACTAAATATAGAATGTAGAGAGGAATAGGTGGTTGAATGTATTAATCTACACAGGTATGACGATTCTAATTGCACATATTTATTTTTAGATCCAAGATGCTATGTTTTTAACTGTCTGTCCTGAAGAAGGTGTATAAAAAGCACAAAAGACACCGAAACGCGTCGACAAGAGGACTATTGTTTAATCTTTTTTGTATAATTTACTGTATATTGATTGTGTATGTGAATATTACTGTATATTGGATAGTGCACACAGGATGTCAGAAAAGAGTAATTGTAGATTGAATCAACAACTTTTGAATCAACTATGATGATGACTGTGTGATTGATATTACCTGATGTATTTATTATCATTTTATGAAAAGAAGATACAAGTAATTTAATAAAATCAACAATTGAATCTTATTTTGCATTTTTTCTTAAGTTGTGTCATGTTAGGTACTAGATGGTCTTGCTATCACTATGGGAAGTAACTGAATAACACAGAAAGGAAATCTTTTTTGTTTATTACCTATATTACCCAGTCCTTTCTGGTTTTTCTGGGGAACTCTCTCTTTTGTGAGGTGTTTTACAGCTCTTGTAGCTGGAGAGTGAAACTTAAGCCTGTAACATGGATACATTATGTACTTTTGGGTTTTCTGAAGACCAATTTAAGAAAATCATAGGTGGTACTTCGAAAACCATTAACTTCATGACTCTATCTAAAGGTGATGATGAGAGATGGAATAAATTGTGGAATCTAAAGAAGAAAATGATTCGCACAGAGCTACATGCTGAGTTTATTATTGAATATTGTAAAAAGGGTATCATCAAAGGGTATCATCCCGAAAGGGCTGCAAATTAGCAATGAACCAGGCCTCTTTGTTAAAAACGAGAAATTTAAAGAAAACTGGACACTGAATGCGAACCGCTGTAGTCGCGACTGGATGATGTTAATAATAGACACAGCTCAGGAAAATATTATAATAGAACGAGAAGAAATTGAAGCTCTTGAAAAACAGTTAAATGATAGTACTGCCTTAGATGATGCTAAACGTAAATTGGAAGAAATACAGGAAGACATCAGTGGCTATCAAGAATATATGATCAACAAAATGTCGAATAAATTGAGAAAAGATATATCAAATTTTAAGACAGAACTGGTGTATCCATATTTACAGAAGGATTATTATGTTCAACCGATTTCATCTGACTATAATGCCAGAAACTATCAACAAAATAGGAATAGATATTTCAAGAAAAATGTAGCATTCTCGGATACATCGTATAATAGCACTGACTCTGAAGGAGAAAGAAACATGGAAGGGAGAAATAGAAGTGAGTCTAGGGAAGAGACAGCAGGGTCCAGCAGAGACTACCCAGTTTTTTTATGCCAACAACAGAGGCGACGACCCTGAGCCTTTCGGACGCGGGGGAGGGGCCGTCCTGGCAATCACCAGAAAGAAGGAATAATGAGGAGACTGATCCATCGCCCCTTTAGAAAAACTGTCTCACCAATGCTACCCAACTCCACAATACTCACCATTAATCATGAATTACTCACAAGGCCCATAAACTAACGAGACAATTTTTGAGCGGCTGAATCATGTGACCTAATTAATCAGATCCTAATCACAAACTATTTACACATTTATATACAACTGCAGTATAACGTTTCTTACCATGGTATTTGCATCACATATCATTTAATTAAGTCACTAAGGCAAATGGATCAACTGATGGTAACAAGACCATGAATAAACAAGACCAGCTTGTCGTTTCAAAATCTTATTTATTAACTATTTATTCAAAGAAAGTGCATTTTAATAGATTCTCTTTATTAGCATAAAATTAGCAGCTTTATTTGAGGAATAGCATATTAGACTGGCAAATTCAAGCAAAATCAATTAGCAATTTTTAAAGTAAAATAAATCACCTAAACCCTATTTTCCCTGTCTAAAACTCGCTTCACCTAAAAGAAATAGTCATTAAGCCTTACGTGCTCCAACAAGTCCTTCAGCACGTCACGCCCTTCAGGAATCGGAAAGCGAGAAGCGCCTTCCTGCCCAAGGGGGCAATTTTTATACCTTTCTGAGTAGCTAAAGTAACTAAATCTTGCATTCTTTTCTGAAAATCCAAACTTGCGATTGGCTGAGCCCTGTCAGTCCACCATTAGGTTATTCACTCCTGACCAAGTCTGGGGCCTCATCATAAGCCCTTATTGTTCTTAGTTTCTCCATCCTTTTTGCTTCCTCGAAAATGTTACATTCACCCGAGCACAAAACTTTACTTCCTAATCTTGGCAGGCAACTCAAACTTCCTGTCTGTCCTTGGACTTGTCTCCAAGAATACATTCAACTTGACCAAAACTGCTTCTGCATTAAACGTTGATTGTTCAGCAAAAAGCTCTTTCTTCTGCGCATGAGTGAAGGCTTCACTCTGTTCAAAATTCATATCCTGCAGCTCTGCCAGCCATTTTCTTAGGCCCATTAGAAAACTATTATTTAAACAAACACTAGACATCAATTAATTAAAGAATTAGAATTCATTCTGTTACCCACCCCCTTTGCTAATTATTAACCCATTAATAAATGTTACCTAGCCGAAGCATATTTAGCAGCAAATATATCTTTACTTTCTTCTCAAAGGCCACAGAATTCCTCCTCGAGCTTTTGCCACATAAAGACGAAAAGACATAACATGAGTACACACAAATAAGCACATGCCATTAGTTAAACGGCCGCATTCTATACTGACAAAGACAATAGACGAGGTTAGTTTATTATTTTACACGTACTTGCAGTTGCAACATAGAGCACATATGTTATTCCCTTGTGTCGTGTATGCATTTTAAACTAGGTTGATTAGTACATTTCACTTCATGCTGATTAATACGATTATTATATTATGGAAGTTTAACTTTGCGATTCAAAACAAAATGTTATTCTGAAGCTCGCTCCATCAACTCCCTCATCTGGTGATTTCAAAATCACCAAACTACACCCAAAAATTTAGCAAAATTTTAATCCTTGAAAATGTTTTGATTTTCACTGTATTGGTATTTTTAAAGTCTTGACTCAGCTGTTTGCCTGCAACTCTCATATTGAGTTCTACGAAACTCTTCTAGTTCTATTTCCTTTTCTTGTTCCTTTCTGAGCTTATAAATCCTTTTCTTTTCCCTTAGATATTTCTTTCTCTTGTGTAACATGCAACTGATTTTCAACAAAAGTATCACAAAGACTATAACTAATAAAGGTGTCAGTATTTTGCCTAGGATTGAACTACCAATTTCTTGAAACCAGGTTTTGATAGCTGCAAATCTTTTGCTCAAACGTTCTGAAAAATCATCATCTTCTAAAGGTACAATTTCTGTGTGTATTTCTGAAATGTTTTTAATGTACATCTCGATATTCTGGCTCTTATCAGGGATATAAGTGCAACAATGTTGGACATGTAAAATACCGCAAACTCTTCCCTCTTTAGCTACCAGAATGTCTAAAGCAAGACGGTTCTGCATTACCATGGACCTTATAGCAATAAGTTCAGTATCCACTAATTGGAAACCACTGGCAGTATCTGTTGACAATCTGTCAACAATTGTGGACAATGTTCTGATTTTAACTGCATTCAGGGTTATACCTACTAAAGGTATTACTGCTTCAAAAATATCTCCCAAAATTTTTGAAAAACTTTCTCTTTTAAATCTATTCAGATGATTGCTAATTTCAAATGAACCCTCTGCATTTCTGTCAACATGAAACATTTTTGGAAAAACGAATCCAACAAAGCAAGTCCCATACCAGTGATCTGGGAGGTTGTAATAGGCTTTGTCCCCACACACAAAATAAATTCCAGCGAAAATTGGATCCTTGCCACCTTTGAATCCCCATCCACCCATGATTTGATAAGTATCCTCACATTGCCTGGCACCCACAAAGTAATTGTCAAAAAGCGTATTATCTCTCCTAATGCAAAATTTACCACTAACAGGTTTATCTATGTGAATAGCAACATTTTTGAAAGATCTACTATTAAGCTTTTCATCCTCAATTTGCCAAAACTTAGATTTAGTTTGTTTCAACATTTCGTTTCTCTTATAAATTGCCCTTCTCTCTTCAACTAAATTCAAGAAAGATTTTTCTTCAGTTCTCAACTTACAGGTTAAATTGTTTTTAAAAACGTACTCATAGGTAAGTTCATTAGTTACAATGAAATATTCCCTCATCTGCTGAGCATGTTTATGCTTATTCAAGCTTTTGTCAATTTTTAAGTTTGCAAAGATTTCATCATGTTCTAATAGTAGTACTCTAAACGACCAGTCTGATAAAATAAACTAGCTATCACACTGCAGATCATGCCATAAGTAAGAGGAAGCATATTATAGGTCACACCCTCCGAAACAGAAGCGGGAAATTTCACACAGATATAGCAGTCTTTGACTTCCATGACCTTAACATATTCAGCTAAAAGCCTTGAAAAAGTATTACTAGAAAAATCACCAACAGATCTATCTTGGTGGATCTCTGGTTTATGATCAATAATTCTGTTAGTTTTGCCTGCTGCACCATGTTTATCTTGTTTAACTGTAGCTTTACTTGTCATATTAGCTTTGTACATTTCCTTGTCAACTCCAAAAGTGAAAATGACAGCTAAAATTAACCAAAGCAAGATTATTAGGATCACACAAATAGAAGACATTTTGCAACATCTCCTTAAAATGGAACATCTAGAATTGTTATTGACAGATGGCATCTTTTACTCAGAACAAGAGCCTTACAAAGAAAACAAAAATCAAAAATTCAAAAATTTTTAAATTTCTAAATTATTCTAAATTTCTAACACCCCCCTATTTTTGATTTTTTTATATATATTTTAAGAAAACCCTACTTTCTAACAGCTTTTCTTCGACCTTGCGTCTTACATCAATGTGCTCTTCCAGCTAGCACAATTTCTTCCACCTTGTGTCACCTAACACAATATCTTCAGCCTTATGACAAAAACAAAACCTCAAATTTTTACAGAAAACACTTCAATCATTCTCACTATTGTCATCTATCTCTTCCTGACTACTGCTGTTCACCTCCGCCACAGGTGGGATGATTATATATGTCCATTCAGGGGACTTGTACTTCTGATTAGGTTTTACAACTCTTTTTGCCCTACTACTAATCACTTCTATTTTCTTTCCTGCTTCAACTTTCTTTTCAGAGTCACCTTTTTGACTTGAAACTTCGTTCACCTGTTCTTTTGATCTGTTCAGCAACCTGAATTTTAGTCCTTCATTTTCAACTGGCCAGTTATCACCGTTTCTTGGTAATTTCTTCTTTGGTTCAGTCATGTTACACTCTGCTCTCCAAGCTCTTTTTCTGAACTTTCTTATTTCAGAATCTTCATCACTCTCATCTGATTCTGTATCTGAGATTTCAAATCTGAATCTTGGTTCTTCTTTACTCGGCAGTTTCACTCTGTTAGGAACATCATCCTTATAGCTGGTGCTTGGTACCTCATCTTCTTCTTGAATTACTTCTAACTTCCCAGTTTCAGAACTTCCGTTCCTGCTTTCAGAGCTTCTAATCTGCTTTTCAATACTCTCCGGATCTTTAATAGTTTCTTTTTCAGACTCTTTTTCTGCTTCTTTTTCTAGCAGATCTTCATCATTTTCAGAGTCTATTATCACAATTTCTTCAGAATTTTCATTCAATGCCTCATTCGCATTTGAACTTTCCAGATGTCGACTTTCCTATCGATCTTCAGGATCTGGATTTCTCTCGGGTTTTTCTTCAGAATCTGAATCAGTAGTAGTGTCACCTTTGTCACGATTTTCAGGTGGAGGTACACGAATGGTGTGACTTGCATGAATCCACCTTTTCAAACCCCTGCACTTTACTGCATTTGTTGTGACAAGAATCACCTGTCTTGCTTTCTACCATCTGGGTACTAGGCAGTTTCTTCTTCGGTGAACTTTTGTCCTTACCCAGTCTCCTGGTAACAGATCATGAGCTTGCTCCTTTTCTCTCGTTATCACTTCGGTTCCCACCTGATGGAACACAGAAGTCACGACGTCAGAAAGGTTTCTGCAATATTCCAGAATGACGCTATCATTTATACTCATCAATTTCCCTACTGGTACAAATGCTTGTCTCATGACTCTGCCCATGACAATATCGTGTGGACTTAAACCTGTATTTTTATCAGGAGTACTTCTCAAAGACATCAAAACAAGTGAAAGTGCATCTGTCCACTTCATTCCTGTAGCTAGACACATTTTACCTATTCTATTTTTGATAGTACCATTTACTTGCTCTACAACACCTGATGCTTCTGGTCTGTAGGCACAATGCAGCTTTTGTTTTATGTTCACTGCTTCACAAATCATTTGTAACAGTCTGTTTTCAAAATGTGTTCCACGATCAGTTTCAACAGTCACCGGAAAACCGTACCTTGGTATGATCTCCCTTAAAAGTAATTTTGCAACAGTAACTGAATCATTGTGATGTGTTGGGAACGCTTCTACCCACCTTGAAAACAAACAGATTATCACAAGGACATATCTCAACTTGTTATGGGGTGGCATGTCAATGAAATCCATTTGCAGCCATGCTCACAACTGTTTTTCTGTTTGGGTTCATTTGTTGACAGATTAAGCATCTTTGACAAAAAGATTCTGCAATTATTCTGAACTTTGAATTGTACCAAGTCTGCCTAAATAACCTTATCATAGAATCTCTTCCAATATGTCCTGGACCATGGTACATTCTAGCCATGTCAGCAATCATGCTATTTGGCAAAACTGGTCTGTCATCTTTGTAAACCCAAATCTCATCTTCTTCTCGCTGTCTGCAACCTGCTTTTAACCATGTGTCTTTTTCCTCATCATCTGCCTCATCTTGTAAATCTTTTACTCCTTGCCATGTCTCAACTACAGATGTTAGCATGAGTGAATTCAAAACACGTTCATTGTCTTTTTCCCGATTGATTGAAAAATTATTCTTTGCACAATGTTTTGCAATCTCATCTGCATAGGCATTACCTTTTATAATATAATCCTCGCCTTTTTTATGTGCTGCACATTTCACGACAGCATTTTTTTCTGGTAACAGAATGCCATCGATCAATCTTTTGATCAATTTTGCATTTCTTATTGGCGTTCCTGCAGAAGTTAAATAACCTCTTTGAGACCAGAGCTGACCATAATCATGGACTACGCCGTATCCATATTGGCTGTCAGTCACTATGGTAATGTTTAATTATTTTGCTCTTTCACAAGCACGAATCAAAGCAATCAATTCTGCTACTTGAGCTGAACGAATTCCTTCGAGACATGAAGCTTCAACCACATTTGCAACTGTACAGACATAATATGCTGCTCTCAGAAAACCTTCATCTGTTCTCAAACATGAACCATCAACAAAGTAAACAAAATCTGACCCAGGCAAAGGAGTATCTTTAATGTCCTGCCTAGGCTTAGGGCAGTAATCCAAAACATCCAAACCCTCATGGTCAATGTCATTTTCGTTTCTGATTTCTGTTACAGTACCATCAGGCAATAATGTGGAAGGATTTAAATTCACACACCTTGCTATTGAGACGTTATCTGATCCCAGAATAACCTTTTCATATTTGGTAAGCCTGTTACTTGTCAAATGCTGTGTTTTACTTCTGGTAAGAGGAATTTCAACAGAATGGGGTACATAGACTTTTACAGGAAATCCCATTATAATTCCTTCACTCTGCTCAAGGCTTACACTTGTTGCAGCTACTGCTTTTAAGCTGCCTGGTAATGCTTTTGCAACAGGATCTAGAACTGCTGAGAAATATGCAATTGGTTTTCTCAGTTTTCCATGTCTTTGGATTAGGACTGATAATGCACATCCTTCCCTTTCACTGCATTACAGCTCAAATTCCTTTTCGTAGTCTGGCATATCTAATGCAGGTGCTTCACATAAGCTTCTTTTTAGCTTTTCAAAAGCTTCCAACTCAATTTCTGTTAGGATAATCGGGTCTTTTATATCAGCTTTTGTCAATCTCTGTAGTGGTTTCTCAATTACTGAAAATCCACTAATCCATTGGCGACAATAACCAACCATTCCAAGAAACATTCTGACCTGTCTCTGTGTTTTTGGAGGTTGCATTCCCTGAATCATTTTTATTCTCTCGATTGTTACCTCTCTGATTCCTTTTGCAATTCTGTGACCAAGATATTTTACTTCTTGTTTACAAAACTGTAATTTTGCAGGAGACACTTTATGTCCCTCATCTGCCAGATGATTCAAAAGAGTAATAGTATCTGTAACACAATTATCTCGTGTTTTTGCAGCAACAAGAAGGTCATCTATGTATTGGACTAATGTTGATTTTCCAGGTAAATCTAGATTCTCCAAGGATTTCTTTAGCAACTGATTAAAAATAGATGGACTCTGTATACCCTTGAGGAATACGACACCATGCTAGGATGCGATCCTGGAACCTGAATGCAAAAATGTGCTGGCTATGTGGATGCAATGGAACAGTAAAGAATGCATTGCAAAGCTCTATAACTGTATACCATTCTGCATCATGCGGAATCTGATAAAGAATTACCGCTGGGTTTGGAACAACTGGGCAACATGGAACAACTATCTGATTAACCTTTCTCAGGTCTTGAACAATCCTGTAAGTTCCGTTTGGCTTTTTGATCCCCATAATCGGTGAATTACATGGACTACTTTCAATTTCTTTTAAAACACCTTGTTTTATGAATTTGTCAATTACAGGAATAACACCTTCAATAGTTTCTGCTTTCATTTTATACTGAGGAATATTTGGAAAATCTACTCATTGTTTCACTGTAATTTTAACTGGGTCTACATTTTTCATCAAACCCATCTCACTTCCAGTCAAATCCCAAATTTCAGCATTAACTGTCTTTTTTAGTTCTTCAGGAAGATTATCTTTATCAAATGCAGGAAATAATTTACTTTCCTCTGCTTCAACCATTAACATTGTTAATTTGTACAGCCCATCTTCTTCTAGTGTTTGAAGCTCTATACCCTCCGGTGAGCAATATATTTTGCAGTTCATCTTGCAGAGTATGTCCCTTCCTAACAAGTTTACAGGACTACTGTTACAAACTACAAATCTATGCTTGTCTTTAAATTTACCAATTTCAACTTTGACTGGCTCTGTTAAATCTGTTTTAATTTGTTGATTAGCTACACCTACTACTTGGATGGAGTCCCCAGAGAGAGGCAGGTTTTCTATTTCCACTGATCTAACAGTAGAACGGGTAGCACCAGTGTCCACAAGAAAAGTGATTTCTACATCATTCACTTTACCATTTACATATGGACCGGACTGATCTACCTCAAGAGTGGCTCCAAGCACATACTCTTCCTCCTCTCTCAGGCACCGTCATAAGTAATCCTCAGAATCACTTCCTCCATTCTCTGTCATCAAAAATTGTTGAGAAACATTTGGCACATTCACTCTTTGCGGTCTGTTTACCTGATCACCTCTACAGAATCCCGTTTCTGTATTGTACCTCTGTACATTCACACAATTTGGAAGTGGCGGTTGTGGAATCTGACTCTGCTGATTCACTACCTGTCGCTGTAGCTGTTGCTGCAGATTGACCTCATTCTGCATCTGTGGATTTAATGATGCATTTTTTAAATTTCTGGGAGGATTTTTACATTCACGCTTCCAGTGTCCAATTTCGTCGCAATTAAAACAAGGTAGCTTTTGTTTTAACTCTTCAATGTTAACATTAAATTTTGGCTTATTATATTTACCCTTAAATTTACCTTGATTCTGATTAACATTTTTATTTTCTAGAGTTGCTATATGCTGTTCAGCTACCTTCACCTGTGCCCACATTGCTTTTTCTTTTAACTTCTTTTGCTTTGCATCTATCTCATCACTGCAGTATTTTGCTTTTCTCAAAATGTCATCTACTGCGAGTGATTGCCAACCAACGATTCCGTTTCTAATCATTTCACCAATTTCAGGTCTTAAGCCATAAACAAACCTATATATGAAGTGGCTCATGTCCTTTTCACTTAAGTTTTCATAGCCACTGTATTGTTTAAATACCAGCAGTAATCTTTCATAAAATGAATGTACTGATTCTTTTGGTTCTTGATTTGTTCTGTCTATTTTAACCCAATCAACTTCTTTCGGGGGAATTTTGTTTTTCAACCAGTAAATTACTTTATCATACAGATCCATACCATCTGATGAT
Source organism: Lissotriton helveticus (assembly GCF_964261635.1). Taxonomy (NCBI): domain Eukaryota; kingdom Metazoa; phylum Chordata; class Amphibia; order Caudata; family Salamandridae; genus Lissotriton; species Lissotriton helveticus. The sequence continues at coordinate 640,529,299 of NC_136065.1, read as the reverse complement.
GGAGCACCTGTTACTCTATCTCGAGCAGGTTCTTCTTTAGGCCAACTTACAGAAACTTTACATTCTGTCCAAAGATACGATGGGACAACAATGTCAAAGAATCCATCAAGATCAATCCACAGAACTTTTGAAACTTTAATGAATCTATCCACCTGAAGATACCATTCCACAGGCTTTTCTCTCAGCCGAGGAAAATCATTTGTGAATAATAGGATGTTCTGTATTGTCCAAGGAACATGCACATATCCACCTCCTGCTATTTCTCTCATTGGAAACTGATTAGCTACCATACCTCTTTCTCTCCTTTCTTCCTCTCTTTTCTTTGTCCATTTTACTCTCCATTTACTTAAATCTCCTAATCTTTTTAAATATACAATCAAATCTTTTATATGCAATATTCTTCCATTTGAATTCATGTTTTCAATATCCCTTTCAGAAAATTCTATTCTGTAATGTTTTCCCAAATTCTTCTGTCTACTCAAATCAACCTCTAATTCAGTAGCTAATTCTTCTAACTGTTCATATTTATTTTTCGTTTTCCATTGTATGCTTTTACAAATAAATAATAATTATTCCTCATGATAGTGCTTTAAATTGTCAGGTCCAATTGTGCCAATAACTAATTCCTCCAAATCTGCTTTTAATTTTGCGACATCAAGTTTTGGGGTCGTTAAATCTATTTTATCAACGCTCTTTTCTGGAGTATCAGCATCAGATTCTGTACCAGCTGGAGTTCTACATGCTGGACTTTGATTAAAAGTTAAATCAGGCATCATTGTTTTCTCTCGGTGAATTTCTGATAAATCTGAGTAAAATTTTTCAGCCACTTTCTGAATTTCCGCATTTAATGGAATAGTTAAAGCTGAATGTCTAACTTCTCTTTGATCAAATACTGGTTGAACAGGACCAATTGTTACTGGTACCGTTACTTCTTCCATGCTTTTAGTTAACTGTTGTATTAATTCATCTTTTGATCGTAAATATTCTGAAGTATTTGGAGTTTCCTCACATCTTTCTGTTCTCCTTACATTTCTTGAGATCTCATCTCTCAAAACTGGGGTTTCAGGATAATTTCTATTTTCACCTGATATACTAGAATTAGTTCTTGTTTCTACTCTTTCGGGAGTTTTTGCATTATTCGGATATAATCTAGGAGAGTCCTCATTAATAATCTCTCTAGGAGGAGCACTTGGAGTAATTCCTGGAGAAACCACCGGGGAAGACTATGTACAAGCTGGTTTATAAGGTGTCTTTTTCTGATTTGTAATATAAATTTCTTCTAAAACTGGATCTTCTAATTCACTTTCTTCAGCATTACTATTTTTCTTTTGGGTGTTCTTTTGACCTGGTATTTCAGTAACCATCACTCTTACTGGGTACAAACCATCACACATGTCTGCACGTCTCCACCGACACATTCTATCTTCATGAGTTTCTCTATTAATGTCTAATTTTGGACCTCTTGTTACACCTCGTGTTTCTCATTCAAGTTCAAACATCTCATCCTCCCATTCAACTAAAGCTTCAAATTGAGTAGGTCTAGGCTTTGGCACAAGAGCCATCATTTTTTCTCTCAAATTTTTCAAAACCCTTATATTAAATGATCCGTCTTCCGGCCATGCTAATACACCATCATTTTTGGTATATTCCATCCAATTATCAAACCAAAGGCAAGTATGATAACCATATTCACCTTCCATATAGGCTCCAAGTGTTTTGTACTTATGAAGTAATTTTCCACCTCGCGTTTCAATTTTCTTATCAGATTTAAATATATTTTTCAATTTCTGAAACCATGAAAGCTTCTTTTCCTCTTTCTTGTAGTAATAACTCATGTTTTTAAATAAATCCACTTAATTCTAAATGATCGTAAATGTTTCCTGGTTGTTCCGCAAAACCAGCCAATCCGTGCGCGAAACTCACCAACAAGCCAATCAGGTTAAGCTACGTCACCACCTTGCTCAACCAATAGAATTGCTGTTTTCAGGATAAGCCAATCAGCTGACATCTTGACTTAGTCACGTGAACCAATCAGCGCGCTAGCTATGACGTATGTTTGCCAATCACAGCGCGGACCCTGTGACGTACACTGCCGCTGCAGCTTCTCGTCTTTCGCTCCTAGAGCTCACCCCTCCTTCACAAAATATTTTCACAGCACCATTTTAAACAAAACTTTTCAATGAAATTCAGTTAATAACTACAGAAAAACAAACCATTTGTCTGTTTCGCTAAAATAAGTGATAGATTATACAATCATCCAAGTATTCTTTTACATGGATTAGATGACGCTATTCTCACAGAATATTCAGTCGTTGATAAAGTAAGCTTTACTCTACCCTTCTAACAGGTAAAAACGAACTTGTTTCCCTCTGAATGCACATAAAGTAACTATTCAAAGTTTAACTCGAACGTAATTACAAAATCATTTACGCACATTCAAACGGAAAGTTCCCTAACCATACATACATGAAATCCTGGTAGGACTTTAACCAACCATAAAAATCCACATTCGCCAGTAAAATAAATGACGTTACCTTACCCTTCACTCAAGCTTGGATAAATTCTACTACTCTTTTCGCAGTGAGTTTTAAAACAGGCTCCTAGTCCCTATACTCGAAAGCTACGATTTCATAGACAATCCTCACTATACATTTTGCCTAACACCTGTAAAATCCCTAAACTTGTGCTGTACGTCCACAACACTAGTGATATATGACAATACCACTATTTTGAAACAGAACAAATGCACTGTGCAACTTTACTTGTCACACTACCCTTGTACCGGTACAACTAGGAATTTTCACACTGCTGGAAAAAACCTTTTCACAACATATAACAACTTGACAACCTTAACATGTTTTAGTCATAAATCCTATGTAACTACCATGTAGCATGTTTGTTACCATAGTAACCATCCTCTGCTACCAAATAATTGATCCAGCGCCCCTATAGAAAAACTGTCTCACCAACGCTACCCAACTCCACAATCCTCACCATTAATCATGAATCACTCACATGGCCCATAAACTAATGAGACAATTTTTGAGCGGCTGAATCGTGTGACCTAATTAATCAGATCCTAATCACAAACTATTTACACATTTATATACAACTGCAGTATAACGTTTCTTACCATGGTATTTGTATCACATATCATTTAATTAAGTCACTAAGGCAAATGGATCAACTGATGGTAACAAGACCATGAATAAACAAGACCAGCTTGTCATTTCAAAATCTTATTTATTAACTATTTATTCAAAGAATGTGCATTTTAATAGATTCTCTTTATTAGCATAAAATTAGAAGCTTTATTTGAGGAATAGCATATTAGACTGGCAAATTCAAGCAAAATCAATTAGCAATGTTTAAAGTAAAATAAACAGTTTCCATCACCTAAACCCTATTTTCCCTGTCTAAAACTCGCTTCACCTAAAAAAAATAGTCATTAAGCCTGTTATCCTTACGTGCGCCAACAAGTCCTTCAGCACGTCACGCCCTTCAGGAATCGGAAAGCGAGAAGTGCCCTCCTGCCCAAGAGGGCAATTTTTATACCTTTCTGACTAGCTAAAGTAACTAAATCTTGCATTCTTTTCTGAAAATGCAAACTTGCGATTGGCTGAGCCCTGTCAGTCCACCATTAGGTTATTTACTCCTGACCAAGTCTGGGGCCTCATCATAAGCCCTTATTGTTTTTAGTTTCTCCATCCTTTTTGCTTCCTCGAAAATGTTACATTCACCCGAGCACAAAACTTTACTTCCTAATCTTGGCAGGCAACTCAAACTTCCTGTCTGTCCTTGGACTTGTCTCCAAGAATACATTCAACTCGACCAAAACTGCTTCTGCATTAAACATTGATTGTTCAGCAAAAAGCTCTTTCTTCTGCGCATGAGTGAAGGCTTCACTCTGGTCAAGTTTCATATCCTGCAGCTCTGCCAGCCATTTTCTTAGGCCCATTAGAAAACTATTATTTAAACAAACACAAGACATCAATTAATTAAAGAATTAGAATTCATTCTGTTACCCACCCCCTTTGCTAATTATTAACCCATTAATAAATGTTACCTAGCCGAAGCACATTTAGCAGCAAATATATATTTACTTTCTTCTCAAAGGCCACAGGATTCCTCCTCGAGCTTGTGCCACATAAAGACGAAAAGACATAACATAAGCACACACAAATAAGCACATGCCATTAGTTAAACGGACGCATTTTATATTGACAAAGACAATAGACAAGGTTAGTTTATTATTTTACACGTACTTGCAGTTGCAACATAGAGCACATATGTTAATCCCTTGTGTTGTGTATGCATTTTAAACTAGGTTGATTAGTACATTTCACTTCATGCTGATTAATACGATTATTATATTATGGAAGTTTAACTTTGTGAGTCAAAACAAAATGTTATTCTGAAGCTCGCTCCATCAAGACCATATATGAGAACGCGCAGCCACAAAGATTGGGAATGGAGGAGAACAGCTTTAAAGCCCCCATTATCAATCTGCCTGAGAAGATACTAACTGATGATGAAATCTTGGTATTGGAAAAAGGCTTAGGCTTTGCTCCCAGTAGACAGGGCTGTCGGTTCTCCATAGAGAAAGATGTGAGGGATCTATTTAGAAAAATTAGAATAAAAAGATTCTTTGAGAACAAGGAAGCCAGATTAACCACTAATAAATCGGGACTTAAGCCACTGTCCACCTGGACACCTAGTGTGGGAATGGTGGGTCAAGAAGTAGACACATTTGAGAAAGCAGTAACCATCGGCCTAGAGAAATTACTAGATGAGAAAGTTTGGTTTCCCAATAATTTAACAAAAGGTGAGAGGGCGGCTTTGAAAAATGTAATGAACTGTGATGAGGTTACAATTAAGCACGGTGACAAGGGTGGTAGTATAGTGGTCTTGAACACACATGACTTCAATAGAAGAATGCAGCTACTCCTTGACAATAAAGAACACTACAGGAAATCCTGTGTGACAGAATGGGATAAACTCAAAAAGAAAGTGCAGAATATAGTGAACTTAGCCAGAGAAGATGATATCATCTGTGATGACGAATACACATTTTTAGTGAATGAACATCCTAGAATACCTGCACTTTACGGGTTACCCAAGGTCCATAAGAATATGGAAGACCCACCCATGCGGCCTATAATTTCAGGCATTGACTCAATAACTGAACTATTGAGCAAATATGTGGATCATTGTATCCGGCCATTAGTGGAAAATTACCATCGTATATTAAAGACACGACGGATATGATCTCTAAAGTTGAGGGGATAGAGTTTAACCCCTTCGATGCTTGTGACGGAGCGGTTCCGTCATGAGCGCCGGTTGGGCTGTGCTAATGACGGTACCGTTCCGTCACGGCCCGCCCGTTTTTTAGAACCTTCAGCACAGCGCGAAAATTTGCGCCGCGCTGAAGGTGTTAACAACAAATGTCAGTGGCTGGTCTGTTTAGATTTAGAATCGCTATACACAAACATACCTCAGCAAGATACAGTCACAATGATGAAGGACATCCTGAGTGATGAGGATGGTGATCTTCCGACCCTGAATGTATTTATCATTGAGTGTATAGACACTATACTTAGCAACAATATCTTCTTATTTAATAGGGATTTCTATTGTCAAACAAAGGGCACGAGCATGGGAGCAACACGTGCCCCAAGTTTGGCGTGCCTCTATGTAGGGAAATTTGAGGAGCTGCATATTTATAATGAGATAAGTCCCTTTTTTGAAAGTATAAAACAATGGTCTAGATTCATAGACGATGTGTTTTTTATTTGGGAAGGATGTGAGGAAGATCTAAATAGCTTCCTGGAATGGATTTGTGGTGATCAAAACCTATAATTCACAGCTAACAAGAGTCAGGAGTTTGTGGACTTCCTTGATATAAAAATCAAGGCAAGTGAAGGGAAATTATGTGTAGAATTATTCGTAAAACCATCTGACAGGAACACGCTTCTACACCACACAAGCAATCACCCCAAATGCCAGAAGGAAGGGATACCATTTAGCCAGTTTCTTAGAATTACACGCAATTGTAGTGATAGAAGAATGTTTGAGGTACACGCGGAGACGCTCAAACTCAAATTGGCCCAACAAGGTTATCCGAAAAGACTAATAAAAGAGGCCTACAAATGGGCTAAATACTTTAATAGAGACAGCCTGTTTGAACCCCGTAATAAGATACGCAATGAGTCACAGGGCATTGTGATGGTATCGGATTTCAATGGAACTAGCCATAAACTGAAGAACCTGATCAATAAAAACTGGTCATTACTGAATAAGACTGGAACTATTCCTCTGCATAAACCAACTTATGCATATAGGCGCAATAAGACCATTCTTAATCATCTGGTGCAAACATATAGAGAGCCGAAGCAGGGCTATCAGATGAATATCAGAAATACAACCGCAATTAGGGGCAATCTTCCCTGTGGAACATGTACTCATTGTAAGAATATTGTTAAATCTGATAAGGTAGAGGTCAATGGTATAACACACTGGATGAACGAGCATGTAAATTGCAGAACCTCTAATGTAATTTACTTAATAATATGCCCGTGTCAGAAATGCAATGTGGGCGAGACGGGACGTGAAATACGTCTGCGCCTGACCGAACACAGGTCTGCAATCAAAAACCAAAGAAAGAATGCTCCTCTAGTCGAGCACTGGATCTCTGAGAACCAAAAATGCGGTTGATCTTAAATGGTTCATATTAGAAAGAATTAAAATTTCGGCTAGGGGCGGTTACTTTGAGAAAAAACGTAAACAAAGAGAACAATTCTATATGTCAAAATTTAAATCCTATTACCTGGGACTGAACAACAGGGAAGAGTGGGAAAGATTGGTCAGATAAAGTGTTAGATAGATGAGCCGAGATGTATACTAACTTGCTCTATATGTAATTGAGTTCATGTACTGTTGGTGTAACACAAGCTAGTCCATGAAGGTAAATCGACAATAGTGAATGGTTGTTGTTATATACTCAATATCAAAACAGCGGAATAAGAACCAAAATAGGGAAATGCATTGTGTTACCAATATGTATGCTCACAGATGTGTAGAAGGAACATATTTGAACTATAGAGAGCAATCCATGCAGGGTTGCGATTATTGTTGATGTAAATACTATATACTCAGCATTTTTAGCAGCCTAAATATAGAGAATCTAATTTCCCTTTGCCCTCCATGTACCAGATTTGGATTAAGTGAGCGACCATACATATGGCTCGAGTGTTTGTGCTCGGCAATTGGCATTATTACAGGTTATGTAGCTGCCCGTCCTTGGACCGCTAGTATGATCATGTGGGTTCTCTGCTGAGGTGCTGAGTACTAAGTATACCAATCTGCATAAGGACTGTTATAAAACTGAAATTGTATCCTAGTTTGTTCCATATGATTTTGTAAATTAGTACTGTTTGTTGCAGGAAGGGTGTAATATGACTGCAGATAAATGAATACCCATACTGTGCACTTAAGTTGAATCTGCACCTGCTACTCTCGAGTAAATAAGCTAAGCGATAGGGTTTTGGGGGGTGTGGCATTTCCAAATGTGTAAGAAATAGAATGACTAAAAGGTTACTTATGGGTATATAAAAAGTTTGATGATAGAGAGAAGCTTTGCGCAATATGAGGATAAGAATGAATAAACCATGTGTTGGCTATGGCCATTGCACTACAAAAGTAAATGTATAAAAACTACAAACACGGCGCACACGGGGTTGCGGGTTCACAGATTAATCAAAGAAGTGACTGGTAGAGTTCTTCGACTGTATTTTACCGTTGCAAATGCATACAATTGTGAAGTCATACAAATAGGCGATTTAACGTAGGAGGGTACTCTGAGTAGAGCAATGCCCGGGGACAAACTCGACTGTACATTGTCTAAGAGGGTTGCCTGATGTTTATTCCTTGCCGTGCTGCTACAACGAACTACTAAAATGGCGCGGGAACGGAGGGAGAGCCATATATGAGATTAACTTACATCATGGCGATAGGCTATTTTTAATAAAACAACTAGTTTCTATAAACATGAGGGATGCAAAATACGTAACGAGGGGGAGTACGAAATAATAATCATCATTAAACGCGGCATCGGCCATACTAAGTACAACTCTTTCAATCAGCACAGAGGGTGTAGGTACGTTACGTGAAGATATCCATAGCAACACTATAAACAAACTACAAATATGGCATGGATACTTGGTAGATAATTAGCCTTATTGACGGCAATTAATTGCAATTATCTTGGTCCATATGAGTATATAAAGGCTGGCCGAAAACAGTCATTCCTAACGGGAAACGACTGCAGTGAGGACGCAACATCCAGGAAACTAAGGTAAAAAGGGTAACGCTGGACGATCTTGATAAGCTAAGTGAGAGGAGGGAGCACGCCTGTATAGACGCTTCAGGAATCAAGAAGGGGGAGCGTAATAGTGGATAAAGGGTGTAGAGTTCCTGATGGGAATGAGCTAGAGTAAGAAGTATTCCCTCTGCTGCATATTGTCCATAATTTTGGCCATGAAAACGAAGATACCGTATGCTTGATTATAAACATGAGTGGCATAAAAACTAAAGGAAGTATATGGTGAAGAGACAATGGATAGCCCTAAATGCATTAATGTGGGACATCAACTAAGAAAGCTGATAAGAGTGTAAATGAAGCTCTTAGCGGGGCATGTAAGGACCAATGTCCATAACGCAGCACTATTTTAGAAAAGTGACGAGTGCAGGAGGCTGAAGTCTACAGAATTTAATCTACTGGTTAGACAACTGACAGCGGGAGTGATGAAGGGAATCTTATGAATACTTTCCCATCTCTCTAGGTGCCCAACACTCCAAAATTAAACAGAGGAGGGGGCCGCGAATTTGATTGAGGTTAACCAATCACACTAGAGCGATTTGATTTACGCCTCAACACTCTTCGTGATCGTCACGACAAGGATGGTCATATGAAGTGAAAGGGAAGAAAAGAAAGAAAATCCTCTGTTAATTGAGTAAGTGTATCAACATATGAACTAAAGGGCCGAGAATAAAGAGAGTAATAAACTGGAATTGGATATATAGTCTCTCTTTTTCATTTTAGGTGACAGTAAGTATAATTATAAAGATACTGCCCCCTACAGAGACCGCAAGAAGGAAAGGAGAAGGTCCTTGACTGCATGAATGAGAGCCATTGCACTGGCAACTCATGTAAGAATATTGAATTTTAATTCTTCTAAGAGATGACCAATCTGGTTAACACAACTAAATATAGAATGTAGAGAGGGATAGGTGGTTAAATGTATTAATCTACACAGGTATGACGATTCTAATTGCACATATTTATTTTTAGATCCAAGATGCTATATTTTTAACTGTCTGTCCCGAAGAAGGTGTATAAAAAGCACAAAAGTCACCAAAACGCGTCGACAAGAGGACTATTGTTTTATCTTTTTTGTATAATTAACTGTATATTGATTGTGTATGTGAATATTACTGTATATTGGATAGTGCACACAGGATGTCAGAAAAGAGTAATTGTAGATTGAATCAACAACTTTTGAATCAACTATGATGACGACTGTGTGATTGATATTACCTGATGTATTTATTATCATTTTATGAAAAAAAGATACAAGTATTTTAATAAAATCAACAAATGAATCTTATTTTACATTTTTTCTTAAGTTGTGTCATTTTAGGTACTAGATGGTCTTGCTATCACTATGGGAAGTAACTGAATAACACAAAAAGGAAATCTTTTTTGTTTATTACCTATATTACCCAGTTCTTTCTGTTTTTTTCTGGGGAATTCTCTCTTTTGTGAGACACCCTAAATGTGATACATAGGGCTTTAAAATTGGCTCTTTATTTGACAGGGAGCCAATGAAGCTTCTGCAGTACTGGTTTAGCAGATTGGAACTCAAGAGTTCCTGACAGAAGCTTAGCGGCCTCATTCTGGAGGGACTGCAGCTTGTTGACATACTGACCTTGCATGTTAAAATAAAACCTGTTGCAGTAATCCAGTTTTGACAGTACCAAGGCTGTCACTACTATTTTCTACAGAGATGGAGGGATGTACGGAACAATCTTTTTCTCTTACTTAAGTGTGTAGATGGTGGCTGAGATTCTCAAGGTTCCTAACCTTCTCAACTGGTGACAGTAGAGGTGCTAGATTCTGTGACAAGCAGGAGGGTGTTCAGAAGGAGGTATTTTTGCAAAAAGAAGTACCTCTGTCTTTCTAGAATTTAGTTTAAGACAATTTTTGTTGATCCAATCGTCTATGACAAGCATACAGTCATGAAACTATGAGCAGTGCTATCAGAGAAATCAGAAAAGGAGACCACAACCTGGGTATCATCCGCATATGATACCAAAGAAAAGCCCAAGGATCTGATCAGAGCAGCGAGGGGCATAACATTCACATTAACCAATGTCAGGCAAATGATGACCCCTGTGGCACTTTGTAGGGCAAAGAAAAGGACCTGGATTCAAACTCTTTTAAGGACTCTGTCTGTTCTTGCTCACTTACGAAGACAGCAAAAGGCAGAGAGCTAATCCTCTGATTCTAATATGAGCCAGATGGTCAAGCAAGAGAGTGTACCTCTCTCCATTATCCAGAATGCATCTGATCTCCTCGGAAGCTGTTATAAGCGCTGTTTTGGTCCTATTACAACTCCTGAATCCAAACTGTTTGTTCGCCCTGACTTCTGTCATATCACGGTGGAGAGACGCTGGAGATTACGGCAGATGATCAAACCATTCCAGGACAAGGGCATGCAGGCCTACTTGATTAACCCCGCTCAACTCAAGATAATTAAAGATGGAAAAACATTTTACTTCTCCTCGGAGATTAAAGCTAAAGAATTCTTGATGTTGTAGATAGAGTAGAGTAGCAGGATTGTTAAACCATTAAGCCTAGTTGGGAATAGGGGCCGCTAATATATAATGGTTATCTATATTTGAACGGAGTACAGGGGTGGCCTTGATAAATATTATTCGGTTGAGTTTCAGTAAAATGGATGATGGATAATATAGAATGTTCTAGTAGGTAGATAGGTAGTTAGGTGCAGGGAAATTGAAATGGAAGGGGGTCACAGTGTGTAAATTTTGGTGGTAAAATGGGAAAAGAGAAAAAATATATTTCTAGTGTAAGTGGGGAAAGGGTTAAGTCTTAAAGGTTATATCTCCTCACGCTGAGCTGCAACCATCACGTGCACAGACCAGTGGTCTGAGCGCCTCCAGACAAGGGGGGCGGATGAGGGGGTGCTCCATTCTGGAGCATGACAGGGGGAGGGAGAGAGGGCAGAGGGAGGAGAGGGTGGGGGAGGAGAGGGAAGGGGGGTTGAAAATTTTGGAAAATCACGAGATGGAATGGAATAGGTTTTGGGCTGATATCAGTTGTTTGGTTAATAGTCAATGTAGGAAAGGTAAATACTTTAAATATGTCAGACATTAGGATTTGCACTATTAATGCAGGTGGTTTAAACGATTGGAAGAAGCGGCAGAGATTGAGCCATCTGGTTAGAATGAATAGTATAGATATAGTCTGTATTCAGGAAACCCATATTCCCTGGAATAAAAGGAAGGTCCTGGAAATGTATGGGTATACCCTGATTGGATGTTCCACTCAATCATCAATGATCAGAGGAGTGGCTATATTAGCTAAAAGTCATCTGGGCGGAGTGAAATGCATTAGAACAGATGGTTCAGTAAGATGGATATTAGCGGAAATGAATATGGGGTTCACTTTGTGTGTAATATATGGTCCTAATGAAGATGACCCAACGATTTACGATAAATTAGAAGAAGAACTGGCTAACTGGACTACCCCAATGATAGTTTGTGGTGATATGAATATTTCTGCAGACTGGCAACAGGGAAGCAACTATACAGGTCGTAAACGTAAGGTTAATGCAGCTATACGCTCCCTGATCCAGTCACATGGCTTGGTAGAGGTATGGGGAGAAAAGATGCCCTGTGGTCGAGGGTATACATATTTCTCCCATCCAGCACAAAAGTATTCTAGGTTGGATTATTTTTTTGTTACAATAGAGGAAATTGGTAAGGTCAATATTCATAAATTACCAAGAACAATCTCCGATCATAATCCTCTGATATTGTCATATAAGGTTCCCAATGTTCAAAGGAAAATATCTAGATGGACATTTGATAGGAAATTATTAAAGGATGAAAGGTTTTTAAAACACATTAAAAGGTGGACAAAGGAATTTTTCGAATGTAATAGATATAGTGCCTCCAGAAATGGTGTTTGGGAGTCTTTTAAAGCCGCATTAAGGGGAGAGACGATCAGCTGTGCAGCAAGATTAAGGAAAGAGGATAAAAGCAAGATTGATAAGCTTATTGTAGATCTGGCAGAAATAGAGAGATCGCATATTGATGAAATAACATCCGGTAAAGATAGTGGGGAGACTATTAGAAATATGGCCCGGGTTAAAGGTGATGTTTTAAAAATAATCACTCAGAAAGAGATATACGAATATCAGTCACAAAGAGCAAGGAGATATGAGACTGGGGAGCAGGCGGGTAGAGCATTAGCACTCCGTATCAGGCAAGAATCGAATCGAAATAAAATTGGCAAGATTAAATATAATGGGAGAGAATATACTGACCCAAAAGCTGTAATACATGCGTTCCAGAAATTTTATCAAAAACTTTATGATCAGGAGCCAGGTGTGGTACCATTCATACGAGACCAGTTTCCTATAACACCAAAGGTGGAGGAGGGAGATAGAGCTCGATTGGAACTGGATATAACAACTGAGGAGATAAAAAATGCTCTGAGTGAACTGGCATTGGGTAAAGCGGCGGGTCCAGATGGGATCCCAATTGAGGTGTATAGGGCTTTGAGTGATGAAATTCTCCCCATGTTTGAAGATCTCTTTAATGGAGTGATCTGCTCAGGTATCATTCCGGATACGTGGAAACAGACCAATATTGTGATTTTTCACAAAAAGGGAAAGCCAGAGGAGAATCCTGGCTCATATCGGCCGATATCATTGATAAACACAGATGCGAAATTATATTCTAAAATATGGGCTAAGAGACTAGGAGGGATTATAGGTCAACTTGTTTCACCCTGGCAGCATGGGTTTGTACCAGGGCGAGGTACTACTGAACATACAGCTAGGGCTATATCACTATTTGATGCTGTCACCGCCACAGGGGGAGACATGGCTATGATTTTATTGGATGCCGAGAAGGCGTTTGACCGTGTGGTTTGGGACTTCATGTGGGAGGTGTTGGACAAAAGGGGTTTCGGTGAAAGATGTAGGAAAGGTATCAAGGCAATGTATATGGACCCAGTTGCCAGAATCACTACAATGGGGCTTCAATCGGAGGAGGTAGTGATAAGAAGAGGCACACGCCAGGGTTGTCCGTGTTCTCCTATCCTTTTTTCATTATATATTGACCCGTTAATTAGGAAGATTCTTGCTTCAGATAAAATACCCCCTGTTATATCTCATGGACATACCACTAAACTATTGGCGTATGCAGACGACCTGGCAATTGTTACAGACAATCCGAATATGGCAATACAGGAACTAAATAATTTGGCTCAGCAGTTTGGGACCTATTCCGGTTATAAACTTAACACGGAAAAAACTATAATAATCTGTACAAAGAATATTCAGAAAAGGGATCAAAGATATGTCGACTCTGCAGTTTATTTAGGAGTAAAAATCAATGCTGATGTGGGTAAAATCATTCAGGAAAATTATTTGCCGTTACTAGCATCAATGGATAAGGATTTGAGAAGAATTGATGTACTACATCTATCTTTGATCGGCCGAGTGAACGTTCTTAAAATGACAATGTTCCCAAAATTATTGTATTTATTCTGTGCTATTCCGTTATTAATTGATGAAGAGCTGATGAAAAAAATGGAAGCAGTGTTCTCACAGTTCCTATGGCAATATGGTAAAGTGAGAAGAGCATTAGCTAGACTCTCAATACCACTAGAGGGAGGAGGGCTATCTGCTCCTAACATAAGACTGTATCATTGGGTCTGTTTATTGTTGCATATGAAGCATTTATTGTGTTATGATACTCCCGTGCTGTTGCCTGGTATTCTCAGAATGCCCACAATATACGAATTATTAATTGGGGAAAAAGCTATGGGGATTTTAACTCGTGAAATTAACGTGCGGTATTATAAGAGGAGTAAAAGCAAAGTGATGTTAAGTGTTTGGGGTGTATGGAAGTTGATGCTGAAATTTCTCAAGATTCCTAAGATCAATGGCACTATAGACCTTTGGAACTCAAGCCCATTCCTACATCTTGGACTGAACAGGAATAGCGCCCTTTGGAAGAGTCTGGGTATCCGATGTTTGGGTGACGTTATGTGTAAGGACGACTTGCTAGGGTTCGAGGTCCTGCAACAAAGATATGGTATCCCTATGAATCACTGGATGTTGTATAAACAGTTAGAACAAACAGTTAAATCTTTAAGACCTAGGATTTCTATTCAGGAGCTAAACCCGATTGTTCATTATATAAGAAATGGAGGCAGAAAGATCAAAATAGGATATGTTCATCTTTTACAGGGCATAGAGGAGGATGTTGTGCAAACAGAAAACGCCTGGGCTCTTAGAATAGGTGATCCAAATGTAGACGTGGACTATGCCCTGGCATTAAATAAGAAAGTATTAAGAGCAACCAACTTAAAAGCACAACATTACAAGATGATCTTTAATCTCTATTACACCCCCGCGAAGTTGTTTCAATGGGGTAAAAGGGATACAGATAGATGTCCAAGATGTAACCAAGGTCCGGCAGATCTATCTCATATGTTTTATTCTTGCCAAAATCTTAAACCTGTTTTAACTGAAATGGAGAAATTCTTATCGGGGCTGCTAGAGTGCCAAATCGCTCTATCCCCAACTACTGTTCTAATTGGTAGGGATGAAAATCTCAAAGTCGCACATGAAGCCGAAGCTTTTATTTTTCTGTGTGTTGCAGTGTTAAGAATTCTAATAGCAGCGGCCTGGAAAGATCCGGTAGCCCCCTCATTCCAGATGTGGCTAACTAGATTGCTTGGGATCCATAACATTGAGGAGTGTTTATATAATTTTAAGGGCAAAAAGAAGAAAGAGTATGGTAAAAAAATTTGGGCCCTACTTAGTAACTGGAGGAAAACAGGATGTTGAAAGTGAAGTGTCTTCGTCCTGTATGTAACGCACGTAAAGATAATGTTTTTTTTTTATAATCCCAAATGTATTTTCCCTTAAGTTGATCGATTTAAGCCGTATAAGAAGTATTTATTTCTGTATAGGTGTTTCTTTTTAATTCATACGTCTGCATATTGTCATGATATTCTTATCCAGCTGATATCTCAATTGTATTTATGATCTTTGTCTTTTTTATGGTATTCTGATCCATCTCAATAAAAAAATAAAAATAAAAAAAAGAGATGGAGGGATGTACGGAACAATCTTTTTCTCTTACTTAAGTGTGTAGATGGTGGCTGAGATTCTCAAGGTTCCTAACCTTCTCAACTGGTGACAGTAGAGGTGCTAGATTCTGTGACAAGCAGGAGGGTGTTCAGAAGGAGGTATTTTTGCAAAAAGAAGTACCTCTGTCTTTCTAGAATTTAGTTTAAGACAATTTTTGTTGATCCAATCGTCTATGACAAGCATACAGTCATGAAACTATGAGCAGTGCTATCAGAGAAATCAGAAAAGGAGACCACAACCTGGGTATCATCCGCATATGATACCAAAGAAAAGCCCAAGGATCTGATCAGAGCAGCGAGGGGCATAACATTCACATTAACCAATGTCAGGCAAATGATGACCCCTGTGGCACTTTGTAGGGCAAAGAAAAGGACCTGGATTCAAACTCTTTTAAGGACTCTGTCTGTTCTTGCTCACTTACGAAGACAGCAAAAGGCAGAGAGCTAATCCTCTGATTCTAATATGAGCCAGATGGTCAAGCAAGAGAGTGTACCTCTCTCCATTATCGAGAATGCATCTGATCTCCTCGGAAGCTGTTATAAGCGCTGTTTTGGTCCTATTACAACTCCTGAATCCAAACTGGGTGTGGTCTAGGAAATCATATTGTTGAATGAAACTGGCCAGTTGATTATTCAAGGCTTTTTCAATGATTTGTGCAGGAAAGAGAAGCCAAGAGATAGGGCGAAAGCTGTTAGGATCCCTAGGATCCAGGCTAGGCTTCTTTAAATGTGGTAACGTAGTTGCTTTTTCTAGCCTTTAGAGAAATACCCAGTGGTAATCATCTTGTTAAGAACTTTAGTGAGATTACAGGCAATATCCTCTGGGACCAGCTGCATGATAGTCACAGAGCATGGATCATAAGGTGAGCCAGATTTTGTGGTTTCAATAATTTCTATAACCTGTTGGTTGTTTAGGGGGGGGTGAAATCTGTAAGGGTAGCTGTGGAAATATTCTGAATGGCCAACCTGCTTATCTTCACTGAAGAAGTGAACAATTTCTTGAACTTATTAAAAATTAGTTCTACTTTTCTTTGGAAAAATGAAACCAAGGAGTTGCAGAAGGAAGTGCTGCTTTCTTATGTGTCATTTGAAGGGACACTAGAGAGGTTCTTTACTGTTAAAAAGCAATTCTTTATGGAGTATCTAGCTGATTCTATTTCCTGAATACAAAACTGAGTTTTCCCCTCTCTTATGGTGGTTTTATAGGCTGCAATGCATTGTTTATAGTTGTCTTTTTCTGTCTGACGATAGTTTTTTCCTCCATAATCTTTCTTGTTTCCTGCAGACCTGTTTTTGATATCTCAGACTAGCTGTAAACCATGGGGCAGAGGGTTTAGATCTTTTGCATTTGGTAGTCTTGACGGGAGCCAAAGCCTGAGCTTTTAATCAAATCCAATTATCATACTTGTGAGTAAAGAGCTGTAGGTCATTGGATCTGCTAGGCTGGGAGTTGATTAAAGCCGTTAAATTTGTCAGGTTCAAATTTGTGCCAAGCATGATAGGTATGGTGGGAGTAGAATCTAGAAGGCCTTGCATTAACCGGATTGATATTTAAGTTGAATAGGTCTAGGTAGTGGTCTGACAAACACAATGGAAGAGTGTTGGTCATAGATAGCAGGGGACCATTTGAAACAATACAATTGAACGTATGGCCTGCACCATAGGTGGGGCCCTCGACCAGCTGCATAAGACCAAAGCCTGATAACGTGTCCAACAATTCCTCAAAGTCCCTATGAGTGTGTGACTCCAGAAGAAAGTTAAAGTCACCTAGCATGGTGAAACCTGGCAAAAGTAGACTGGTTCTTAGGAGCGAGGTAATCTCATGAATAAAGGGGGATCTGAGGTCCGGGGGTCTATATACTAGTATATCGTTCTAGGACTGAGTTTTGGATAACTCAAAAATGAAGAAAATAACTTCACAGGCATTAGATGGCATAATTGAAATTTGGCAGTGTCCTGTCTGCTCTAAAAATAGGATAGCCGGCAGGCACTACTCATGCTAAGTATGGACCTGATGTTTCTAAAATAAATACTATTGGGGATATTAGGATGGCCACCCTATCGGGAAACGGGACCGCTCGCCTCAAGGGCGGGGGTCCCGTAATGTGCATTAGGATGCGCCCGCCACAGTGGCGGGCGCAATCCTCATTTTAACATTGTGGCGGGCGATGCTCACTGCACCGGCCACCACAATCTTAAAATCAAATGCACACATTTGCATACACGAAGTGTCAGGCACCCCGCGGTGCCTGCTGCTTGGTGTATGCAAATGTGGGGGGGTACCACAGGTACCCCCCATAGCACCAAACACCTCGGCCATCACCAGGAGGGCCCGCAGGGGGCCCCCAAACCAAAGACCACCTGCCTTTCCGTGGCGGCCGCCACGGAAAGGCTTGACAAAATGCCCATTGTAATATGGCTGGCGCTGTCTAACAGACACCGCCACCATATTAAACATTTTCCGCCCCAGTCGCCTTGTGTTGTTCACCGCCACGGGCACCCCGCCATCCTAATATGGCGGGGGGGAATTGGGCAATGGATGTCGGGCGGATTGCCTCCGCCAGGCCTGCGGTGGCTACCGCCAGCCTGGCGGAGGCAATCCGCCCGACATCATAATGGGCCCCTATGTCTAGATTGTGATGTTCAACAAAAAATGCAAATTCTGTATTGTGTTTAATGAGTTACCTTGCATTCAAAAGTGAGCTCTTGCACCTACCGTGAATGGAGGCCTCTGTGTGTTTGTCGGCAGGGTACAGAGTCCTTGGGCCAGACTCTACTGCCAGCCTGTAAGTGGCTCCATACATTGAGACAGCCCTGGCAGGTGGGGATAGAACTGACTGCTAAATGGACTGGGTTTATTGATGTACAGCAGATGTTGTTAGCTTCAGTGTTAAGGGATAGCAGGACTTCCCTTGACAGCATCTCCTAGGGGGGCGGTAAGCAAACGGTCAGGGAGCATGGCATGAGGGGTGGTCAGGGTGTGCATGGGTATAGACCGACTTACCTTTAGCATGCAAAAGTGCCAAAGCAAACACATAAAAACAATTAAAATGGGTATAGAACTTAGTGCTGCAGGAGCTAGGCACCTCCTGAAAAGGCACAGCGTGTCTACAAGGAAAACAAAGATTTATGGGCTAACATGGTCTCCTTAACTCAGTTGCGCAGATGTACTGAGAGCGTCTTTAAGTAACCCTCCATCAGAGGGATACATGACCGGGGGTATAGCCAATGGCCCATCGCTATTGAAGCGAGTGGCCAAACAGATGGGCAAACAATAGCACAAACCGGGGTCCAGCAACCCCACATCCCGACCAGCAGGATTTCCGGAGGAAGATAAGGTACTGGCAAAATAACGGTTAGTAAAACCAAAGTGCGAAAGTGAACACATAAAAACAATTAAAATGGTTATAGAACACGTTCCAATATGTCATCCAGTATTGCAGGAACCAGGCAACTTCTGAAAGGGCACAGAATGCCAGCAGGAGAAACAAATATTTATGGGCTAACACGGTCTCCGCAACTCCTGCCATTGTGGGTGGCAACAAATCCAATTTTAAGACCTCTGGGTCACAGCCATTCATACACCTTGCTATTAAATTCCTCCAAGATGTTTACAACTGTATGTGATTTCTCCATGGCAAACATGGCCACTGTTGCATGCTGCCGAATTGTCTCAAAACTTTCTTCAGAGCCAAGACCTGAAGATAACTTTTGCTTTACCCCCCGCACAAGAGATCCAGTGTGCAGTGATTCCCATGTAATCAGTCATTTGACAACTAGTCCACATGTCTGTCATCAGGTGGATGGTGTGAACAATATTTAGCTGCAAAGCTTGTCCAACCTACTGCAGCACATTATAATGCAGCGATGGAACAGAAACTCTGACAAAATAGGTCCTACTTGGCACCTTCCATTTTGGGCGGATGGTTGCGACAAATTCTAAGAATCCCACTCCTTCCATAAAAAGAAAAAAGGGAGGAAGTCAAGCACTAAAATTTTTGCCAGCTTCCCATTTTACAAAAGTGCGATTGAGTGGTTCTGCTTATAAGTCCTCTCCTACTAAAACATGTCTGTAATAGTAGCCTGGATTTTCTTCTTTTCTTGGGGCACTGACGCAGGCATCTTTTGACAAGTAGATGGTAGTGGTAGATTCAATGTGTGTCGTGGTGGGGCAGTCACTGTATGCCGTGGTGTCTCCATCTCACTCCTAATCGTGTGCCATTGTGAAGTCGCAGAGGTGGGTGAATCTGCTGACCCTCTGCTTGGGACAGGGCTGATTTGCATCACAATATCACTCTCTTCTTCCTCATCATCATCTTCCACCATGATTGGACTTGTAGCTGATGTTACCCAGCTCTTCTCACCACCATAAATGCTTTTAAGGTGCTCCTCCTACTTGATTGTGTGGTAATTTTTCATATGGGTTGTCTGGCCTCCAGTACCATAATGTGTGCCAGGCTTACCTCAATGAACATTTGTGTGGCAAATGGTGTATACAGCAATGTGCCCCCCTCTTTGCTAATTGTAATAAGTCATCTTTTTTTTTACTGTGCCTCTGTCAATACCTGAAGAAGAACTTGAAGTAAGTGGGCATGACATCAATTGCTTGCGGCTTCTCCTGAGGCAGGGGTTGGTGCAGGTCTCAGCTGAGGCTTTGCAAATATGGGAACTGGTGATGGTGCTACCAGTGCCTCATCCCTCAAGCAGGTTGAATAGCAATGCCAGACTGCTCTGTGTCACCTTCCACCATGACTACCTCATCGTCATCATCCTCCTCATCATCCCCTTCCATAAGTCTAAGTCTTTTGGGAACTTTTCTTTTCCCTTGCCTCTTCTGTTGTCTCCTGGAGTCTGTCGGGCCACTCCATGTACCTATCATCATCATCAGAAGTGGTACTTGGAGAAGATGGTGCAGCAGTGCCCTTCCTTTTCCTTGCTGGAGATCTGGGAGCCAATGACACTAAAAGAGGAGGTTCAGCTTCTTGCGCAGAAGGAAGCTCAAACTCCTGCTCTGCTGCAATATCAGACAAATAGATTATTGCTGGCTGTGGCTGCTGTCCACTTTGCTCTGGTACCTGAAACGAATGTGTACTATTTTGCGAAAGAGACAAATGCATTTCAACATCTCTACTCATCGGCATGGACATGATTGCACTGGCTGCCTCACTGACAGACATGATCCTGGGCTTAGGTTGGGAAATGGTGCTGTTGCTGCAGGAGTGCTGCTCTCAGCTTGCTCACCAGAGGCCGATGCAGCAGGCAGAAGTTTGCCAAAAAAGGTTGAGGTCGGCACGCCAGTGGTTTAAATCTGCTTCTTCTCCTCCCCACTGGCCACTTTCTTAGCAGAACCTTTCTTTTGGGCCATCTTGAAGCTGTCAGTTGGCAGTTGCACTTATCTTCACAAGCTGAAGAGATGCCTGTGTTCCATAGTCAGTCACACGTCAAGTCATGCACAGGCCTTCTGTCTGGCAGTGCTGTGAGTGATGTCTCTTCTCTTGTGCACCTTAAATCAAACAAGCCAGAAGAACATCATTTAGTGTGGTTACTTGAGTTATTTTAAATAATTAGCAATACAGTCTAACTGTCCATTCATAGAGCCACACCAACATAAACTTTCACGGTGTACAGTACACTCAAGAAGGATCAGAAAGAGCAACAACAACAACATACAGATATAACTGTTTGCTTTATGAGCATCATGTTGGGATGTGGCACTCAGCGAGGTGCAGGTAACAATGGAATAATTCTTAGACAATGAATGTTGTTGTGCAGTGCACATATAACAGACATGGGGTTGATGCCAGATGTAGGAAAAAAAATTAAATCAACATTTAAAAAAATCTTCATTTAAAAAATCTAAATAAAAAAATTACACTAAAAAGAAATTTAGGAAAAACAAAATAAATTAAAAAAATTAAAACGAAAATTAAACGAAAAAACAACAAATAAAAAACCTAAAATTAAAAAAATCAAAATAAGAAAATTATGAATAAGTGAAATCATCCTCAATGTATTGAACTGCTATCATTCTCAACCATCCATGCAAGCCTATGGCAAAGGGCCACATTGGCTGGATGCACAAAATGACTGCCTGACAGTGCCACATGGTAATCAACAACAACAACACTGAGCAAGGAGGCATGGCCTCAACAAAGAAGACATGCATGCCTATGGCAAAGACAACTGGCTGGCTACAAACAATGGCCAACGACCACATGGTGAAACAGCAAGCTAGGGGGCATGGCCACAGCAAAGTGCACATGCAGACCTATGGCAAAAGCACACTGGCTGGCTACACAAAATGGCGACCAGACACATGGCCACAACAGTAAGCAAGAGGCCTGGAAAACAAAGAACACATGCAGCCCTATGACACTGACTACAGAAATGGACCCTGGCCGTATGGCATGGGGAACAAGGACAAATGTGGCCTCTGGCACACACACTCACACAATGGCAAGACAAAGGAAGCATGGTAAAACAGAGAATGCAGCATTAATTCATCAGTGCCAGAAACAAAAAAACAGGGCTTAAAATGTGTGCAACAACACACATCCTCCAAAAGGCATTACCTCACCTATACACTGTCTGCAGGAAAAAAACATGAAATACTACAAAAAACACATTTTGTATTTTAATCCAATGCCATCCATGAACTAAATGATGTTTACATTGAACAGACACCACAGCAACAGTTGTTTCATGTACCCATGACTAGTACAGGCCTACTTGCTGGAAAGCCCATTGGTAGACTAAGCCACACAGTGAATTAAATCAATATTGCAAATTTATGAAAAGCATGGAGAAAATGTAGTAAGCTATGCAGCATTTTCCTTTACAAAAGAAGAATTAAATCCAAAAAAGCCCCCTACTGACTCTATAGGCCATCCACCACAATACATTTTAAAAATTGAATACATGAACAAACAAATCCAGGTGCATGCCCCCAATCAAACAAACAACAACCTTATACACCAGTTTTTTTAACTTCCTTGTAAAATCTCAATTACAAAGTCCTTAAATCCATTGGTATATATGCAGCAGGCAAAAAGAGTGACCCTTCCAGCTCCAAATCCCAATGAAAAGTGTCCAGGAGAGGGACAAAGTACTGGGATGAGCTAGATGGACAGGAACTGGAAGTTGGAGTCTCTAGAGCACTTCCTTCCTGTTTGCATTTTTTTAAAATGGCTTCTTGCACAAAAAAACAACTCTAGTTTGGGAAGAAAATCTGCTTTAAATGCCTTCCACCTGTATCTCCAGCAGAAAAGTTGCTTGACCGAGCCATTTGCGATTGTGGACCGGAAGTCATGCGAGTGTGCACAAAGTCTCACGGAAGCTCGCTAGCAGTGCGGGAAGTCTCGCTCACAAGTGTCCAGAGACTCTTGGTACTCGCAGTTAAGAGCCAAAACAAAACTCGAGCGCGCAAATGGAAAAAAGCATTCTGCTTCTTGCCTGTAAGGTGAAATTGAGGAACTCTGCGTTCCTCCGCAGAGTGCCCAATTCCAGAAACTCTGCAAGTGGAGCGAAGTTTACTGCCCAGGCTTAGTCCTGGGCCATGTTGATGTTACAAATCTTCAAGCATCTGAAAATGCCTGTTTATGGAGATTGCTGGAAGTCCCATGAGATTGTTTGAACTATGTTTGTTACAAAGAACTGGGTATGAACTTTTTGGAAGATCTTATTGGGCTCCATTCGCTCCTACTGTAGCATAGGATATGGAAGCAGTAGGAAGCCCTTTTTATAACTAGACAATCTTACCCATTATAATGCAAGAGACTACAGTCATTTTGAGATGGGAGTTGGTAATTCTCCCTAGCCGGGGGTACTGATGTTCACATTATTCCTCCTCCATCATGAAATGTTCAATTACCAACATCATGTGTAGAACTCCAAACCTGCCTTTTCTCGCTTCGCCACTCCCATTCACTCCCTAAAGTGCTCCATATGGTACACCTCTAATTTGCGACACATTTAATCTTTGGTAAGGTACAGCAAAGATAAGCCAGCGTGCTTAGTCTTTGAGGGCCTTGGTTCTTTCCGCAGACAAGGAGTCAGAAGCAAAGGAACAGGAAAAAGAGCACTGATTATGAGGATGGACGATATCCCGCTGCTTCATGACTGACTCAGAACAGATTTAATGCCCTTATTCATGGTGGAAGAGCTTTAGTTGCAGTGCCTTTGGAGAGATACTCGAACAGTTGTCCCCACATAGTTTCACAGTCTCCAGTATCCTCATTGAGACCCCAAGATAGTTTCTCCATGGCCACAAGCAACCATAGGCGTGAATGCCATTGGTTGATGTCTGGGGAATCTTTATTTTTCCAGGAAGCTACAATAGTTTTCGCAGCACCCAATCAGTTCCAGATGAGCACTTTGCCCGCTTTGGTCTGAAATAAAAGGTCTTTTATTTCCACTCCATAGAGAACAAAGGCAAGGTAGATCTTTTTAATAGATTGTTAAGGAGAGATTGTTTGGCCTTCCCTCGAGCTTCAGAAATTCCATGGCTAAAATACATTAACGTCAAAATTCAGGTTCCCTTTGGACTAGCAACTTTCTATATAACTCACTATTCACACATTTCTGTCATTCAAGATCTATTCATACTAGGAACACCCTCATAGGAATACACATACACAAATTTTCAAAAAGTATACAATATCCTTTTAATATGACATCACCAGGTCCGTGCATTTAGAAATACATCATATGATTAAAAACATTTCTCATCATAAAAAACATTACATAAAAATCAATCTAACAGTGAAAAATCACCAAATACTAAGTAATAAAAAAAGAACACAGCTGAAATAATATAAGGAAGGAAAAACCAGGACAAAGCAGCTCTAAGCCTTTGCTGTGTTAATTCAGAGTGATGGTAAACAAGGTAAAGGGCATACAGATTTATCGCCTCAGTACATCCTGTCCCAAAATGAATTTAACTGAAGTCTTATGCGTCAAAGCGTTTCGGTGGTGTCACATAAATAAAGCCACCTTCCTCAGGACACTGGTGGATACTGTTCTTTCCTTCAATTCAATATATATATATATCTGAATTATACAGTGATCTGATCTGTCATGGCCAGCTTTGTCATAAAATCAATGTTAACCTTACAATCACAGCGTGTAGGGTTTCAATTCTTAAAACATGGTACATAATCTCCATTCATTTATTTCTAAAAAATGATTATCTTGTTGGGTGATCCTGATCGTTAATATAATGATCTTCACTTTCTAGTTGTATCCGCATTAGTGTATATGGCAGCGTGAAGTCTAAGTCTAATAGGTTAATTAGATCGGAGTTTTTTAAGGACTCAGAGGGCCAGATGTACGACCATGTCATTTTGCGAGTCGCTAATTAGGGTTTGTATATGACCCTTGTTGGACTTGGGCCTTTTTGGCTAAAGTTCCCTAAACTTTTTGCTCTCCCCCTAGACCTTTTTTCTGACATAGTGCTGCCAACTTAGATGCTTTGGACACTTTGCCACTGCTGATCAGTGTCAACGTGCAAGTGCTCCCTGTGTAAAGTATAATGGTAATTGGTTGTCCATGATTGGTATGATTGCCTTACTAGTAAAGTCAATAGTAAAGTGCACTGTGTATGCCATGGCTGGTAATGCAAATGCTACTAGTGGGCCTGCAGCACTAATTGTGCCACCCACACAAGTAGCTTTACAGAGATAACTCAGGCCTGCCACTGCAGTGCCTGCATGCAGTTTGGAAACTGCCATGTTGTTCTGACAAGTGCACTCGGGAAACATCCTTTACAACGCAACTTTTACCATGCAGTGCCTTTACGACGCAACTTTTACAACGCAAACCATTACAACGCATTGCGCTGGGGGGCGCTCTAGGATAGGGAATAGGTTTAATTTACTATCCAACACCTTCCCTACTATCCACGGGGACTGGAGTTGGAATAGTAAATTAAACTATTCACTATCCAGCGCCCCAAAGCACTATGCGTTGTAAAGGCATGTGTTGTAAAAACAGCGTTGTAAAGGCATGCGTGGTAAAAGCATGCGTTGTAATGTCATACATCCGTGCACTGACTTGCCAGACCTTACCCTTCCCTCTCTATGGACATCAGACACCCATATGGTTGGTCCAAGGTACCCCCGGGGCAGGGTGCAGTGTATGTGAAAGGTAGGACATGTACTGAGGTGTGTACCATGTCCTGACAGTGAAATAATCTCCATTTCGTTTTTCACTGTTGAATGGCCATCTTGCCCATAGGACGAATAGGGAGTCTGTGTAATATGTTTTCCAGCCTATCTTCCAAAAGGCTTAAGATGGAGAGGTGAAGTTTATGCCTGAACTCACAATGTAATAACATATCTTTTTATAAGGGTGGTTTTTGCATTGTGTGTTTACAAGCCACTCTTTAAGAAGTGGCTGTGTTTTTGTGCTCCAACATTTCTGAGTGTCTCTGCCTGGTTGTGGATTGACTGTCTGGATTTGAAAGCGATAGGATCTGGGGAATGTCCTGACCCGGGGGAGGAGGTGAGACAGCAACAGACTGATCTGCTTCTGGTGTGTAGGGGAGGAGTGGCCCTTAGAGATGAAGAGGGCTGGGTTGCTGTCGTAAAACAATGGTCCCATCTCCTGCTGAGTGATAGAGAATCCAGAACCCCACTAATCAAAGGAAGAAGGTGTCACTGGCAGGGAGGCACCCAGAACTGGTTTGGACAGGGGTCAGTGCCCCCTGAACACAAAATAGGCTATTATGATGGCGGGCGGGGGGCAATCACCAGCAGCCAAGCGGTCAGCGGAAACCTTACCTGCCACACTTAGACTCCTGGGGCCCAGACGCTGTAGTCTTGCCGCGCCGCCTCGCTTCATCTCGCGGCCAGCGGCTGGAGACTACAGCTCCCAGGGAGCCAAGCTACAACTTCCGGTTTCCCCACGTTGCGCGCCCGGAGGCGCTACATCAGCAGGTCGCTCCCTCCGCGTCGCGGGACGCGCGAGGGCGGCGCCGGGCTGAGCCCGGGCAGAGGGCGGGCCGTCTGTGGCCGTCCGGGGCAGGAAGAGGCAGAGCCTGTTACCCTGTCCAGGACAATGGGGAAACGCAAACTCGTTACAAAGGGGGGAGAAGGTAAGAAAGCCAAAGTTCCACGTAATTCAGAGTCAATCATCTCTTTTCTTACCTCTGCGGTGGGGGCTTTGACCAACGAAATTGCAAATTCGGAGAAAGAACTGGGACTTGTACAGACTGGTGTGTCTGCTACAGATCTCCCGGCTGATCCCCATTTTCACCCTCAGCATCAGACAGACTCGGCTCGTTCCATCCCACTCGAACCTAATATAATCCTGGCGCCCCCCCATCCACTCGTATGGCTAACCAGTCACCACCCCAAGCTAAGGGTAATGCTGTAGTACAGGAGCCACAGCACTCCCCCACGTCAAATAGCACAAAAGCCAGTGATATAACACCCCGTCACCAGCCCACACCCAAAGTAGACTTAACAGCCCCACAGGGATTCCACGCTAATTTGGCAGACGTCGTTGAAGAACTGTTTGAATCCCGGCTGGAACCACTATTGGTAAACATTGCTAAAGACATAGTGGATACCTTGAAATTATGCGTAGAAAATATTTTGCATAAATGTGAACGTATTGACACCTGCCTCAAAGACCTGGAGCTGCATACTCAGGGGAAGCGGGCCCTGGAAAAATCTGATTTGAATGGTAGCCATGAGGTGATTATGGCTTCACCAGGGCAGGCAAATAGACCAGGTCCCATAACATGCACAAATCCGCCCAAAGGCACTAAAACACCTCAAGGGGAGGCACAGAAGACCATAGTTACGGGGGGGCATGCCTGAGCACAGGGTAGTTAACCCATCAGTAAAGGAGCAAAGAAATAATGGGTTACACGCAGGACGGAATTACATAGTGGATCTCCCCCCAGATGCAGCACCCCTTGTTGTCATTCTAACAGGGATCCCACGCCTAAATGGTAATCAGAGGGAATCAGAACAGGATCTATTAAACAGAACCAGAAGATGGTGCACACAATTTAGCAGTGGGAGTGCAGATGTGGGAAAAAACATTATAGCTGCAAGAAGGGTGGACTGGGTGGGGCGAAGGGAGAAATGTATTCCCGGTGACTGTGTGATAGTCAATTTTAACAATCCCAACATGGCCAACACACTACTCTGGGACTGATCTGCCCTTGATGGTGCAGGTATTAGACCCCTGCCACTGGGTTACTTTTATCCACCTTCATCCCATCCACAGCCTAAATTAAGATCCCGGCACATCCCACCACCATCAGGTCTCTTGGGGAGGGCAGGGACGGGGGAAGTGCGACACTATTCCTACCAAGCACACCAGGCTCGCTTATGGGCGGGGGTAAGGATTGCTACACCGGCACGCATTGTCTCCGATAACCTAGTTGATACCCAGGCGGACCCTGTTGTGCTGAGTAATAGGTTCTCACCCCTCGCAGATCCTTCTAACTTGGATCTAGTGGATTGACAACTACCCAATGTCCTGTCCATACACGAGAACCCCCCTGTAGCCAATTTATGCCATAAATCATCGGTACTCAGCTGGAATATAGCGGAGCTAAGGAGGAAAGCCGGGGATGATAGATGGGTACATTTTGTAACACATTATGACATCATGTGTTTTCAGGAGACGTGGGATACAAATGGTAATTTTTATTTAAATGGGTATCGTAGTTTCTCAGTCAAAGCAACTGCTGGGAGGGGAGGGAGACCCAAAGGTGGCCTGTATACAATCATTGCTATAAAATTGGCAGGGTCCATGAAGAAAATAGACTCACCAGCGGATAGCTTTTTATGTGTGGAATGGGTTAGGCCAAACCTCCCAATAATTGTAATTGTAAATTTTTATAATGCGCCTGATAAGGTTCCGGGTAACACACACCTGAGTTCCTTATCCTCTTTTCTATGTCACTATAAATCACATCAAACAGCTACATTCGAAATCCTGCTTATGGGAGATTTTAACACACACCCTTGTGGATGGGATTGTTTTTCTAAACAACAAATGGCACCCCCGGGTGCAACCAGTCCCCACTTCGAACATACAGCGCAGGGAATGGAGTTGGAAGAACTACTTGCCGATATAAATCTGTTTGAACTAGCGGGGCCCGAGGGGGAAAATAGGGCACCGACGTTCATAGGCAGAGACGCAAATACCGTCATTGATTATATTTTTATTTCAGCGGGTCTTGTAGAGGCGGTATCCGCCCCTGAAGTCAAGGTGACAGCATTTAGTGACCACAATCCTCTGACCCTGACCCTGACCCTGAACTCTGGGAGTAACACTGCAACCCAGGTTGAGCGTCTGGGCGGCGGTAGTGATTCCATTGTTCCAAAGGATCGGGGGAGAAGATTAAACTGGTCCAAAGTGGTCCCGGACACATTTTTTCAGCATCTCAATGCAAATGTACAGGCAGATCTTTTAACATGTTCAGACAGTACGGCAGTTGACACCGAAATTATTAAATCTTTTTCTAACATTTGTACACAGGTATGCCATGACCTAACCCTAAAGAATAAGCGACCTGAAACTGACCGCCCTAGGTGGTTTGATAGGGAATGCTCAAAGGCACACAAGGGGCTCATGGAGGCCCTTAAACAGCAGCCGAGAAATCGGGAGAAGGTGACCCAGTGCAGAAAGCTGTATAGATTGACCATCAGTAACCGAAAAAAGTCTATAAAAAACGAGGCTTGGGACAATCTCATATCAATTAACATCCTTAGATATAGTTCAAAATTTTGGGCTGTGATCAATCACCCCTATTTTGCTGAGGAGGAAAACTCCATCATGGACTGTGTAATCCCAGAGGAAGATTGGGTTGTCCACTTCAGCAAAATATATAACAGCGAAGAGCCACTAGCCCCAGATAGTCTCTATCAGCCCACGGTCCCTGCTGTCCCCCTGCAGTTTAGCGAGCATGAGGTTAGCTGGGCCATCCTGGAGATGACAAAATGTAAGGCCCCGGGCCCAGACGGGGTCCCCGCAGATCTTTATAGGTCACCCTTGATCACGTGGGCAAGAATACTTACAAACGTTTTTAATTCCTCTATAACAGCTGGGTTCCCTAAATCATGGTCCTCCTCAACCATTATTCCCATCTACAAGAAAGGTCCCCGATCAGACCCGGCCTGTTACAGGCCAATATCACTTATTGACTCAGCCGTTAAAATTCTAGGCAGAGTCATACTACAGAGACTGGGGGATTTTATCAAGGAGAAGGGGGTCCTTTCAGATTTGCAGTATGGGTTTAGGGATAGGAGAGGAACCATGGACCAGTGCTTGAATCTACTCATGCTGGTTGGCAAATACACTAAGGCCAAGGAGGGTAACCTATATATGGCATTTATGGACCTCTCCTCGGCATTCGACTTGGTCAATCGAACCAAGTTATGGCCCATGCTTGTTAGCCTGGGCATTGATCCATCACTGGTAAACTTCCTAGCGGCACTCCATTCAGATCTGACAGCCTCCATCAGAACCGATCGGGAGGGCAACTGTACTCGGCCATTTCGCTCTAAAAGGGGTGTTAGACAGGGCTGTATATTGGCCCCCCTCCTATTCACTCTCTATATTAATTCACAAGGTAGAGAGCTGGAGCAATCAACACCCGATATTTCTCGCGTAGGGGATAGGTAATCAGGTAGGTGCCCACATTACTTTACGCGGATGACGCGGTGCTCCTAGCCCGAACAGGGATCGGGTTACATAAACTCCTTGATGCTTTTGGAGAGTTTATGGGCTCACTTGATCTGGTGATCAATAACAAAAAATCCCATATTATGGTGGCAGGGAAGCGCCGGAAAACACAAAAGGTGAAGACGTTTACCTGCACTGGCGAGGGGGTGACTAGGGTACCAGTTTTTACCTACTTGGGTGTTATCTTTGAAGAGGGGGGTCTTGGACGGCCCAACTAAATGCCAAAAGTCTAGCAGTCAAGAGATCAACCTCAGCTTTATTGAGCTTTGCAAGGAGATTGGGCTCTCGCCCAATGGATGCCCTTTTGAAAGTGTATAAAACAAAATGTCTGTCCATAGCCAAATAAGGTGCTCCCTTGTTGGGTTTTTCGCCACAAGGTAAAATACAAATCGCAGAAAATACTTTCCTCAGAACACTGCTTGGAGTTCCGCAATCAACACCAGTTTTTTCCTTGCACACTGAGTTAGGCATAGGCTATGTCACTGATGAGTTACAACTGGCCCCCCTAGTCTATTGGGCAAAAACCTGGCTAAACAACGTGATCCCCTTGAACCATTGCATCCTTAAGGATTGTTTGGCGCTAGACAAAGTGTCAAAAATTCCCTGGCTAGCATATATTAAGAATACGGTGAATAAAATGGGCAGGCCAGATCTCTACAAACACCCGACCAACATAGTTAAAGGGGACATAAAATGGATCAAGGAAAACTTCTTGCTAAGGGCGTACCAGGCCAGGGAGGAGGAGGAACTAACTAAGCCAAAAGTTAGAGCAAACTTTCTGCTCTTAACCACTCCTTCTATAGAACCCTACCTAAAAATTGTAAGCAAACCATTTCACCGCCACCTCCTCATTAGATTCAGGTTCAACATTATCCAATACTCCCTGGGGGACCTCCCAGTGTGGGGGGTACCTGATTCATCAAGTCCTTGCAGTTGTGACAATTTCTCAGAGCAGACTCTGATGCATTTTGTCATGTTCTGTGACCACTTCAAGGAGGGTAGAAGGCGGTTCTTAATTCCTATCCAGGCTTCCTACAAGTACGCCCAGCATTGTTGTACTTACAACTATTAGGAACCACAAAAGTAATTTTCGGGGATGCTAGCTTCCTGGTAGCTGCTATGCGTATCAAGACCAGGAAGCTATCCCCGAGTATTCAGGTGGAGTGATTAAAGACACGGTGCTTGTTTTTACTGTTTTTTAACCATATTTAGTATGCCCACTTTTAATAACTATTGAATGTACTTTTATTATTACGATTGTTGTATGTCTTTTAAACCGATGAAATGTGACATTTTTATTGTATTGATCCTGCTTTTATGATTTTAACAATCGAATAAAGCTTGTTTTGACTGACTGACTGACTGATGGCGGGCGGACTTTGTCCACCCACCATCGCCCCGGGAAATGGGACCACCGCTAAGGCTGTTGCGGTCCCGTATGGGCAATTAGGACGCGTCCACCACACTGGTGGGTGCATCCCGCCTTTCTTGAATTGCGGCAGGTGGTGCGGTCAGCAGCACCTGCCGCAATTCAAAAAAGGCATTTGTGCATTTGCATGCATGACGTGGCAGTTGCAAAATCTCTTGAGCACAGAGACAGAAATTCAAAGGAAAAAACTAACTATTAACACTCTATTGCTTGAGTGATGTTTTTTATTCACATCCTCAGTTGTAGATCAGTTACGTGTACATTTATCAGAATTGCAGACTTATTTGGTTGCCCAAGAGGGGGAGGGCGTGGGAAAGAGGGACAGGTGAAAGCGGTACAGTGTTGGTGAGGGTGGTGTGGATATAAAGGAAGTTTCAAAAGAAATCACATGTGGTCACATATACATTTGAAAATTGATATCACATGGGCACATTCTCATTGCCATCAGAGCATCTCTACAAAATTACGCATTCCTATCCCAATAAATTTAACACAGCCAAAAATGATCTATTGCATTTGGGTAGGACAAACAAATGGTATGTCGACGTTTCGACCCCAGTATTGTAGGCTGGTTCGCGCCTTACTGCGGGGTCTTCATCAGGCCTAGTGGGGACGGGATTTTGGGGAGGTGAGGGAGGGCACCTATAAGTAAAACCATTTGAATCGGATGAAAAGAACCTAGTGATGTTACTTAAAGAAGCTTAAACATTCGCAAATAATTACAGAGAGGGCCACAATGGATTATGTAGCACCGTCTAGGGAAAGTAATGGGCCCAAAGGCTCCGGGCATCAGGGAGAGCTTCAACCTAAAAGAATTAGGTTAATATCAAAAAGGTGGACAACAGTCAAATTCGTCCCACACATCATATCGCCTAATTGTTCAAAACGTGCTTAAGTTAAAAAGCATTAAAGATTACCCAGCCGGGTTAAAATTGGAATAATTATCACATAAAAGAGGACAACACAACCAATACGCATCAAGATATAACCACATTACCAAAATACAGGCCCAAGTGGCAGTTAAGTATATAGGGTGTTATAAAGACTCCGTCAGTCATGAGGACGCGCGATACCGGCCCTTGGTACAGCAACCTAACATTGTAGGAGCCATCGTATAAAGCGGATGTCCTATTAAGACACAAGAGAACAAACATACTCGGGCCTTGTATACAAGATAAACAATTACCCGAAGGTTCAAAGTAATCCGACACTTCTTCATGCGTCGATGTAATTAACAGTAAATACCATGGTCGATTCCGTATTATTCATCTAAGTAGGAGGAGAGAAGGGTTCAGTCAAAAGGCACCTTAGCATAACCACACATCCTACAAGCACATTATTATAATGAATGATCGAGTCATCGCAAGGAACTCACCGCGAGCGTGGCGGCTGGCAACCTCGGCCAGATCCGAGCTTCAATCTGGATGTAAAGAAAGGTACTCGTAATTGTGCCTACTGTAAAAAAACTGTCAAAAAACTTTCAAACAGGCCGGCCTAGAGTGGATCACTCACCACGGAAATTTCGACTGCCGCATCTCACGCACGCATCACCTGGAATGAATGCGGGCGGGGCATTAGGAACTATTTGAAGTGGAAGCAGCGGGCACCATCGGCGCGTGTGCTTGCAGCAGCTAAATGACTGCTGCTCACGTTGCCGGTATCGGTTACTGGCAGAGCCATAGAAGAAAGACTTGTTCAATGTCCCTATTTGGGAGAAATGGATTCGAAATAAAGTGTCGTGAATATTCAACTGGATTAGGGAAATCCTAATTCCAACATTGGGATTACGTTCCAAAGAGAGGGTTAATTTACAAAACAAAAAATATGGCCGGAAGTGAAAACGAGGCTTGGAATACGATAAACTATCATTAGAATGAGGCCAAGATTGGGACTATGATTGAAAAGGAGGCTTGGAACCAGCGAGCAAAAATGAGGCTCGGTTCTTGCGCAACCCGAACCAATGAAAAAGGTGGAGCTAGAGCGCAGTAGCCGGAAGGGATGCAAACAGCTGTCGGCACTTAGAGACAACCAATAACAATCCCCAGCATTGAGTTTAAAAATCAACATTGAGAATAGCAAGGGAACTTGCACGCCGGGACCGCGAGCCCAGAAGACCGAAGTTAGAGGGAGTGGAGTCTTATGTTGCAAGAGGAAGCCGGTAAGAGAACTATCCCACCCCAACTCTCCGCAATGCGCTAGAAATGCGGACTGCATGATTTTTAATAGCCGCTATATTTTGCTAAAAATCTTTTTCAGATCACGTACTGCCATAGAAGCGTGTTTATGAATCCACTCCCAACAAGGAGGTCTTGCCCCAAATCAATACGGTAAGATATGGGGGTTAGACTGGTCAGGTCACTTTTAATAAAACGCCGATTTAGTGTAGGAAAGGCGATCATAACAATGCGATGTAAATGTTTTTTTCAGAAGCATTTTCGGGGCAAATCGATAGAACGGAAAACCCAAATAAAATCTAGAGTGCGCCAAACAACAGCATGGAACAGAGGTAAAAGTCAGTAAGGGAACAAGAGTAATCCAGTCTGTAAGAATCTAAATAAGACAGGATGTGAATAGTAATAATGCTAACATATCTTTTAGGCATCAGGGTGCATGAATCAAAATAACAAAAGAGACAGACGGACTCGAGGAAATCAAATATCTACTAGAAGGTAATCCTCAGATATTTGTAATATCTATCTATACAACTAAAGAATATCAGACAATTAATATGCTGATTCTCTGTTTACAAAGAATAGAAAAAACAACGTCTGAAAGCTTTGAGATCGTGAACAAACCGCTCAGGACCCGATATATAATGTAAACAGGTAAAAAAAGAGAGTGAATAATAATAATAAAGGAGTAAGGGGCCCTGTCTCATGAAAAATGGGGAAGAAAACTTTATTTAAAATAAGATCAACAGTATGTCCTAACAATAAATAATAAGGGGTGGTTTATGTAAATACAAGGTATAAATCCTAAGTTTCATAGTTATATCTTGTAGCCCCGAACACATTACAACATTGGGCCAATCCTTTCCTTCCCTAATAATCACATAGAGACTGATGTCCTAGAAAAAAATGTAATTGCTAAAAGAAAAAAGATGTACACTTTGCCACTTTTTGTTCTATCAAATTACTAGGGTAGGTGTATAATGATATGGAGGTGTAGAAGCGAGATTGACCCCATATGAACATCAGAAAATTTGTCATATTAAGAATGATAGTGCACATACTATGACCGAGGAAATGTTGTTTCTTTAGTATAATTCTGTTTCATGTATGTAACGATAATGTAATTTGTGACTTCATGAATTAGGATTGATCTCCATGTATAGAATTCTGATAGTATATTGTCTATTCCTAGGAGAATTACTGAAACTGGCAACCATCCAGTGCCCAGAATATAGGAGAGACTAATTTTATAGTCTTGAAAAAGATGGCAGAGTATCGATAATAGCCATCGAAACGCGTTGACGCCGCACATACACAATCAAGAGAAAATAACTACCCTGGAGTCCAGAAAATAACGGGCCCAGGTTTAGTTTGTGACAATTATTAGAGTCTCAGATGTGTAACTTCCAATGACAAATTGTTTGTGTTTCGTGTATGTCTCTCCTTTATTGTGATTTTCTCCTTTTTATAATTATGTGTAAATAATTTTTATTGCTCTTTTTAACCATTGTAGTGTATATTATTATGTTTATGAAGGAAATAAATGTTTTATGTAACATTGTGATATTGCTTTGTGACTTTTAAATCAATTGTGTATAAGAATTGAAAAAATTCTTTATAAATAAATGGTCTAATTTATACAAATGTGTGGATAAGATTGTGTGTATAGAAATACTTTTGGATAAATATGAAATGATAAGTGTGTGAGCCAAGGGATAAACCTTCTTTTGCTGTTTAAGTACTCCAATCCCCTGGTGTCCATAGGGGGTCACTCTCATATATTTGAGCACTTTTCACCTGATTCAAATGTTTTTACTTATAGGTGCCCTCTCTCACCTCCCCAAAATCCCGTCCCCACTAGGCCTGATGAAGACCCCGCAGTAAGGCGCGAACCAGCCTACAATACTGGGGTCGAAACGTCGACATACCATTTGTTTGTCCTACCCAAATGCAATAGATCATTTTTGGCTGTGTTAAATTTATTGGGATAGGAATGCGTAATTTTGTAGAGATGCTCTGATGGCAATGTGAATGTGCCCATGTGATATCAATTTTCAAATGTATATGTGACCACATGTGATTTCTTT
Source organism: Lissotriton helveticus (assembly GCF_964261635.1). Lineage (NCBI taxonomy): Eukaryota > Metazoa > Chordata > Amphibia > Caudata > Salamandridae > Lissotriton > Lissotriton helveticus. Next base: position 640,493,434 of record NC_136065.1, on the reverse strand, counting down.
TGAAACTTCCTTTATATCCACACCACCCTCACCAACACTGTACCGCTTTCACCTGTCCCTCTTTCCCACACCCTCCCCCTCTTGGGCAAACAAATAAGTCTGCAATTTTGATAAATGTACACGTACCTGATCTACAACTGAGGATGTGAATAAAAAACATCACTCAAGCAATAGAGTGTTAATAGTTTGTTTTTTCCTTTGAATTTCTGTATCTGCGCTCAAGACATTTTGCAACTGGGACCCCTTTACATGTAACACTGACTACCCAGGTCCCAGCGCCGTTGGGTCAACCCTTAATCTGTAACATGCACAACGTGGCAGGCATTGTGCGGTGCCTGACACGTCGTCCATGCAAATGCAGGGGGATACCATAGGTACCTCCATGTGGTCCCCCTCCCCCCAACATCCTGGGGAACTCAGGAATCTGCATGCCTTTCCGTGGCGGCAGCGCCGCCACAGAAAGGCTGCTTTCCGCTGTCATGGTAATATGGCCACCATATGCAACCCTTTTCCGCCCGGTCGACCGGGTGGAAAAGCGTCGGGCGGTCTTCTTGTCTGCCATGGTCCCCCCCCCCCCGCAATCATAATATGGCGGGGGAAATGGGAGGTGGGCTGGGGATGATGTCAGGCGGGCAGTGGCGATCCACATGACATCATAATAGACCTCTAATACTTCAAAGACATTTAGGGGTACAATTATGAGAGCTGAAGCCCCTGAACTTTGGAGAAATGGATTGATCAAGTTTGAAAAAGACTGAAGCTACTTCTTGGTCAAACGAACTGACCCTGTCGGAAGATTAAATTTCCTGTTCGTGTGACCCTGGATGCTAATTAAGCTCCTCCATGTTAAATTCAGGAAGCACATAGTGCTGGTTTCTGGTTTCCATATGGCATGCTATTTTCGCAACTGATAAGCCCAGGACGCATACAGTGCAGGCAACTGCATTATATTTTATGTTTCATTTCCTACGCCTTCTGTTGTCCCTTGTTTCTTTTATCACCACACCTTTGGCCAGTCAAGCACTTTTTTGACTACAGTGAGAAGCCCCCCTTGTGGTGTTTTCTTTATCTAATAGCATTACATACTCTGTGATTTGCAAAGCCGCCTACCAAGAGCAGACCTCCACTGATTTATGGTCTCATGAATTCGAGATTCCTTTGATTGTCAAGTTTGTTCAGTGCTGCATTTATACATTTCTATATACTTGAATGTTATGATACAAAGACCCCTTACCACCGCCTTAGATACATTGCTCTCGATCCATTGACGGAAATCTGATTGTAAAGCAAAATTGTATCAGCTGCGCCCTAACGAAGGAACTGTGGAAAAAGGTTCCACTCCGAAATGTGCGTCGGCGCTGTTCTTAGTCTTGAAAGTATTTTTTGTATTTTGCACATGGCAATTATTTACGTATAATGTATATAATAATTGTTTTCTGTTTTTTGTTAGTTAGTATGTCAGGTCAAACCATGTTTTGCTAAGTTTGGATGTGTATGGCATGATTGATGGTTGTGTGATGTGTGGTGCTATATTGTTTTTGTACAAATGTTTGTATATTTTTTGTATTGTTCTTATTTTGGGGTCTTTCTGCCTTTGAATCGAGAATGTTGTTTTTTCTACATAAATGAATTCACATATAATTTTTTTTTTAAATTATATCTTTTGATACAACAATAATATTAAAAATAAGTTTTTAAATAGCTGTTCTGTGGGACAATGTTACTGTTTTCTTATTTAGGATCTATGACCTATGGATTAATTAATGTTTAGAGAGAGGTTTCTGTGTTTGTTTCAAGAGGAACCTTTGGCATGAAAGAAATGACTGAAAAGACTGAAGGAAAGTACTGACCCTTGCTGTGTATTCTGGGGCTGGCCTGCAGTTTGCTGTTTTAACCAAGGAAGAGGCTACAGGGACTTTGCTGTGTGCTGTGTCTCCCTGCTTGAAATGACTTTGCTATGCTGGGTCCTGAAGTAACTTAACCCCAATGGCCTGAGGTGAGCTGGCTCCCTGTTGTGGAAACTCAGGAACACAAACGTTTCCAGAAGTGTCTCATACTGTGTGTGTGTGCTTTTTGCAGCCTGAGACCTTCGTAATCCGTGCCCTGTGATTGTGGGCACCTGGAGTCCAATCGAGTCACAGCGACTTTGTGTGCGTGTGCTTTTTGCAGGCCTAGCCCTTTGTGAGGATTTTCCTGTGATCATGTGCACTTAGAGTCCAAGTGAGTCTCACCGGCACTGTGTGTATGTGCTTTGTACAGCCTGAGACCTTCGCGAGGATTGCCCTGTGACCGTGAACACCAGAAGTTCAAGGGAGCCTCAGCGACGTTGTGTGCGGTGCTTTTTGAAGTCTGAGACCCTCGGAAGAATTGCCTTGTGATCGAGGGTGCCAGGAGCTCAAGGGAGTCTTAGCAATGCTGTGTGTGTGTGCTTTGTGCAGCCTGAGACCTTTGTGAGGATTGCCCAGTGAATAGTGCACACCTGAGGCTCAAGGGAGTCTCAGCGACGGTGTGTGCGTGTACCCTGTTGCAGCCTGAGATCTTCGTTATCGTCACCGGTCCGGAATCAAACGAGCCGCATCGAAGGCCCAAGTCGCGAGAGGCAGAGAGGAGAGCGAGGTCGCACCCCCGAGGTAACGTGTCGGCGCCTGGGGTGGGGTGAGGTGCGGGCTCGGAGAGAGAAGCTCTCGGCCTCTCCCCTTCTGGCAGCGCGAACCTCTGTCCCAGCTCGTGTAGCGACCCGTACATGCCAAGGAGTGGCAGTTCCGGAGCCGGAGCGGGGAGCTGCACTGTGGCTTACAGCAGATCTGTGTTGGGGGCATATGGTAACGGAAACTGACTGCGAGTCAGTAAGAGGGGTGGAGAGACCGTCTGAAGCACCGTGATCAGTGCTGGAGTGTATTACTCATTGCATTGGTTCTACATTACAAACTACCGAAATGTTGTATTACGCATTGCATTAGTTTGCAGAACCAACTACCTGATTGTTGCATTATGCATTGGCATTATTTCTGCATAACGAACTGCCTGATTGTTGTATTACGCATTGCATTCGTTTGCAGAACGAACTACCTGATTGTTGCATTACGCATTGCATTAATTCTGCATAATGAACTGCATTATTCTTACATTGTAAAGTTCCTGATTCTAGCATTACGAACTGCATAGCCTGGCATTAGGAATGCATAGGATCACCTAGAAGTGCTCATTAATACCGCCAGAACTTACAAGAGTTGGCTGACCTAATAACTGGCCAGGAGGTATATTACAAATACGCATATGTTGGATTTTTATTGGGTGGTCTCATTGTATATCTTTTTATGTAAACATACCTGTGTTTATATGAAACTCGTGTGGAGTCTTTTTGTGTTGTCACCATTGGGTCACTGGGAGCGTGGTTGAAAATACTTTACACATTTGCCTTGAAGATTAGCCTGGCTGCTCGTGCTAAGCTACCAAGGGGGTGAGCAGGGGTTATCTGAGAAGGCGTCCTTCCTTTCCCTGACGTGAAAAAGAGGGTCCCTACTTGGCCTAAGGTACCTACCTCAGCCAACTAGGGTTCCAGGATCTAACAGTCATATAGGTTTTTGCATGTGCAAACGGGTCTCAAACTCATTTACGCATGCAAAAATTGGTTGTACATCTTGCCCAGAATCTCTTAATGCAGTTCGTAAAATAAAGCTTAAGACTTTTTTTACAGTTGTTTGAAGAAGGCAGATATAATAATGAGCATACTAAGGTAATTGGTATTTCTCAGTCTATTTTGCTATTTAGAGATGCTTCACAACCCTCCTTGGAGTATGTACCAACAGTTAACATAGATTTTTGTTAACCAGACTTAAATGCATCATCTGGTGATGTTCCCAAAGCAGATTGGCCGAGAACTTTAGATAATTATACATTTGATGTAGTTTCAGAAAAATGCACTTTTTATTTGTTTGCAAAATGTTATGATATGACAAGATGAAGAACTATTGAGCCCTTATTACAGAAGTGAAACTTCAGGCAATGCAGACCAACTACGGTGTTTCTACGGCAAGTATGCAATGTAGATTTGTGCGCTATGGCATCAGCTTTCATTTGGCAGGCAATATATATATATATATTACCTACTGGCGGTCGCCAGTAGGTAGTTATAGTTAGGACCTAGTTTCCATAGGAAATCCGCAACATTCTATTGGGAATAACTTGGACGAATGTTTGCGAATTTCTCAAAGAAGATGGCTCGGTCCGCTGCGCTCATTCTGTGAAAAGTTTTGGGGGGATTCGTCAAGTGGGGGCTGAGATAAAAGGGGGGTCCCAAAACGTGTTTTTCCCATGTTATTTTCCATAAGACGTTTAGACACGGCTACAGCTCGAACGGCAGAATGGATTTATAAGAAATTTGGTAGAAAGGTAGAGTGTGGGTCGCAGATCACGCTTTTGTTTAAATGGTGTAAATCCGTTCAGTAGTTGCTGAGAAAATTAAAGTTGAAATCAGTTATATATCTGTAAGCGCGCACGGGTGCGCGAACCTATGCGGGTGTGCGCGAGCGGCATTGTGATTTGCTGTTTAACGTCTGTCAACATTCGATTCGGAGGAAATCAGGAAGTGTTGTCCGCCATTTTGTTAGTGCGAGTGAATATATATTACAGAACAAAGGGTTAGAACATGGAAAGGGGAGAAGGTAGAGATTGTCTGGCCGGGTAGATTTTCTCAGGGGGTGCAGTATGGACCCTGAACGCGAAAAGAACATTTTTATTTGCGGGGTGCGCGCACTCGGTCGCGTACCCCTATTTACAAGACTGTGAAAAACTATAGTGGAGAGAATGGAAAGGGAGCAGGGTGGAGACTGTTTGATTTCGTAGGTTTCTTGAGGGGTTTATTAAGGATGCCGAAAGTCTAAAAGTAGATTTTTTTTTGCAAAAAAGTTACGTGGTGCGCGCACCCGGTCGCGCACGGCGAACAAAAAACATAAAGAAAGATGGAGATAAATTACAAGTTTGAGTGTTTAGATCTAAGGTGGCTCTTAAAAGAGCCCTTGTGTTAATTTAGTTTTTAGTGCACTTATAAGTAAGTTCCGATGCAGAGTCTCATGTTACAGAGGAAAATTCTATTTCCCTCATCCGTGAAATGAACACCATCTCTCCGATAGATGCCTTCCATGTTGAAACGCAAGTTGTTGTTGTATATAGAACCCATGTTATATTCTCTGAGGAAAGCAGAAACAGATTTATTTACATGTTTCCTTGCTTTCTCAATCTGTGAACAACGTTGATTGGACCAATTCCATTTATGTCTTTGGCATATATTTGAATACACCAAGACAGTTCGAGGAAAAAGTTACATCAATTGACGAAAGGTGTCTTTTAGAAGCATTTCCAGACCTACCCCTATTAATGTGCCTAGATCATTCCCACCACAGTGCACAATTATCAGGTTAGGTTCAGGGAGATGCATAAAAGTTTTCACCAATGGTATCAATTGGTGACATCTTAATCCTCTTTGGCCAATCCACGTAATTTGCACATTTGGTAAGTCAAGGTTAGAAATTCGTCTGTTTGCAGCATATTTTTCACTCCAGTGAATATAACTGTGTCCTACAAGCCAAACCTTCATTTTCAAGGCAGATGCAGTAGTACTCCGATGGGTTCTGGAAGTGGAATGGCAAGTAGATGGTGAAAGTCACGATAAAAAAGTGTGTGAGGTTTGGTGTTGATGAAAAACTGAACATGATTGGTTGATTGTTATACCTCAAGATTCAAGACTACGTTGTATGTTACTGTTTTATTAAAACCAAATCTTTTATTGGTCGTGGAAAAAAAAGAAATGTAAAACAACAGTGGATAGGCAGGTGTGTTTGGAGGGAAATGACTCTTTTTGCTTTGATGTAGAACGTTGAGATATGAACTTTTGACCTGTGCCTTCAGCCAGGTGCAGAATGAGCTGTTACCATGGTAACAGCCAGAGAAGGCAGAGGGTGAAGGGTGTCCTTTATGTGACTTTCAAAACATTGAAAGGGATAACCAACTGAAATGTTAATTTGATTATGAAATTGTGCGGGAACAAATATGATTGGTTGAAGAGACATATATGAGTGTGTATTGACAGAAAATCTATGCCATTATTCTTTGGTTGCAGTGATAGAAGTATTTTGAGAGCTCCGTCAAACGGCTATCGTTTTGCTACTATCATTGTTCTACATCTTATAAAGCATTGGTAAAGGTGAGTGTCTAACTGTTTCTTTTATGATGTAACGTTAAATGTGGTTTGATCACTATATTTGATTATTTGACTTACAGTCTCTAAGCAACCAAATTTTTGACTTTGTCACGGTTTTATATGTTTTGAACTACTGTTCCATTTCATTACATCACTCTTTTTAAACATTGTTTCTTTGTCATTATTAGTTTTAAATTACGATTAATAAATTTGATTAAGGTCAGTGGACTTCAGTCATGTTTTTATGCTATCCACTACTGTTAGGTCTTTTAATTAAATGTGAGTTAGAGACGGATCTGCAACGAAATTTGGGGGGCAGGGGGGGAGGAAAAAAATGTTTTTTGCTAGGGGGACATGAATGTTTAATAAGTAGGAAGAGTGAAACTGGAGGGGTTGTTAGAATGGGTAAAACAAGTGCAAGGCCTAATTAACATTCAAATGGTTCTTTATAGAGATGTGAAACGTTCAGGTGCGGCTCTGTGTGTTTCTGGGATGTATGTTATCTTGGACTTCCACAGCAGACGTGAGTGAGGGGGGGAGGGGGCTGAAGTTGTGTGAAGTTAATTTGGGTTGTGCGCCGTTTCTTCAGTTTCTTTCAAGTGTGAATTATAGTTTTGGATGTATTTGTGGTTTACTGAATAAATGGAATATAAAATATGATAAAATAGACAGAAATTAATTGACATTTGGGAGCGTTTCCACATAATCTGTAAAGTTGGTTACAGATAAAAAAAAGGAATTAGCAGAGACACAGATAATGCAGGTAGAGAGAGAAATGGTAGATTATATGTTATATCGTCGACAAAAAGTGTGAAGGCTTTAGGTATTATAAACTTTAAGTTTGAGGAAAAAATTACAGTGTGGTTTGTGGCCGAGGGATGCACTGGTGGGGGTTGGGTGAGAAGGAGAGGTGTCCCAGTACAATCAAATGAAAACTTGTGACCATGAGGTTGTACACAGGTTCGTGGAGTATATGCCTTCATAAATTGATGTATAAGACCGAATATACATAGAGGTTTCTGTGTTCCGCCGTGTGACTCTATTTTAATCTCACTCCTGCTTTCCGTATCAGTTGCTTTGTGTTATCTTAGTGTGTGTGTGTGTGTGTGCGTTCAGTCTGGGCTGAGGAAGTTTGTTCTGCAGGGAGACACAGATAGTCGCATCAGAGTACTTGCCACGTTTCAAAAATACTATTTATATAATTGAGATGGTTTTTGGAAGCGTTAGTCAGTGTATGTCGAGTTTCAGAATTACCGCTCGGTCGGCTCCACAGAGCAGAGGGTTTGTCCTATTTCACTTCTTAGTCCCTTTGGTTTTTCACTTTATTCTCTGGTGGCTGGCAAAGAAGTGTTTGTTATAGTGGAGATGAAAGGGTGATAAGTAGTGAAATACGACATAGCGTGTGCTCTGTAGAAGCGGGGGAGCAGTGATTATCAGTCTGAGTGAAGCACAACTGCGGCGGTGCTTGGTTACAGTAATAAATTATTTTTTACCAGAGGTATGATTGATGCCATGGTTCACAACCCGCAAAGAAATGCTTGACTGGCCGTCGCAGGCCAGCGGGTTGCACTATGAATAATTCAGGTTGACAAAAGAAAATATGAACTGAGTTCAGCTGAGATTACGTCAAACACATGAATACAGTTTTAGTATACAATAATTTCAGTTGTGAATATGGATTAAAAGAGGGAACGTATATATTTGAAATATTTATTCACTGATGCAGTGCTTTGAAGCGAAGTTTATTATCTAATACAAGTAAATATATTATAAAGAAAGTAATGGGCATAGTTACTAGTCCATACAACACAAATGATGGAAATGTAGTATGAAGCAAAATGAATAACGTTTAAAAAACATATTGTACAGCCTCGTAATCAAGTATATTAAATTTATTGCATGTAAGAAGGTGTCTTTTGATTTTAAGTTCAGTAATCATATATGAAAAAGCTAGTGGTTAAACATCACCTCATTAACAATTAGTTCTCTGCATACGAAGCACTATCAAGCTTGTTGTATGGTATTGTGTATGGAAATAAAAAATGCGCCAAAAGCGAGAACTTGGCTGGAGGTGCATGTATGTTATCTGCAGGGACGTTCGAAAATCAGTGTTCAGAACAACTACTGTATTGAGATAATTTTTTGAAAGGTTTCAGTACTCGATGTGACATACAGGTTGATAAGCAAGGGTAATATCAGCGTAATCATATACTTTTCAGTTATGAATCAAAAATATTTCACTAGGCAGAAAAGAAAAGCAGCACATATGTGTGTAAGGCGGAAATTGGAGTAGAAAGGGAAAATGGCGATAAACGATATAAAAAGTCATTGTAACTATACACATTTATCAGGGCACATTTAACCATATTTTAACCAGCCTTGCTTCGAGAATATTTCAAATGAGATAAGATAACATAAGCTAGTGATTTGTTGAAATTAGAGCATCATGAAATGTTTTGAACAAATTCGAGTAGGTGAAGAAAAAAAATCAACTCCACATAAAACAAAAAAATCTCACCAGCACGAAATTGCAATGTCCACTGTTAGTAAAGCCAATAGGTCTGTTTATATATATAAAAAAAAAAAAATAATAAGAAAAATAGGGAGGGAAAAAACAGTCAAGACGTCAATGGCTTGCATAACAGTCATCCTTCCATTGAGTAGGCAAAGTAAGTAGCAACTGCTTCTAAAAGGAAGTCATTGTTATCGTCCGAAAATAAGTCAGCCATCCAATTGAAAAGAGGAAATGAACATACATGCTCTTTAATTACCGGAGCCTCTAGTACCATCAGAGGACAATTCGGTGAATTTTCAATATATTCCAATGACCCACAACTCCATGTATCGCTGCAAAGGCCATAATCCCTCCGTCGGAACAAAGCTGTTTGTGATCAATTAACGGATTCATGAGATGACTGTAATTCACTTCAGGAGATACCGAGTTGCAGAGACATAAGTCCAGGGCCCACATGAAATCACAGCGCAGGCAATTAAATACAGGTTGCACACAGGTGAAATAGGAAAATCGAAATGATAATCCATATGATGCACTCAAAGTCGCGAGTGGTAGGATGCCATAGTACTCAAGCATTTTGTGGCGAAAGAGTTCTAAGTGCTCCAGCTCGTTTGCGAAGACAGGACGGACCTCCATTTTGTAATAAAGAAAATAGGAACAGAAAAGTAGCAGCTGCTGGTAGTAGATCAGGAAGTTCAGAAACATAGGTCAGACAATATGGAGTGAAGAGTAGCAGAATGCCTTTAAATAATTTGGTGGAAAAAAATCACCAAACCATTGGTTAGTAGTTGCAAAAAAAATAGGCCAGCTGCGAAGTGGAGGAGCGTTAAAGATTATGAGAGTCACCTCAGGAAATTGTAAAGGAAGGTCACTATTTAATAAGGTATGCAGTTTTCTGCAAGTGTTAGCTAAGTGAATGAGATATGTTTGTGAACAGATACTCGGGTAGCTTGATTTTGTGACAATAAGGCTGTTGATAAGTCTTGGGATGGAACTTTGAGTTCAAGGCCGGATTTCGCGGCCAGATGGAAACATCAAGGTTCCCATGCGGGGGTGGATAAACTACATTTTTACAGAGGGGTGTATGCAGAGTGACTATTACAGAGTAAGGCTTGTCGTTTAAAAACTCATAGTAATTCACATTGCTTGAAAATAAGTAATCACTGCTGAGTGTTAAGGTAAAATTCGGCATTATAGGAGGTACCGGTGTACCTTTGAAAACACATGCAACATTACAGCGCTTCCTGTAAATTAAGTCATGCAATTGGTAGTGCCTGGATGTGAACGACTAATTCCATGTTTCAGTACGCTGATATCTATACAAATATATTTTTTTGCCGTCTCTAAGGGATTAGTAAGTAAAAGGGAGCGACTTGGTTTCATGTTACTAAGAGTTACTGAGCCGGTGGTATGTATTTTTGTGAAACAAAATATGTGGAATTTAAACATTGAAAAAGCGCGAAAGATAGAGTAATTAGTTCAAGGATTAGGCATGTTGGAGGTGCAGCTTTTGACTAAAAAGGGTAAAGTGTCTAGGCGTTGAATGTGAAAAACCGAAAAAGAATAGTGTGTGATTGAAAGGAAACGTGGTTTGAATATAAAATTTAAAGGTGGAAAGGGAGAGGAGACGTGAAGATAGTTTCAGGGCTTTAAGTTTGCCGGGTGTTTTCGGGTGTCAGTAAAGGCAGTTTCTTAAAGTTAGGCTGGGTGTGTATCGAGGTGCACTTTTGTGCTCTGGCATAGGTAGATTGTTTTTTTTGTCGGCCTATCATGACAGCATGGTGTTACAGTACTTCAAGAAAAACTGGCAGAGTAAAAACATAGAGTGCAGTACAGACACGTTCAGAAAGTACATGTAGATTATGTGCGTTATTCATATTTTTGACACTGTTTACTTATGAGTAGTGGAGAAGTGACGCAATGAGATAATGCTAGGTGAGTGTAGTGTAGTAACGGAACGGAAAACCTTTAAAGAGAGTTACATTTAGTGTGGAATATTTTTTATTTTTTATGAAACTTAGGTATTAGAATATTGTTGTGGTGTCAGCCGGACTGTAAGTTGAAGTTTTGTAAACATTATTGAGAGGAGTAAATTAAGGTTTATTTAACTTGTGCAGCTATCAATCTGTGTGAAAGGCAATAGTCCACAGTCTTGTAAATAGGGGTGCGCGACCGAGTGCGCGCACCCCGCAACTTTTTTCAAAGAAAACAAATGTTGTTTTCGCGTGCAGGGTCTATACTGCACACCCTGAGAAAAGCTACCCGGTTAGACAATCTTTACCTTCTCCCCTTTCCATGTTCTAACCCTTTGTTCTGTACAATATATTCACTCGCACTAACAAAATGGCGGTCAACACTTCCTGATTTCCTCCGATTCGAATGTTGACAGACGTTAAACAGCAAATCACAATTCCGCAAACTGTAAATTTTTGCAATTTTGAAAAATAGGCAAAATTACAAAACTTAAAGCCCTGAAACTATCTTCATGTCTCCTCTCCCTTTCCACCATTAAATTTTATTTACAAACCACGTTTCCTTTTCATCACACACAATTGTTTCTCGGTTTTCCACATTCAATGCGTAGACACTTTACCCTTTTTAGTCACTTATGCGGGTGTGCGCGGGCAGCATTGTGATTTGCTGTTTAACGTCTGTAAAGATTCGATTCGGAGGAAATCAGGAAGTGTTGACCGCCATTTTGTTAGAAAAGACCCGGCACATAATCTACATGTATTTGGGTAACAAATATACTAAGTAAGGTTGTGTAGCAGTGCATATCATAAATATTGCATGTAGTATCGTGGCAATGTGTGGTAGATTATACTGTAAATGATGATTGATTTTTAAAAAATATGGGTGAAAAATCTGGTAATTGAATGTGTTTGAAAAAGAAATATTAAACTTAGTTAGGCTTTAGGATATATAATGGATAGAAAATTAGGGAATGTATCTGTTAGGCATGATATTTGGCACAATGGGTGTATGTTGTCTGATAAATATGTCTGTAATATGTTAACTAAAATGCAGTTGTTTATTTTTTTTTAAGAGTGTTTGGTGCTGAAAAGCAACAACCTGAAGTCAACGTGACAGAGTATACAACGATCAAATTTCTTTTTACAGGTGAGTTGAAATTTTTAATGACAATTTATTTTTGTGAAGATTACCATAATAAACAAGATTTTTTAGAATATTTGCACTGCTTCTCTTTTGCAGGAGGATTTTATTTTCTATTTTAAACATGTCTGTACCTGGTTGCCCTACATATGGATTTTGAGATACGGTTCCACTGTTTGTTGGTACTATCTTTTTATGGGCCGGGTCCATGTGTTATTTTCTATGCAGTTCGGCTTCATCTATTCTTTGACTGTAAGAGTTTGCTGTTTACGTGGATTAATTCTTGCTAAGTCATCATTATCTCTCTAACTTATGCTGTATCATTTGTGTACAGTAATTTTTCTTGATTTATAGAGGTGTATTATGATATGGCTGTTGGCGTGATGGGCATTTCTGATGCATTTCTGTGACTGTACTATCTATTTGCACCGTATTATATGCATTTGCACAGGTGTATTATGATGTGGTCAGTCGGAGGCCGTGGAGGGACTTACGGTGGGGCAGGGAGGCAGGGAGGGGGAGGTGTAGGGTGGAGAGATCTAAAATCTGGCACATGGATAATTGCAGGTGAGTATACAATTCAATTAATAAAATGAATTTTGTAGTGTACACAGCATCACATTTTGCAATGCAGTGTGCACTACAAAATTCATTTCAATAATTAAATTATGTATTTACGTGAAATTATCTATATCCTCGTTTTTAGGTCTCTCCACCCTACACCTCCCCCTCCCCGTCTCCCTGCCCCACCGTAACTCCCACCACGAGTCGTGGCTGAATGTGGTTTCATATGGTTATGATGAAATGTTGTACATTAGATGAAATTTACATGTTGAGTATGCTGTTTAAAGGTAAAAGCAACTGCCTCTGTGGGAAGTAGCAATCTCTTTAGTGAATGTTTTAATTGGTATATTGCGAGTCACCCCTTCAGTTTGCATACAGTTTGAATCACAGTTTGTAGTGGTGAACTCAGAAAATAGATCCCTACAAATAAATTAGAAAGTGTATAAATAGTTCTACAGCACACAAATCCTGAAAACAAATTTGACACTAAAATGTGTTTTTACAGCACAATTTCAATTAAAAAAATTAAAAGGGATAGTGTTAATGTCTTGTATCATAGTGTCAGTTTCTTTCTAAAATAAAGAGGAAGGTGCTATCTTAATCTATGTAGTTAATGTCTTAAAAAGTATGAAAATGTATGTAGTTTAAAGATTAGTCAAAATAATTTTTAGTTATCTAATCATGAAAAAGATATAATTTAGTCTTTATATTTTCTTAAAAGGACACAGAAGACAGAAAAGAAGTACTAAAATGGAACATTATTTAGAAAATATAAATGTCCATTTTGAAATTGCAAATGAACTTATAGAAGATTTATTAGAAGAAATATTTGAAGAGGAAAATGAAACAGAAAATGTGGACTTTTTGGACCACAGTTTTGATAGTGCATACTTAGAAATGGTGGAAGGGGAAGAGAATTTGGAAGAAGAAAATAATATTAATGAAGTATCTGATGAAATGATGCTACAAGTGCTTTTAGAATACGAATTATTAAATAAATTAAATTATTTTTGTTTAAAAAATAATCTTGAAAACATTATTGTTGTACTATTCGTCGGTATTCTCCTTTTTGAGAATGGGAATAAAAGTTTTCATGAGGTGTATAACAGATTAAAGTTAAAAAAATTAAAAGCATTAGGAACACCTACAATGCTTGGAAATTAGTATAGTATTTATATGCCTGAAAAATTAGATTCATAAAATACGTGTATAATGATGACACAGGTATGGAGTGTCATAAATTTAGAAACAATATTTACTATAGGATTTCCTACTCTGTCCAGAGACTGTTTCTTTGTCTTTATTCTAGTTATAAAATGAAGAAGTGGTTATAATATGTATGTTATATGGTAGTAGGGATCTATAATATTTTTTAACTTTTTTCCAAACAGATTGTCATTTATATCACAAACATCAATCACTATGCCGACCAGAAATGAAAAAGGAAAGCTGTATAAAAAGACATACCATTTGAAGAGGAAAGAAGGACAAGATTTACATAATCAACAAAGCACGGTGAAAAACAAGAGTGCTCCTGGTAAGAGCAGCAAGGATTTTTAAAAAAAGTTGTGTCAAAGGAAAAGTCAATTGGATAATGTTCAAAAGGAAAAACAGTTTTCAGTATCTACAAGGAGAAATGGAAGAAAAAAGAAAAATGTGTCTGAAATCAGTGGTGAGGAAATGATGTACAGTAAAAGACGTACTAATCAGTTTGCCGAAATAAGGAAACGTATGTTTCATAAAGAGTAGTTTTGAATTTATTAAAAAAGGAAAAAGTTTCTAAAAGGAAATCTGCTTTTTATAAGAAGAAAAAATATATAGAGGAAGTTGTGGATCATGCGTTTGAGACAAAAAAATATTTTTTTATTTTAGTACTTAATAGAATAAATACACTAAATAAGGCAATCAGAGTTTTAAAGGCTAAGAGTAAATGGAAGAGACACATAAATAGAACTAATTTTTGTAAAGTCTTTTCTGGTAAATGGATGCATACTTCAAATTCTGAGCCATTTTTTTATGAAGAGAGTTACTTTCAAAGTAACGATTTGTTGCATGCAGTTGACACCAGTGGTCGAGCGTATGAAGTGAAGGATGGCTGTCCTATTGAGAAAGAGAAAATTGAGGTCAGAAATCCAGAAGGGGAAATAGGTGGAGAAGTTTTACAGGGACGTGTTCATGCTCCTGTTTATAGTTGGAATTGTAGCAGTATGTGCATTGTACAACAGGATTCAATTGATTTCTTTCGCAATTTCTTACGTAAGTACACTAAGGAAAGTCTAAAAAAAAAAAATTGTAATGTTGCAAGAATTAGATCGTTGCAGAGTGAGAGAAAAACAGGTTTGCAAGGCCATTCTCTGGCTTGTCTTTCTAAAAAAATATGCCAGAGTGTTTTTCATCACTTCAGGATGTTAGCAGTGCATCATACCAGAATGAGAAAATTAGTGAGAAAGTTGTATTATGCAAAAAGTTCAGCACTTAAACTTAAAGAGTTAAATAGTGCTCTTTTGCATGGATGTGCATTAGATGTGAAGAATATTTGTGCAGAAATTGAGGTAAGTTATTTTGGTCGAGATGAAGACAATGCAGAAACTGATATAGTTATAGAAGGAAATGTGTTAGAAAATGTTGGACATTTTAATACTGAAGATTTTGAACAGGAAATAACAAAGTTTAAGGTCATTGCAGGTCAAAAACTAAATTTAACTTGTGTGTGTTGTCGACGCATTCATTACAAAAGTCAAACTAGGTTAGTTGATTTATATTTAAAAAGTGAAGATGAAGATAATACTCAGTGGAGAGAGTTTGCGACTTATTTGCTGGTAGAAAACTATTTTGATTTGGGTTTTGAGCAACGTATTTGTAAATATTGTTATAATAAATTAAATGAAAATAGAATGCCTGCTAGAGCTGTATATAATAATCTTGAGTTGATAAATATTCCATTGGAACTGAAGGATTTAAATACTTATGAGACTATTCTGATTCAATGTGTACATCCTTTTCAGGCTATTGTTCGTATGGAGCCTAAGACTGGGAAATTAAATCCTTCAGAGTTACAAAGAGGATTAAAGGGTAGAGTTGTATATTTGCCACTTGATTTAAAAAAAATATGGAGACAATTGGTATTGAAAATGTAGAAGAGGAACCTCTAGTTATACTAGTTAATGGTGTACCTACAAAGAGTAAGACAATCTGTCAAGATTTAGTGGATGTTAGTAAAGTCAAAAAGGCAACGTTGTATTTAGTGAAAAATAATAAATACTATAAAAATGTGTATGTAGAAGAAGAGGATGTAAGTGAAGAAGAGGATAATGATTTGTCTATTGGACAAATTGAAAAAGTCGACTTGTCCAGAACTGAAGAAATTTATGAACATTATAGTGTTCATCCACTGCATTCGAAAGAAGCAATGGGGAATGCTATTGAGTTATTTCAGATGAAAAAAGCAGAAGGAAGTCCTATTAGTGTGTGGGAAGAAAGTTTGGAAGGTCGTTGTTTCCCACAGTTATTCCCAACAGGTGAAGGTGCGCGATATGATGATCGACCTATGCAGATTCCTGCATCTGAGTACCGGACAACAAGATTATATGCAGAAGATCCCAGATTTCGTCAATGTATTCCATATTTGTTTCATCTTCTGTTTGAGAGTGACTTATCTGGTCTTTCTTATGCAGTAAACCATATCTTAAAAAGTGGAGTGCATCTGCAAAATGTTTCAGCAAAGGAATTCATGAATAAAGTGCAACAGAAAGATAGTGTTTTGGATTCTCACCTAATTAATTTAATGGCATGTCAGCGTGGTACTAATGAGTATTGGTACCGTCGTCATGGAGATTTAAAATGCATGCTAAGAAACTTAGGAGCACCAACATGGTTTTTAACTCTAAGCTGTGCAGAGTATGCGTGGGAAGATTTATTTGAATTTCTTCGAGAGGCGAATGCAAATATTGAAAATATAAACTACAAGACACCAGGAGAATTATTTCGTTGGATCTGGTTAATGTTTGCAGATATTTTAATCATAGATTTGAAGCTATGATGTCTTTTATTACAAACAAGAAAAATCCACCGCTTGGTGAAGTTATGGATTTCTTCTGGAGAAAAGAGTATCAAGCAAGAGGTGCTCCTCATATTCATATGCTACTATGGATTAAGGATGCTCCCAAATTTGGAAAAGACTCAGATGACACTGTACTGTCTTTTATTGAACAATATGCCACTTGTGACATACCTAACAGTACAACTGATAAGGACTTAAGAGGAAAAGTGTTACGGTTTCAAAGACATCGTTGTGGAAAATATTGTCTGCAAAAATTCAAATCAAAGGATAAATTCTATACTAAATGTCGTTTTGGATTTGCACGACCGGTGCTTTCAAAAGGAAGAGTCAACAATTTTATGTCATCTTTGCGACATAATATCACAAGAAGATCACCCAAAAATACATACAATTTAAGAAGAGGTGAAGAGTCCAAATATATAAATGACTACAACCCTGTCATTTTGACCATGTGGAATGCTAACATGGATATACAATATGTTGCGGACAACTCTATTGCTGTGGCTCGATATGTAACGTCTTACATCACGAAATCTGAAAAGACGGAACTGAAGGAGATGTGGGAAGATATTTCTCATGAAAAGAGCCTAAGCAAGAAATTGTATACATACAGTTTGAAGATGTTATCTCATCGAGAAATTGGAGCATATGAATGTTGTGATCGATTATCATCATCAAGTCTTTATGCAAAATCTCGAAGTATCCTGTGGGTGTGTTTAGGTCTTGCAGGAACACGAAACCGTGTTTTGAAAACTGTGCAAGAAATTGAATATTTAGCACTGAAAGAACCAAACAGTACAGACATTCTGAAAACAAATATGTTGGATACATACTATCCAAATAGAAGTACTCTGCTTGAAAACATTTGTCTGTATGAAGTACTTGAAAAATACACTTTTAAAAGGAATATTAGAGAGAATGTTGAAAAAGGTATATACGCTGTAATTGGAGAGGAAGGATGTCTGGTGAAACAAAGAAAAGGACACTTGATTAATCACCGAAAACTGAGTTGCGAAAATCCAGACAAAAGAGAATTTTACTATTTAGCTCTTTTGCAACTCTTTAAACCATGGCGTACTGAAGAGGAACTACTTGGAGACTTTGTAAGTTATGAAGATTCCTTTAACGCATCTAAAAGTAGTATAGAATGTCCTGTTTTTAGTAATTATCTCAAAATATTGAACAACGAAATAGAGCAAGAAGCAACAATTGCAGCGGAGATTGCTAGAGAAAGTTCACAAGACACTCAAAGTTCTGCATCGTTGAGTCAGGATCCACTGGGAGAACCAATTATCCGAAATGAAGCAGCCACTGCCATGGATGAGGTGGAAAGAGCAATGCAGCAAGCTCAAGAGGATATAATAAACTTAGAAGAATTGGAGAAGGAATTTAATCTTGAGCAAAGACAGATATATGACGAAGTGACAGAGCACATTGAGCATGGTTTTCGTCATGACAAAAAAGAATGCTCATGTATGTCATTTGAACCTTTTCGACTATATGTAAGTGGAGAAGCTGGAACAGGGAAAAGTTTTCTTATAAAAGGAATTACTACATATCTACAGCAAAGAACTCAGTCACCACTGTCTTGTGTTGTTACTGCTCCAACTGGATTGGCAGCACATAATATTAAAGGTATTACTTTACATCGTTTACTGATGCTGCCAGTTGAACATTAAATAAATTACAATATCACAAGCTATCTGGAGACGCTTGTTATGAAGTTTCTAGAGTCCTTAAAGAAATGAAACTTCTCATTATTGATGAGGTAAGCATGGTATCCCATTTAATGCTTGCTTTTGTACATTTAAGAATGCAACAGATGCTTAAAACTGACTATGATGTGTTATTTGGAGGGAAACATGTCATAGTTTTTGGAGATCTACTGCAACTAACTTCTGTGAAAGGACAATCTGTATTTGAAACTGTTATACATGAAGACACCAGAAAGAGCCTCGGCAGTATTGGAAATGTTAACATATGGTCACATTTCAAATATACTGAACTGATTCAAAATATGCGACAGGCAAAGGATACTAAATATGGAAATATTCTTCAAGATATAAGGAGTGGAAAACTAAGTGGATATGCGAAAGAAACTCTATGAACCCGATTACTTTGTAAGTTGTTTCCCAATGAAGATAATGTACCTGAGAAAATATATATTAAAGAGGTAGAAGGTAAGTCAGTCATATGTTTGATGCCAACTCTAAAAGAATGCTCAGTTTTCAATGACAAAATGTTGAAGTTGGAAAATCAAGAAATTAAGAAACTGGAAGCTAAAGATAAAATAGAGCATGAAGGAAGTACTATTGTTTTGTCTGAAAAATTAAAGTTAAAATTGGATTCTCTTGGGGGCGTGGCTTGGCGCGCGGCAATGGCGGTCGCAGCTTTCTAGAGCTCCCGCTTGCCCGCTACTTATCCGATAGATTATCCTGACCCCCGGACCTCTTACTCTCGCCCAAAGTGAGGCGATTGCTGCTGCGAGTACCTGGTTTCTTCCGGCGGGGTCGGCGGAGCCCCGGGTGCCGGATCGCGGCTGGGAGACGGCGAGGAGTGTGCGGCCCGGCGCTCCACTGGGAACCGGGGGACTCCATTTTGGCGCACCCGAGGCCGGTGCTACCGGTGTGGCGTGGCCGCCCAGCCGCTTGCCTGGCGCTGACTTGGCCCAGCGGGATACCACACATCAGGCGCAACCCCCCGAGAGCCCGGCGGGGCACTTGGGGATCCAGAGGGGCGTGGGCTCGCCCTGCTGTGTGCTGTGGCCTTGTGGAGCCGGCCGGACCGGGGCCTCGGATTTCGCGACTCCCGCCCGGGGCTCGCTGTGGGCTGCTGCAGCCTCCGGGGTCGGACGGGGCCTTGTCGCTGAGCCTGGCGGAGATCCTCCCTGCTGCCCCTACACGGCGGACGGCCTGGAAAGCCGTGGGTCGACGGCCTGGGGGCCCTGTGGCGATTTGTGAATACCCGCGCCTGTGCATGGCGAAGTGAGGCCTGGCATTCCGGAGAGGCGCCGGGACCTCGATTTTGGCGGTCACCGGCTGGGCGGCCTGTGGGTGGGTCGGCTGGCCCGCCACCCGCCATTGGACTTTGGCTGTGAGACAGGCGATTTTCTCCTCCTGGGACCCTGCGAGAGGGGACTGTGTCCTGGCGCCGCTGCACTGCCTGCTCCGCTGGGGAGCCGAGTGATCGGGCTGCGGCCGAGGCTTGGAGGGCTGCGCTCCCCCATCGATTGGACCTGCGCCTTCACTACTTGGAGCCTGGTGGTGCTCGGAGCTCCCCTGCCCTGGGGCTCTGGCAGTGGCTGGACGGCGGCGAACAGATCGAGACGTCTTGGCTTGCCGGGAGCCCAGAGTTGATCCGTGAGTACCCCCTTCCCCCTGGGTCCCCGGGCCCTGCTGGAGTTTGGGCGGACGCTGTAGGGGCCCGGGGGCAGTTTGGAGAGGTCGCCTGGCGGCCTGGGGGGATTGGAGGTCCCTGGTTGTCGGTGGGTGGAGTGCTGGCCTCGGGGCCTATCTAGACTTGCTTGGCCGAGGGGCTTCACCACAGAGACAGTTCACTGGGCCCCGCTGAGTGACCAACTGCCATCGTACGGCCTCCCTCCCCTGCTATACTTGGTGAAGGGGCTGGGGGTCCCTGACGGCTATTCCCACATACGTGGTGGATACTACACGAGAGACTTGCAGCCATGACCAGGGGGGGTGGCGGTCCTGCCAAGCAGGTGACAATCGACAAGTTCACCGGGCCAAGTGGGGGCCCTGGTCCATCGGGAGGTGGACAGCAGCAGGGAGGTGGACCCGACAACGCGGCACTAATGGCGGCCATTACCCAATCAAGAGATGCGCTCGATGCCAAAATCGGAGCGGTGGGCGCAGATGTCACCCTCTTGCGACAGGACTTGCGGAATGCTGTGGCGAGGATCACAGAAACTGAATCCAGGGTGTCGGTTGTGGAGGATGATGTCGACACGCTTAAGAAGAAAATGGCGGCAATGGAGACGGTGCAGCGGGGCCTGGCGCTTCGGGTGGAGGACGCTGAAGGGCGCGCGCGCCGCAATAACCTTCGCTTCGTTGGATTTCCAGAACGATGTGAGAAGGGCAACATGGAACAATTTCTCAAGCAGTGGCTGGAGTCCTGGCTGCCCCCAGAAGCTTTATCTAACTGCTTTGTTATTGAACGCGCGCACCGCGCCCTGTCGCAGATGCCGCCAGAGGGTGAACGTCCTAGGGCAGTGATTGCTAGGCTGCTGAACTACCATGATCGAGATGTCATTCTACGGGAAGCGAGATCCAGAGACTCTCTTCTATATGAGAATCGTAAAATAATGATCTTCCCTGATTACACGAAACTGGTACAGCAGCAGCGCCAATCCTTCACGAACGCCAAGGCGAAATTGCGCGGCCTTAAACTTCAGTACTCTCTGTTGTACCCAGCGCGCCTGAAGGTGATTTTTCAATCTCGTACTCTGTTCTTCGATACTCCTGAGGACCTCTTCAAGTGGACCGGTCCGGCCGAACCCCCAGCCGGGGGTGAATCCGGGGCCCTCGAGGGAGGTCTCACAGGAGAGGACCAAATCCAAGAGACATCGACGATCCAGGTCACGTAAGCGCTCGGCCTCCCTCAGCAGTGTCCAGGCCAGTGGTGGGACAGCAGATTCCGACCAATCTGAGGTGGATAATGGCACGACCTGATGGTGTTGCGCTCCTCTGAACAGTGGTGACTGCAGGTTTTGGCCACAGGAGTACGAGCACTCGAGGTTCGATAGACTGGTGGCGTCAGTACTGCCTTGAGATTGCTTTGCGGCTGATCACTGAACGTGAAAGGGGATTGTGAGTGGGGGGTTCGGGGGTTACATATAAGGGGCTACTGTTCTCCTGCGAATGTGGGAGTTTGAGGGGGGGGAGGGTTGTGACTACTAGTTCTGGGGGAGTTGGGATCCATTGGCTTGGCCGGCTCAGGGCTCCCTGTTCTGGACCCGGAGTCGCCCATGCCGCGACAGGTACTTCATGGTTTTTTGAGGTATAGGGTGGGGGGTGGAAGGGTGCGGGTGGCTGGAGACGAGGCCACTGAGTTGGGACTGTACTTTGATAGTGACTCTGATAACATTCATTCATTTGATGGTTAGTTCTGGGGTTCAGGGTGGGACGGGAGTAGCTCGTCGTGTTTTTTGGGTGTTTTGGGGCGGGGGTGGGTCTGCACGTGTGTTTTGCTGTGGTGTTCTTTACTGTGCATGATGAGTGGCAATGGCAAGGACACTCTATTGGATGGGTCCCACTGGACTATGGCTGAAGAGACACATAGCCTTCCTGGGGCATCTTTGCGGGTGATCACATGGAATGTCAGGGGGATGCTTGACAAGATTAAGCGAGGTGCAGTGTTGCGATGGGGGAAAAATGAGAGTGCTGACATCTTCTTGCTCCAAGAAACCCACATGATGGGCTCCAAAGTGCTGGGCCTGCAGAGGTTTGGCTACCACCAGGTGTTTCATGCCGGTTTTTCCCGGGGATCTAGGGGTGTGGCCATTCTGATTCATCGCCGGGTGGCATACGTCCATGAGAAACAGTGGGTTGACCCGCAGGGTCGATTTATTTTTGTCAAGGGCATGGTGGGCACTGAATCTGTGGTTTTTGGGAGTGTCTATGCCCCCCCTCCCCTGCAATGGGCCCTGGCTGAGAAACTTTTCACGGTGTGGGAGGACATTCCTGATTCCTTGGCGATGATTGGTGGTGATTGGAACGGCGTACTGAATGCGAGTATGGACCGCCAGCGGCGCCGAGATGTGAATGTTGCTGCCCCCCCCCCCGTCCGCACCAGACTGCATGCTTTGACTGAGGGACTGGGTTGGTCGGATGCCTGGAGGCACATGCATCCTACCGCACGTGAATATACGTATGTCTACGCTGTGCATGGCTCCTACTCAAGATTGGACTGTATGTTTGTGCCTAGTGGCTGTCTGTGTAGAGTGAAGAGTGCTGACATCTTGCCTAGGGGTCTGTCCGACCACTCCCCGGTGTCGGTTAGGGTGGAACTCCGCCGACAGCGCCAACCGTTTCGGTGGAGGATGTCCTCGTGGCATCTACAGCAGCCGGCCTACGTGACACACTTACGGGAAGCGCTGGATCTCTATTGGCGAGAGAATCTTGTAGGGGACGTGGATGCCGGGGTGGTGTGGGAAGCCATGAAGCCCACTATCCGTGGAGTGGACATTGCGTGGTGTGCCGCGGCGCGTCGGAAGCGGTGGGAACTGATTACGGACGCGGCCGCGCGGGTGGCAACTTTCGAAGAGCAGAACCGCGTGGGTGGAGGTGAAGCCGGGTTGCGACTTCTTCTTCAGGCTCAACAGGCCTATGCATCCGTCCTACTGGATGAGGCTAGACAGGCGTGGCTGGCTACGCGTAGTAGAATATACCAGTGGGGGGACAAATCATGTACGATGCTTCATAGACTCTGCCAACGCCATCTCCAGCCGCTTACGCTGCCGGGACTCACGTCTGCCGACGGTGAGGTCATTACTGATCCAATCGAACTGGCAGCGAGTTTTGCCGCTTACTTTGCTACCCAATACGCCCCTTGCGACCGCCTGTCCGCTGACGAGGTGATTAAATTTATTGAGGACCTGCCCCCCAAGGCAGTGTCCGAGGAAACTAGGCTGGCATTAGATGTACCCCTTACGGCTGAGGAACTAGGCGATGCCCTGGGACAGCTAAATACTGGGAAGGCCCCTGGTCCGAGTGGCTACCCGAGTGAGTTCTATAAAAAGTTTCATGTACAGCTGGGGCCCCATTATCACCGCGCGCTTGAGGCTGCGCGTGAACGGGGCTCACTGCCCCAGGACTGGAGGCATGCCGAAATTGTCGTCTTCCAGAAGCCGGGTCGACCCCCGGAGAGGCATGACTCGTATCGTCCCATTTCCTTACTCAATCTTGAGGCTAAAGTTCTGGCCAAAGCTCTGGCGAATCGCTTGTCCCCACATATCACAGATCTTGTACATCCGGATCAGGCCGGGTTTATGCCCCATAGAGCGACGCGACATAACATCAGACGCGCACAGGCGGCGATTGACGCAGTGGGAGCCACAGGAGAGCGAGCGGCTTTGTTGCTTGCAGACATTAATAAGGCCTTTGACTCTGTCAGCTGGACCTACCTCTTTGCACTATTGCCCCGACTCAATCTAGGCCCGGTTTTCCTGTCCTATATCAGGCTACTCTACACTGATATTACGGCCTCGGTGCGGGTTGCAGGGGACGTGTCGGAGACTTTTCCGATTGGTCGAGGGACTCGACAGGGATGCCCACTCTCCCCCATCTCTTTGCTTTGCTTATGGAGCCACTAGCTGCCTGGGTGCGCATAGATGCGCAAATGCGGGGGTTTGTGTGGAATGACAGCTTAACTGATAGAATTGCGCTGTACGCGGACGATGTCCTTTTCTTTCTTACTGATCTGCAGCGCTCGGGACCGCGCGTACTGGAAATTATGCAAATATTTGGGGAAGTCTCAGGTCTCTTTCTGAATCTGCGTAAATCTATCCTCTGGGTGCTGGATGGAAGCGATGTGGCGGATCCTTGGACGCTGGAACTACAAGTGGTTACACACGGCCTGAAATATTTGGGAGTGTTCCTGTCGAGATCGGCAGACGTTGCTTGGGAGCGCAATGTCGTCCCAGTTTGGGATCGAGTACAGTCGGATGTCAAAACTTGGTCTCGGATGCCCCTCTCGATGTTTGGCAGGTCCGCCATTTTTAAGATGGTGGCGCTTCCACGTCTCCTTTACCAGTTGCAGAACCATCCGTATCCGATTGCACCCCAGTGGTTCCGGCAGGTTAATTCGATCTTAGGCCGTTTTCTATGGGCTGGGGGGACGGCCAGAGTGGCACTTCGTACGTGCTTCTTGTCCACCTATTGTGGTGGCCTGGCCACCTCGGACCTGTTGTCCTATTACCAGGCCGCACATCTGCTTATCCTGAACGACTGGTGGTATAGCGACAGGGGGGATCCGGCTTATGCCCTGGAACGCTCCTTGATGGGCGACAACCCACTCCACACAGTACTTTACTCGGCCCGCTTGCGGCGGGATCTGCCGAGAGTAACATGCCTTGTTTTTGCCATATGGAGACAGGCCTTGCGCCGCATGGGCTGGTGGGGTCGCCTGACCGCGGAGACGCCGCTATGGCGTAACGGTCTATTACCTGAGTTGTCGACGTTGACGGGATTAGATGGCTGGGATGCGATAGGGATTTTGCGACTGGGAAATGTGATGTCCGGTACGACGCTCAAGTCCTTTCAGGCACTTAGGGCTGAGTTCGATATGCCCCAATCCCAATTTTTTCGGTATTTACAACTGCGCCATGCATTGTGGCCCAGCATCGCCAACTTAGATTCCCTCCCCGATTTTAGTCCCATCGAGGCGAAAGTCTTTATGGGGGATCTGGGAGAGAAAAAGGTCTCTCGCATCTATCAGACTTTGGTCACTCATTGCTCCTCCACCCTTCTTCCGTTAAAGGCGACTTGGGAAGCTGATGTTGGCCCCCTCGATGAAGATGACTGGAGGGAGGCTCTGGAGTCCCCTAGGGGAGCAGCCATTGCTATGCGGCTTAGGCTCATTCAGTTCAAAATTCTCCATAGGGCCTACTTCACCCGTGAACGATTGTGGAAGGCTGGCCTGATTGAGTCCCCGGAATGTTTGCGCTGTGGAAATGCAGTGGGCAGTTTGCTTCATACATTATGGTCATGCCCGAGGCTGGTGGGCTTCTGGAGCGGTGTGTGGGACTGCCTGTCGGAGGTATTGGCTTGGACTCTTCCTCGCACCCATCGCCTAGGTCTGATCCACGTTTTAGAGGGAGTTGGTGGAAATGTATATAAACGGCACTTGCTGCTTCTGGGTCTGGTGGTGGCCAAAAGGGACTTGGCCCGAGCCTGGAAGGATGTGAGGGCCCCCCCCCTGAGTGCATGGAGGGCCGAACTAGACTTTTGCATGGGCCTGGAACGGCCGATCTTTGAAGCACGCGGTTGCCCCAGCAAACATTTCAAGATATGGAAGAGGTGGGCCGAGTATAGGGGGTTGACTATTGACCCTCCAGCAGCACTGGAGGAAGACCTCTAGACTTGTGTTGTTGGCTAGTTCTTGCATTATGCTACAAATCTTATTTCATGATGTGACACAGCGGCGAATAATACACACGTGCTAAGGGGTGGGGTGGGACGTTGGGATGGAGTTGGGAGGAATGGGTAGTTTGGGTTTAAAAAAGGTGGGGGAAGGCATAATAATGTTCCTATATATCTGTCTTTTCTGGATTGCTTAGCTGGACACTTGGTTCTGTACTAAAATGGAGAATTGATGCTTGGTGGTGATCTCCTGATTGTGGGGAGCCACGCATATTTCTTGCTTATTCCTACCAATAAAATTTGTTGTGAAAAAAAAAATTTGGATTCTCTTCAGAAATCTATATCTAAAACTGCTGGCTTAGAGAAGAATCTGTATGTATGTTTAAATTGTCAGATTATTTTACAGAGAAATTTACTTGTAGAAAGAGGTTTGGTAAATGGAGCAATGGGTAATATTGTTGGTTTTGTAAATTACCCAAATAGAGATGAGATTGAATTTTTACGAATAAAATTTGATGGAATTGAGGAAGTTCAACAATTCAGTCGCTGTTCAAGTCGTTTTTTACTTGTGAAAGACTTGTATGTCCGTCGGAAACAATTTCCAATTTGTTTGGCATATGCATTGACTATTCACAAATCTCAAGGTTTAAGTGTAGATTGTGCTTTGGTAAATATTGGAAACAGTGTATTCAAAGAGGGTATGGCATATGTTGCTTTATCTCGAGTTAGAACTTTATCTGGACTTTATCTAATTGATTTTGATGAGACAAAGATTAGTGCAGATTTAAAATGTGTGAAGGAGTATAATAGGTTAAGAAGAGAATATGCTCCAAGTTTACCTCAATATCCTTTAATTAAAAAGAGTATGGTTGGTCAGAAAAGGAGAAATGAGGAACAATGTAGTGAAGTAGTAGAGAAACGAAGAAAAAAAGATGAGGCTGTCATTGGTAGGAGTAAGATAAAGGTTAGTACTACAGAGATTGTTGGATTTAAATTTGAAAATAGGTCTGGTGTCAACTGCTATGCAAATGTAGTGGTTAATGTGTTTTTTTTCCTAAAAAGTTTACAGCAACAGATTAGAGAAAATCAGGAGCAAACATTTTGTTGTTCCTTAAATTCTGTGTTTGAAAAATGTAGCAGTGGTAATAGTGAAGTAGCAAGTGTTTCAGAAGTAAGGAATGTTTTAGACATATGTGCAGGACTAAATCAATTTTCTCAGAATATTCAGCAAGATTGTCAGGAATTTATTATGTATATGCTCACAGTTTTGGAAGGAGAAGGTGTAGGTATTGATAGTCTTTTTGGCCTTTCTTATAAATGGGAACATATTTGCGATAATTGTTCATTTTCAAGTACTACTGACATACACACAGAAAGATTTATATATTTAACATTACCAGATTGTAAAACAGTGTCCTTTAATAAACTAGTTAAAGATGCGTATCAGAACATGGTCTGCTCTCAATGTAATTCAGAAATGTTATCAACCTTATTTATCCACAGATATGGACAGTATGTAATTTTAATGCTTCAACGATGCAGAGCTGATGGAAGTAAATTGTCAACTTCAATTAAAAATGTTGTGGCTTCTCAAGTATCTATTTCTAGAAGAGCATTTGTAACTGTAGCAATTATTTTTCATGAAGGGCCATCAATATCATCAGGACATTACATAGCTTATTTGAAGTGTCCAACTGGTTGGACGCTCTGCAATGACAGTCAATTAAGTTTTAAGAAACGTTTGCCTTGTGAGTTAACAAATTCTTATCTGATATTTTTGCAACCAAAATTTCAGTAAAATTACTTGGTCTAGTCAGATTAATACTGTAAAGATATGAAACTGTGTTGTTTAGAAATATCATGTGATTGAGGGTGTTTAGATCTAGAAATGAAACTTTTATGTGGCAAAGTGATAGTATCAGGTAAGGTTTCCTTAATGTTTGTGGTACAGGATATGTTGGAATTAACTCATACTATTTGACCACGCGGAAAAGAATGAGATATCAAAATGTGGACTTGAGATAAATGTTTTTAGAATATACTTACTCGGAAGTTTGTTGAGAGGTACTTAAAAAAAACGAATTATTTGGCCATGCGGAAAAGAATGAGATATCAAAACGTGGACTTGAGATAAATGTTTCTAGAAAATACTTACTCGCAAGTTTGTTGAGAGGTACTCAAAAAATAACAAATTGTCTCATACTATTTGGCCACGCGGAAAAGAATGAGATATCAAAATGTTGACTTGAGATAAATGTTTTAAGAACATAGTTGCACGGTTATTTGTTGAGAGGTATTTAAAAGTAACTGGTATACTTTAATTAGTTTGTAATTGTGGAGTATGTGCTGTGCTTACTCAAGAAATTGCGAATTAGAGAAAAACATTTAAGACATGTTTTTTTCTAGGTATTTATATTATGTATAGAGATCTTGTACGGGTTTTTTAAACACAATCATTTTGATTGTGTTTTTTTTCCCCGCTGTTACATGATGATTACTATTGAAATCACTGTTTATAGTGAAAATCAATTTATCTGAGGACAGCAAAAATAAACCATTTAATATGTTGTCTAAGTTATCTTGTTACATTGGATTTAGAAATATGTATTATAACAGATTTCTTTATTGTCTTCCACAGATATTACATTTATAAGGTAAGTACAACTAATCATATCTGAGAGTTTCGTGTACCTCTCTCTTATCCAGATTTCTTTCAGCCTCTTCCTTTGTTAGTGGTGTTTAGACATGGTTATTCCCTTTAACTCATGCATATTTTGCATTTTTAAATTTTCTATCCTGTTTCTCTTACATCTTTTCTGTTAGTATTCTATTCAGTCTATCTAACTCTTCAGTTTGTTACTTACGTTGTTTTATACTGAGTCACCTTTATTGACCCTGTATCACCTTTGTTTCCTGAATCTTAATTTCTTTGTCTTACTGTACCTTACAATTTGTTCCCTTACTCTGCTTTCATTAATTATGGTCAATTTCCAAACTTAAATCTATAGTTTAGTTCTCTCACCCTACTTCATTTCTCTTTATCTCTCTCTCTTAAACTCCATGTCTGTTTCCATTCCATTCATCTTCTGTTACTCATCCTTTTTCACTCTGTTTCTCTTAGTGTTGTTCCTTTATTTTATCTATCTCTTTAAGACATTTCGGTACTCTTAGTCTGTTTATTTTACAAACTGTTTGTTTCGTGTATTATCACTGATCATACTCTCATTTTGTCTCTCACTTTACTTTCCTTTAGACAGTCATTCTTTGAGTGTTATTATTTATTTCAATTAATTCTTTTATTTATTGATTTATATACTACATATTCTGTCTCGGTCTGTTTGTGTCCCTCAGTCTTCTTTTCTTTCACTTTCTGTTTCAATCACGTCTACTTTGTGTTGTTTTATGAAATGACACTATAACCTTATTTTTACTTTTCTTCCACAGATACCATGTTTTTTAAAGATTTTAAGTTTTTCTGTATTACTATTTCTTAGGTAAGTATAAAAAATAAAATTATTTTTTCATCACTGTGTCATTTCTTTGAGTATCCTGGTCATACCAGTGTCGTGTTTTATGTGAGCACTTCCACAGAGGATTGGCTGCACGGTCACAAGGAGCCTCTTAAAAATTCATTTAAGAAATCAGCAACATTTCAGTGAGTCAGTTCACTAATGCGGATGTGTCAAAACATTGCAGGTAAATGATATGTGTTAAAGAACTTTGGGGCATATTGTCAAGGGGGTTTTACTCTGCTTTTTTGGCTTTAAAAGCCAAGAAAGCGGAGATAAAATTATCTCTCTAGTACGTAGCTGATGCTAACACCAGTTAGTGACATCTAATAACAGATAATGACCATCTTGTGACCCGCTTTGTTTGTCTGTGAAATGTATCACTATTGACATGCAAAGTTAGCATTGCAAGATGTTAGTGACTGGAAACAGTTCCTAACATTGCTATTTCCTTTTACCCACTTTTGAACATATTTGTGCTACGGTCGAAAATGTCCAAAACCTAATAGCTGCCCCTGAGCAGTTCTTAGCTATGTCATGTAATGGTAGGTAGATAACATGACTAAGACCAATAGCTCGGTAATGCATGAATATTGCTGACTTCACAACAATATTTATGTATTTGGACCAATTTTTATCACTTAGGACAGTGGTTCGCAAACTTTTTTGCCCTGTGGTTTCCTTGACCTACTCAGCAGTTTACAGTGGCTCCCCACCATTTTTTTTTTTTAACGGTGGGTAGGTGATATGTACGTCCTGTTATCTTCCTTAAAGTAATTGGGACACATTCATTCTTCCACTCATCCAATCATCTGTTCACTGATCCAGCCATCCGCTCTCTTATCCATCCACCCTTTTACTTCACTGATGTATCCATGCTTTTGTCCATCTATCCCCTTTCACTTACAAATGAATCTTTATAATCACCCTTTCAGTTATCCATTCTTTTACCATTTCACTTATCAATTTATCTATCCACGCTTTCACTTGCCCATCATTTACCCTTTAATTTATTCATCTATCTATCCTTTCACACATCCATCCACCAAATCACTGATCCATTAGGTGCTCTTTTACTCATGCATCCATCCTTTAACATATCTATCCAACCTTCTAGACATTTATGCACCCTTCCAGCCATACTTCCATCTATTTATCTTTTCTCTCATCTATACTTCCACTCATTCATTTATTCATCCATCTTTTCTTTGATTATCTAACTATTCTCTTTTCATTCATCCATTCATCCTTTCAGTAATCGATCCAGCCATTTAGACATTCCAAACTTATTTACTCACCCAGCTTTGTACTTTATGACCTGAGTCTTTGTCTGCAGAGTTGTAGGGAGAAGAGGCCTGTGAAGAACAAACTACAGCAAGGGGTAGGGTGCGGTGGGGGAGAGTTCACAATGCCTGCTTACATAGGCAGACTGAAAACGTAGAAGTTATCAGTCATACATGATGTACAGTAACAGGATGTGAGGTTACTGTAAAATGGTGTTGTTTCCATGGCTTTAAGCACTGTTAAAAAAAATGGAGGGGTCTTTTCAAAGGAGGTGTTGGATGTAATTCCGAGGGCTGTTTAAAACACCTAAGCTACAAATATGCGTTTAGCATAGTGTTGTGCTCGACTGGTGTTATGTTGTATGTGTCATTGCATGCAGATATGTAGAACAACAACTATCTTTACACCAACAACAAGCAAAGACTATTGGCTTTGACAATGGGTGCTAGTTCCTTTAAGTACAAAGCAGTAACCATGGCATTGTTGAATATATTAATGAAAATACTGCTGTTCAAAAATGATGAGAGAATGAAAGAACGTTAATCTGTTTTTTAAATTTTCTTTCATAGCCTTCTTTTAAGGAAGTGTTTTCTAATATTGCATGGTGGTGGTTTCACTTTTTTTATCTAAGAGAATGCCTTCTGTTCGTTGAGGCAGGAAGAGCGCTATCTGCTTTAAATACCTTGACTGCCATATTCTCATTCAGTAAGTGCCAATGAGTTCCATAGAGAATTTCAATGTGCGGGAGGGGTGCTCCTGGAGCAGTGAAATCCAAGGCCGTTCCAGCAGTGGCTGTCAGCCTTCTCACAGGGGAGGAGCGCGCAGCTCTCTGAGATGAATACAGTTACACATACCAGGGTAGTGACGTCCGTGGAATTTACGGACGGTTGGTCACCCTAGTGTGCGCCGTGCCCTTGGCACCTCATTACAGCGCACTGGGGAGCCGCGGTGCACAGTTTGGGAATCATAGGTTTTAGAAGTAAACCTTGATAATTGCAAGACTCCTAAGCGATAAAAATCGCCAAAATATTGGAACTAAGCCAACATAGTGATAATTTTCGTTAGTTGTTTAGGGTAACCAGATTTCTAAAGGCAAAAACCGGGACATTTCAGAAAAATAGAAGAAGGACTATGATTTTACTTCTAGTGATGAGAGTGCTCGTTAGCAGAGAATTACAGAAGAGGCAGTAAGAACATAAATAAAATGTAATTTTTAATCTGTGTACGTTGCCTGTCAATTACATTGCATTGTGGAAACAACAGGTAACTTTAACTGCTTTGTAAAACATAAAAAATATTTCTTTCCATTTTCAGTCGACTGTCTCTAAAAACGGGGAGATGAGCAATATTTAATGAAATTTGCTGGGATAGCTGGTTAAAAGAAGGGAAACCGTCCTGGCAAAACGGGGACGCCTGGTGAATCTATACTTGTTGTTAATATGCCCTGAACATCGTATATTTGACTTTCGCCAGCTATCGCCAGAGTTTTCCGCAGTGTAACTACGTAATTATTAATTTGAATATATATGTGATAGTACCCCTGTAACAGCCCGCGGCAGTTAACATTACCGCGTGAAAACAAGCGTTGTTTTTACGCACTAATGTGTGCCTTGTAATTAGGAGAGGGGGTTGATTTAGTTTTATTTTCCACACCTCCATGTTAACGCTGCCAAATGCTTCATCAAGGCAGGCCGTGGCAGTTGTACGATAAACAAGTTTATTTAAACTGTTTTTCTAACAATAGCCGTGTTCGTGATAGTATTTTGGCCTCCAAACACATTTTGCTTGTGTTTTAACGTACGCCTACTATGCATGTCATTAACTGTCTGTGCGGCAGACATGCAAAGTGCTGTTACGGCAGGCGGTGTTATGACGATGTCACAAAGGTGTTGAGGAATATTTACAAGGATACGGAAGACATTATCGCCGCTCTTAACGGCAGGAAGTTGCCGATATAGGGGTGAAAACGGCGTTCATAATATGCTCTATGAATTGCAATCGAACGTAATGTTAGATATAAAGACATATAACATACATTTTGATTGGAATTTGTAGAACATAGGTGCATATTATCAAGGACGGGCGATATATTTTCGCTGCTTTTATCGACAGGAAATTGCCGATAAAGCAGCGATAATGGGCTTGATAATATGCCCTATGGAAATCCTATTGAAGCCCATGTGAAGTGTGAAGACATCTAACATGGGCTTCGATAGGAATTCCATAGAGCATATTATCAAGTCCATTATCGCCGCTTTATCGGCAGTTTCCTGCCGATAAAAGCGGCGATAATGTATCGCCCGTCCTTGATAATATGGCCCATATTATGAAGGCTATTATCGTCGCTTTTTTAGTAGTGTTCTGCCGATAAAAGCGACGATAAATTATCACGTCTTCTTCATAATATGCCCCAAGTATTGCCGCATTGTTCAATAATTATTCTGAAAATGCGGCGATACTTCAGCTTATGAATAGAGCTCTTTTTGGTACAATGAGGTAGTTCTGAAAAGAACTTTTTTTGGGGGGGTTTTGTAGTTTTTTTACTTTTTTTATTTTTTGACAAGTTTTTTATTGTTTATGATTTGTTAAACTGGAGCCGAATTTTTGAACTGTAATACAGGAACATAAGAAGTTGTTAAAAAATTAACTGCATTCGAACCGTTCATGGTCATTATTTCTTCTTTCGACAAGAGTGAGGCTCTGCTCCCCGTACACAATCATTCCATCACACTTGTTGCATTTCATATGCACTTTCGACAAAAATGGTTTCAACTCCAACTGAGCAGTAGATGGAGATGCAGGTCGTCTTCTAGATGAAGTACTGGCCACAGCTGGTGGTAGTTCTGTTGCCAGAGCTCTTGTCGCTGCCTGTGCATATTGCACAGGATGGACTTGGCTCACATGTCTCTTCATGGTATGAATCGAAAAGGAATACTTTTTGGAAGGATTACCTCTTGAAAGTACTGTGTGACAAATTGTGGAAGTTACTTTCGGAGCATTTACTTTTTTTTGATCCTGAGGATAGGTGAAAAATTGCCAGATGAAAGATTCTTTTTTTTTTTAAAGGTACACGAACATTTTCTTTAGATTCCGAAGATGAATTGCGTGCGGCAGCCATTTCAGCAAACTCTGCGGAAAGATGAAAAAGGTTCTTCTCCCTTGAGCGCCAAAAAGATAGTGAGGGAAGTTAGTGGTTTCTGGAAAATTGCAGAATAAAAACTTCTATGAACCAATAGGAAGTGTTCTTTTCAAGTCACATGATTTGACATGCATGTATTAGGACGTATACGCGGTGACGAAATCCGGACACGTACGTCATTTGGAAGTATCGGTCTAATTTATTGAAGTTTTAAAACGTGAAAAGGAGGAAAGGTAGACTTTCTCTGATGTTGTATACCTTCATATGGGGTCCCAAGAACAATACCGATAAAGTATAAATCCTTTTTTTAATCTGTAAAAATACCGGGGAGCTCGTACCAGGTCGCGCACGACAGTACAAAACTACGTTTTCCAACATTTAGTGACAAGTCTGAAAACGTTAAAAAGAAGGTAAGGTAAAGACTTCGTAAACCTCTAGAGATTTATAAGGAGTCCCAAAACAATTCTGACAGTAAAGAAAACTTTGTAATCCGATAAAAACATTTCTCGAAATTCTATGATAAAACTATAGAATACAGTGAAAATATAGTTAATAATTCGCATTTAAAAAACCTTTGAAATTCACTGAAAAAACTATAGGTTTTAAACACTTTATAGTTAGGAAGTAGCCTTTAAAAAACCTATGAAATTCACTGAAAAAACCATAGGTTGTACACACGTTATAGTTAGGAAGTAGCCTTTAAAAAACCTATGAAATTCACTGAAAAAACCATAGGTTTTACACACGTTATAGTTAGAAAGTAGCATTTAAAAAACCTATGAAATTCACTGAAAAACCCATAGGTTTTACACCAGTTATAGTTAGCTTGAAGTTTTACTCGCATAAAACCATTGAAATTCCCACGTTATAGTTAGTTGGACTCACTATAACTTGCGCGTGCAATGCACTGCTGATGACGTCACATATTACATCACTCATGACATGGTCAGTGACATCACTCATGACATCACTGATGACACCATCCAGTGAATGTGTGTCTTTGTGAAAAATAAATATGTGTTATATATGTATATGTTATTGAATATCTTAGTGAATACATATATTAGAGAGTAATGTTTAAATATTTAAATATATGGATTAGTGCTTCACTTTGTATATAAGTGGCTGCATGGGTTGGTGAGTACCTACATGTGTATGTATATGGGTTATTAGATTTTTTTTAGTATCAGTATGAGTGTCTGTATGGTTTGGTGGTAGATGCATGAATCACACAGTCACTGTTTGTATCTGTTTTGAAGACAGCATATGTGCAGGACTGTATGGGTGGATGAGTGTGTATATGTGTGTGTTAGTGAGTGAATGACTCTTCACTAATGTGTTTATCAGTAACTACATATGTTTTAATCTAGTATATGTGAATATTGCTGTATATAAGTGAGTATATGTGAGAGTAAGAGATTGTAGGAGTTCCTGTTTAAATAAGTATGTGTTTCTATAAGTGATTGTTTAAGAGAGTACATATGTGTAAGTTTCCTTAGAAGTAAAGTAATACTGTGTGTATAGCTGTATACACAAATAAATGGATGTTCAATAGTTTATTTGCATGTGTGACTATGTGGAAGAGTATCTTTTGGATGACTGTCGGTGTGTAACAGGATGTATAGGTGTATCACTACATATGATGATTGACTATATGTATGAGTGACTATATAGAACTATTGGAGAATGAGTGGATCTGTATATAGATGATGGAATTATTGAATTGGTTGTTCTAACTGGTATGGGTATCTCCATTATTTTGAAAATTTAAGTTTCTATCTTTGAATATGTGTTTCAAGGGTTACATTACAGTGAAAGGAGGTCTGTCACTCTGTCACAAGGATGGTGTCATCAGTGATGTCATGAGTGATGTCACTGACCATGTCATGAGTGATGTAATATGTGACGTCATCAGCAGTGCATTGCACGCGCGAGTTATAGTGAGTCCAACTAACTATAACGTGGGAATTTCAATGGTTTTATGCGAGTAAAACTTCGAGCTAACTATAACTGGTGTAAAACCTATGGTTTTTTCAGTGAATTTCATAGGTTTTTTAAATGCTACTTCCTAACTATAACATGTGTAAAACCTATGGTTTTTTCTTTGAATTTCATAGGTTTTTTAAAGGCTACTTCCTAACTATAACGTGTGTAAAACCTATGGTTTTTTCAGTGAATATATATATATATATATATATATATATATATATATATATATATATATATATATATATATATATATATATATATATATATATATATATATATATATATATATATTACCTACTGGCGGTCGCCAGTAGGTATATATAGTTAGGATTTTTTCTCTATGGGTTTTTTGAAAATTCTATGTCTAATAACTTTGGCGTTTGTGGACGGAATTGGCTGAAATTTTCAGGAAAATGGCACATTTTGTTTCTGAGCAGCCCCTGAAAATTTTGGGGGGGTTCGTCAAGGGGGGGCCGAGAAAAAAGGGGGGTCCCAAAACGCGTTTTCCCATGTTAATTTCCATAGGGCGGTTGGCCTCACTTTTAGCCCGAACGGCTGAATGGATTTGCACGAAACTTGGCAAAATTGTAGGGACTGGTAGCCCGATGTGCCTTTTGTAGGTCTCAATATATGTGCTCCAGTGGATTTTGAGAAATTAACGTTTAAAAAAAGATATATATCTGTAACAGCGGACCGGGCAGCGCTCTGGTTCGCGGACTTTTCGCGCAACGGAGCTTTGTGAAGCGAAGCTGATTGGTTCTCCGGCGTCTGTCAACATTCCAAACAGTCCGTAGCGGCCGCCATCTTGTCTCTCGGTAGGATCGAGAGACAAGAGGAGGTCAAAACAAAGGGGGAAATAACTATAAGGGGGCATAGTAGATCCTCGCTGACCCCCTAGGTTTGATGTGGAGGTTTTAAAAGGGCCCCGCGGGGCAAAAAAAAATAATAATAATAATAATCGAACGGCTGAATGGATTTGCACGAAACTTGGCAAAATTGTAGGGACTGGTAGCCCGATGTGCCTTTGCTAGGTCTCAATATATGTGCTTCAGTGGATTTTGAGAAATTAACGTTCAAAAAAAGATATATATCTGTAACAGCGCACCGCTTCGCGTACTTTTCGCGTTACGGAGCTTTGCGAAGCGAAGCTGATTGGCTCTCCGGTGTCTGTAAACATTCCAAACAGTACGTAGCGGCCGCCATCTTGTCTCTCGGTAGGATCGAGAGACAAGAGGAGGCCAAAGCGAAGGGGCAAATGACCATAAGGGGGCATAGTAGATCCTCGCTGACCCCCTAGGTTTGATGTGGAGGTTTTAAAAGGGCCCCGCGGGGCAAAAAAAAAAAATAATAATAATAATCGAACGGCTTAAGACCATAAGGGGGCATAGTAGATCCTCGCTGACCCCCTAGGTTTGATGTGGAGGTTTTAAAAGGGCCCCGCGGGGCAAAAAAAAAAAATAATAATAATAATCGAACGGCTGAATGGATTTGCACGAAACTTGGTAAAATATTAGGGACTGGTAGCCCGATGTGCCTTTGCTATGTCTCAATATATGTGCTTCAGTGCATTTTGAGAAATTAACGTTCAAAAACAAGATATATATCTGTAACAGCGCTCCGCTTCGCGGAGATAAAATTATATCTGTATTACCTAGCTGTTGCTAACACCAGTTAGCGACGGCTAGTAGGAGATAGCGACCATCTTGGGTCCCACTTTGCATGTGAGTGATATTTATCACTAATGACATGCAAAGTGGGCATGCCAAGATGTTAGCGACTGGAAACAGTCGCTAACATCGCTATCTCCTATTATCAACTTTTGGAAATATTCGAGATAAGCGCGAATATCTCCAAAAAGTAACAGCTGCCCTGAGCAGTTCTTAGCCATGTTATCCAATGGGAGGTGGATAACATGGCTAAGAGCATTAGCTCGGTAATGCATGAATATCGCGGAGTTTTCAGCGATATTAATGCATTGCGCTCGTTTTTTATCGTATTTGCGATAAACCTTGATAATAGCAAGGTTTATCTGCGATAATTTCTGACGGTAAAAAAATCTTTGCAATGCATCGTTAGGGATAAATATCGCTTAACTTTGGTAATATGCCCCAACGTCTGTTAACGTTCGATTCGAAGGAAATCAGGAATTGTTGAAAAACATTGTGTGCGCCATCTTGTCTTTTTTCAAATGCCACACTTTTGTCGTGCACGGCAG
This sequence comes from Lissotriton helveticus, assembly GCF_964261635.1. NCBI lineage: Eukaryota > Metazoa > Chordata > Amphibia > Caudata > Salamandridae > Lissotriton > Lissotriton helveticus. Next base: position 640,455,748 of record NC_136065.1, on the reverse strand, counting down.
CCATTTTAGATGCCTTGACCAGATCCACTCTGTGCACGCTGTCGATCCTTAGCATGGCTCCCCACCCTCGCAAGCATCTCCCCCAGGCAGTGGTCACCCCCGCTCTCTGTTTTATGCATGGGTAATAAACCTCCCCCCATCTGCGCTGTTCTTCCCTGAGAATCACACCCTGTGCCCGCCCGACACCTCCCTTTCGCCCTATTCACTACCGCACCCTCTGACACTCCTTTTCCTCTGTGTCCGATTGTCCAGGCCGGTCCTAGGCTATCAGCTAGCCCTGCAGATGTAGTTTATGGCCACAGCTGTAAAGAATCACCCGTCTTCAAAGGAGTTATAGTAGATCAAGGCCCACACTCGATGAGATCCGTCACAGCAGAAGCGTTGCTATTATCTGAAAACCATCCTGTATTGTGATTGGGGAGGGGACCGAGCGTGAAGCGGAAGATTCCAGGGATGACTCTTTGTACATCAAAGTTTTTACAATTATGTGTCACATTAAAAATATATAGCACTCCGACAAAGTAGTAAGATTATAAAACTTTAATAATTTATAAATATATACAAGAAAACAAAAATAGTAATAACATATAAACATTTTTAGAGAAAAACAACGAAGTAGCGGTCGGCTGTGCGAATAGTCCCAACGCAGCACAACGTCCAGATTTCCGGCGTGGGGCGTCGCGGGGGGTGGGTCATCAGTAGCAAACTGTTGTGCGAATAGTTCCAAGGCAGCAGAACGCGCCGAAATCTAGATGACACGAAAGTGATGTCTAGTAAGTTGCCACCCAGCAAATAACGGCGTGGGGCGTCGCGGGGGGTGGGTCATCAGTAGCAAACTGTTGTGCGAATAGTTCCAAGGCAGCAGAACGATGGCACCAAGGTGATGTCCAGTAAGTTGCCGCACTGGTTTTGGTATCCTACAATGCTGCTCCGAATAACGGCGTGGAGCGCCCCGGGGGAGGCGGCGTGAACGGGCCTCTCCAGGTGGAGTCTCATCTGTTTTAGTGGGGCGCCCCTTTACCGTTTCAGTTGCCATTCCGTCCGCTTTTGGTCCACTGTGTCAAAATCCGCCATTCAGCTGAGTTGCGCCCACTCTTGCGGTGCAGCGATAGGCGGCTGTCACAGGACTCTCAAAATGGCGGCAGGCTGTTTCCTTTTTGGGCCTGGTCCACTGAAATGGCCCTGGGACACCTTGGAAATCGGACGCTTGTCTGCTAGGTCTTGGACCCCATTCTCGAAAGCGTCCCCTCCGCCTTGAGAATTCATCAAAAGTTTTGGGGGCCCCGAGTCCTGCAGGCTTCTGGTGGGGAGCGGCTGCCATGATTGCTCGCGGAATGACCACGACGGAGCTACGAGATGGTGGTGCTCTCATGGTGACGCCAGTTTAGTCTGAAACATCCAGAAACAAGGTGGGGCTTTCATCGTTTGGGGGAAAAAAAAGTTTTCATCCAATGAAAAGTGTTGTTTTTAGGTCATATGATCAAGCCTTCCATCATTAGGAAACCAAAAGTAAAATGAACCAATGAAAAGTTTTATAAACAAGTCACATGACCTGTTATGCGGCATAGGGTATAAAATGCGGAGAAAATACGTTGGCACGTGAGGCGGCGTCAGTAGCGGACCGATGTGCGAATAGGCCGAAGGCAATACAACGCGCTAAGATCCGGATGGCACCGAGGTGGTGTCATAGTTGAGAGTTCTGAGCAGCGGTTGTAACACTGTCTGAAGCTTATTTGCAGCTGCTGCAGCTTCACTACGCGCCAAGATCCGGATGGCACCGAGGTGGTGTGTAGGAAGTTGCCGCACTGGTGTGGCCATCCTACAATGCTGAAAGTCGGCGTGGGGCGCCCCGTTGGCCTGTGAGTTTGCGTCAGTAGCGGACCGATGTGCGAATAGGCCGAAGGCAGCACAACGCGCCAAGATCCGGATGGCACCGAGGTGGTGTCTAGTAAGTTGTCGCACTTCTGTGGCCATCCTACAATGTTGAAAGTCGGCGTGGGGCGCCCCGTTGGCCTGTGAGATGGTGTCAGTAGCGGACTGATGTGTGAATGGGGCCAAAGGCAGCGCAACAATATTTTCTACTATATTTCCGGAGTAGAAGACACCACAAGGCGCTGAGATGCCAAGATCCGGATGGCACCGAGGTGGTGTGTAGCAAGTTGCCGCACTGGTGTGGCCATCCTACAATGCTGAAAGTCGGCGTGGGGCGCCCCGTTGGCCTGTGAGATGGCGTCAGTAGCGGACCGATGTGCGAATAGGCCGAAGGCAGCACAACAATATTTTCTGACTGACACCACAAGGCGCTGAGATGCCAAGATCCGGATGGCACCGAGGTGATGTCTAAGTTGCGGACTGATGTGCGAATGGGGCCAAAGGCAGCGTAACAATATTTTTTGTATGGAAGATACCACTAGGCGTTGAGATGCCAAGATTCGGATGGCACTGAGGTGATGTCTAGCAAGTTGGTGTGGTCATCCTACAATGCTGAAACTCGGCGTGGGTCGCCCCATTAGCCTGTGAGATGGCGTCAGTAGCGGACCGATGTGCGAATAGGCCGAAGGCAGCACAACGCGCCAAGATCCGGATGTCACCGTGGTGGTTTCATAGTTGAGAGGCACTTCATCTGCAGTGGGGCGCCGAGATCCGGATGGCACCGAGGTGATGTCTAGCAAGTTGCTGTACTGGTGTGGTCATCCTACAATGCTGAAACTCGGCGTGGGTCGCCCCATTAGCCTGTGAGATGGCGTCAGTAGCGGACCGATGTGCGAATAGGCCGAAGGCAGCACAACGCGCCAAGATCCGGATGTCACCGTGGTGGTTTCATAGTTGAGAGGCACTTCATCTGCAGTGGGGCGCCGAGATCCGGATGGCACCGAGGTGATGTCTAGCAAGTTGCTGTACTTGTGTGGTCATCCTACAATGCTGAAACTCGGCGTGGGTCGCCCCATTAGCCTGTGAGATAGCTGTTCTTTGGATTTGGGCCTGGTCCACCAAAATGGCCCTGGGACACCTTAGAACTCGGACGCTCGATTTTTTTTTCCTTTCCTGTACATGCAAAAAAAGGTAAATGCCCGGTACGTTACACGCTTCATCTGCCACGATGAACTCTCCAGAGGAACCGAAAAAAAATATAGTTGTGGTAACTATACCATGCATCGTCATATGGAGAGGTGGCACCAATTAATTATAGTGCTGCATAAAAGAGAGATTTGGAGGAGAACCCCTGACCTGCTAGTACATTCATCAAAGAAGTGGCACTGAGAGCTTCAGAGGCAAGGGAAACGGTCCCAAATATTTAGAAGAACTTTGGAAAGATTAAAATGACATGTTTAGATTGTGGCAAATTAATTTCATGTGGACAGATGAGTGTTACTCTAATAAATACAGCATATGAACATCATCATAGTCGATGGTTGGTAGAGACATTTTGACTATATCCTGGACCTGCCCGTCCTCGCCCAAAATGGCGCCAGAATAAATGGGACTCGTAACTCCTTGTTGTGTACTGGTTGCAGAACCTTGAAATCACGAGATACGTATGCAGTTTTGAAGCACATGGCGGGCGGGGACGAGAATTGATTGAATATTTCGACATCCCTATTGATATTAAGTTCTGATGTGTTATTCAATTACTGTACTGTTGAAAGTTCGAATTAACGTCACCCATGGTACTTGCCCGCAAATGTATATCTAGATAATTTTATTGTAACTGGCCCTGTCGTATTTTAATTATAAAATGTACGTCCACCGATTCCGTAACTGTTAGACACCTTAGTTCTTGCAACCTAATGGCCCGCCCGTTACGTTCCTCTACAGTGTAAATGTCTATTCATCATATACGATTACAGTTTGCTCCGTGGCCGGCCCACGTGGTTATAGGCTCGTATTTGTATAATGAAATTTTCACAATAAAGGTTTTTAAAAGAAAACATGGTAGTAGTGTATACATTGGTAAAGTTTTTAATAATAGTCACTGTTTTAGAATCATTAAAAGGCAAGTGAAATAAAGCAGACCAATTACATGAAGGGTAAAAGGTATAATACGAAGGAACGCAGTAAAGATAAATGGTCAAGGGCTGTTGTGTTTTCTATTCCTGCAACATAAAGTGATCGATAAGAATCTCATATTCAGGCGTATCGGCGACTAAGACAGCAGGTCGACCCTCTTTTGCTCAACGGCTCCGTCATGGGACGAAGAAACGCTCTTTTTCTCGAAAAAAGAATATATTTTACTTGCAGGACAGTTGTAAAATTTCCGGGAAAGTACATTAGCCTGGAACATTATAACATATATTTAAGAAAAAATAATGTTCGGAAGTAATGAAAAGCGTAATTTTTAGGTCATATGACCAAGCCTTTCATCATTACAATAAGAAAAGTAAAATGAACCAATGAAAAGTTTTATTAACAAGTCACATGACTTGTTATGCTTACGTTACGCGCTGCGCGCCCCGGATGACTTCCGGATGCGCTAACGCGGCGCGTCATATGACGCATTACGCGACAACGCAGGTACAGAATATAGTCAAAATGTCTCCACCAACCAGCGGTCGGAACACAACCCCTTTCAGCAGGCTAAATAGTTCTGTTAAATGACAACAGAAGGGACAGGCAACAAGAACCATCAGTCAAAGAGGGGAGGGCTAGTTCTTCTCTACCGGGTTACATTGGGGCGCTACCGGAACTGATCGAATTGGTAGTCTACAGTGTTTCTGGATGTTTCAGACTGAAGCTGGGGTTAGCATGAGAGCAGCACCATTTCGTAGCTCCGTCGTGGTCATTCCGCAACCAATCATGGCAGCCGTTCTTTATCGTTATTTTGGGCGGGGTGGGTGGCGGAGCCGAGCTGTTTTGCAGCCATCATTGTGTGGAGTTCAGTTCATCTCACTAGTTTTGTATTTGTCATGAGGGGTTGTTCCTAATGTTTCTATTTTAGCGAGGTCAAAAAGAGATCCCATTAGTGGCCTACTGATTTTGCTCGATTCCTTTTCTTTTTTTTTACACGATTTTTCGTTATCTGCAAAGACTAAACAGAGTATTGCGACTCTGTGTTTGTTTGTAAATAGAGAATGAACCAAAGAGAACTAATTCTAAAACAGTAAATACTTGGATAACAATGAATCAAATGGAGAGAGAAGCAGGCACGACGGATTACAATGGGGGCAAAGACCTGCGTTAACTACCTTTCACTATCTGCAAAGAGAGAGTACTCCTAATAGAAATGAGGGGGGGGGCACCATTCAAAGCAGATCAGTGTGCATAAACACGAAAATGTTTTCACTTACCACGTACTTGACATTCGACAGCTTATGATATTTGCTATTAAAAAACCATTGAAATTCACTGAAAAAACCATAGGTTATAGACCATATATAGTTAGGAATTAGCATTTACAAAACCTTGAAAATTCACTGAAAAAACCATAGGTTATAGACCATATATAGTTAGGAATTAGCATTTAAAAAACCTTATTTTACTCACACAAAACCATTGAAATTCCATATATAGTTAGTTGCACTAACTATATATCGTGCACCTGCAATCCACTGCTGATGATGTCACATATTACATCATTCATGACATGGTCAGTGACATCACTGATGACATCACTGATGACATCTCAAATGACATCACTGATGACATCACTAATGACATCTCATTTGACATCATTCTTGTGCTAATACGATAAACCTCTTCAGACTCTAATATAATCTTAGATACACTCAGTGTATACAGACACTCACACACTTCCACTCATCCATGGAGTTACTCACACACCCAGTCAGTCATGCAAAGAAACAATCTCATCTCCATTTCTTCAACTATACAGTTAAACACACCTTACTTATTGAAACATATACTAACACATATTTACTCTCTTATACAATCCCTGATACAAGTTCACAATGATCGATACAACCACTCACTCATTCGGTGGCTCTCATGCACAGTTATTTATATATGCCAACTCTCACATGTACTGTGTTTTACATATGTACTTACTATGACATGTAGCATTGAGATATCCATTTACTCATCAATACACTCATGCACACAGTCAACTGCCCATGTAGCTGTTTCCACATGCACTCTTGAACTCATACACCTAGTGAATAAACTGTTCACACATCTATGCATAGAGTCACACACCTTTCAGCCACCCCCACACAAACTCAATCTCCCATAGAAATACTTGGGCAAGCAATTAATAACACATATAGCCTCTCGTATAGCTAATGATCAACACATGCAGCAGTTTACAGAACAACAGACATAATGATGCACAAATTAAGACAGTTTAGTCACTAACCCATGCATTCAGTGAGACACATTTAATCACTCACTCATACAGTCAGTCACGCACCTACTAAATCCTTCATCCAGACACTTATACATCCACTCATTCTTCAATATGTAAGATATATTTTAACTTTACAGAAACATACAGTCACTGGATGTTGTCATCAGTGATGTCATCAGTGATGTCATTTGAGATGTCATCAGTGATGTCATCAGTGATGTCACTGACCATGTCATGAATGATGTAATATGTGACATCATCAGCAGTGGATTGCAGGTGCGCGATATATAGTTAGTGCAACTAACTATATATGGAATTTCAATGGTTTTGTGTGAGTAAAATAAGGTTTTTTAAATGCTAATTCCTAACTATATATGGTCTATAACCTATGGTTTTTTCAGTGAATATATATATATATATATGACAACCAGTTTGCTGCCTTCAACTTCCTCTCGGCGAGGAAGCACCAGCATGAACTCCACTTCAGGTTGGCAAAAGGTGTATATTTTTCACAACGAACTAGTCACAACGCGTTTCGGCTGACTCCGCAGCCTTGATCACATAATTGCATGTTTGTTTGCCTTATTTTTAAATACCAGCCTTAGTGTCACGTGACCCCACATAGACAAAAAAGACATACTTGTAAAGCACCAAGAGTAAAACTTTTTTTGCTTTTAAATAATTAAATAAATAAATACATATGCACATCTGTGAAAACTGGCTTATGATAGCTAAAAACACATTATAAGCAATATTATATTATACCAGCCGGTATTGCTATTTGATCATGTTATAAGTCGAATTGCATTCTTAATGCGACATAGGACATTTTCATTATTCTGTGCAGCACAACCATTGTTGATAAAATTTGCACCTTTGATGTCTCAAATAAGTATATTCTGACTGCATAAATGCATTGTCAATCACCATGATTGTCTGATATCACCCCGGATTGCATACATCCACATTGTTAAAAGCCTAAATGCCTTCTACTAATTATGTACTCATTCTATCATTTTCTTCAGTGGCAAAATATGTGTAATACATTATAAAGTTGTGATATAAGATTCGCGAAATATTTAGTGGATACAGTTAATTAATATACTGGCCTTAAATGTCACAGATTTGTATATCTAACCATTACCTACTATATTTACTGCTCAATCTAATAGACGCCGCTGTCGTGAGTGATCTAATTATTAGTATTGTTTTGATACAAAGGCTCATGGGGTTCTTCATATTCGATTGAAGGACTTATAAAAAACATGTGTTTTCATTATTTATAACAGTAATATAGTAGCCACGTTGAACAGTACAGAGCTCTGTATGTTTGTGCATATTAAGCAATAAAAAGTGCAAAGTGCTTGAATTATAAAAAGTGCAATAAGTGTAAAAACATAAATATCTATGTTTAGTTTTTTTGTTTTTTTTTAAAAAACACTTCTAAAAAAATTACTAATAAAACAAGATCTTTTTTATGGTTTTTTTCCCTCTTTTTTATCTTTAAAAAAAAAAAGAATATTCATAAAAAATATAATATTCATATTAGTGATCATTAGGTGGTATATATGTTATTAATTTAAATCAAGAGACTAAGACTGATTAATGTGTATCATTTTCCTTTCTGACTTTGGATTAAATTTCGTTGAGTGCCTGAATAACTAGTAAAAACTAGAGAAGATCATGAAAGGTAATAATGCAAGTCATCTGTCGTATTAAGGCCATTAGGGGTCTTACTATCAAACTCCATAATCATGTGAGTTTCTAGTTGTCTCAATTTGAGTTCTCTGTTACCGCCGCGAGGAAGTACCCGAATTGCAGCTACCACAAAGTATTTTAAGTATCTCAAGTCATTGTTATGTGTGGCCTTGAAAGGGCGTGCTACCGGATAATTGTTGTCATTATTTACTATCGCACGCAAATGCTGTAGAATCCGTGTAAATACAGTGAGTTTTGTACTGCCTATATAATTCAGATTGCAAGTACATGTGAGAACATATATTGCAAAATCTGTGCGGCATGTGAAGTGCCCTCTTATTGCGCGTGGCTGTGTACTGAATGGGACAGTATAGTGAGTGGTATTACTGCCAAATTTACATGTTCTGCATGTTGAGCATTTAAAGAAACCACTCAGGTTTTAACCATGTAGTAGCCATAGTAAACTCTGGACTGTTTTTTACTAGTTCTGTCCTCATCGATTTAGCTCTTCTAAATGTAAGTGTAGAGCTGTAGGTATAATCGGCGCCAACACCCCATCTGTGCACAAAATAGGCCAATTTTTCTTGATAATGGCATGGATTTGTCTCTGTTGCTGACTATAGGTGGTAATTAATCTGGGAGGAGTTAAGTCTTCCTTGCTGTTCTACGAATTTCGTAGCGACCACTGCATCGCATTTTGCGATGCATGATGCGCTACGAAATTCGTTTTATTTATTAAATTGTTTACTTACCTGCAATTATCCATATTCCGTTGTTTATCACTGTCCACCCTGCCCCTCCCCCGCACCGCCTCCCTGCCCCACCGAACTCCCTCCACGGGCCGCGGCTGTTGCAGACCTTGTTTAGACCTGTGGATTATCGTTTTTGCATTTTATTACATTACAGGCAAAGCAGTGTGGTTTAGCATGCAGCCTTTGCCTGGCCATTATAGGCCTGTTTTCAGTACAATATTTTCCAGGCCTCCTGCTTGTGAATGTGATTTGTGAGTGTCCATGTGGCTGGTGGTCATTTCTGGTAGGAGTTATAAGTGTGCTGCTTTTGCAATATGGGCCTGCATGTGTTTCCTTTGTGGCCTAGGCTTCTTGTTGTTGTGGGCCTGGCCATGAGGCTGGTGGCCATTTTGAAGCCAGGCAGTGTTCTTTTTGCCAAGGGCCTGCATTGTCTGTCTTCTGTTTTCTTGTTGTTGTGGGTCTAGCCATGAGGCTGGTGGCCATATTGAAGCCAGGCAGGGTGCTTTTTGCCATAGGCCTGCATTGTCTGTTTTCAGTTTCTTGTTGTTGTGGGCCTGGCCATGTGGCCGGTTGCCATTTTGAAGCCCGGTAGTGGGCTTTTATCCATAGGCCTGCCAGCTTGTGGCCTAGTCTTCTAAAAAGCCTTTCATCCAGTAGGCTCAGAGGTAGTCAGGGGTGCATGAAATAACTGTTTCTGTGTGTTCTGTTGAATTTAAACATCATTTAGGGCATGGATGGTATTGGATTGAATTTCAAAATGTGTATTTTTGGTTGTATTTCAGTTTTTTGGTGTGTGTTATTTAAATGCCTTTGTTGTGTGTGGTGAGTTGCGTACCTTGCAGACCTTGTTTAGCCCTGTGGATTTTCATGTTTGCATTACAGGCAAAGCAGTGTGGTTTAGCATGCAGCCTTTGCCTGGCTATTATAGGCCTGTTTTTAGTACATTGTTTTCCAGGCCGCCTGCTTGTTGCTTGTGAATGTGGTTTGTAAGTGTCCATATGGCTGGTGGCCATTTCTGGTAGGAGTTATAAGTGTGCTGCTTTTGCAATATAGGCCTGCATGTGTTTCCTTTGTGGCCTAGGCTTCTTGTTGTTGTGGGCCTGGCCATGAGGCTGGCAGCCATTTTGAAGCCATGCAGTGTGCTTTTTGCCATCGGCCTGCATTGTCTGTTTTCAGTTTCTTGCTGTTGTGGGTCTGGCCATGAGGCTGGTGGCCAGTTTGAAGCCAGGCAGTGGGCTATTACCCATAGGCCTGCAAGCTTGTGGCCCAGTCTGCTAACAAGCCTTTCATCCAGTAGGCTCAGAGGTAGTCAGGGGTGCATGAAACAACTGTTTCTGTGTGTTCTGTTGAATTTAAACATCATTTAGGTCATGGATGGCATTGGATTGAATTTCAAAATGTGTATTTTTGGGTGTATTTTTTGGTGTGTGTTATTTAAATGCCTTTGTTGTGTGTGGTGTGTTGTGTACCTTGCAGACCTTGTTTAGCCCTATGGATTTTCGTTTTTGCATTACAGGCAAAGCAGTGTGGTTTAGCATGCAGCCTTCGCCTGGCTATTATAGGCCTGTTTCAAATACATTGTTTTCCAAGCCTCCTGCTTGTTGCTGGTGAATGGGATTTGTGAGTGTCTATATGGCTGGTGGCCATTTCTGGTAGGAGTTATAAGTGTGCTGCGTTTGCCATATAGGCCAGGCAGGGTGCTTTTTGCCATCGGCCTGCATTGTCTGTCTTCAGTTTCTTGTTGTTGTAGGCCTGGCCATTTGGCTGGTGGACATTTTGAATCCCAGTAGTGTGCTTTTAACCATAGGCCTGCAAGCTTGTGACCTAGTCTGCCAATGGGCCTTTCCTCCAGTAGGCTCAGAGGTAGTCAGGGGTGCATGAAACAACTGTTTCTGTGTGTTCTGTTGAATTTAAACAAATTTAGGGCATGGATGGGATTGAATTGCAAAATGTGTGGTGTATTTCAGTTTTTGGGGTGTGTGTTAAATAAATGCCTTTGTTGTGTGTTGTGTACCTTGCAGACCTTGTTTAGCCCTGTGGATTTTCGGTTTTGCGTTTTATTACATTACAGGCAAAGCAGTGTGGTTTAGCATACAGTGTTTGCCTGGCTATTATAGGCCTGTCTTAAGTACATTGTTTCACAGGCCTCCTGCATGTTGCTTGTGATTTGTGAGTGTCCATGTGCCTGGTGGCCATTTCTGGTGGAAGTTATAAGTTTGCTGCTTTTTCCTCTTGGCCTACTGCTTCCATCCATCCCCTTTGTCAGCTGCTGCTCCCTGAATGATGTGATGAGCAAAAAATGTAATGCCAAACAGGGTCCACTTCCATTACATTTGTATTTTTGTTGTTGTTCCTCTTCTTTCCTATCCTTCCTGAGAGTGTACACAGCATACCATGAAAGCCCTTATTGACAAAGTCTAACAAATGGCTACACTAAGATATACATTTTATTTGTTTGTTTGTACTAGTATTAGTTGAACCACAACAACAAATGCAACATTTCACTGATATTCTTCTCCTTGCTTCTTTGCTTTTAGGTGCACAAAAAAGACAGAGGAGGAGGTGTCATCATCACCCATTGTACTGCCAGACAGAAGTCCTGCTGTGCACCACGTCACATCCACGTGTGACCACAGACATCTTTGCAACTTGTGCGCCTGCGTCCTGCTGACATCTGAAGAAGATGGCCCCAAAATAGGTACCAAGTCCTTCAGTACCAAGAAAGTTGCCAGTGAGAAGAAGGAATAGAAGAAGGAAGTGGCACTTGCCAAGTCTCGTGTGCCGCCCGAGTTGTTTTTTGGGAAAAAAAACTTACGCCTGCAGCAGTGGTTTACACTCTAGTATCTCGGCCGGATTTTACGTCCAGGTGTATAGGGTTGCTGTCGTTGCATTTGGCATTTAAACCCCTCCTCCGACCTCGCAATCACAGTTTCCGGTCTGCGAAGTCGAGGGGGTTTGCTGCCTTTCCACTCACTGGGGAGGACGATCGTTAATTCCAAGGTAAGCAACCACTTAGAGGGTCTTGACTATTGGTAATATTTTGGGCTACATTCCACGCTACAGCAATTTGTTTGCTTTACTTTAGGCTGCCGATTTTGACATGCCGCCTTGATTTCAAGCGTCAAACTACCCATTGTTCGAGTCGCTTATCGTTCATACCTAGATAAGCATCTGCACAGGGGGTCGGGACGATCTTATGATAATCTTTGTCTACCCCCCGTTACAACTATTTGTTAGCTCTACTCTAGGTTGCCAATCTCTATATACCGCCTTGAAATCAAGTTTCTATTTATCGTCTGTGCAGTCACACTAAATTCTCTCGGGTGAATATTTTTCTGTATTACTGCGTTTACTAGCCGAGGTTGGCCGCTTTTTTTGAAATCTTTGCCATGCCGCCTATTCGTCCATCTTTAGCTGTGCCTTTCTTGTGCATGATGCCTTTTAACCGTTTGGGTCAGCCCTGTTTTATTACCCCATGTACCTTTTCAATACCTTTTGGTATTTGTTTCCATCTAGGTCCTGTATTTTTATTCGCCTGAGGTACCGCACAGTTTTCCGACTTCTTAATTCCATTTGAAAGCAGCTATTTGAGAAACCTGATACTTTTGTGTACTTCGGGGAGATTATGTTAACAGGACTCACGATGATCAGCTGAGGTAAAAAAAAAAAAGATTTCTCCAGTTCCCCGCTTATTAAGTGGCAGGGAGTCTATATAGGCGGATTGTCCATTTCATTCTTCAGAGGAGACTTCTGTTTTTTCGTATTGTACACACTTGCAAGTCTATGCTTCTGAATCTAATTAGCTTATTTCACCCTTTTGTCTTTAATTATTTTTTTCATCAGCTCTTCTCGTTTTCATCGGTTCCTAGCTTGATCTGACTGGGATCCGGGCAGTGACGAACTCTTGTGCCACTACAGAGGGCTAATTTGACTAGCCTTTGTCCCCTTTAACAACTCAAGAGGGCCCTGTTGCAGACAGGTTATATGGTATACGTTTAATAGTGATACAACTTTGATTGTGGGTGTACGCATCTTTCTAGACTCACTCTGAGTCTACATTTGGTATTTTCAAAAACACTTCCCTTTTCTTCTTTTTTGTTTCCCCTTGGTGATGGGTTGCCTTACGGCGCTGTGTTATCTGTTCTATGTATGGGTTATAAGGTGCCTTTTCTAATTATGCACACCAACGCTAACATGTTAGTTGGTTTCCCTCTTTTGCTTGTGTGTGTATCTGGACTCTGCTTTAACTCGTTTTTTGCCCTGTTCATTATATATTGTAGTGTATATTGCCTTATTCTAGTTTCTTTGCCCACAGACAAGTTTTTCAGCCACGATTGTTACCAGGACACCTTCCCAGGACTGGGTTGTCGGATCTCGAGAGACCACACATATCCATATTATCTGTATCTTGCGCCCTGATGAAGGAAGCTCCTATTGGTACTTTTCCGAAATGCACGTCAGCGCTTTTCCTGGATGTTGTTGTTTGAATGTGATTGTGTGGATTTGTATGGATATGATTTTGGTTTGACTGGAAGAGTGAGTGAATTGTTTGCCATTTTTTTAATGTTCCGTTGTCCTACGGCTGATGCCACAATATTTTTTGTATGTGTTTTGTTGACAACTTCAAACAAAATTATGATTAAGAAATGTATTATGTATTAATTGTCTAGAATTTTTTTAAGAAATTTTTTCTATGCTAATAAAAAGAAATATTTGATATTATTTTGCTGTCTTTTGGGCTTTTCCTGCAGAGTTGGGAATTATTCCCCTTCACTAGTGGGAACTCCCCTTCTATGTTTCTTGACCAAGCTGGGAGCACCACCTCCGCATCAGCGGGCACACTCCACCACCCTAGGTCCAAGCACATGAGTGTGATAGAGGTAGCCAGTCTACTAACGAGCAGTGATGTTGAAATGTCATTATCGCAAAGTAGTACCCAAGCAACGCATTCGCAGGCGGAAACTCAACAGATAAGTGGGCAACAACAGCAGCAACAACAGCCGCAACAACAGCCGCAACAACAGCCGCAACCACAGCCGGAACCACAACTGGAACCACAGCCGGAACTACGTCCGCAACAACAACTGCAACAACAGCCCACAATAGTAGTTGTTCCTCCTGAAGTAGGGGCAGTTCAGGAAATTGAGCTTTTTGCAGACAAAGAGGAGCAAGCCACTGTTTCAGAAGATCTATTGTTTTCCAGAACCCCAGCAAGGAAAAGTAGGGTAGTCCATCAACTTCTTCAATCCCCGCTTCTGATGATCGAGATGCCACTTGGAAGCCACCAGCTCAGTCTGAGAGTGATGCACACCACAAGACAAGGCTAGTGAAAAGGAAGGTTTCAGAAAGCCTTAGAGTTATGGAGGTAGATGTACAAGAGAGGGATGATGATGATGACGAGCAAGTCATCTTGAACATCACTCCCGGCTCAGAGGAGATGGAGACCAGCATTATTACCCTGTCTAAAATCGCTGCAAGGGAGGTAGCACGGATACCACCGACACAGGTAACACCACCAGCTTCAATATTTGCATTTGCAAAGGCACGGCCGGCACCTACATCCAGCTCAACCACGACTTCAGTAGGTAGTGGTAGTGTAACTGCACAGAGTCAAGTTCCAGGCACACCCTCCAGTTCATCTGGTATTGAAAGTGGCACCTCCAGCAGCGCCAGAAAGTTCTCCTCCCCAGTTTGGGACTTCTTTTCGGTTAGCAGTAAGGAGGAGAACATTGCTATATGCTCAATTTGTCGGCAGGCTGTTAGGCAGGGTAAGCTTGCTACAAACTATGGTACCAAAGGCCAAACAAGTCATTTAAAAAACACCACATTAACCAGTGGGAGACTCACCTACTTTGTGTAGAAAAAAGTAAAACTGAACCCATTTCTTTTGTTGGGGTTGAAGAAGTAGGGGAAGATATGATCGCAGTGGAAGGTGAACAAGAGGGAGACAGTTCTAGCCCCCTGTCCCCAGCAGTGAGGTGGTACCGCCCACATCCTCAGCAACATCTCAGTGGCACCGTAATAAGAGTTAGACTGAGACACCAAGGCAACCGAGTACAGCAATGAGAAAATGTGCGTCGTCGTTGAGCCTAACTGGGTTCAAGAAGCCAGCTGCACCACAAAGGAAAATAATCCAGCCTACCATTGACAGTATGCTTAGGTCGGAGGGGCAGTACCAACACAACCACCCAACGGCACGGTTGTACAATGCGAAGCTCGCTAAAATGGTAGCGCTGGACCTTCTCCCTTTTTCATTTGTGGAAGGGGTGGGTTTCCTTGAATTTGTGTCAGCCATCTGCCCTAAATGGAATGTTCCCAGCCGGTCCTATTTCGCCAGAGTTGGTGTTCCAGCACTACTCCAGCACTACATCACGGTGAGCTGGAATTGGTTGGACAAGCTTTGCAGCAGAGTGCTGTTCACAATATCCACCTGACAACAGACATGTGGACCAGTTGCCAATCCACTGATTACATGTGCATCACTGCACACTGGGTCTCTTTTGTGAAGGTTAGAGAAAAGTTATCTGAAGAAAGAGCTGTTGACACAGCAGAGATTGTTAATGCTACTCGGAAACATGCAACTGTAGCCATGTTCGCTATGGAGAAATCTCATACTGCTGCAAACATTTTGGAAGAGTTTAACAGCAAGGTCTTTGAATGGCTGCGCCCAAGAGGGCTTAACATTGGTTTTGTTGCCACGGATAATGACAGTAATGTACTTATGGAGGTTGGTTGCTATTTCAGGGTCCCATGTTTGGCGCACTGCATTAACATTATAGTTCAAGACTTTCTGAAAAAAGAAACCATAATCAGCAACTTACTGACCACCTGCCAAAGAATATGCACTCATTTTAGCCATTCTTTTAAAGCCCAGAAGCAGCTGAGGATCATTCAACGTGACTATAGAATGCCAGTCAAAGCACTCACCAGGAGGTGGTAACACGTTGGAACTCAACTCATTACATGCTTGACCGTCTGTTTGAGCATTACAAACCAATTAATGAATATGTCATGCGAAGAGAGGATGCTACTGTGAAAGGCATGACCCTTCAGATGGACCAATGGTGCCTAGTTAAATGCCAGACAGAAATGCTTCTTCCTTTCAAGGTCTTCACACGTGAAGTCAGCAAGGAGGACTGTACTATGGGCCAAGCTATCACATTTTTGCTCGTGCTAGAGCAACAGCTGAAGGAGGTGTCTGAAACGTACATAGTTGTGTAGGAAAAAAAAAAGCATATGAGTTGGTGGAGAGCTTATCCCTATGCTTAACTGAAAATACAAGGGTGCAAACTAAGATTTTGTCACAAGAACATTACATTTGTGTCACAATTCTGGATCCACGGTACAAATCGTCACTGAACAGTAAGACATTACTTCCTTTTTCAGAAGTGGATGTTGCCCGGTACAAAATTTGGAGAGCTGAGGCAGCCAGTAAATTGCAAAATCAACGACTGGAAATTAAAGGCCTGCTACTCAAACCCACAACAAGCACTGCAGCAGGGCACCCGGCGTCAAGTTCAAATTCAGAGCAGTGCATTTGGCTCACAGCTGTCACCAACACTATCAACAACAGCAAGAACCGGATCATCATCAACAGCCCCAGTAAAAACGGCAAAGAATTAGTATTTACAGCAAGGACTTGCTAGGTCTAGTGCTGATGCAAAAACAAAAGAGGCTGAACAAAGTGTAGCACCCCTGAACATTGAGCGGATGGTTCAGGCCTATCTGGATGACCCAACAGTGATCTACATTGATCAAAACCCATTGCAGTATTGGTATGGGAAAAGGGGCCAATGGCCAGTGGTCAGCAGGCTGGCGATAAACTATCTGGCTTGCCCTGTCGCAAGTGTCTCTTCTGAACGTGTTTTCAGTGCTGCTGGTTCCATTGTAACAGTGAGAAGGACCAGTCTCTCGCCCAAAAACGTGGAGAGGTTAACCATGATTAAAATGAATCATCACTTTATACCACCGGATTACACAATACATGAATCAACGCAGGAAGATGAGGACAGCCGCTCAGGTGACGTAAGTAGTGTGTTAGACGATGATTACCTACTTCTGGTTGAGCACCCAGAGTTTGAGGATGAGCTATACTTCCCTGACTATAAGGCTTGCACTTCTACCTGTCTTCCTCCCTTATTTACTTGTATTTGTGTGTCTGTCTTTCTGTTTTGAAACTTCGAATCACAACAAATCCATCACCACCATCTTCTAGTCTTTTTATTGCCATATATGAGTTTCAGCTGTCTGCATTTCAGTCCACTCCTCCGAGTCCTGCTCTTCCATCTTCTTGAATCACCCTAAATCCATTGCCCTCAAGCCAGATGTTGATTGGATGTAGCATAATAGAAAAAAAAAGAAAATCTTGCCTCGTTGAGTCCCTCCAAAAGAAGTGGAAGACATGATGATGACTACTATAGCTATTCTCCTTTCCGAGCCGAGAGAGACCGCCAATTAACTGAAAGATGAGAAAGAACAGGTAATGAATGATGCCACACATTGAATGCTGTCACTGACTGAGTGATTTGTGTTGTTGTTTGTTGTGCATGAAGTTAATTCATTGTGTACTATTATCTAATCTACAAACTAAAAGTAACTCAAGGCAATTTTTCCCCTCTTTATTTTTAATAACAAATGTGCACTTCTACTGCAGGCCAATCCATTGCATTTTAAATATGGAAAGGGGACTCAATCTGTACACTGCACACTGAGTTTGACAACACCAAGATGACCACAGTGACCTAACATCTCTGCAGTCATTTTGTAGGATCGGAGATGATTGATGGAATAAGTCATGGCGTTTCATGAGTGGCTAAAAGGTAAACAAGTCAACAACAACCACAGCAGACTTACATGTCTATGTAGTGGTAGAGTCGAATGTAGTGGTATAACTGACACCGGTGCATTCATTTTGTCACTCAATTTGTAAAATGCTATGTTGCTGTATATGTGCTTTGTCTGACTCTGTCAAAAATGTACGCTAAATGGAGGATGGGTCAAGGGTGCTGTGGGCCTGCTCTGTGCTGTTGTTGTTATAGGTTAATGCTGGAAACAGACTAAAGAAGACATGATGTATCCATCCATGCCGCCTCTGAAAGTGTTCTTGTTGCACTCCACTAATTCATGCACTTTTTTTCTACTTGATTTTTCAATATCCCTTTTGTTTCTCCATCTACAATTACAGGCCGGCCCTTACCCGGTGCTATACTGGGAAGAAACAACTCACACTTAGCTTACCAATGAATCTATATCTGCCAGGCAGGCAGTGGCGTCACCCAAGATGGATGGGTGGACAGAGCATCCATGGAAGGGAGGACCAAGAGGAATGCCGAGATGCAATTCCCCTTTTGACCAGGATAACATACAGTAACAGTATCAACTCTCATCATCTTTTAAATAATTAGAGTCATGACTCAGACTCACGTTAGTTTTATTTACTACTGTCTGCAGGTGAGGAACTAGTATTTTTCTATTATGGGTTGCACTGGCCATACTCTGTTACATCAAGGGCAACTGCTTAATTTTACTTTCACCCTGCCCTGACTACTAGAAAAAGGCAGATGATATCTGATCCAATGATCATTGCTTATATATGGGACGACATGAGGTACTTTGTTTTGATTGATTGTGTAACCAGCCGATAGGCCATCCATGGTATGGAATCGAGTACACAGTACACCAGTCTTCTTCTTCTCTCTTGTGTTGCCAAATTAATGTAACTTTGTTGTAGCTGGCATGCCAGCTCAGTCAGCCTGCACCCAAGACAAACATACTAGAGTCATGACGCAGACTAACAATAGTTTTATTTACTACTGTCTGCAGGTGGGGAAGCTAGTATTTTTCTATTATGGGTTGCCCTGGCCATACTCTGTTACATCAAGGGCAACTGCTTAATTTCACTCTCACCCTGCCCTGACTACTAGAAAAAGGCAGATGATATCTGATCCAATGATCATTGCTTATATATGGAACGACATGAGGTACTTTGTTTTGATTGATTGTGTAACCAGCCGATAGGCCATCCATGGTAGGGAGTTGTCCTCTGAGTTGGAGGAAGACGCTTGATGATAACTACTACATACATACACAATATATATGCTGTGCTTGAAAACTACTGTGGGTCAAGGGAGTATTCTGAAAAAACAACTTATATTCTCCTCGGCGTGGTTTCTTTCACATTCTCTTCAAACTAAGACTCTTCATCCAGAGACAGTCTACACCTATGCTGTCTATGATGATACCATCCAGGCATTCATCCATTCAAAGTAAACGTCTATCATTCTTCTTAATCTCTCAACAAACCTTAGTTTGTTTCACCAACAAACATTTGTTCTTTTCTTTTTTTTTTAAACCACCACCCATGCGTCCTTTCCTTCCTTGCTTGCCTTGGCTTGGAGTTTGACCCAAAAACCCCTGAGGGTTCTTGCTATCCTCCACCCATACAGTTTCACCCACCCAGGCACGTATCTTTTCTTTCACCTTTCACCGATCCTTCAACCACCCATGCATCTGATTCCTATCAGCCACCTATGCATGTATCCCATGTATCCTTCTCTGCCAGTCATAAATATTACATCTCGCCCATCCTTCCTCCTTCCACCCTTCTTTCCCTTTTCGTTCAACACACCCATCAAGGTCATCTGATCTGACTTTTAGTCTTCTCCATAAAACTTTCACAGCTGAGTTGAAGTCAGGCCATTGGTTACTCAACTCCCGCCGCTAATGTTATTGCTAATGCTAAGTAAAGGGTGTCTTCTTCAACCGTTGTTCACAACAACTTCATACTTACTAAGTCTCAACAGTACATTGTACACCCTTGCAGCGAGTATAATGTAAATAAGTAAGGATAACTTACCACTGCCCGCCACTGCTGCTGTCTCACCCCCTGCAGCCCCTGCAGGTGCCGCATCTCCTGCCCCCTCCGGAATGGCTACATCGCCATCGCCGCTGGCCTCAGCACTGGTGGTTGGTAGTACACTTAGAAAAAACATATAAAATGTTTTAGATGCCATATACTCCTCCCCCTATTTATTCTTTTTCACTAGCAAGATTCAAACGAAAGTTAATACATACATATACAACAGACATCACTAGTACAAATCTGGCACTACTAGATTAGAGTAGACACTAGAAGTGTCATGGTCTCTAGGGTTATGCTAGTCTCTTTGCTAAGTTAGCCTGAGCCGTGCAACCATTTTAGCTTTGTGTCTTTTATTTTTGTGCATGTTACCTCACAGCTTGTTGTGTAAGAACTAAGAAGCCTTTGAGCCCACATGAGCTCATACTGCTACTGTCTGAGCGCTGCGTACAAGTTCGAAAAACCAGCAAATTTGTTATGGAGTTCTGGTTGTCAGTCGTATTGCTTAACTTAGCAATAACATGCCTCACTTTTGGCACGAATGAGAAATGCTTGCAATATACTAATGCACACCATTTTTCTCATTACAGAAGGAAGATTCCCTTCTCCAAAACAGAGCTTTGCAGAGATTATGATGTAACCAGTACTTCTAGGTTCTTCTAAGGTGAGGGGTCTCCCAGAATTCGCTTAGAGATCTTCATTTATAATTTTATATAAACTATATTCCTGCCAAGGGGAGAGTGGTTATCCAACGACTGTTCAGTTATCATGATTTCCCCTTTTGTCTTCTCTGGACTGGTAGTTGTAACATTGTTTATTGTTTTAATCTTATGCAATTTGCTGTTGGTGCTGGCTTGTATTCATATACTGCATTATAGAACAACGTACAGAGCTTGTTATTTGAAAATAAACCTTTTGAACTTACATAGACTCTGTGATATTTGGTGTGGACTTAAACGAGTGAGTGAGAAAAAGGGTGTGCATTGCTTCCATGACTCTGAGAGGTCGGGAGTGTAGTGTTATGTTCTGGGTTGTCTAATCATTGGGTTACTTTAGGGGTTTTGGGGAGCTAATGAGACACTATAGCTAGTTGGTCAGGGGATTGTGGGTGAGGTATGAGGAAGGTACAACCGCCTATCAACGATGTCCTGTGCATAGTTCTGTATGTGCAGAATCCCTACAACAGTAGAAGTATGTACTAGTATCCTATCAAAAATAGTTAAATATATTTGGTTGGGCATTTTCTTGGTGGGAATTTTTGAAAAGCCTCAAGATTAAGAAGACTAGAAGAGGAGAAGCCAAAGGACTGGAATCTTCCCCAGCTCCCGCCGACTCCGACCCCGTCTTCCTGCCCCTGGGTGCTGATCGTGAAAGATGTAAGAAAGAAAGAGACAAACATGGATGATTGGTGTGGAACAAATATAATATTTTGAAAAATGCTCCAAAAAACATTTATGGAAACTACAATTGCAATTAAATCTGGTCGACTAGTATTGTGGGATTCACGGTCCGTCTTGTTATTATTTAATATATTTATGAACACTATTCCAGTGTTCCATTCTGGTTCCAAAATACTAACTAAGCCTAAGTTCCACCTGACCTAGCCCACCTATTCCAGATGGGCTAATTGTTCACTAAGTCTGCATTTCCATTTATTTAAGCTTCAAAAATGCAATGGAGGACACATGCACACATGTTTGCATACACCAATTTGTAGATTTGGTTGGTTTCTGCTGATGTTCTGCTAGTCAGTCAGTCAAATTCACTTTATTCGATTTGTTAAAATCATAAAAGGCATAACAATTTACATACATACATATAAATTAAGCAATTCATGTATTTACAAACTCAGTGCAAGGCCCTTTTGAACAGATATGCTACAGTTAATCAGGTTAAAATCGAACTGGATAATAAAATCAATCAGAATTATACATTTGGTGGCGCATTTTTTGTTTTAATTCTGATTGCTGCCACTAAAAAGCTGGCCACACAGAAGATGGTGCGGGTGCTACTCAGCATCTGGAGATGAGTGAGAGCAGGCCTGACTTGAATAAAGCCGGCCTCTCTCAGAATTGGTAACAGATATGTTTTTCTTATATCCGAATAAAACACGCAAAGCATAGTACAATGCATGGTATCTTGTTGCGAGAAATTGTCACAGTTACAAGGCGGACCATCTTCTGATTTGCCCCACAATTGGTGACTACCCAGGGAGTGATGTATCAGATTGAATCTAAATTTAGTTAATAAGACTCTGTGATAGGGTTTAGTTACAATTTTAAGGTATGGCTCAAGTGAGGGGGAAATAGATAGCATATAATGCGATCTGACTGTAGGTTTCAATAGTTCCTGCTCCTCACGAGCCAATCTGGACCTATCTATAAAGTGCGTCTTGATCCAATTAACATCCTCCCTCCTAATACAGGATGGGGCTAAAAAGAGCTCCGGGCGTCCTAACTGGATAAAAGAATTTCTCAGGTATTCCAGCCATGGTACTTTTTTAGAGTGGTCCAGTGCCATAACATCATTCAAGATAGCATGATTCAAAGTTATTTCGTGATTGAGCCATGTTTTTACCCAGAATATTAATGGAGCTAATTTCAGTTTATCTGTGACGTAATCCAGGCCCAACTCAGAGTGGATCGAAAAGGTAGGGGTGGACTGGGGAACAGACAAAAGGTATCTCAAAAACCTATTTTCCACTCTTTGGATCTTTTCGTGAGATACATAGCCCCATAAAGATGACCCATATGTGGCAATTGGCATGCATTTTGTGTTGTATACTTTTAAAAGGGCCTCCATGGGCCTGGCCCCTAGCCGTTTTGAAACGCCCATGAGGGCTGACGTGGATCTAGCCATGGATATACTCTTGGCCTTGATTTGAGGGGTCCACGTCCACTTCTCATCGAAGAGAACCCCTAAGTAGGAAAAAAACGGCAACCCTGGGGACCACCTCACCCTTACACACAAAGATTTTGGATTTACACTTATTTCTATGATGACCAACCACCATTGAATGCGATTTTTTCGCATTGATCTTTAGATCCAGCCGATCCATGCAGACCCCAAATAGGTCCAACAGTCTCTGAAGTCCCACTCCAGTACGAGCTAATAAGACTGCATCATCTGCGTATAGGAGAGCCGTTATTATTGCATCTCCTACACGCAGCACGTCCACCCCTGGTACATCTAAATAGTTTCCCAAGCCATTAATAATATAGATGGTAAAAAGGAGGGGGGCCAAAATACGGCCCTGTCGCACTCCTCGCACCGATTTAAAACGACTCATGCACCTGCCCTCCTTGGTGACCCTAACCGTTGCAAACAACTCCCGGTGAAGGGACGCCATAAAGTTTACGAGTGAGGGGTCAATCCCAAAGTCCAGAAGGATTTGCCACAGCTTAGCCCTATTCACCAGGTCGAAAGCCGAGGAGAGGTCCATAAAGGCCAAAAATAGCGACCCCTCCTTTGCAACCGTATAATTGGAAATTAAAAGATGCATGTTTGAACACTGATCCAAGGTGCCTCTCTTTTCTCTAAACCCATATTGTATGTTTGATAAAACCCCACTTCTCTCTATGTTATCCCTTAGCTTAAACAGTAACACTCTGCCTAGTATCTTGATCGCAGAGTCTAACAGGGAGATGGGTCTGTAGCACGCCGAATCATCTCGCTGCCCCTTTTTAAAGAACGGCACGATGATAGATGTGGATCAGGTGGCAGGGAAGGTATTACCATTAGCAGTGTAAAAGACATTTGTTAACACCTTGGCCCAAAGTTTTGGCGAATGTCTATAAAGGTCTGCCGGTATGCCACCCGGCCCCGGGGCCTTGTTTTTAGAGGTCTCTGAAATAGCTCTCTCTACTTCATCATGGTTAAAAAGTAGGGGGGCAGGCTCGGGGACCACCGGTGGACAACATGAGGAGCCAGGATCTGAGTCGCCATAAACTTCTCTAAAATGACAAAGCCATTTATCATCAGAGACAACACAGTCCATGACTGTGTTTTCTGAGTCTGAAAAAAGAGGCTGGTTAATTGTTGCCCAGAACTGGCTACTGTCACGCAATACGTCAATTGAGAGTAACTTTTCCCATGCTGCCTTTTTTATGTAATTTTTCCTTCCACTAATTGTTTGCTTGTACTCCTTCCTCAGGTTAGCAATAACTGCCTTATCTCTCGGGGTAGTTTTCAGTGCTTGTATTAATGCCCTATGCGCTCTTGAGCAGTTAGAGTCAAACCATCTATGGTGAATGTTACCTCCCTGGCCTGAATTGGTCGTCAAATCATCCGAGATTTGTGTGCATATTGACTCAAAGGCCCCCATGATATCTTGATTGGTGGCATTGGGATCTTGGCAAATCGCCATGTTACCCTCAATTTTAGGGAACAGTTCCTCGAGAAAGTTTTCGGGTACTACCTTTGCCCACTTGAGCCTTCTCCCTTGGTCTTTGGGAAGTAAAGCAGGCCCCATTTGAGAGGAGCAGGACTTAATACTCATGGAGTCGCCCCAGCGCACCTCAAGCAGCACCGGGTTGTGATCACTATATATCGAGACAATTACTTTGTAGGTCACAACCCTATGTAAGATACCAGGGGTCATAAAAATATAGTCTATCACTGAGCCAGGGTCAGTACCCTTATAGGTATTTGCTCTTGCCTCTCCCTCGGTGTTGCTCGATTCAAATACATTAAAGTTGGACAGCTACTCTTTGAGGGCCTCTCCTGGCTTTGTGTGCTCGAAATGAGGGGCCACCGAGCCTACTGGACCCTCCTGCGCTTCTGCGTGACATAAGTCACTACAGGGATGAATATTAAAATCGCCCATTAGAATGAGCTCGAAATTAGTGTGATGATTATGACTGAAATTAGATAAAACGTTTTCCAGAGAGGCGATGTGTTCAGTACCATCGTCCCTTTACCAGGAATTATAAAAATTAATTAGGATGATTTTGCGGGTAGGAGAAACTACCCATTCAACTATTAAAAGGTTTGGTGAACCGGCCTCCACCAAGGTTAGTGTCCCCATGAGTTTTAACGAGAAGAGAGAGATGAGGCCACCCTTTGCTCTGCCTGCAGTACTTGGGATGGCCGGGACGGCAAAGCTGGTAAAGCCATCCAACCAAAGCTAGAGGAAGGGTCCCAAGATTCCTGAAAAGCTATTTTGTCATAGCTGGCGACAAAGTCAACCCAAGCTGTGTCTGCCCTGTTTGCTCTAATACCAGCTACGTTCCAACTAATGATTTTGCAACCCGCTGTCGCATCAGGGTTGGGGGCCCGTGCATGGCAGGCGAAGTTGTGACTAGCTGTCAATCATTTTCTTCCATGTCTGAAAGAGGGGCAAAATGATTGCCCAGAACCGGCCCATACCCCTCTACAGATTTGTAAGTTGACTGGGGGTTGAAGGCCACCAGCACTTCTTGCCGCTCCTTTGGGGGATGTAGGCGAGGTTTCCCCGCTGGTCTTGTGCCTCCAGGTTCTGTGCTCCATGATCTCCTTTCCATAGCTGGACGACGTTCCCCATAATGTATGTCTGGGGGCGGGTAGAAAAAACCCAAAGGAACCGGTCTCATTTGCCCTGTTTGTGAAATCCCCGATCCATCCCAGAACAGCCACGTCAGGGCTATCGAAGTTCACTATGACACAGTCCCCGTCTATATTCTTTAGGCATTTCCCAAACCAGCCCACCCTTCTCGCCATAATGATCCTGTTTGAAATGTTCATCCCCCCACTGCTGAAGTCAGCACACCAAACTCTAGCCTTATTTATCAGGTCAAGAACTGATTCAGACTCTTCCTCTTTGAGTGGGGCAACTCCAATAAATGTGGCTACTAAGGGGGCGGCCTCCTGAGGCAAGTCCAGTTTACTTGACATCCCCTAGCCAACATACTAATAGCTGGATATGGTGGCGGTACAAAATTACCTAGGTGGCCTGAGCTTGGGCAAATGGTGTCTATGCTTTTGGAAGCTGTGTGGGAATCCCGGTCCTGCTGTTATCTAGGGCCACCCCAACACTGGTCGGCGTTGGTCCGGAGGGTCTAACTATCTCCTTATCTCTTTTACATGGAGGGTCAAAACCCACCCTGGGGGGTTCCTGAGCTAGGGTGTGTTTATTCACATATGTGTCTATTAAGGTGCATTTCTTTAGTAGACCAGCGAGGCAGGTGTTCAAAGTTTCCACGATATCTTTCGCTATACCCAATAACAAAGGCTTGATACGGGCAATGAACAAGGCCTCTAACTGATCGCCAAGATTATCATTTGTCACAGTAGCAATGTTTGGTATGACCTCTAATTTTTTTCTCCTTTTTGTGTTCTTCTTTAGTTCATTGCCAGTAGCCCGGGTACACTGAGATGAGGGCGGAGATAGGGATTTGCCAGGGAAGGAACAAACAGTAGGTACAACAATGTTATTAGAGCTTATCCCAACCACCTCAGGCTCTAATGGTATATGGGGCACTTGGGCAGTGTCAGTGTCATGAGTGCGGTTTGTAAGGGACGAGGGGGCCAAGCCAAGCTCCTGTTCTGCGTTTGCTATTTCCTTTGTGAGAGCCCCAACAGCAGATGAAAGGTAGGAAATTATTGTCTCCGAGTATCTAGGCACCTTTGTCTTCTTCCCCCCCTCCTCAGCGTTAATTGTTTTCTTGCGCTTACCTATAGGAAAATGTCAGAGGGCTGCCCCAGCCCGGCCTCCTTTGTCCTCCGACGGCCACAGACAGCCCGCCCTTTGCCCGGGCTTAGCCCGCGCGCGTCCCGCGATGCGGAGGGGGCCTCTGATCTTTATGCGCCTCCGGGCGCGAGATTGCTAGGAAGTGGGCGGGGCCGCTAGGCAGCCTGGGAGCTGTAGTCTCCCCCCGCTGCGAGCGCGCGATGGTGCTGGCAGCGGCGGCAGGGGAGACCAGCAGCATCAGGACCCCAGGTATGACAGGCTCCGATGATGGTGTTTGTGAAGCTCAAGATAGCCCCAAATAGCGTCAATGACCCCCGCTCCACCGAGGGAGCCTCTGATCTTTATGCGCCTCCGGGCGCGAGTTTGCTGTGAAGTGGGTGGGGCCGCCAGGCAGCCTGGGAGCTGTAGTCTCCCCCCGCTGCGACCGCGCGATGGTGCTGGCAGCGGCGGCAGGGGAGACCAGCAGCATCAGGACCCCAGGTATGACAGGCTCTGATGATGGTGTTTGTGAAGCTCAAGATTGCCCCAAACAGCGTCAATGACCCCCGCTCCACCGAGGGAGACTCTGATCTTTATGCGCCTCCGGGCGCGAGATTGCTGTGAAGTGGGCGGGCCGCTAGGCAGCCTGGGAGCTGTAGTCTCCCCCCTCTGCAACCGCGCGATGGTGCTGGCATTGGCAGCAGGGGAGACCAGCAGCGTCAGGACCCCAGGTATGGCAGGCTCCGATGATGGTGTTTGTGAAGCTCAAGTTTGCCCCAAACAGCGTCGATGACCCCCGCTCTACCGAGGGAGCCTCTGATCTTTATGCGCCTCCGGGCGCGAGATTGCTGTGAAGTGGGCCGGGCCGCTAGGCAGCTTGGGAGCTGTAATCTCCCCCCTCTGCGATCGCGCGATGGTGCTGGCAGCGGCGGCAGAGGAGACCAGCAGCGTCAGCACCGCAGGTATGGCAGGCACCGATGATGGTGTTTGTGAAGCTCAAGATTGCCCCAAACAGCGTCAATGACCCTGTTCGGCTAGTCATAATAAGCCTATATCACCCCTCAATAAACAAACTACAAAAGGTTCTACTAAGGACTGGGGTAAACAGCACTCAGCAACACGTGACGTGACAGAGGATGCGTCACGCAGACCAGTAAAATTAC
The DNA here is from genome assembly GCF_964261635.1 of Lissotriton helveticus. Classification (NCBI taxonomy): domain Eukaryota; kingdom Metazoa; phylum Chordata; class Amphibia; order Caudata; family Salamandridae; genus Lissotriton; species Lissotriton helveticus. Next base: position 640,428,330 of record NC_136065.1, on the reverse strand, counting down.
CTGCTAATAACAATTAACTAAACCTATCAATCCACCAATATCTCTTCTTAGTGGCAGGAGGACAAAGGAAGGACTAAAGTCTCTCTAGAATTACCTCACTTAAGTTCTCTAAAGTAAACTCTTACATAATCATGCCAAGCTAGCGCAAAGTTGCAAACAAGTAAGATTTGTAGCTCCGTGCACCTGTGTCCTAATAATCACAGAAGATTTTTAAACATAATTTACCTGCAATGTAAGCAGCAGCATTCTTGCTGTTCGGGGAAAAAGTTGTATTCGCAATATATAACACAGAGAAGAAGAATAAAAAGTAGTAATATTAAATAGCTACTCACCAAGCCCCAGGACCTCCACTCCTAGCAGGTCCAGCAGGTCCTGCTCCCAGTCCAGGATATCGGACCCCCGGTGCGTCAGCTGGGTATTGGTGTGCCGGACACCAGAGCAGCAAAACACTGCCCGGCGCACCTTTCTCCACCGCTGGCGATGCACGCCATACCCGGACCCAGGCCTGCCGCTTGCTGCCAGGATTAAGGGGAGGTAGTGTTAGACAAAAAAAACAAGTGTGGCCACCTCCGAATAAGGCCTGTGTCTGCACCCCGTCTGAGCGATGCCTTCCGCAGGGAAGGTGGTTGCGGCTGCAACTACGGGAAGCCTTGCCTTTTCCCTTGGCCTTGCCCTCTCCCTTGGCCATAGCTCGGGGACTTTGGGGGGGCGGAAAAGAGAAGGGAGGAGTTGGAAAAGTAAGTAACAGAAAAAGCAAGTTATAGCAAAAGAGTAAAAAAGTAGTAGAAAAAGTAACAAAAAGTAGAAAAAAACTCAAAATATAGATTCAGGAAAATAGAGAGAGAGATAATAATAAAAAAGATTTTAAAAAAGTGTTCAGAAACAAGGGATTGCAAGGATAGAGGGAGGATAGAAAACCAGGCCCAGAACCATAGCAATAGAGCGAAAAACAAGATGGCCGCACCAGCTGCGACTGCGTGGGCAAGTTTGCGCGATATTTTCCCCAAAAAAATCATCGCGAACATGTAATACGCGTTCCCAAATGAGAAATACTCATCGCGAATGTCACTTATGGAGGTCACCTGAACCACAGCCTCGTGGTCCACGCTGACAGAACCCCCATTACTGCGCTTTTTCATCTACACTCAGGTATTATCCTATGTGACCCACTGCATTCTGATACAGCCTATTCCGAGGCATACCCTGTCAGAACCCTCTGTACTGCGCTCTTTCATCTATACTCCGGTATCATCCCACCTGGCGCACGGCGTTTTGATACAGCCCTTTCCGAGGCCTTTTCTGGCCAACTCAGTACATGTCGCCGTTATCACGCTTGCATACCGACATTCAGGTATCGCATTTCCTGGCTTCCGGAACATTACCTGGCTTCTGGAACACTGACACTGTCATCTCCAGCGGCGTTAAATCATTCTTAGTTTACCACAGTTTAGTTTAAGCTACAATTATCGCTGGTATTTCCATTACTAAGTCCCTGGGATCATCTCTAACCACGCGGACTACATTCATGCTCATTTGCACTTTTAACTAGCTACCTATCTAGGTGGCCCATCTCTATTTATCAGTCCGGTTGGCCTATCTTCCTTATCTTGATCAGACCTCACTATTACCAAGCACATACTACGAGAGTTTGCTATATCTCATTTCAGTTTCAGTGCAATAGACGGTAACCTGATGAAGGCCTACATGCCGAAACGCGCGTAGTTCCCATTTAGTGCATTGCCTCCATCTAAACGTGTCTATGGTTATTTTGGCTGTTTTTAATATTTCTGAGATGTATATATGAATGTCTATAAAAAAAATACCAGTTTTTGAGATCAAATTTGCACATATATGTACAGTATGAGGTCAAAACAGAGATATATGACTCATAACAATCCTATAATTCTAAAAAGATATTAACTAATAAAATGAATACATTTTCTATCATTTATGTGTGATACGTTTGATCTATGTGGGATCTAAATCTCTAATCCAAAAATTTTTGAACCTAGAATTTTGTGTGCTTTTTGTCAAATGTTTGATTGACTTAGCTGTAGACTTTTACCTAAACTTGCCCTCTCCCTTGGCCATGGCTCAAGGACTCTAGGGGGGGGGGGGGGGGCGGAAAAGAAAAGGGAGGAATTGGAAAAGTAAGTAATAGAAAAAGCATGTTATAGCAAAAGAGTAAAAAAGTAGTAGAAAAAGAAACAAAAAGTAGAAAAAAACTCAAAATATAGATTCAGGAATATAGAGAAATAGATAATAATAAAAAAGATTTTAAAAATAGTGTACAGAAACAAGGGATTGCAAAGATAGAGAGAGGATAGAAAACCAGGCCCAGAACCATAGCAATAGAGCAGAAAACAAGATGGCCGTACCAGTTGCGACTGCGTGGGCAAGTTTGCGCGCTATTTTCCCCTGAAAAATCATCGCAAACACGCAATACGCGTTCCCGAATGAGAAATACTCATCCCAAATGGGCAGGAGCATGCAATAAGCGACCCCAAACAGGAAATAAGCATCGCGAACGGGAGGGACAAGTGAAAAACAAGATTAGCAACCGAATGGGCAAGTTAGCGACATATTTCCCCACAAGCACGCAAAAACACATCGCGAATGGGCGGGGTAAGAAATTCCACGTGTTAGCGGAATATCCGCGTGCTCACAGAGATTTTTTGTGGTTTCGCAGAGATTTGTGTAGCGCGACTATGCAAATTCTACCCAGGCCTACCTAGCATTAAGCCACATTAAGTGGCACAAAGCTGACTCGCAAATAAGGCAAAGCCCGTATGGTGACGTTCTGGTGGCAATAGGGGCTTGTAAATATGCCCCTCTGTTGCAGTGTCTTACCGCTGAAGTTCAGGTCTAAGACCCGGGTACCAGCCTCTGATATCCTGACCACTGCCTAACTCCGATCTTGCCTCAATAGCATGACATCAGAGCCCACTGCCCGATTTTGGCTTCTAGTGTCTCCTTGTATGTGTTAATGGCCTGGAGAATCACAGCAGTGTCCGCCAGACAGATCCAGCCAACAAGGGGTTCATTGCATCTCCTTCATTTGCAGATAATTTTTGGGTGCTTGGGTGTGCAAATGTGTTTAACGTGTGCTGCTTGCCAGCCGGGTGTAGTTTGTCTTTGGCCACGGCATGTCGCCTGGAGTCCAGGGGAGTCTGGCCCCGGCAGCTACACAAAGAAGCTTATGGCCGTTGTAAAGCTACACCGCCAGGGCTACCTCAAGTGTGCATTTGTCAGGAATGTCTAGGGGTTTGTAGTCTTGCCCAGGTGCCAATCTACCACAGGTCCAATTTCCACAACTATACACTTCCCAAAAATCAACCTAATTTCAAGCTTCTTTCTTTCGATTTTCCTGTTGGTGTTCTTTTGCTTTTCCTTCCCCAGATGACAGCCAACCCACTTCTGGGTATAATTATAATCAGAAGAATGAAAGGAACGCAAATGGGTATGAAAATTGTTTGATAAAAGTCAAAGGTTTAAGGGAATTCAATTGATAATATCAATTGTCATACCCATTTGTATTCCCATCATTCTTCTGATTATATTTGTTTGCATTTATATGGCACTTGCCACCCCCGATGGGGCGTTGAAGTGCTTATAGGCGAGCAGCACGCTACTCCAGATCTAGAAAACAAAAAGGATCAGTGGTGAATTAGTCTGGGGGAATATGAAATACATTTGAGTGGTGGATATGTTATTCTGTTATTTGGATTGAAAAAGATAGTGGAGAGATAGAAGAGGGAAGGGTCTAGAAAGTTGTTTTAGTATGTATAAATTCGTTTTTTTGGGGGTGGGGGATTTTTCATTGCAGCAGGATGGGTTTGGGATGAGTAAGGGGGGTGGAGTGTGAAGAGCCAGAGGGAAGGGTTTAGAAAGGCTTGTTTGGGAGATCTGAATAGTAAAAAGGGTCTGAGATGATGCAAGGAGGAGTAGAGGAGGGAAGAGTCTAGAAAGGGTTATTTTAGGGATCATAATAGTGGTATGGGGTTAGAGATGAATCAGAGAGGGGATGTAGAGAATATATTAATAGAGGAACAGGGTGAGAAATAGGTTAGTGAAAAACAACTGTTATTTTCGGTATACCCACATCTGTCTCAGGAAAAGACTGTTCAAGGGTCAAAAGAACAGGGAACTTAAGAGAAAGGTGCTGTTCACAAAATTCATAATAGATGGACAAAAGCTCTCACAAGAGTCTGTGCTTGGCGAATGAAGGAACCCTGTGGTATGGTTTTGAATCAACACAATTTTACCAACACAAATGTGCATAAGCCAGTGAGATGGAAACATCAAGACACTTATGAAAACACAACCCTTGCATGGCTGCTTTCCAGGACATCTTTGGAATTTACAGAACCCACTTGCCCGAGTGGTGCACAGAATGTAAGACAGATCGCATCATTGTCCACTGGGATATGCAACATTGAATGAAAAACCTGATTGAATTGCCTTTCATACAGCAAAGGGAAGAGCAAGGATTCACCAGCTGTGTTTTGTAAACTATTAGGCCAAAACTGGAAAAACGTTCTAGCAGAACATTTCTAGACATGTGGAGGCATCTAATTGCAAACCGTTTCCCTCAATACTTCATCGCTACTTATACCATTTCATGATAGTCCTAAGTATACTGTTTTATGATAGATCTATTGAGGAACTGGCCATGAAACTGTCCACTGATAGCTCGAAAACCTGAGATACTTTTTGTGTGCCACCTCCTAGTTTGAGTCGCAGAATCCATGATTTCTTTATATTTGGTCCTTTATTGTCTACAAGGTTCTTTGTGTTAGTTATACGGCTTCTGGGATAGGAGGTGGTATAACAGCCAGACCTGCCTTCTTTGGACCTGAAGAGCAAGGTTCGAATCCTGGCATTGGCACAACATCCTGTGATCCCGGGATAATCACCTAATCTACCAGTTTCTGATTCTCTTGCAAAGTGCTTCAATACCTTAGATTGGAGTTCACACTATATAAAGCTGCAGAAAAAAGAATGTCCATTGTATTCAAGAGGCCTTTGGCCTTGTGTGTAGCATGTTCTCTTTTTAATTTGCTAATTTTCCCTATTTCCTCTCATTTAAAAATAAGCAAATGTGTTATTTTATGATAAAGGCATACTGCTGCCAAATGCAAATCTAATCAAAACAAATGAGGGGCCACCGAGCCTACTGGACCCTCCTGCGCTTCTGCGTGACATAAGTCACTACAGGGATGAATATTAAAATCGCCCATTAGAATGAGCTCGAAATTAGTGTGATGATTATGACTGAAATTAGATAAAAAGTTTTCCAGAGAGGCGATGTGTTCAGTACCATCGTCCCTTTACCAGGAATTATAAAAATTAATTAGGATGATTTTGCGGGTAGGAGAAACTACCCATTCAACTATTAAAAGGTTTGGTGAACCGGCCTCCACCAAGGTTCGTGTCCCCATGAGTTTTAACGAGAAGAGAGAGATGAGGCCACCCTTTGCTCTGCCTGCAGTACTTGGGATGGCCGGGACGGCAAAGCTGGTAAAGCCATCCAACCAAAGCTAGAGGAAGGGTCCCAAGATTCCTGAAAAGCTATTTTGTCATAGCTGGCGACAAAGTCAACCCAAGCTGTGTCTGCCCTGTTTGCTCTAATACCAGCTACGTTCCAACTAATGATTTTGCAACCCGCTGTCGCATCAGGGTTGGGGGCCCGTGCATGGCAGGCGAAGTTGTGACTAGCTGTCAATCATTTTCTTCCATGTCTGAAAGAGGGGCAAAATGATTGCCCAGAACCGGCCCATACCCCTCTACAGATTTGTAAGTTGACTGGGGGTTGAAGGCCACCAGCACTTCTTGCCGCTCCTTTGGGGGATGTAGGCGAGGTTTCCCCGCTGGTCTTGTGCCTCCAGGTTCTGTGCTCCATGATCTCCTTTCCATAGCTGGACGACGTTCCCCATAATGTATGTCTGGGGGCGGGTAGAAAAAACCCAAAGGAACCGGTCTCATTTGCCCTGTTTGTGAAATCCCCGATCCATCCCAGAACAGCCACGTCAGGGCTATCGAAGTTCACTATGACACAGTCCCCGTCTATATTCTTTAGGCATTTCCCAAACCAGCCCACCCTTCTCGCCATAATGATCCTGTTTGAAATGTTCATCCCCCCACTGCTGAAGTCAGCACACCAAACTCTAGCCTTATTTATCAGGTCAAGAACTGATTCAGACTCTTCCTCTTTGAGTGGGGCAACTCCAATAAATGTGGCTACTAAGGGGGCGGCCTCCTGAGGCAAGTCCAGTTTACTTGACATCCCCTAGCCAACATACTAATAGCTGGATATGGTGGCGGTACAAAATTACCTAGGTGGCCTAAGCTTGGGCAAATGGTGTCTATGCTTTTGGAAGCTGTGTGGGAATCCCGGTCCTGCTGTTATCTAGGGCCACCCCAACACTGGTCGGCGTTGGTCCGGAGGGTCTAACTATCTCCTTATCTCTTTTACATGGAGGGTCAAAACCCACCCTGGGGGGTTCCTGAGCTAGGGTGTGTTTATTCACATATGTGTCTATTAAGGTGCATTTCTTTAGTAGACCAGCGAGGCAGGTGTTCAAAGTTTCCACGATATCTTTCGCTATACCCAATAACAAAGGCTTGATACGGGCAATGAACAAGGCCTCTAACTGATCGCCAAGATTATCATTTGTCACAGTAGCAATGTTTGGTATGACCTCTAATTTTTTTCTCCTTTTTGTGTTCTTCTTTAGTTCATTGCCAGTAGCCCGGGTACACTGAGATGAGGGCGGAGATAGGGATTTGCCAGGGAAGGAACAAACAGTAGGTACAACAATGTTATTAGAGCTTATCCCAACCACCTCAGGCTCTAATGGTATATGGGGCACTTGGGCAGTGTCAGTGTCATGAGTGCGGTTTGTAAGGGACGAGGGGGCCAAGCCAAGCTCCTGTTCTGCGTTTGCTATTTCCTTTGTGAGAGCCCCAACAGCAGATGAAAGGTAGGAAATTATTGTCTCCGAGTATCTAGGCACCTTTGTCTTCTTCCCCCCCTCCTCAGCGTTAATTGTTTTCTTGCGCTTACCTATAAGAAAATGTCAGAGGGCTGCCCCAGCCCGGCCTCCTTTGTCCTCCGACGGCCACAGACAGCCCGCCCTTTGCCCGGGCTTAGCCCGCGCGCGTCCCGCGATGCGGAGGGGGCCTCTGATCTTTATGCGCCTCCGGGCGCGAGATTGCTAGGAAGTGGGCGGGGCCGCTAGGCAGCCTGGGAGCTGTAGTCTCCCCCCGCTGCGACCGCGCGATGGTGCTGGCAGCGGCGGCAGGGGAGACCAGCAGCATCAGGACCCCAGGTATGACAGGCTCCGATGATGGTGTTTGTGAAGCTCAAGATAGCCCCAAATAGCGTCAATGACCCCCGCTCCACCGAGGGAGCCTCTGATCTTTATGCGCCTCCGGGCGCGAGATTGCTGTGAAGTGGGTGGGGCCGCAAGGCAGCCTGGGAGCTGTAGTCTCCCCCCGCTGCGACCGCGCGATGGTGCTGGCAGCGGCGGCAGGGGAGACCAGCAGCATCAGGACCCCAGGTATGACAGGCTCTGATGATGGTGTTTGTGAAGCTCAAGATTGCCCCAAACAGCGTCAATGACCCCCGCTCCACCGAGGGAGACTCTGATCTTTATGCGCCTCCGGGCGCGAGATTGCTGTGAAGTGGGCGGGGCCGCTAGGCAGCCTGGGAGCTGTAGTCTCCCCCCTCTGCAACCGCGCGATGGTGCTGGCATTGGCAGCAGGGGAGACCAGCAGCGTCAGGACCCCAGGTATGGCAGGCTCCGATGATGGTGTTTGTGAAGCTCAAGTTTGCCCCAAACAGCGTCGATGACCCCCGCTCTACCGAGGGAGCCTCTGATCTTTATGCGCCTCCGGGCGCGAGATTGCTGTGAAGTGGGCCGGGCCGCTAGGCAGCTTGGGAGCTGTAATCTCCCCCCTCTGCGATCGCGCGATGGTGCTGGCAGCGGCGGCAGAGGAGACCAGCAGCGTCAGCACCGCAGGTATGGCAGGCACCGATGATGGTGTTTGTGAAGCTCAAGATTGCCCCAAACAGCGTCAATGACCCTGTTCGGCTAGTCATAATAAGCCTATATCACCCCTCAATAAACAAACTACAAAAGGTTCTACTAAGGACTGGGGTAAACAGCACTCAGCAACACGTGACGTGACAGAGGATGCGTCACGCAGACCAGTAAAATTACCTGCTAATAACAATTAACTAAACCTATCAATCCACCAATATCTCTTCTTAGTGGCAGGAGGACAAAGGAAGGACTAAAGTCTCTCTAGAATTACCTCACTTAAGTTCTCTAAAGTAAACTCTTACATAATCATGCCAAGCTAGCGCAAAGTTGCAAACAAGTAAGATTTGTAGCTCCGTGCACCTGTGTCCTAATAATCACAGAAGATTTTTAAACATAATTTACCTGCAATGTAAGCAGCAGCATTCTTGCTGTTCGGGGAAAAAGTTGTATTCGCAATATATAACACAGAGAAGAAGAATAAAAAGTAGTAATATTAAATAGCTACTCACCAAGCCCCAGGACCTCCACTCCTAGCAGGTCCAGCAGGTCCTGCTCCCAGTCCAGGATATCGGACCCCCGGTGCGTCAGCTGGGTATTGGTGTGCCGGACACCAGAGCAGCAAAACACTGCCCGGCGCACCTTTCTCCACCGCTGGCGATGCACGCCATACCCGGACCCAGGCCTGCCGCTTGCTGCCAGGATTAAGGGGAGGTAGTGTTAGACAAAAAAAACAAGTGTGGCCACCTCCGAATAAGGCCTGTGTCTGCACCCCGTCTGAGCGATGCCTTCCGCAGGGAAGGTGGTTGCGGCTGCAACTACGGGTAGCCTTGCCTTTTCCCTTGGCCTTGCCCTCTCCCTTGGCCATAGCTCGGGGACTTTGGGGGGGCGGAAAAGAGAAGGGAGGAGTTGGAAAAGTAAGTAACAGAAAAAGCAAGTTATAGCAAAAGAGTAAAAAAGTAGTAGAAAAAGTAACAAAAAGTAGAAAAAAACTCAAAATATAGATTCAGGAAAATAGAGAGAGAGATAATAATAAAAAAGATTTTAAAAAAGTGTTCAGAAACAAGGGATTGCAAGGATAGAGGGAGGATAGAAAACCAGGCCCAGAACCATAGCAATAGAGCGAAAAACAAGATGGCCGCACCAGCTGCGACTGCGTGGGCAAGTTTGCGCGATATTTTCCCCAAAAAAATCATCGCGAACATGTAATACGCGTTCCCAAATGAGAAATACTCATCGCGAATGTCACTTATGGAGGTCACCTGAACCACAGCCTCGTGGTCCACGCTGACAGAACCCCCATTACTGCGCTTTTTCATCTACACTCAGGTATTATCCTATGTGACCCACTGCATTCTGATACAGCCTATTCCGAGGCATACCCTGTCAGAACCCTCTGTACTGCGCTCTTTCATCTATACTCCGGTATCATCCCACCTGGCGCACGGCGTTTTGATACAGCCCTTTCCGAGGCCTTTTCTGGCCAACTCAGTACATGTCGCCGTTATCACGCTTGCATACCGACATTCAGGTATCGCATTTCCTGGCTTCCGGAACATTACCTGGCTTCTGGAACACTGACACTGTCATCTCCAGCGGCGTTAAATCATTCTTAGTTTACCACAGTTTAGTTTAAGCTACAATTATCGCTGGTATTTCCATTACTAAGTCCCTGGGATCATCTCTAACCACGCGGACTACATTCATGCTCATTTGCACTTTTAACTAGCTACCTATCTAGGTGGCCCATCTCTATTTATCGGTCCAGTTGGCCTATCTTCCTTATCTTGATCAGACCTCACTATTACCAAGCACATACTACGAGAGTTTGCTATATCTCATTTCAGTTTCAGTGCAATAGACGGTAACCTGATGAAGGCCTACATGCCGAAACGCGCGTAGTTCCCATCTAGTGCATTGCCTCCATCTAAACGTGTCTATGGTTATTTTGGCTGTTTTTAATATTTCTGAGATGTATATATGAATGTCTATAAAAAAAATACCAGTTTTTGAGATCAAATTTGCACATATATGTACAGTATGAGGTCAAAACAGAGATATATGACTCATAACAATCCTATAATTCTAAAAAGATATTAACTAATAAAATGAATACATTTTCTATCATTTATGTGTGATACGTTTGATCTATGTGGGATCTAAATCTCTAATCCAAAAATTTTTGAACCTAGAATTTTGTGTGCTTTTTGTCAAATGTTTGATTGACTTAGCTGTAGACTTTTACCTAAACTTGCCCTCTCCCTTGGCCATGGCTCAAGGACTCTAGGGGGGGGGGGGGGCGGAAAAGAAAAGGGAGGAATTGGAAAAGTAAGTAATAGAAAAAGCATGTTATAGCAAAAGAGTAAAAAAGTAGTAGAAAAAGAAACAAAAAGTAGAAAAAAACTCAAAATATAGATTCAGGAATATAGAGAAATAGATAATAATAAAAAAGATTTTAAAAATAGTGTACAGAAACAAGGGATTGCAAAGATAGAGAGAGGATAGAAAACCAGGCCCAGAACCATAGCAATAGAGCAGAAAACAAGATGGCCGTACCAGTTGCGACTGCGTGGGCAAGTTTGCGCGCTATTTTCCCCTGAAAAATCATCGCAAACACGCAATACGCGTTCCCGAATGAGAAATACTCATCCCAAATGGGCAGGAGCATGCAATAAGCGACCCCAAACAGGAAATAAGCATCGCGAACGGGAGGGACAAGTGAAAAACAAGATTAGCAACCGAATGGGCAAGTTAGCGACATATTTCCCCACAAGCACGCAAAAACACATCGCGAATGGGCGGGGTAAGAAATTCCACGTGTTAGCGGAATATCCGCGTGCTCACAGAGATTTTTTGTGGTTTCGCAGACATTTGTGTAGCGCGACTATGCAAATTCTACCCAGGCCTACCTAGCATTAAGCCACATTAAGTGGCACAAAGCTGACTCGCAAATAAGGCAAAGCCCGTATGGTGACGTTCTGGTGGCAATAGGGGCTTGTAAATATGCCCCTCTGTTGCAGTGTCTTACCGCTGAAGTTCAGGTCTAAGACCCGGGTACCAGCCTCTGATATCCTGACCACTGCCTAACTCCGATCTTGCCTCAATAGCATGACATCAGAGCCCACTGCCCGATTTTGGCTTCTAGTGTCTCCTTGTATGTGTTAATGGCCTGGAGAATCACAGCAGTGTCCGCCAGACAGATCCAGCCAACAAGG